>NW_028227270.1:96098138-96780638 GCF_978045245.1 Mus caroli
GAAAAAGTAAAACCAGTCAAGAGAAATGCATAAGACTGAGACAGAAATCAGTAGGCGATAGATCGTGAGACTGGCATTCAGGCAGCCTCATCAACCTAAGCCAAAACACCAAGGGAATGGTGTGGAAAGACACACTTTGGGTCGGAAGCACAGCTCCCTCAGCCTGGGCTGACTCTCCCTCTCCCTCTCTCTCGCCATTTCTCTACCCTGTTCCTTTTCCTGTCCCTCTACCCTTTTCCCTCTCCTCTCCCTTCCATTCTTATTCCCTTTTTTAGAGGCAGGGTTTTATACACTAAGAACTAGGCTTGAACTCAGTGTGTTGCCAAGAGTGACCTTGACTTTCTGATCCCCTCACTTCCACTTCCCCAGTGCTGGGGTGACAGGCATGTGACACCATACCTGTGTTACGTGGCCCCGGGGCTCAAACCCAGGGCATGTGGGTACTCTACCAACTGGCTCACTCTCTAGCTATTTAGTATAACTCTATTCGATGAATCCTGTAAATTCTATTAATTCTATTCATTACAAAAGTGAGGGCAAAGGAACTAGTGAAAACCCAGGAAAGACAGACTGGAGTGTCCAAGGAAGAGCTGAGAAAGACTAGGAAAGTTTTCCAGTGACACTGGCATGACCAGTCCTGTAGGGTGGCTTGGGCATTGGATCAGCTTACATACAGATGGGGGTGAGGGGTAGTTAGCCTCTGAGACCCTTATCATCCATTCTTTCCACTACAGTTACTAACCAGTGACCAGTGCCTAAACACAACCTGAAAACTTGTGATCAAGGTAGCCCGTCAATGTGATCCACTTCCAGTTTAAATGCTTCCTAAATTGTCTTATAAATAAAAAAAAAATCTAAGTAATTATTTTACTATAAAAATATAAATCTAGCTTTTGATTTATAACCACAATTAGAATCTCAACTATCTTAACTATGGTAGCAGACAAGTTGTCAAAAGAAGAGTGTATTCAAATACTAACGGCACCTGTCATCAAGCCTAACTGAGTTCCATCCTGTGACCTCTATGGTGGAAGGAGAGAACTGACCCCCAAAGTTGTCCCCTGACTGCCATCTTCACACTATAACACACACATACCTACACATAAATGCACAAGTACAATAAATCCAAGTTTATATATTAAAATTAAGTTTGGTATTAAATATGTTCACTATTGGCTAATGTTTGGGTTTTTTGACAGAATGTTAGTTAATTCCACTAATATTAAAGTCCAACTACATTTCCCTATGTGCGCAGCAATGTGTGAGACAGTGTGCACAGTGGATCTCAGCAATGAAATGAGCCTTTTGTGAATTTCCTGGAGGTGTGTCTATCAAAAAATAAAACATTCTGTTGTATACAGGATAATGTCTCCTGTTTTATATTCTAAATGTCTCATACCTCACAGGTTAATGGAGTGTGTGTGTGTGTGTGTGTGTGTGTGTGTGTGTGCGCGCGCGCGCACTCGTGTGCATGCGCTTGGTCATGCACATGCCGCAGTTCACATGTGGAGGCTGGTTAACAGTTGTGTAGAGTGGACTATCACCCTCCATCTTCACGTGGGTTCCAGAAGTCCAACTCTCCTCACTAGGCTTACAGCACAAGCACCTTTACCCACTCACCCATCTTGTTGGCCCCAAGAAAAGTTTTGAGAAACACTTTCTAAAAGTGCTGTAAAAGAATGGTTTAAAACCTACCTGAACTTTGGAGGTGGTGTCAAAAATATTAGAAATACCTACCTGAACTTTGGAGGTAGTGTCAAAAATATTAGAAATGTCTTAGTGAAAGACGTCCCAGCAGGAAACTGATTCTCTTTCTGACAAGTAGTTTGCTGTCTTCCCCACCATTATGTGGGCTCTGAGCAGAAGCCCATGAATGACACTCACACTCTTCAGCCTCTTTTGCTCTATCAGTTGCTTCGGTTGTTACACAAGCAATATGTGCAGTGCTACAAAATACTAAGCTACAAACACATTCAGCACTTTCTCTTCTCAGTGTCTCTCACCACAAGCACAGGGAAATACTGACTGCTACTCCAGTGTCTGTCAACATGGAAAACTACCCATGGGGGTTTCAATAGCAAACTCGATTTCTGTGTGCTTAAGTGTGAACTAAAAGCAAATGTTAACCCTGCAGATCCACTCTGTGCACATAAGAAGTGGTCTGTAAGACAAGCTCTGGTTGGCTGGAAGCTATAGCTTATCATTCTGAGTTGGTAGCAGCACACCAACAAAGAGAGACAAATGACTAAAGTTTACAGCTTCCAGCTGTTCAAATCTGAATGAGATTTCCTTTCTGTATTATTACTGTATTGTATGTATTATCATATATGTATTATAAGAAATATGTGCTGGCATTATATATTATAATAAGTAATATAAATTATTCTATATCTAAGTGGCTGTTTTTGTTGGATTTGAGGTCATTGTTGTTTGAGATTGGAGCTCACGCTGCCCAGACTGGCTTTGAACTTCCTCTGTAGCCCAGGCTGGTCTTAAACTCCTGTTCTTCCTCCTTCTGTCCCCCAAGTGCTAGGATTACAAATCCTACTACACCCAGCTATGGGAATAACTTAATTTGAAATATAGACTTAATTCAAGATACTGGCCATAGAGTTACCTTATGTTACAAAACCCATTTCTATCCATAGTTTTTACTTTTTTTTTTTTTTCATTTTAAACATAGGGTCTTATGTATCCAAGGCTGGCCTAGTACCACATAAAGCCAAGTTTAATGACAACTGAGAGATAGAAGCAGGCAGATTATAAGGTTCAGGCTGACCTTGAACTTCCTGTGTAGCAGAAAATGACCATAATTTATGATCATCCTGCATTGCCTCTTGAGGAATCAGGTTGCCTAGTTTTATGGAGTTCTGGAGATCTTTGTACATGATAGGCAGCACGCTCCCAGCTGAACTACATCCCCACTTTCACCATACTAGAAATTGACCAGTTTATTCCAAAGATTCGTCCAAGGGCACAGCTATAAGTAGCTAACAAAATCTAAGTCCTCTGCATAAAGCTCCAAGTTTCTGAAGATGGAGGCCGGATGTCAGGAGTTCAAGGTCACCCTTGGATACATATGGGGTTAAAGACTAGCCTGGACTAAGAGAGACGCTTTCAAACAAACAACACAAACACAGTTCTGAGTTTCTTTTAGACATAGGGTTCCATTGAGCTCTTTCCTCGAGGGTTAGATGAATCGTGTTTAAGAGAAGTTCCAGAGAAGGAAAACATGAATCTAGAAGGATCCTTTATCTTTCATAAGAAGAAAGTTCCCATCCCCTGTGAGCAAGATCCCTAGAGCTCAGCTTGTGCAAGCCAGATGAGCACGGCAGTAATAGAGAACTTTTGTGGTATTTTGGTAAAAATGCTTCCATAAAGTTAGAAAATAATCACAGGAAACAGATTTATAGTAGATGCTTTTTAACTTTTGGCTATCAACTTTTGGGATCCAGGATAAATTTAAATTAAAATATTGTATTTTAAAGCTATAGAATATAGAATTATCTATGATTCCACAATTCCATTGGTAGATACAGTTGAGAGATACAGAAAGTGGTAAACAGACGTCCACAGAACCATTCTTCATAACATCCCCAAATATCCACCAGCCACATAGGATGAAGGAAAATCATTAGATCCACATCATGGGAAACCACTCAACCGTACAGTGACATGGACACCCACTACAGTGGGGATGACCCCTGGAAAGTGTTACAATGGCAAACAGAGCAGACATAAAGTCCCTTGCCATACTACTCTATCCTACAGACACAGGAAATAGCTTAGTGGTTGTCTCAAGCCTGAAGGAAGGAGAACTGGGAGGTGTCAGGGGTTTTTTCGGGGAGTGATCGAAATGTGGTAAAAATGGATTTCTAGTGATGGTTTGCAATTCTGCAAATCACCAAAGTATATGTCAGCAAAGCCTTAAAACACTCACTATCCTGTCCACTCCCGACAACTCCCACACAAACTTACGTACTTTTCTTACTGTACCCATCCCTTTATGGTTTGCATTAAAAGTATTGGTGTGCAGGTTGGAGGGCCTCAAAGACAAGTCAACTCCACAACCCTGAATCTCCCTTGCTAATTCACAGGAAATGGCTGTGAGACAGCACCCTATCCAGACAGTAGCCTAGAGATTATCATGGGCCAGACACAAAAGTCAGTGGACTTTCCCAAGCATTTTCTGACCAGCACCAGCACCCCGGATACAGGAAGAGGGCACAGCGCCTGGCTCTGTGCATTCTGCTTGCAATGAAGGAATTCAAACAATGAAGAGGGAAGTCACAACAGCGCATCCAGCTCTCGAATTAATTCGTTGTTGGTTCTTTTTTTTTTTAGGGTAAAGGGCTTTAAACAAACAAACCTGTAATCCCACACTTTGGGGACTGAGGCAGGAGGACTGCAGAGTTCTAGGCCAGCCTGAAACTAGTGAGTTTCAAAGGAACATTACAGACACTGTCTCAGAATAATAAAATAACCCTTCTGTTTCTACACTGTTTAACCATTCACTTAAAATCTGCACCTACTGCTACTGAAGTTAAATCCCTTCTCCAGTTTCAACTCTACCAACAACTGCCAGCTCCCTGCTAACTCACCCAGAGGTTGCCTCCTATCAACCACACCCCACAGAGCCGGGGCACACAGACTCACTTGAGTTTCTTGAAAGCTTCCGGGCCCCCAGCCACATAGTTGCCCCCGCTCTCTATCTGGTCCAGCTTCCGGATGCGGTGGCCCGTCCTCGGGGTGTAGATGTTCCTAACCGCCCCAAAAGGCGCCTGCACACCGCCAGTCACTTCTTTGAGGAAGACATCGAAGCTGGACACCTTCTTCTCGTGAATGACGACACGGCGCCCGGCGAAGAAGGGGTCCCCATTGCGGTACACCAGCACACTCTTCACCACCGGCTGCGACAGGTGGCTGGACCTGGAGCTGGGACCGTTCATCTTCTCCGCGGGACGCCGGGCCCGCAAGCACTCCACCGGCCTGCAACAGCAGCTCGTGGACCGCCTCCTGCAGGGACAAGGAAAGCTAGCCGCAGGTGAGGAAGGGCCAGCCGTGCGGGGCCAGCCCTAGCAGGTAGCAATTCAAGGAAGGCGCGGCACGGACGGCCAATCAGCGCTCGCAGGCTCGCACACCTGTCTCCCCCGCCCCGCAGCATCCAGGTGTGCAGTCTGGGAACCCACGCCGCTCGGGCTTTAAACCCCTGCGCGAGCCGGGACAGGAGGGACAGCGGCGGCCGCGCGCGCACTCAAGCGCGCACACATGCACCCGGTCTCAAGTGCACAGTATTAACATGGCGAGACTCAGTGCCTAGCATCACGCATCATGTCTGCGTCGTTTCTCTGAACTGGCTTCATTTTTCTTTCCCTCTTCTTGCACACTAACGCCACCTGCTCGTTCGCTTCCCCCACCGCCACCACCACCCTACCCCCCACCCCCCCGCCTCCAAAAGCCATTTCTATCCCTACTAAAGTTGCTGGGACTTTCATTTAAGGAAAACGAAATACTTTAAAATGCATTGAGAAGTTCGGGCGCAGTGGCGCACGTCTATCATCCTAGAATTAGGGCAATTCTAGAACTGGGATTGGAGGATTGCCTCAAGTTTAAGGACACCCTGGACTACCTAGAAAGTTCTAGACTAGTCTCAAGTATAGCCAAACTAAATTAATATCAATAAACTAAATAATCTGCAGTTTAGAAGCAGAGAGACGACTCCTGACCCCCCGGCGCTCCATTCTGGCCAGCGCCGCCCAGTGGCGAGCCTCCGGTGGGCCCTTCGCGGTGGTACCTACCGACACTCGCGGGCAGTGGGGGAGGAGCTGGGGGAGGGGCTCAGGTGGGGGCGGGGCGGGTTGCAGACTCTGGGCCCCGCACCGCTGTGAACCCTAAGCGGCCGCGCGTCTCTAGCACCGGTGCTCCCGCCTCCGCCGTTAGTGTCTTCAGAGGGCCTGCCTAGGCCCGCGGGGAGCCCAGTTTGTTTTTTCTCGTCGTTTCCATAGCAACTGCAGCCTCGCGCCCAGAGCTAGCCTGTGAACTAGGCCTAGAGCGCGCCTGCCTCCCTTGAGCTTCTCTGGCTGCCTCTGGCATCGAAGTCGTGAGGGGTTTGGGAATGAAGTTACCATACCAGCGCTGTGCTAGGGTGGAGCTTGGACACCCACACACAGCTAGGTAGGTGAGACCCTACAGTATTTTCTGTGCTTACTATGTGACGAAGAATTAAAGAAGACTTATGGGACTGAAGAAGACGTGCAGTGCCCAGAGCCTCCATGCTAGCTGTGTAAATGATTAGGCTGTATAAGTCCAGATAGAGTGGAAATTTTAATCAAGAACTTCAGCAAAGATGCAGGTGGTGGAGCATACCTGTAATCTCAGCACTGGGAGGGCAGAAGGCTGGAGGATTAGCCACAAACTCAAAGCCAGCCTGGTACAGAGTATGATCCTACCTACCCCACCACCAACCGCAGCTCCCCAGAAAAACTTCAGGCATACAAACAAGAACCTCAGAAGGGCCAGGAGTGCTGACACAATCTTTAATCCCAACCCTAAAAGTAGAAGCGGGCAAATCTCTGAGTTCAAGGCAGCTGGTTACATATCCAGTTTCAGGTTAGCTGGGGCTACATAATGAAACCCTGTCTTGAAAAGAAATAATAATAATAATGATGATAATAATAAATAAATCTCAATATAGCTACTTTGTCCTGTCCAGTTTGGGGTGCAAATAAAAACACAGATATAAATCGTTCTGCTGAAATGAACCAAACCACTGTTCCCCTTACTCCTACTAAGTCTTTAAAAATATGTCCATGTTTAAAGCAGACATTGCCTTTTAAAGGGGAAATGCCCCCCAGAGGCTCCTGTGTTTGAAGACTTAGTCCCCAGCCAGTGGAGTATTCGAGGTGAGTGTGGAACCCCTTAAGAGGTGGGTCTTGAGGTTGACAGACTTTCTCTCCAGTCTCTGATTCCTGATTCACATAGTTGTGAACAAGCAGCCACCATCAGCTCCTGCTGCTGCCAAGTGACCACATGCCACTGTGTTCCCAAGTATGCTGAACTGTATGCAACCCCTCAGACAACGAGCCAGAATAAACCTCTTCTTATTTCACTTGTTTCTTGTTACGTATTTGGTCACATAGACAGGGAAAGGAACAGCAAACAACAGCCAATAGCAGCAGGTGTTCCTAACTCATCGTATTTGAGCAAAAATAAATTTTTAAAACTGTACATTAATCATTAAACAAAGTACCAAGCATTAGGTAAGTCACTTACAGACATTATCTAATTAATGCTCCCAATGATCTTCAGATGCAGAAAAGGATGTTGAGAGAAACTGAGGAAATTTACCTGAAGTGAGTTACACACAAGACTTCAAACTCCATCTTCTGCCTTACACACACCCCTTAACCAAGCTGACATAACAATATGAAACATGAACCAACATGAGGGGATTACAACTTGGAACAGAAGAATTGCAGTTCACCACCACCATCAACACACACACAGAGACAGAGAGAGAGAGAGAGAGAGAGAGAGAGAGAGAGAGAGAGAGAGAGAGAGAGAGAGAGAGAGAGAGAGAATCTTATATGGCTCAGGCTAGCCTCAAACTTGCTCTACAGCACAGGATCATCGTGAGCCTCTGGTCCTCCTGCCTCCATCTCCTGAATACTGTAACTGTAGGTGTGCTCTGCTTCTGGAAATCAAGCCTGGGGGCTTCATGCACACTAGGCAAGCACTCTACCAACTGAGCTACATCAGTGGCCACAGAAATGTTTTCGTTAAATCATAAACTGTAATGGTGCCTTGAACGTTGGTAGCGTTCAAAGGGTCCAAGAACACTAAATAACACAGCGAGTAAGAGGGGAACTTCTGGCTCTGGGTATACACAGGTGAAAGGTCGGTGGGGAAAAGAACTGTGAACAGTCAGCTGAGCACTCCGACCTCCCACAGTGTAAACCCCCTGCTGCCCACACCAGTCACCCCCAGAATGAAACTGTTCAAACAGCTTCCCACTGAAGGAACCGAGCACTAAATGAAGATCACAGTCATTCTGGGTGTGGGTCACTAGTCACCAGTCTGTGAAGCCACCCACATCTGTATTTCGTGCCTTTTGTGATGGTGTCACCAGCTGGATTTATCTCCTGAGTCCACTCTTGATCATGGAGCCTTAAATAAAAGCTTACCTCCATCTTCACCTCCCTGGGCTGAATAAAAAGGGTATCAAGAGAAAGCCACTGAGCACTGGCTTCTCCCTTCCTCCCATGTCCTGCTTTGTGAGTTGTGGGGTGGGGAGCTGCTGCTACTGCTCCTGTCACCTTGGTCCACCTGCTACCATATGTTGATCTCCTTCGTTAAGTTGTTTGTCAGGTATTGGGACAAAGCAATGAAAACACAGCACACATTTTTTAAAAATATTCTCTTTTTCTTTGTTTCCTGTGGAGGCTTGAATAAAAGGGGCTTCCATAGGCATTCAAAGAATGGCACCATTAGGTGTGGCCTTGACTGAGTAGGTGTGGCTTTGTTGGAGAAAGTGTGTCAGTAGGGCGTGTGGCCTTTGAGGTCTCAGAAGTTCAGCATTTTCTTCCTTCTGCCTACAGATCTGGGTGTAGAATTCTCAGCATCTTTTCCAGCAATGTCTGCCTGCATGCTGCCATGCTCCCTCCATGACAGTAATGGACTAAACCTCTGAACTGGTAGCTAGCACCAAGAGTTTTCCTTCGGGACGTGGTGGCACACGCCTCTAATCCCAGCACTCCGGAGGCAGAGGCAGGCGGATTTCTAAGTTCGAGGCCAGCCTGGTCTACAGAGTGAGTTCCAGGACAGCCAGGGCTACACAGAGAAACCAAAAAAAAAAAAAAAAAGTTTTCCTTTATAAGACTTGCCATGGTCATGGTATCTCTTCACAGCAATAAAATCCTAAGACCTTCCCTTTCTCTACAAGTGGACTCCTCTACTCATTTGCTCAAAGCTGAAACATGAACATTGCTCGTCCTTATACATTTAGTGGCCTCAGAGAAACAGCCAACTGCAGCACAAAATAAAAGTCTGTGTAACTTAACCCCTCTCCCTCCTCTCCTCCTCTCCCTTCTCTCCCCTTCTCCCTCTCTCCCCCTCCCTCTCCCCCCCCTCCCTCTCCCCCCCTCCCTCTCCCTGCTCCTTTCATTTGCTGAATTGGTACTGAAGTGCTTTTGTGTTGCAAAACCCCAATAGTGAGCAAAAAAGATCTGACATGCCCTAAAGTAGAATTAGAAGTTGCTCCCTTGGGAAGGATGCTGCTGTGTGTGGGACATAGGAAAAGTTCACTTCTCCTAAGTGTGTAAAAGGTATCTATTTTCCATTCTCCTCAGCCAGCCCGTCTGAAAGACTGCTGCAAAACAAAGGTGTTCTTTCCCCCTTTCTAGCTTAAAATTCTGCTGCTGGGCTGGTGAGATGGTTCAGTGGGTAAGGGCACTGACTGCTCTGCCGAAGATCCTGAGTTCAAATCCAAGCAACCACATGGTGGCTCACAACCACCCCCTAATGAGATCTGACACCCTCTTCTGGTGTGTCTGAAGTCAGCTACAGTGTACTTATGTATAATAATCAATAAATCTTTGGGCCGGAGCAAGCAGGGCCAAACCCACTGGAGTGAGCAGAGGTCCTAAAAATTCAATTCCCAACAACCACATGAAGGCTCACAACCATCTGTACAGCTACAGTGTACTCACATACATAAAATAAATAAGTAAATAAATAAATCTTTTTTAAAAAATGCTGCTGCTGCCGCCACAGCAGCCTTTAACACCTGCACTTAGGAGGCTGAGGCAGTGAGTGGCTGTGAGTTTGAGGCCTTGCACTCTGCAGCTGCGTTTTCTTTCCTTTCCCTGGGGTGAAAACAGGAATCATCAGCTTGGGATACCCTGTCCTGCTACCTCTCCTTCTCGTCCTCCTGATGGCCCTCCCTATGCTTCTGCAATCCAAAGCTCGAATCTCCACTTCCTTTAACATCCCTGTTGGCCGTGCTTTCTGCCTCCCATCCTCTCCCTATGTCCATTTATCTGGCTCCATCCAACCAGTGTGTCAAGCCTCTACTTAAATATCATGGCCCCAGGAAATAATTTCCGTGTCACTCCCCCAGTCAGGATGAGCACCCCCGTGGATTACTGTATATGTGCCTCCATCGTTTTAGCAACTGTAATTGTGTCTTTGTATAATGATAGGTTTAATTATGAACCTATGTGTAAACCTTTATGTGTAAATTTCCTGAGGGAAAAGACCATGCCTGCTTTATTCATGCATCTTTCCAGTGCCTAGAAAGTAAGGAAAAGTACTTATTTTGTGAATGAATAGGAAATATATTATAAAAGAAAATAAGAAAATAAGCTGTTAAAAACTGGAAAATGTTCTTATGCCACAAATTACAGTTTCAGGCAAATAAGCATTCAATAACTAGAAAGTTTGGGGTGACTTGGGAGTTTTGGGGGGTTTTGTTTTTGTTTTTGAGACAAGGTTTCACTAGACTGGGTTTCTGGTTTTGTTTGTTTTGTTTTGTTTATATTTGTTAAAATTAGTAGTATGGCTTCAAATAGAAAATGCCCAGCTGTGTGAAGATGGGACCAACCACACAGAAAAACTCTCCTGCCCAGGATTGAGGTTTGGTTTTGTTTGGTACTGGAGGTCAAACTTGTCCCCCACACACACACATACACACAGCAAGTGCTCAGCCACTGACACACACACACACACACACACACACACACACACACACACACACACGCGCGCGCGCACGGCAAGTGCTCAGCCACTGAGCTAGAATTTTAAGGCTTATGCAGATCAGTGGAGACATGAATGAAATGTGAAGCCAGCTTCATCCCTTGCTTGCCCTTCCAGGGCACTCATTGGCAACTGCTTCTCACATCTCATCCTCTGAAGGAGCAAGAACTTTTGGTTTGGGAGCTACAGTTACAAAGAGTTGTAGGCTGACATAGGTGCTGGGAACCAAACCCTGGTCCTGTGAAGAGCAGCAGGCTCTCTTATGGCTGAGCCATCTCTCTAATCCCAAACTAAAGCCCAGGGTCTCCCTCACAGGAAGCAAGCATTCTACCAAGTGAATTATAGCTCCAGATCAATTTTCTCAGATATTCACTGGGATATGGGTAATGGCTGCTGTTTCTGCCAGGCCCTGATACTTCTTGTCTGTTCTGGTAATAGCTAAACTCTTCTTTAATGTGCTAGGCTACTGACACCTGTCAGCCTCCTTGGATGTACGTATAGGTGCCTAATAGGATAGGGGTATAGCTCAGATTGACAGCTTGCATGAAGCCTTGGGCTGGACCCCAGTGGCTGGCTCTAAGAAATAGTGTCCTCATCTCTTCTATACAGCCAAATAACATAGACTCTGTCTAAATTTACACCTTCTTCTTCCCCTCTCTTACATCTGTTTAGTCTTAGAGCTAAGTGGGAAATGCTTGTTCTATAAGATGATCATAAAATTAATGAATTAAGGTTATTTTTTCATTTGTTTTATGTGTATGAGTGTTCTGTCTTCATGTATGTCAGTGCATTATGTGCACCCAGTGCCCAAGGAGGCCAGAAGAGGGTGTCCGAGCTCCTGGGACTAGAGTTAGAGGCAGTTGTGAGCCACCAGGTGGGTCCTGGGAATTGAACACAGCCTTGGAGCTGGAGAGATGGCTCAACAGCTGAGAGCATGAGCTGTGACCAGCACCCACATGGCAGCTCATGGCCACTGACATGGCAGCTCATGGCTAACCGTAACTCTAGTTCCAGGGCCTCCAATGCCTTCTCTGAGCCTCTGTGGGCACCAGGCATGCTCATGATGCCGGGAAGGCACATGGTACACATACTTACATGCAAGCAAACCACTACATAAAAATAAAATAGTAATTTAAGGGATAGGAAAGTGGATCAGTTGGTAGAGTGCTTGTTTAGCAAGGCTGAGCTCTGGGCTTTGATTCCCCGTCACTACATAAACCAGGCATTAGGGTGCACTCCTGAAATCCCAGAACTCAGGAAGAAGGACCAAAAGTTCAGTTATTCAATGGCTACTACTTCAAGGTGGTCGTACATGAGATCCTTGAGACCTTTTCTCTAAAAAAAAAAAAAAAAATTACTAATAATACTTGAAAATTTATCTCCATTTTTGATGAGCACAATCCCTAAAAACAAGAAATCTTTTTGTGTAAAGTCATACATGGATATTGAAGTGAACCCCAAAGAAACCCTTAGGTATTTATCTCCAAAACCCATGTAAAGCAAAAGCCATTGTTCCATAAGTTATACTATTTTCTTTGAGACATGTACAGTCTCATGTGGAGGGACCAGCACATGTGAAGACCTGCCTGTGATTGGCGAATGCATCATTCACGGTGAGTCTAGAGACGGAGAAGGAAGTTGGGAGAATGGGTACAGACAGCTGCTGCCTTCTCTGTGTTGTAGAAAATGGCACTGAGTCGAGCAGTTAGTGCCGGCACTGAGCAAACATCCTAACAGCCAGCTACGGTGAGTATATTCTGGGGAGTAGAGCCTTTCCTGTGGTGCACCCAAACACTGTGTGTGATGCTACAGTGGAGTTTATGTCTCTGCTTTTACCGGTCTCTTAAGGAAAATGTTAGTAGAAAAGTGTTCCGGCAATATTCAAGAGCATTGTTTGCTTGCTGATTTATGTATTTATCTTGCTTTTGTTTTGTTTTGTTTTTTTGTCTTTGAAACAGGGCCTCATGATATATCTCAGGTTGGATTTGAACTCACTGTGTAGCTAAACTCAGACACCTAGCAATCTCCCTGCCTCAGCCTCCCAAGTGCTAGGGTTACCATAATGAGGCACTTTGCCTGCCTCAGCCTTCTTACATTATCAGAAATGCTGGATTTTTTTTTTTTTAATGAGTTGATCAAATGTTCTGTCAATTTAGGAAGAAACAGAAAGAATTCAGAAAAGCTAAAAAGCATGTGAAAGCAGAAGTTGTAGAATGCTGGCACACCCTGAAGTCAGGGTTAAGGCTCTGTTCCAGCCCCTGCCCTGGAACCAGGGACTGATATTCAGATGGCTACGGAGAGAAGCAGGCACTGAGGAAAGTCTAGGCCACCTACCAGGGAGAGCCCAAGAAGCCCCCCTAAGGAAGGTCAGATTGGAGTGTAAATAAGATGGAGAACAAAAAGTGGCACCATCTTCACAGAACCTGTACAGGGAAGAGAAAGGCTCCTTTAACATCAGGGCAGAAATGGACCACAGAGATTACAGAATTCCCGATGGTTCATAGTCACATCGATCAACCCCCAGAACCATAGAATCTCATTAACTATATCTTTGAGCTCTCAAAATTGGAGGCCCAGTTTTCCAACTGCTGAGGCAGATAACCTGGAGAAGCAACACAAACCAAACAGAATTTCATCTTAACTTGGAAAACCAGTGTCAAAGTAAACTTTAGGAAATAAAAGGAAACTGCTATTTACAAAGCAGAAATTGTGACTGGAGAGACAGCCCAGTGGGCCAAGCCCTTGCCAAGCAAACCTGAAAACCTGGATTCTGACCCCAGGAGGAAAACAGAACTGATTCCTGAGAGTTGGCCTCTGACCTCCACACGTACACCATCACTTAAAAGCCCACTCTTTGACACCACACGCATACACACATACAGATAATTTTAAATTTTACCTTATTGTTGTTGTTTGTGTATGATCTGTATGTAAGCGCCACTGTGCACATGCAGTGTACGGATGGAGGGCAGAAGGCTTTTGGAAGCTACTGCTTTGCCTCCACAGTGGAATCTGGGGATGAACTCAGGCTGCTAGGCTTCTATGGCAAGTTCATTTACCTACCGAGCCACATCTTTGGCATGAAATAATTAATAACAATAATATTTAAAATGAATAAAAGGGGAAGCTATAGCATGGATATGGTCAGCAAAGCTGAGAGCTGTCTCTTGGAATATTTGCTACATAAACTTCATGCTGAAATTTACTAAATGTAAAGAATTGTAAAGTAATGTCAGGAATGATGGCTCAAGCCAGTAATCCCAGCACTCAGAAGGCTGAGGCAGCAGGATTGCCCCAAGTACAATGTTAGACTGAACTACAGAGTAAGATCGTATCCTAAAAAACAAAAGTTAAAAAAAAAATGGCGTCAAGAACAATGGTGAGAACAGGGAAGATACAGCAACACATTATAGCTGCCTCAGACTTTAAGATTAAAATTTACACTGTGGAATGCCTATGCTAATAAACTTGAAAAGGATGAGAGTGTTCCGTAAAACACAGAAACTCTCAAACCTAAATAAAACAAAAGCAAGACTCAACTGTTTGACTGGTGAGTTCTGCCAACCATTTATAAATTATAAACTATAATTTCAATCTAATACTAATTCTTTCTGAATCTAGTATAGCCCTTATATAAAAATCTGGCAAGAACAAAGAAAAAATGGTATGTAAAAATATAAACATTCTAATCTAAATATTAAGCAAAAACCAAGATTATACAACATAACTAAATTGTATTTATGCCGTGAAGGTGAAGTTATTTTGACATTAGAAAAAATAACTGAATTGCCTATGTTATAGATTAAAGAAGAAAAGTCATATGATTATTTCAAAAGTTGTAGATCAAATTCAATATTCAGTTAGGACAAAAATCTTAGAGAAGCAGGAGTAAAACTGTTACCGAAGGTGTACCTCAGTAATAGCCGAAAGCAGATAGGCCAGGGATGGCAGCACCCTATCAGCAAGCATCTTGAAAACCGAGAAAGTGGCTGGGCTGCTGAGAAAGGAGCCCCAGCTCAGGGCAATTAACCACCCCTCTAAGGAAAGGGAACCCCAGACCCCCCGGGGTTCCAGAGTCCCTGGGTTCCACGGCCATCTTGAAGAAACATTCCTGCTCTATCAGAGCTGCCCCTTGGCAACATAAATACCACTCCTTATCTGCTAGAGCTAACGCCCTGGAGTCTGGAGTTACTGGGAATGGGAGACTGGGGCTTCCCAGGGCACTCTTCCCTGTGCTTCTCCATCTGGGCTGGGATTTCCCTGAAGCCTGCTTCCCCACGGAATAGGTTTAGAAACCCTGTGAACCATATGCCCAGAGGCCCCATTAGAGAATGTGGTGACCTGGAGATGTGACTGTGCCTCAAGTGCAGTCCATGGAGGAGCCCCATAGATGAAGTCACGGGAGACAGTCACTCATCACTCATCGGGGAGTCCAAGGCAAGGTGGGGGCTGGCGTAACATCTGGATGACTGGAGCGAGCCAACAGGGCTGGGTTGAGTGTGAAACATTGTTTCTTGCATTACTGGGAGCTAAGGGACCTCTCAGAGGTACATTAGGATACACCATATTGTTATCCAACTTGGGAGTATAGCCTGTGCCCAAACCAGATGCAGGTATTAGTCCTCAACAAGCTACTTAAAAGAGCCAAGTGACTAGTGGAAGGTTAAAGGGGATATTTATTCACTGTGGCAACATTGGACAGCACAAACAGACCCAGGGACACCCAGAACCTAGCCCATATTCTGGGTCCCGAGTGAGACTGAAGGTGAAATAGAAGGCCAAGTTGACGTGGGGCAGTGAGGAAGGCCTTTCTGATAAGGTAAACAAGGGCTCCACTCAGATGAGAGAGCAGAAATTCTAGTTAGACAGAAGCCTGGCATTACAGCCTGGCACACAGAGAAAATAACATTTGCATTGTAAAGGTCTGGATGAAAATAATTTAGAGAGACATTTGTGTCCCTTAATCTGACTACCAGACTATTGAAACAGTGAACCCCAAAGAAATGGGAATTTCTTTGAATTCCTATGCTGAGAGAGGGAAATGGCACCAGCAGTGCCAGGAACCTGTCTCCCTCCCAGGAAGACATTTTATACAGTTCTAATAGCTTGTCGGACCACCGTTCAGGATGAGAGTGAGGCCAAGTGATGGGGCAACGGTGCTCAGCAAATGAATGACTGTGTACATCGGAGGAGATAGACAAGGAGCGAAAAGGAAGTGAGGGAGGAAAAGGGGGAAGAGGAGAAGAGGAAGGAAGGGCTGTGTCTCAGCTGGATCTACTCCAGAAATCCACACAGATCTCAGTGGGTCTCCAAGGCTGTTAGGTAAACAGAACAGCGGTATTTTGGGGTCTTATTGGTTTTGAGATAGCTGGCTTAGGCGTCACTATGCAGTCCAGGCTGACCCTAAAGCTCACATAGATCTGCCTGTCCTGACTCTAGAATGCTGTGATTAAAGGCTTGTGCCCCACGTTTGTGGGAAGTGAACTTTAATGGAAAACTTGGGCATCTTCTGAAGAAACAGGCTCCGCACCTGAAGTAAGAGTGGGTAAGAGTGACAGGCTTGGTCATGGGAGAAGGCACCTCTGTCATAAGCTTCCAGTCTCTGTGACATCATGGAGATGTGGATGCTATGAGCACAACTTGAGTTAAACATTCAGTACAAATTCTCCAATGCAATAGACAAAGCTGCTCCGTAGTAGTTGTGTAGAATATAACGTTGAAAAGGGAGCAGGACCTTCCATTGCAGGGAGCTGAGTCACCTTGGCACTTTGCTCTGATCCCTAAAGACTGACGTGGCACCAGTCAGGAGACAGCATCACTTCCAAGATAACAATGTCCAGGCGTTGGTACCTAGTTTCACAAGCAGTAGATTGTTCAAAGGCAGCAGAGTCCAGAATAAGGGGCATGCAAAGCTGTGCAAGCTCAAGAATAATTAGGGGGACTTGGGGAATGCTGATGGGATGCATGTATCCTTTACATATGTGAGCAAGAGCTCGGTGAAACATGTTTGACTGGGGCTGGAGAGATTGCTCAGTGGTTAAGAGCACTGACTGCTCTTCCAGAAGTCCTGAGTTCAATTCCCAGCAATCACATGGTGGCTCACAACCATCTGTAATGAGATATGATGTCCTCTTCTGGTGTGTTCTGTAGCTGAAGACAGCTACAGTATATATATATATATATATATATATATATATATATATATATATATGTAATAAATCTTTTTTAAAAAAAGAAATATGTTTGACCTATTTTACCTAAAGCCTAAAAGTGTGGAAGCCTGACACACAAGAATGAGACAGGAGGGGTCTCTAGGACTTGCTAAATAACCAATCTAGCCTCTACAATAAGCTCCAGGCCAGGGAAAAAGCCTGTCTCAAAAAAATAAGACACCCAATGTTACCTTCTAGCTTCCTTAGGCACACGCATGCATGTAGACACATACATACATACATACATACACACACACACACATGTATGCATACATACAAATATACAAACACAAACATATATACAACAAAAAATTAAAAGATATATAAAATGAATGGCTTGTAGTAATAACTAAAGAGACACATTAGAAATGATCTTAACTATCACTGAGGTCTTCAAGAAGCAAAATTCAACCTAAATTCAAGAAACATTATTACTCCTGCCTTACGGTACCCTTCTTCACTAAGAGCCTCTGGGAGATCCCATTCTGTAGCATCTACTTAATGAGGGCCTTTGACTGACAGGTCACTTGTAAACTACAGAACTCCTTGGAGGGAGTCACCAGTGCCCCCAGGCCTTCTGGAGGCATTTAACTAGCACCTGGAGAATTCTCCTATCTCTAGACAATTATTCCACAGTAAGCACGAAAAGATTGCCCAAAGTTTCACCCGTGGTCAGATTCGCCAGTCAGCAAATGCATCCCATGAGCTATGCAGCCAGCCACAGGACCATGAAGAACAAAAGCTTGCTAGCCATGTGGCTTATACCTACAGTCTGAGCACTCAGGAGACTGAGGCAGAAGAATTGCTGAAAGATCAAGGCCAGTGTAGACTATTCTGGAGAAAAAGGGAGGAAAAGAGAGATGGGGAGAGGCAGGGAGGGAAGAAGGATGAAAAGGTAGTTCAGTTTGCAAAGTATTGCAGTACAAGCATAAGGACCTGAATTCAATCCCTAACAACCACATTTAAAAAGCTGGACATGAGGTAGCTGCAGAGATAGCTCAGAGTTTAAAATCACTTGTTGCTCTTGCAGAGGACCCAGGTTCAGTTCCCACAACTCACATGGAAGTTCAAAACTCTAGTTCCAGGAGAGCCAACACCTCCATATTCATGTAAGATCCTCCTAGGGATCTTACAGGAGTGCAGTGTACGTACACACACACACACACACACACAGAGAGAGAGAGAGAGAGAGAGAGAGAGAGAGAGAGAGAGAGAGAGAGAGAGAGAGATTAAAGAAATTAAGCTGGGTAAGGTTATACAAGCCTATAATTCCAGTGCTGGGGAGGTAGAGACAGAAGGATCCCTGGGTCTAGACAAATTGTTGAGCTTCAGGTTCAGAGAGAGCCTTTGTCTCAAGAAATAAGGTGGAAGCAGCCTGATCTACAGAGCGAGTTCCAGGATAGCCAGGGATGCAAAGAGAAATGCTGTCTCAAATAAATAAATAAATAAATAAATAAATAAATAAATAAATAAATAAATAAATTACACACAGAGACAGACAGACAAATAGGAATAAGGTGGAAAGCAATTGAGAAGGACTTTCAGCGTTGACTGTGATGTGCCTTCACACAAATGTGTACAAACATATACATAACAAGAAAGATGGAATTACAGGAAGGAGGAAGGTAGGGGAAACTGCTCCCCCACTACACCAGACAGCATGTCAATCATCTACTCTAGATGCAGAGGCCTTATATGAACATTTCTCAGAGTCTCAACTCTAAAACTGACCTGTCCAGTATCCATTGGTAGCAACCATGCACACATACTCATAGTGTCAAATCACTAATGAATACCAGCTTCCATTGCATGGCATACTCTCTCTTAAAGATGATTTTAAACTGCTTTTCTGAAAATGCCATTATACTTCCAACAAGATGGCTTGTGTTGTTTTAGGTGCTACACATGATTCTTCTTCCCTCACTTTGATCTGGGCTGCATTCCCTTACTAACTGGGTCATGAGAATGTTTCTCAGCGACCTTTACTAAGCCTTATCTTCTTCAATAAAATAGGCAGGAAGAATCTACCCATTTTAGATAAAAAGAAATAACAAATGTGTTGTGTTTGGAGGAGCATCTGACACACAGCGTGTGCCAAACTAATAACTTTTTATTGGTTGGTTGGTTGGTTGGTTGGTTGGTTGGTTGGTTGGTTTTGCTTTTTAGAGACAGGGTCTCAAGTAGCCCAGACAGGGCTCATACTTGTTACATAGCTGAAATTTTAACTCCTCATCCTCCTGCCTCCATCTCCCAAGTGCTGGGATATCAGCAAGCCCCACCATGCCCAACAACATCTTTCTTTTCAAGATAAATCTTGCTTCTTCATTGTCCAGGTGAGTGTGACAAATTGTAAGGATGACATATAAGAAGTTGGCCAGGCCCCATAGAGTACAAGAAAGCAACGTAAAGTAATCCTGCCTTAGATTTTGTCTGAAGCCAGTTACCTCCCAGCCTAAGACTACGAGTACGTACGGCTCGCGCTTAGCTCCATGCCATGCCTCGTTTCCCTCAGCCCTGTGTGTTCCCCTCCTCACACCTGCAGTGCTTCTCCCCAACCAATGAAGCAGCATCCTCTAAGCTAGCAGAGGGCAGCAAGGGCTCATAACTCCTCACCGCAACCTCACAGCTACCCACAGTCCCCTCCTCAGTGACTAACCCATGCCAAGAAGGGAAACCTGGCTCCTTGCCTCCGAGGCAGCTTCATTTTGAAGACTAATTTTGACGTCAAGATGAAGCTGGGCTGAGAAGGCTTGTCTGGGGTCCAACCCTTACTGGGCCATTCACCATCTACAGATGTTGCGAACAAAATAAAAAAGGGGGGCAGGGCCCTGGGGAAGAAAGGAAGGAAAAAGATGCCCACACTCCGCCAGAGTTTCCCTGTTCTCTGGTCAGTCAGGTGTGGGAGGGCTGCTATCTACCCTATCCACTCATCCCTGGGTGGGCGTTCCTCTATCCCACTCTTCAGGGGGTGGTCAAGGGGCAGCCCTGCCTGGGGACTCCCCCCCCCCTCGTGCTACTTCGCTAAAGCCACCAGAGTTGTGGGAGAGAGGGAAGAGGGAAGAAGTTCCCAACACTGACCAGAGTGAGAAGCGGAACTTGAAGGAGCAGAGCAGAGACTCTATGGTTTTAGAGCTTTATTATAGAAATGCAGGAGAAACAGAGAAGGTAGAAAGGAGGGAGGGAGAGAGAGAGAGAGAAAGAGAGAGAGAGAGAGAGAGAGAGAGAGAGAGAGAGAGAGAGAGAGAGAGGAAAGAAGAGGAGGGGAGGGGAGGGGAGGGGAGGGGAGGGGAGGGGAGGGGAGGGGAGGGGAGGGGAGGGGAGAAGAGAAGAGAAGAGAAGAGAAGAGAAGAGAAGAGAAGAGAAGAGAAGAGAAGAGAAGAGAAGAGAAGAGAAGAGAAGAGAAGAGAAGAGAAGAGAAGAGGAAAGAAGAAGACAAAGAGAAAGGGAAGAGGAGAGAGAAAAGAGAGATGAGAGGACAAAGGAATAAGAGAGCGAGGTGCGGGCTGAGCACCCCTTTTCATGGTCTTCACTGTTGCTAGGTAACAGGGGAGGAGTTTAGCCTGAAGGTCAGAAGCTTGGGCCATTGCTTACATAACTACTGACCATGCTTCTCTCGTGGGGGCTGTGGGAGGTGGTACCTTAGGCAGGGGCCGGTGTTCCAGGAGCATGGGGGAAGGCCTACAGTGTCATTATATATATATAGGTGAATTATGACCATTGGGGTTCAGACCTCAGCTCGACTGGAGACCAGCCTGCAATTCCCCACATACAGATGTTATAAACAGTGTTTAAAAATATACAAAGCAGAAGCACATTAAGCACAGAAGCGTGCTTCTGCCTGCTCAAGGACTCACGGTAGGCTGAGACAGGCTTGCTGCCTGTCACCCACCAGGTTTCATCAAAGGAAAAATAGTGCAGGCAGAGATTCACGATTTGTTGCTATTGTTGATGCATTGTGCAAATCCTTTCATTTCCACCATTCCAAGGTATCTTTTCTGTTCTCAGAATGACTACAATGTTACACAGCCTTGGGTGGGGTGGGGAGTCTGTGTACCGGTTCATTCTTTGTCAGCTTAACACCTCCTTGAGTTATCTGGGAAAAACAACCTCAACTGAGAAAATGCCTCCATCAGATTGGCCTGTAGGCAAGTTCATGAGACATTTTCTTGATTAGTGACTGATGTGGGAGGGCCCAGCCCACTGTGGGCAGTGCCATCACTGAGCAACTCATTCTGAAAAGTGTAAGAAAGGTAGCAGGTTTGCACCACAGTAAAAGCCAAGATTTTAAGCTCTACTAAAAACAAAACAAACAAACAAAAAGACTTCCTCTATTTGCTCATTAAAAATCTAATAGTGATATATTATTTTAAAATAACATACAGCTAATATATTTGGAGTTATTTAAAATTTATATTGAGAAAAACATATATTTTCAGTATTGCTGTAGACAAACATCTACTGTTCAATTGACTGTTGTTTTATATCAAACAACTTTTATAATACTCATTTTTATTGTTACAATATTTTATGAATACGATAAAAAAAAACAAAAAGTATTGCAGGCTTTTTTTTTAGGGGTGGGGGCTCTCCAGGAAGAGTTGGGGTACAAAAGGGAAAGAAGAATGTGGTGTAAATCTATTTACTCAAAATATGTTTTTAAATGTTAACAAATTCAGATAAATTGAAATTATGTATCTTTTCTCATCATAATGCAATAAAACAAATCAAAAGAAGAAAGGAAGAAAGAAAGAAAGAAAGAAAGAAAGAAAAAAAGAAAGAAAGGAAGGAAGGAAGGAAGGAAGGAAGGAAGAAAGAAAGAAAGAAAGAAAGAAAGAAAGAAAGAAAGAAAGAAAGAAAGAAAGAAAGAAACCAAGAAAGGTAGCAGTATGTCAGTCTGTAAAACAAGCCAGTAAGCATCTCTTCTCCGTGACTCCTGCATCAGTTCCTGCCCTGGCTTCCCTGGGTGATGGACAACAAGCTCTCAGGGGAAATAAACTCTTTCCAGCCGAAGCAGCTTTTGATTGTGATGTTTATTGCACCAATAAAAAGCAAAGCAGGCTGTGTGTGGGAGGGCGTGTCTTTTTAACTGAGATTTCACTACTGTTGAGTGCCAGCCAAACTGGATGTGGTGGCAACACACCTGTGATCTCAGTACGAAAGGGGTAGAGGCAGGAGAATCAGGAGTTCACAGACATCCTCTTCTACATAGCAAATTCAAGGCTAGCCTGGACTATGTAAGACCCTGCCTCAAAACAAACAAAGAAAGCCAAAGAAGAAGCATCAGAGTCTGGAGAAATGGCTCAGTGGGGGAAAGCACTTGCTGCTCTCTATAGAGAACAGTTTCCAGCACCCATGTGACAGATCAACACTCTCTGTAATTCCAGTCCCAGGAGGATCTAATGCCCTCTTCTGGCCTCTGCAGACACAAAACATATATATGACAAACATACAAAGCAGTGAAACACTCACACACATAAAAATAATTCTTTAAATAAACAACCAACATCAAGTACAGTTAGATGATTATGTCTGACTCCATTGTCAGAAGGCTGTAGGTATGGAGGCTCAGGCCTGCAATCTCTGTACTCAACAGGCAATAGCAGAAGACCATGAGTTCAAGGCTAACCAGGACTGCAGACATTCTTCTCACTAACTAAACCAAAACCATGGGGTTTTATTTCCTTTTTTAGATATCTGTTAGTATTTCATTCATGGCGCTCGAAGACTTTTCCCAGTTCAGTAACGCTTGCTGAGGTAAAATGGCACTGTCACTGCACATAAAAGATTCTGTTTTGTTTGCTTTAGGGTCAAATGACTTAGGTCATGGTGAATTTTAATAAAGAGAAGACCGATGTTAAAACCTACCTCTTGCCGGGAACAGTAGGGAAAGAAGTTAACCATTACAAGATAACAATCCTGCAGAGAATGATATCACTGATACAGAAGTTACTGGTTAACTGAGCCCAGCTTCTCGCATTAATGGGAAGGATGGCCTTAATAAGCTGTGTTGTCCTGTACCATTCAGAGCCTGGGGATTCTCAGTCAGCAGACCAGCACACTGAGCTATTACAAAGACCAGGTATCTACTTGCATGTGTCAATTCCTAACTTAATGGTAAACTACAGCAGATCTATGATTACAAAATATGGCGCCATTCAACCCATCAGCTTTAAACCCCACTAGATACTTCATTGACTTTTCAAAGGAAACAGTAGCACCCATTGGACTAGATTCGGAGGTCACATGTTCAATCTGGGATACTGCCTGAGGGTGCTCTTGCACAAAACCATTAGTTTAATCCTCACTGCCACAGAAAGAAAGAAAAAAATCATGTCCTACAGTGTCTCTGTTAGTAAACGTAAAGATTTTTAAGAAGGTTTGAGTTGATTTTGAAAGAGAAAAAGGACAAGTCAAGTTAGTATCAGGAATGGACTCCAGGCAGAAAGAGGAGAAGGAAGAAACAAATCACGCACATTTTTAACACAACCAAACTTAGGGTGTGTCGTGTACTGTGAGGAGCCGCCCTCACATTCGCCATTACAAGATGGCGCTGACATCCTGTGTTCTAAGTAGTAAACAAATAATCTGCGCATGTGCTGGGGTAGTATTCCACTCCATGTGCTCTGCCTTCCCCTTGACGACAACTTGGCCGATGGGCTGCAGCCAATCAGGGAGAGACACGCCCGAGGCGGAGGACAGTTCTCCATAAAAGGGACGGGGTTTTGCCATTCTCTCTCTGCCTCTTGAAGAAGTGAGCAATAAAGCTTTTGCCGCAGAAGATTCCGGTTGTCCTGAGCATGTTCTTGCCGGCGGGGACAAAAGCTCGGGATAATGTACCAGAAGCCTTACCCATTAACTTGTCAACTGTAACTTGTCAACTGCCTTGGCAAAGCAATGGTTATAATGTGGTTATATTACATATGCAAACTAGAGTTTGGTCCCTTGTCCAAACTCTCACCACATCATCCAGATATGAGCATGCTCAGTAAGGCATATGGGATTTTCCTATGTGTGTGTGTGTGATGCTGGGAATTGAACCAGGACCTTATGCAGGCTAAGTAGGCTCTTTACCACTAAGCTGCAGCCACAGCCCTGCTACCACGTATACAAGCTCTAAGTGACTTAAGACGCCATTATCTGGCACTTAACAAGTGTACACATCTATGGGATATAGTGGCATATTCAGTTTGTTTACGAGAGATGCAAAGTCCATCAGATCCGAGTAACCGGCATATGCATTGTCTCAACACCGACCATGTCTTCATATGGGACTGAAACCCCAGTTTGCTTTTGAAATAAACAGTTGCTGCCAATCATAGTTCGCCTGAGGCGTTCAACGTTGTTAAAATTGTCCCTCCAAATGAAATGCACTCTGGTACTCATGGATGAATTTAACTTTAAGGTGAATTCTTGAAGGATGCCCCTCAGTTGGTAGAACGCTTGTGGAGTATGCATCAAGCCCCGAGTTTCCTCCATCTGCAGCTCTGAATAAACCCAGGGGTGACGCCACACGCCTATAAACAACCCCAGCCTTCAGAACTGGAGACAGAACCATCAGAAGTTCAAGGTTATCTTTGGCTACACAGAGATTTTTAGACTAGTTTGAGCTGCATGAGACCCCATCTTTCCTTCTTTCTGTTTTTTTTTTTTTAAGGTCAAAACAAAACAAAAGAAAAAAAATCAAAATCAAAACCTGATTTTTAAAGATTGCTCATGAAAGCCTACAAGGCAAAGACACTTGACACACAAGCCTCATGACCTGAATTTGATCCTTGGAACCCAGCTTTAAAAAAAAAAAAAAAAAGTGACCATGCACATGTGTAATCTCAGCACTCCTCCAGTAAGATGAGAGGTGAGGCAGGAGAGTTGTTTCAAAGCCAAAGGCAGCTAGACTAGGGTATGCAACAAGGCAGAGACAAGCAAGGAAGAGCCTGGCAGAGCAGGGCAGAGAGAAAACCAACGCCCCAAAGTTGTCTTCTTCCCTCCACCTGCACACAGCACACAGCACACAAATAAGACAACAATAGAAATTATTTTAAAAAAAAAAAAAAAAAAAAAAAGTTGAACACAAGGAACAGTGCACCCCCTTGTGGCCAAACTCCTCAAACATGGGGGCCTGATCTTGAAACTTCAGAGCCCTAAAGAACCAGGTTGCTGTAAAGCTTGAATTTAAAAAGAAAAAAGACTCAAAAGGCTGGACCTTCACGTTTCAGATAATAGACACAAAGAGGCTGGTGAGATGGCTCAGCGGGTAAGAACACTGACTGCTCTTCTGAAGGTCCTGAGTTCAAATTTCAGCAACCACATGGTGGGTCACAGCCATCCATAATGAGATCTGATGCCCTCTTCTGGTGTGTCTGAAGTCAGCTACAGTGTACCTATTTATAATAATCAATAAATCTTTGGGCTGGAGCAAGCAGGGACTGAGCGAGAAGAGTTGATTGGAGCAAGTGGGGCTGAGTAGGGCCAACCGAAGAGAGCAGAGTCCTAAATTCATTTCAAAACAACCACATAAAGGCTCACAACCATCTGTACAGCTACAGTGTACTCATATACATAAATAAATATATCTTTAAAAACAGACAAATAATATATACAAGTCAAAATGATTTTCAGGGGGTTAGAGAGATGATGGTCCAGTGGTTAAGAGCATTTACAGATCTATGTTAGTGGCTCACTACCATCAATAACTCTGGATCAAGGAGATCCAATGCCCTTTTCTGATATTATTGTATTTATATAGTTATATATACATATTACATATTATAAATATAAGTAAATACAAAAATGCATTTCTACATTTAAAAGGGTAAGTTTTAATAGTGGTAGGGTCTAGCACTATTAGTTTTGCAAACTTTATTTATTCATTTATTTATATTGTTAAACATATTAATTGCATGTCCATGTTTATAAATGCATTATTCGCAATAGCCAGAAAAATGAGCCAGGCTTGATGCCTATCAATGGATGAGTAGATAAAGCAGATGTGGTGAAGATACACAGTGGAATTTTATACTGCAGGGGAAAAAAACTAAAACTGTGACCTCTGCAGCACAACAGCTGAAACTGAAGACCACTGTGCTAAGTGAAACAAGCCAGACTCAAAACAACAAACACTCACATGTCTTCTCTCATACATGGAACCTAGATCTAAAAGTGTATGAGTGTTTGTGTACTATATTACACATTCATGTCCGTATTAGTTCATGGAGCGATAAAGGGACTCATGAGAGGAGAGGGAGATAACGAGGGAGGTGGGAAATGGGGCAGTGGAGTAGGTGTGACAGGGAAGCAAAAGAGGGGTGGACTGAGTGTAGACAGAGTCAGCTTGGGGGAGGGGCCAAAACGGCGGGAGGGAGAGGAGCAGAGGAGAGTATAGAGACACACAGTAATGAAGAGCACGGATGCTTAGCCTAAAATGTTAATTTTTAAAATGAAAAACACAGAACTTAACAAACGAATACGATCCACTGCAATATTTCTACACGTGCATGCAATGTGAGTTTTGAAATCTTGATTTCCCCCCCCCCTTAGGGCTTTTTTCCTTTTATTAACCATGGATTCTTTTCTCTTATCATAATCCTGGTTATAGTTATCTCTCCGTCTACCCCTCCCACTTCCTCCTCCATGGTGTGGCAAGAACAAAGCAGCCCTCACCAGAAACCAAACTGACAGAACCACCTTGCCTTGGACTTCCAGCCTCAAAAGTTTGGGGCTAAATAAACCTTTTTTTAATACATAAAGTTCCTAGGGTGGTGGAACCCCAGACAGATAAGCAAGCTGAAAGGGCCAATAGCTCCTACTACTGCAGAAACCCGTGAAAGGGAAACAGCTGCCTCAACAGGTCCCAAGAAGCCAGGGGTTGTCCACCTCTGAAAAGAGGGAAGCACCAGATGGGAGAAAGGCCAACCCTCTCAGAGGAGCCTTCAGTTCCAATGACGGCTGTCCTGAATGATGAAAGCTGAGAGGGCTTCTTGGTGGAAGACCTTCAAAACACTTTTATTTGATCCTTAGAGCCTGAGTAGAAATGTCCTGTGGGGCGCATCATCGAACAAGGAAGGGACTGACAGCTGATAAAATAGTCTCTGTTCCAAGAGCTGGTTTTATTTACAGAGTTAAAAATATTCACAGATCAGAGTAAAAGGAGGCCCAGAGGGGAGGGGAACGTTTCTCTAGGTATAAAAACCCTAGCAAGCCCCATGGAGGCAGGGACAGTGGGCATGGGAGCTACTGGACAGACTGAAGCCATGCATCAGGGCTGACTGTGGTCAGGGAAGTTAAGGACAAAGCGCTTCTCCAGCCAGCAGGGTTGGGCCTGGCTCCTGGCCTGCAGGCCCCATCATGGCTTTGATCCTGGCAGGTGCTCCAGGAATTGCATAGTGTTGCAGAAAGTGTGGCTGTCCCCAAGCCCTGGCCCATGGCCACCAGGCACCCGCTTCCTGCAATGCACTGCTCACATGTCAGGGTTATCAGGATGCTGAGCATTAGGGCAGGGAGCTGGGATTGGGAAGAAACCAAGGGCAGAAGCAGCCGATCCGAGCCCCCACAAAGGGTTGCCCTAGGAAAGTCTTAATGTGGCATAGAAAATGTTAACTTTATTTGGCCTGGAAGCTTTGCCCTCTGCCATACTCAGTAGCTCATGACTCCTTTCTAAATAAAATTGTCCAGAACACTGGTGTTGACTCCGAATGTCCCAAACCAAAAGATCTCTTACATCTTTAATAAGCTTTTGCCAGGCAACCCAAAGAACTTAGAAGGAGAGGGGTCTCTGAGCTTCACAGCTTAGAGGAGGTGCAGGATAGGATGCGAGGCCCTAACTCTGGAAGCCAATCCTACCGTTCAACCCCACCTTGAGGCTTAAGCAGTGTAGAGTTCAATCCCATCTTGAGGTGTAGAGGGGACTAGTTAGGATACAAGGCAAGATGGATCCCCTCTGCAGGGGACTGATTGATTTTGTTTTTCAGATAAGGCTAGCCTTGACCTTACTATGTAGCCGAGGCTAGCCTTGACTCTAGTTGCTCAGCTTCCATTTCCCATGGACTTAGGTTATAGCACATACCACTACACCCAGCTTGACGTTGGTTTGATTTTTTTTTTTTCAGATAGAATACTATAGTCATTGGTGGGATTTTGGGGTTTTTTTGGGGGGGGTGTTTGTTTGTTTGTTTTTTGGTTTGGTTGGTTTTTTGTTTTGTTTTGTTGCAGATAACCTGATATGCTGTTTGTCCATTTTCTCCCTTAATTTGCAGGGGCTTTACCTTTTCTTTTAACAACTTCATGGTGGAGAAAAGTCCTAGAATTGGTGCTAATTCTAGGGCTGGATATGACCTAATGTGTGCTTTACTGTTCATACAGTTTTGAGTCCCGAGTAACAACATTGTTTCTTCAGATTACCAAAGAATGATAATCCTCCGAGCTCCAAACTCAGACCTCCTTATGTCTACCCAAGATTTAGCAGGTTGAGACTTCCAATCCTTGAACAGGTAGAATCTATATACCCCTGGTCAGCCTTAAGTAGCCTCAGCAGATGGGACTTCTTCCTTCCTTGGTCTTTGGGGAATTAAAGTCCTAGAGGCAGAAATTAAAGCTGAAATGGAAGGTGTCTTGGCGTTGAAGAGGAACTCCTCACCCCTGCTCTCTGGGAATTAGGAAATCTCAGAAACAGGATGACAACCTCATTTGTCATTAAATGTGCTTTGGCTTCCTCTTGACTGGTGTCAAGACTTCCTTAACCTTCTTGACCTTTCCTCAGCCTATTGACCTGTACCACCAACTCTTACACCACCCTGTGATCCCATTTCCTAAAGAAACACTTCTAAAGAAGCATACTGAGCCTTTTCACTTAATCCTGTAACTCCAAAAGCCACCAGTGTTGAATATCCGCTAGTATTCTATTTTGTTCGTCTGTCTAAGGCAGTCTCATGTACCTGTGCTGTGCTGACACTCACCGTATAGCTGAAGTTAGCCTCGAACTCTGGTCTTCCTGCTTTCTCTATAAAAGGCTACAAAGACAGTTCCTGTAACAATACTTAAATGTGACTCTCTTTTGGGAAGCCTCACTCAGCATAGTCCTGGTTGGCCTGGAACTGGCTCCATAGACCAGGCTGGCCTTGAACTCACAGAGATGTTCATGCCTCTGCCTCCCAAGAGCTGGGATTAAAGGTGTGCTTCTCCATGCAGTGCTTGGTTTGCCTTATTGTTTGTTGGTTGGCAAACTTGTGCTAGGGCTAGATACAAATCACCATACAGTCTGTGGAGGATGACCTTGAGTTCCTACCTCCCCAGTGCTGGGCAGACACTGGCCTGACATGTCCAAGGTGTTCTGTTCAATGTCCTAACACTGCTTTAAAAACCTAAATAAAGCCGGGCGTGGTTCGAGCACGCCTTTAATCCCAGCACTCGGGAGGCAGAGGCAGGTGGATTTATGAGTTCAAGGCCAGCCTGGTCTACAGAGTGAGTTCCAGGACAGCCAGGGCTACACAGAGAAACCGTGTCTCGAAAAAAAAAAAAACAAAACAAAAAACCTAAATAAACATAAATTGGATTATTAACAAGACCATGTGTTTGAACAGCTGCCAGCATTTGCCTAATGTTTTTCAAAGGTCATTTCATGGTGCGGGGTAGGGGGTGGGGGCAATGAAGTGTTTTTTAAATAATTATTTTTCTTGAATGACTATTTCCTGGCACATGTTTTTCAAAGATTTAGCACATCAAAGTTCTAATGTAGTGAAACCTCTATCATGTACTTTCTGTACATTCGAAGCTCTTCCTACTAGCAATGCTTAAAGTACTTCTAGCTCTCGGTGTCCAAGCCAAACATCCATGGTCTCTTCTGGAACTTTCCTTTTGTCCACAGCTTCCCACTGTTCTACTTAATCCTTAGTGCCCGGCAAGATAAATAGTTCAACGTCCCCATAGCTCCATGTTCATATATCAGTGAAAAAAAATCCTGAAACTCAAGTCTGTCTTTAGTATTGTGATGTAAACAACAAGTCTATTGACAAATTTTTATTTACTCTGGGGGCAGGCTGAGGGGTGTGATTAACTAGACTGATCTCAAGTAGTACAGACTGGCCTTACACTCTAGTTAAGAATGACCTTGAACTCTGGAGGGATTGCAGGTATTCGCCAGCACACTGCTCACTTTGGCTTTTCCTTGTTCTATAGCAAAAGCTTAACGCACTGTCCCTTCAAAGTGAGTTTTAAACACAGTAGCCTTAAATAAAACTTATTTGATTTACTTATAGTGGTAACTTCCTCATCTCCCAACTGTATATTTGTGCATACATAGATACATAGGGGACCTTTCCAGAAAGTAGCAATCAATCTGCAGCTCCTCGAAATAATGGACACTTTCGGAGCTGAGCTGCTTTGGTCAGTCTACCTTCACACCTGCACGTCCTGGCTCTGTAAAGGACCGCAGACCCGGTCGGCAGTCACCAGACACCACGCCGGAGCATGCGTGGGCGGCAGCGCGCAGGCGCGGGACGGCTCGCGCAGGCGCGGTGCGCGGTTGTCGCGGTGAGCCGGTCGACTCGAGTTCCGGCATGCCGGGCCGGCGTCCTGGGGCGGCTTCCCGGTTGCCCGCGCGCCATGGAATGCCTGCGCTGCCTGCCCGGGCTGCTGCCCCGCGCCGCGCAGCCCCGGAGGGCCCTGTGGACGGCGGCCGCGCGCCTGAGCCTCGCTGCCTGCGGCGGCCGCGCAACCCCTTTGCTCTCCCGGAGCCCGAAGGCGCCGAGCACAGCCCGCGCTGCAGGTACGCGCGTCCCGCGGGGCCCCGGCGGCCTCTGTCCCGCCTGCCCTTGGCCCCGCCGTCCTCACCGCCGCTCGGCCTCTCCGGGCTCACCCTGCCCTCAGTGCTCCGGCCAGCACTGCAAGGACTTGATTGCGGTTTCTTGCTTATTGGGACAGGGTCTCCTTGTGTTGCCCAGGCTGGCCCCCAGTTGACAGCAGTCTCATCCTTCTGAATGAAGCAGTTAGAAGCGTTAACCGCCTCGTTGGCTACTTTCGTTTGTTTTGTTATTGTTTTAAAATTAGCATTTAAGCGGCCTTCTCTGAGTTTGTATGTGGAGGTCAGATGACAGCTTGCTCGAATCAGTTGTCTTAACGCAGGGCTTGGCGGCATGCATTTTGCTGGCCGAGCCAGCTGCTGAGCCCAAAGTAATGGGTTTATGACAGCACTTTTATGCATACTTTTTCCTGACACCCCCTCATCCTACTGGCCCTTTTACTTCCTTATGCCCCCTTCTATTTTCGTGTCCCAGAATTCTGTTAGGTGGGAGTTTTGTTTGTTTTGAGTCGTGGTCTCACAGTAATCCAAGCTAGCTTGAAACTCACTGTGGAGCCCAGACCAAAGTCGATGTTGGGCAGCAGGAAGCTACAATTAGCAAGGTTGGGGTGTTATTAATTCTGTTTATTATGTTACTTTACTCTGGGCATATTGATACAGTTATGTAGTTGCCTTGGAATAAAGTAGGGAATTCCTAGAACTGAGTTTGAATGTGAAGCCAGTGATGAGCATTAATTAACCCTTGGTGAAGTCTGCTCAGCAAGTAGCCAGCCAAGGGAGCAAAAAACGCTGGGGGAAGACAGAGGACTCTTTCTTTGCTGATGCTTTGCTGAAACCTGAGGACAGCGTTTTCCACAAATGTGACTGCACAGAAACAGTCCTGACAAGAGTGGTTTGGGCTACTACTCTTTTTTGAATTGTACTTAAATTTTTCCCATAATGAGCTGCTGTCAGTCAACACCCCCTCCCCCACACCCAGGTCTTTGGCCACGTGCTTTTTTCCTCCCTTGATAATACTTGGGAACCAAGTGGTCTGTAAGACCCAGGAACTTAACTTGTGACTCTTGTCCCTAGAGCTTACATGGTAGAAGGAGAGAATAGACTTCTGATTTCCACAGTACTCAAACACACCCAATAAACAAATGTAAGTGTTATTTTATTACTTTTGTACAGTGCTTTGGACAAAGCCCAGGGCCTTGTGCATTTTAAGACAGGCACTGGTTGCCCCAGCCCCAACTGACCTTTCTAATCACAAAGGACAGACAGACCTCAGTTAACAAGTTGTGTGAGCTTAGTACATGGAAGTGGTGGGTAAGAAGATGGATAGAATGATTAGCTGGAAGCCTAACCAAACAAGTGTCTTCTTAAGGCTCCATGGACTGTTAGAGCTACAGTTTCCCCTCCAAGAAAATGGGTTAGCACGGGCCATTCATTCTCTCCTTTGTTCTCAGGTGATGTGCTCCGGTTTAGAACCTCGGATGCCTCTCAAGCCACTTTAGCCAGCGTGGCCCAGGTGTTTGCTGTGGTGAGTACCCAGCGTCCAATAACTTGCCAGTTCACAGGGTTGGAGTCGGGGGAGGTATTTGCCTCTGTGCTGTGTTTGGCCAGTGACCCAAGCTCCTGAGAGATTGGTCCAGAGGAACTCTGGAAGCTTTGCTGATGACTGGGGTTCTGGCTATACAGAACAGGCTGTTCCAATGACAGCTCAGTTTTCCTTTTCAATAAAATTAAGGTGTTTTTGTAGTACATGTTAAAGGCTTCCACCAGAAGCCAGTTTCGTTTCTTGTCTTTGTTTCAGGGGCTGGGGAGAAGGGGTTGGAGGGAGAACAAGTCTCATGTAACTTAGCTCACTTCAGACTTGCTATGTGGTCTAGGGTGATCTTGAACTTGCCCGCCTGGCTCTGCCCTCTCACGTTGTAGTGTAGCAGGTGTGCTGCGTCACTATCCTATGATTTAATGCACCACCACACCTACTTTATACAGCCCTGGTAATTGATCCCGGGGCTTTTTGTGTGCCAGACAAGCACTCTGCCAACTGAGCCCCAGCCCCAGCCCCAAAGCCTCCTTAGTGAACACTTCATATTTTATCTGAGTCTGTTTAGAATCCCCTGGAAGCCATTGAGAGGTGTGCATGCCCGGGAAGGGTGGCTATGATCTCTAAAACTGGGAAGTGATTCTCAGGGAACTGGGTGAAGTAATACACATCTCCTGTGCTTTTGTGCATTTATGAAATTAGACCCTTGGTGACAAAGTGCTAGCCATAAATAACCTAAGTAAAATTGTAAATTGTTTTTGCAGCTCATTTTGTAAGCTTTTATGGTTTCCAAAAAAAGTTTTAAATGTGAGCCAGACTTCCTAAGTTTAAACTCAGTGTGTGCTCTTTCCGTAGGGGACTTAAGACAAGTCACTGTGATGACTTGTGCCTTGGTCTTTTCATTAATAACTAGGAATTATTGCCTTAGGTAATTATGACAATTAGAGTACCAAGCTGAGATAGCATCACTGTGTGTTACTATGCTCGTTTGTGAACATGATTTAGGGACTGAGGAGATGGCTAAGCACCTGCTGCTCTTCCAGGAGACATGACTTTCACTCTCGGCACCCACACCTGCTGGCTCACAGCCATATTAGCACAGCTCCAGGGGTCTGATACCTTCTTCTGTGTCCCAGAACATATATAAAGGCAAACACGCTCATAGAAACGAAAACAAAAAAGTTAAACCACCTACTTTTTACTGAAAATGAAAACTCACAAAACCCCGAGAATGGTGCCTCAGATACAGTGGCCATCCAGCGTGTTGTTCTTTACAGATCATCTGGGTTTGGTTATTATTAGCTTCATGAAGACCTTTAAGGCATGGTTTGACTGTGTAAGCCTCCTTGCCTAGCCTAGAGTACTCAGGATCCTCCTGCCTCTGCTTTTCAAGTGCTAGGAGTGAAGGTACATTTTACCATGCCCAGCTAAAGAACTTGGGTTGGGTTTGTTTTTTGGGGTTTTTTTTGTTTGTTTTTTGTTTTGTTTTGTTTTTTTTCCTCTTCTTTCCTTTCTCTGTTTAGCCCAGGGTGGCCTGGAACACAGAGTAGGCCTGTTTTTGCTTCCTGAGTACTGGGATTAAAGGCATATGCCAGCACCACCTAGCTAGAACTTTTCTTTATGGACAATATAAACTAAGAGGCATCCCAGAGTTGCTTGTTTGGGGTCTTTTCTTTGTTTGTTTGTTTGGGGTTTTTTTTGTTTTTTGTTATTGTTTGGATTTTGTTTTGCTTTGCTTTGCATTTTGAGTCAGTCTCTTGACCAGGCTGAGCTAAAACTCACTGTCAGTCCAAGGTAGCTTCATAATCAGGCAGTGCTACTGCTCTGGCCTCCAGGATGCTGGGGTACAGCCCAGAGGCCCTTGCCAGTCTCGGCAGGATTACTTGGAAAGTACTTACTCTTAGTTTTCTGGAATTGTTCGGTTCCACGATGGAATCAAGGCCACTGGTTCTCAGGTAGGCAGACGACCAAGGCAGAAGGATGTGAGTGTGAGGCCAGCCTGGACCACACAGTCACTAACTCCCCCCCACCACCACCACCAAAGGATACAAAGTCAGATGATGACTCAAAGAAAGTTCTTTGTAGGCAAAATAAATTTAAACAAAATAAATAAAAGGACCACTAATAATCAACTGATTCTATTGAAAAGAATGAGTTTCAAAAGTGAGGTAGTTACAAAGTAACCATTTTAAATGTTGGTTTATATGATGTCATTCAGAAAAGGGATCTCACTAAAGAAAAATGATGCATAGATATCAAAATGTAAAACCACTTTATATGTTTTGGTAGAGGTATGACTTACAGGAACACTGGAAGATACCTTGTAAGTTGTTATTGGCATAGTTTCCTCTAAAATTTTGTCAAATCATGTGATTTACGTCATTTTACAAATTTCCATATTTTCTGCAGTGAGTATATGTGTTTCAGAAATCAATTTAAGCCAAGCCAGTCGGTAGGTATTACACAGATACAAAGCTTTTAATAGAAGTTGACCCCAGAGCTTGGTGGTGCACGTAATTCCAGTACTCAGGAGGCTGAGGCAGGCGGATTCCTGTGAGTTCAAGGTCACCCTGGTCTATAAAGGGAGTTCCAGAACAGCCAAGGCTACACACAGAGAAACCCTGACTCAAAAAAAGGAAAAAGAAAAGAAAGAAAAAACCTTGACCATGGTGTTTCCTGCTGCTTCCATCCTGTGGATGAGATCTTTCTCAGGGGAAGCAGGCAGAAGTGTGAGTAGTAGGGTTTGTTTTAATTCTGCTATCATAGCATAAATTGTCTCCAAAGCAGTAACCTAGTGTCTGTGTATCACTAAGACCCATGCTTGGGTTGTGTTTAGTTTCTTAACTAGGACAGCCCATGTATTCACATTGGACACCTGCAACCATGACTGCACTAGCATACAGAAAGTGTTCCTCTCCTGAGCAAAGCTAATGTGGCCCGGTGCATGCTGGGACTGCTGCGGGTACCTCTTCTGTACGTCTCAGTTCCTTCTGCAACGCCTACCAGAGACTTCTTAACTCCCAGAAGACATTTAGGTTTGTGAGACAGCCACACTCAGCAACACGGCAAAGCACCGTCATGTTTCCACTGAGTGACATCCTCAACTCAGGAATCATCGTCACGTCCTTTCCCAGCCAGAGAGGCTTCCCTACCTGCTAACTGATAACTCAGGTGCAGGTGAATTTGCAGAGGAGCAAGTGAGGTCCATGGCTTACAGTCCCCATGTCTCCTGGAAACTCGCTTCCACGGCCCCCACAGTGAGCATGGCAAGGTGTAAGATGATGTCCAGCCCAGTGCCATCTACTCACAAGGCCATTGGTACCCAAAGCAAGGTTACCTAGAGACAGAACTCATTCTCCATGAGTGAATTTCTCGAGGAACCAAGATAGAAAGTTAGTCTATCAAGTTTATATTAGCAAGGGAATCAAAAATAGGGATTTTTCTTCTGACTTTTACAGATAATGGCTTAAAATTGCATTTCAGCCAGGCTGTGGTGGCGCACACCTTTGATCCCAGCACTTGGGAGGCCAGAGGCAGGTGGATTCTGAGTTCGAGGCCAGCCTGGTCCACAGAGTGAGTTCTAGGACAGCCAGGGCTACACAGAGAAATTGTGTCTTGAAAAAAAAAATTGCATTTCAAGGTTTTAAGGCTATAATTTAATAAATATACTATTGAGATTAAATTAATACTTGTTTTTATGATCTATCTTTAGACAAAGTTTGACAAAGAAGGAAATGTTACCTCTTTTGGTGAGTATCTTTATCAATGGATTAGTGAATTTGGTGAAAAGTTAGAAATTGCAGTGCTGTTTGTGATTGCCGCTGTGTTGAAGGAGGTGTCTCCTCAATGTTTGTTCACCAGCGCTCTTGGGACGGTCGGCTGCTGAGCACAGTTCTCCTGTATTACTTCCTTCTGGCGGGAGCCACTTGGACTCCCAGGATACTTACAGAGTGTTTGCCGTAGAGCCCTGTTGTCTTTCCTCTTGATTCTTCTGTCAGTCTCCCTTCTACAACCTTCCGAGCCCTGTTCATTCTGAACAGGTTTAAAGGAGAATTGCGCACCACCCCCATCCTCAGTAGAGAGATGGAAGTGTGGGTCACTGAGTGGCTTAAGACTCCAGTTTCACCTCTCGCTGTAGCCCTGTGGTCCTGTTCATCCTTGCTTATGTCCTTGTGGTTCTCCCAGAACCGCTTTCCTAAGCTTTTCTGCTTTTCTTGCTGGAGGTATGGTTTGACACAAAAGTACACATACTACTGTCCCCAGCCTATCACAAGTTTCTCTCGTCTACTATATTCTTAGCTAGTAAATTTAGTTTTCAGATAGGAGGATCTGCTGTGAATATTGACTTTTCTTAGTTTTTATTTGTCCAATAATAAATTACCAAATTCAGCTTATTCACAGATTCAAAACCCTAAATATGATGCTATAGTGGCAAAACCAGAAAATATAGGAGCTAGAGAAATGTCCTAGCAATTAAAAGCACTCATCCCTCTTAAAAAGAACCCAGGTTTAATTCTTAGCATCTACACAGTAGCTCACAGCCATTAGTAACTTTAGTTCCAGGGGATCGGTGTATAGCATTCTGGCCTTCACAGGCACCAACACTCATATATAGAAATAAATCTAAAAAACTAGCTGATAAAAGTTTTGTTCAAGAAAAAAAAAAAAAATGACTGTGTGCTAGAGATGTAGCTAAGTTGCTAGAGAGCTTGCCAAAAAGTACAGGAATACCTAGACTCAGTTCCCAGAAATAACTGTGTGAGTTTGAGGTCATTCTTCAATTTTTAAGGATTTTTAAGGAGTTCAAGGCCAGCCTGGGATGTGTGACATCCTGTCAAAAAAGGAGACTGTGTCCAGAGGTAAAAATTGCTGCTATAGGTGCTTCTCATACTTGGTTGTGGTTTTTATACTGGTCCCCAGTGGGCTGCTGAGCACAGTGAAATATTACAGAAAAGAGGAGAGGGAGAACTTGAGTTTGCAAGAATCTGCTTTTATGGTTAGAGTGGGCATTAAAGTCTCTCCTAACCTCTGTGTGATAGTGATAGAGACTGCACTGGTCAGGTGGGGGACACTGCAGCAGCCCATGCTCCTTAGGTTAGGAGTTTTACCCATTCTGTTTCTCTTATAGAGAGGAAGAAAACTGAATTATACCATGAGTTAGCACTCCAGGCCAGAGACTTGAGGTTTCAGCACGTGATGAGCATCACTACTAGAAACAACAGGATCATCATGAGGATGGAGGTAAGGGCCACGCTGCTGTGTTCACCAGAGTCCTGGCTATGTGGTCAGTATGTGGGTTACAAGAATTCTGCAGAGCTGGGAGAGTGGTGCATGACTAATCCCCCAACACAGAGGCAGGCGGATCTCTTGAGTTCGAGGCCAGCTTGGTCTACATAGCAAGTTCCAGGACAACTGGGGCTATATAAAGAAACCCTGTTTCAAGAGAGAAAAGACAGACAGAGAGACAGACAAGCATTGGGAGGATGTGGGATTTTTGTTACTGAATGCATTGTAAGGGGAGAGCTCATTTTGCATGGATTGGGTTTTGTGTTCAGCCGGCATGATGTTGCTCTCTTTTGAGTTGGGAAAATTCTGACTGTGGTCTTCGTTGGCCTTTGAATTTCATCTGTGGTTTCATCTGATATTACTCAAGCTTGATATTTACTTATTCATAAAGACAGGGTGTTGTGTGGCCAAGGCTACCTTAAGCTTGCTGTGTGGCTGAGGATGAGGCTGATCCCCTGATCCTATCGCCTCTGCCTCCCCAGTGCTGAAGTCAGAGGCGCAGGCTGCCTGCCACCGCAGCTCACGAGATGGTTCCATTAGTGTCCTGTGAGGTACAGTTACAGTAGAGCCTTAGCTACCAAGAAGCATCTGCTTTTTCATGGACACTGGGAATGTCTGTTGACTCTTAAAACCTTGGTTTACGTTTGTATCTAACACTTTCTAAAATCATCACTCTTCACTTGCCTGCTCAGAAGACACTGAGTATATTCAGTTTTTTTAGTGATTTGGTTAACATGGCCCTCCATTGTTTGGACCTGTGAGAGCGAGTGGTCCTGAAATCAGTGAGAGGCCATCAGTGGTGCCAAGCCCTGAAGTGTGCGTGTGCTGCTTTTTACATTTGTCTTAGATCAGATTTTTTTGTCCTTTAATCAAAATTACCACAACAGAAGCAATCTGCTCCCAATGATGCTTCTAGAGCTAGAGAAAGCACCCAAGGAGCTGAAGGGGTCTGCAACCCTATAGGTGGAACAACAATATGAACTAACCAGTACCCCCAGAGCTTGTGTCTCTAGCTGCATATGTAGCAGAAGGTGGCCTAATCGGCCATCAATAGGAAGAGGGGCCCCTTGGTCTTGCAACTGTATATGCCCCAGTACAGGGGAACAGCAGGGCCAGGAAGTGGGAGTGGGTGGGTAGGGGAGAACAGTAGGGGGAGGGTATATGGGACTTTTGGGATAGCATTTGAAATGTAAATGAAGAAAATATCTAATAAGAAATTGAAAAGAAAAAGAATACTTCTAAACAGTATCTCTTTGAAGTGCACATGAGATAAAGTTAGACAGGATGTTAAACTGGGACCCAGATGGTAGATATGCTATACTACACAGATGAATGGATGGATAGAGAGAGGGATGGATAGATAGGTAGGTAGGTAGGTAGGTAGATAGATAGATAGATAGATAGATAGTAAGATAAATAGGTAGATAGATAGAAGACTATACTACACAGATCAATATGTAAGTAGATAGACAGGTAACACTATATAACCTCTCAACTTTTTGTATGAATATTTTCATAGTTAAATGTTGGAAGATCAAATATCTGTGTCGTGAATAGTCACAAACTATCAAATCTTTTTTTTTTCTTCCCACACTTTTTTTTCTTTTAGATTTTCAAAATTTTTTGTAATGTTTAATTTTTGTTTTATAAGTAAGGGTGTTTTCCCTGAATATATATCTGTGTAACACAGATAGTGCCCTCAGAGGCCAGTAGAGGGCATCAGATAACTAGAGTTATACTGGTTGTGGGCCACCATGTGGGTAGTAGGAATCAAACCTGTGTCTCCTAGAACAACCAGTTCTCTTAACCACTGAGCCATCCCTTATATGTAATCCTGGCTATTCACACCTGGTTAGAAAATTTTCTGATTTCATACTGCTGTAGTTTGAAGCACTGAGGCTTGTCTGTAATTTCGAATTAACTCAATAAATTGGTGCTATTTTCAAAAGGAACCATTTCCATTTGAGCCAAACTACTACAATTAAATTAAATCATTTCTATAAGTATACCAAAATTTAACTTCTTTTTTTTAAGTTCAGGAACCAATTTATGGTGTTTGGGAGGAGAAAACAGTGGAGCAGATGTCAGAAGGAGGGGAATGCACACTGAGAAGTGGCTCAGTGATTAGAGCACTTGTCGCTCGTGCATAGGACAGGGTTTGATTTCCAGCACCCATAGAGTCGTTAACAACCACCCAAAATTCAAGTTCCAGGGATCTGATGCCCTCTTCTGACTTCCACAGACACCAAGCACACAGGTGGTACATGCATGTACACTCAGACAAAACACACATAAAATGAAATGAGTTAGTCTTGAGTCGGGACCCAGGGAAGCAAGCAGGCCAGCCAGAGCTGTGCAAAGCAGCTATATGCAGGGGCTGGGTAGGAGGGTTCAGAGAGGGTGAGGACATCCAGAGATGGAACAAACAGGCCTCCATGGTTTGGGCTGGTATCACATAAAAGATAGAAGTGGGGAAGAAAGTTATATTGTTGAGTCAGCTCTTCTAAGTCACAGGCTTAGTGATGGGATCTGCAAGGGTTTTTTTGTTGTTGTTGTTGTTCTTTTTAGATAGCAGTCTTCATACCTCAGCTCCCAAATACTGGCATGCAAGCACTGGCCTCTCCCTTGCTGAGCCGCCTGCACCTGCATGATTGTTTTAGGGAACTTTTTCTTTCACTCTTTCCCTAGTTTCTCATGCGTGTCCTGGCAGATGTCTTGCTTTAGGGCTGGATGTTTTTTTGAGATGGTTTCATGTACACCAGGCTGGCTTTGAACTTGCTCTGTAGCTGGCCATGTCCTTGAACAGCTGCTGGGATTGTGGGTATACATCTGTGCCATACCAGACTGGAATCTTAATAAATACCTAATCTGTATAATCCTAGATCTTCTGAGAGCATCTTAGAATTATTGAGGCTTACATAATTTGAATTTTCTTCATTTATAAAAAAAAGTCCCTTAATTTTATTATTATTTATTTTTAGAAAACCAAATGAGCATTGATTTGGTTTTATTTTAGTCCAAAATTAGTAAAATGAACTCAGTTTTGTAAATTTGCTTTTTCCTCCAGCTTGGTAGCCTGCATCTGTAGGAATGTGTGAATATGTGTGTACATAACACATTCTTTCTCTCAATTTTCTAGTATTTGAAGGCTGTGATAACTCCAGAGTGTCTTCTGATACTAGATTATCGGAATTTAAACTTGGAGCACTGGCTGTTTCGGGAACTGCCCTCACAGCTGGCTGGAGAAGGTCAGCTCGTCACCTACCCGTTACCATTTGAGTTCAGAGCTATTGAAGCACTCCTGCAGTACTGGGTAAGCCTGATTGGATGTATTGTCCGGAGCTTGGTTTAGTTTCAAAGGATTGGGGTGTGAAGATTGTTAGGAAAAGCATCCGCTCAGAACCCCCGAGACCAAATTCTCAGCACAGAGATTTATTTGCCCAGAGGTTCAGAAGACAGGGAATAAGAGACAAAGACGGGAAATAGAGGCAAGGGAGAGGGGGAAGGGAACAAGGGAGAGGAAGGAGGGGTATTTGTGCAGGAGGAGGACAAAGGACTGCCTGTGGATAGAGAGGAGACAGACATGGCACATAGAAAAATGGCAGTATTTTATAAAGGTGAAAGGGGAAACCCCATATTAGGATAAGGTGTTATACTTTAATTGGGCGTGTTAATTAGGTGAGCCTAAGGGGGCTTTGACTGCTGCACTTCAGTACCTTGATAGTTGGACCTTGGTAGTGGCCAAGTAAGGGACTGGGCCTTGGTGGCTAGCTTCAGGGTTATAGTCTAACAGTTTCTAGTAAGGCAGAGGGGATGGAAGAGAAGGGTAAGTTCTGCCAGAGCCGCACTCTACAGAGCATGGCCAGAGTCCCTTCAAAGGCAAGTTAGTATTGATTATTACAAAGCCGATTTCCCCAGCCACATTAGAATCACTTGTCAGGCTCCTCCAAGGACAGACATTCATTTTTCAACTTTATGACCCAAGCCAGTGGGACTAAAGGCTCTTAAGAGGAGACTGAGAAAGCACATTTCAAATTGGCTCCCTTTTATACACGTATATGTTTTTACTTCTTTGTTGTTGGATTGGGTTCCTGCTGTATATATACCAGGGCAACCTAGAACTAAGGTGGTCCACCTGTCTCCTCCTCTAGTGCTGGGCTCACAGGTGTGTAGCACCACACCTGTCTGCACTTTCAAGAACTGTATCATGGGAAGAGTATGCAGGAGACCTTAAGTTAGGATGGATGTCCATCTCTGGGCACCTTTTGCTCCATTCTTCAAATTAAACTGTATAATACAAGTGCTCTCACATGAACATTGGTCACATGGTCCTCTGTTTGAGAGAGCTCAAGGAGATGCCTCTTGTTTGGTCTTCAACCAAGACTTGGAGGAACCACAGTTCTTGTAGTAACCCCTGCCCCATCCATCAGTAGTCACTGGATTCCTAAATGCTCAGGAAAGCCTGAGTGAACCTGGTATCCCTCTCTGTTGCCTGCTTGCTTTAATGAGGGAAGAAATGGTTTCCTCTCTGCTGGGGTTACAGGAGCAACAGCACAGTGCAGTTGGTGCATGACAGGCTGGGCTGACTCAGGACTTCATAGTATGGGAACAGATGTTGTTAGCTATGGGGAGAACAGAGGGAACTCAGCCACCTACTATAAAAGTTCTGGTCTGTGACATGGGGTCCCTTCTTTTTTCTGAAAGAGCACTACAGTATCAAGCCAGCCATCTCCTCAGGGGATCCTTTCAAATAAAGGGGAGCCCTCTCAACCCACTTGGACCATGACACACTAGGAGCTGGAGACCTCACAAGGACCTGGAGGGGGATCCTAGCCTCCTAGCCACACAAAGTCCAGCCCTTGCTGGCCAGAGGGTTGGTGTCTCTTAGGATAGTGAAATAGTAGGTCTGCCTTAATTTCCCACTCTGGGTCTTCTGAATCTAGAACTGGATCCTGTAATAGAGAATAAAAGAGTCTGTAGCAAGCTGATGTAAACCCTGATTCTAGGCTGCAGCTCCAAGTCAGATGACTTGTGTTTCTGAGTTAAAACAGTATGTAGTCCCATTTATAGTCTTCATTCTGCTACTTAATTCCATTAGTCTTGTGTCATTTGCCAGTTGGTGTGGAGGTATTTTGATCTTAACCACTATCCTATTATCAGTTCATTCCTGTGGATTATCAGCCATGCTTGTGTTAGCTTAAGAAAAGTAGACTTTGGACTCTACAGTGATTTAATGTGTCTTTTTAAAGTCCAAGTGACACTTCATTTTCCCTCTCCCTTCCCAGGCCTGGAATTAGAGGCACATGACAATATATGGAGTTTATTCAGTGCTGTGGGTCTCTAGCCCAAGTTTCAGTTGGGCTGAATACTGTGCTCTGTTTACAGAAAACTTAGCTCTAACCAATGTGAAGTGCATGCTTTGACATGGGATTTCAGATTTATTTTATATTTATTGTGTGTATATTTGTGTAACTAAGTGTGTGTAGGTGCCAGTAGAGGCCAGGGGCATTGGATCTCGAGTCAGAGTTACACAGTTGTGAGCTGCCGAACATGAGCTACTGGAACCAAATTCTGATCTTCAGGAAGAGCAGGAAATGCTCTTAACCCTGAGCTATCTCTGCAGTCCCCGGGATATCAGTTTTTTGTTTTAACAAATTGTTCCCTAGTCCTGTCTACAGAGGAAAACTATTGTGAGTTAACCCAAAGCCCGTGGCAGCTTTACATGTTGCTCTTCTAACCAGGAGGTATGGCTTTTGAGTCATCTATAGATAGGTGTTCCAGCAGGGGCCGTGTTCTGAAATGTTGTCAGGTCTTTTTGCTAGTACAAATGTCTGTGTTTAATCAGAGGCTTCACTGATCCTAAGTTCTAAAAAGGTTGTTTTAATTCTTATGAAAGGCCATGTTGTTATCTAGATCAGCACCCTTCGGGGGAAACTAAGCGTCCTGCAGCCAGTGATCCTTGAGACCCTGGATGCATTAGTGGACCCCAAGCACTCCTCTGTGGACAGAAGCAAGCTGCATGTCCTACTCCAAAACGGCAAAAGGTAAATCCCGGTGGCTTGGCGAGCTGGGAGTTAGAGACAGATACCTTCAGCTTCCGACTCTGTGATGTCTACAGAGAGATGCTGAGGTAAATTCACATGTGAAACTAGTGTGGTTCTTGTTTATAAATGGTAACAGCTTTCCACACTGTACTCGGGCTGTCAGCATCGCCATACTTTATTTTCTTTTGTGGGAGGGGACTCCAGGGAGGATGAGACCTACTTCATTACATACCCCAGTCCGACCTTGACCTCGGGGAAGCTTGGACTTGCTGCTGTCTCCTGCCTTAGCCCCCTCAGTGCTGGGATTTAGTTTTTGTATGAAAATAGTGCATTTCTTTTTCTAAGTGTTATCGGTGGAAGATTGAACCAAAAGGAGCACACAATCTAATAGTGTTCAGAAAGATACTGAACAAAACATTGTCTCCAGCCCACCTGTCATCCCGTTCAGTTGTTGATGCTATCTTTATTTTGATAGCAAATTCATTGATCTAAATCCAGATTCACGTATCCCCTACTGTAAAGCCCATGTTCATTTTCTAAAATCATAACTTATCAAAGAATTTAAACTTTGTCTTAGTTAATTTGTGTCACAGTTTAAATAAATATATTCTGAGAATTGTACTCTCCTACTGTCATTGAAAATTTAACAACTAAGGGCTGCGGCTGCGGCTAGCTTAGTGGTAGATATCTTCCTCGTGTGTGAGACCCCAGCACCATATTAAAATTTGCTGTGAGTGGGAAGGTTGTGATTGTCAGAGCTGGCCTACGTAGTGCTTAAGTGCACCTCTCTCATGCCCGCCCCGCCCCTTTTGCACACACCCTGTCACGTGTTAAGTGCTGAGCCCTAAACTGAGGTTCTCTGGGACAGCAGAGAGTGTCCATAACCACATAACCACTGGGCCATCTCTCTGACAACCGCACTCCTCCCCCATGTCAGATTTTAGCTGTCAGTGGTTTGAATTTTTTTTTTTTTTTTTGTGGTGCTGAGGATTGAACCCTAAGCCTCATACACACTAGGTGATCAATAAACATAGCATTTAACTTAAACTTTCAAGAAAAGCTGGAGAGTACAAGTCTCAGAGTATATTTATTTAAATTATGACACAAATTAACTTAGGTGTTTAGGTTTGATGGTAAGCACCTTTGCCTGCCAAGCCATCTCACCAGCTCAGAAAAACAAACAAACTAACAAAAAATATATTCATTTTTATTAAAATTGTATTGGTGGGAGAATATGTGCATATGTGTGGAAGTCAGGAAAGCTGGTTGGAATTGGTTCCCTCCTTCCACCATGTAAATCCCGTGAATTGCCGTGAATTGAACATGGGCCATCAGGTTTTCCAATAGCACCCTGGCCTTCTTGACCCTTCTTACTGGCCCTAGTTTAAAACTAAAGTTAATATTTATTTATTTTATGTGTATGGTTGTTTTGCCTGCATATACTTAAATGTGTACCATGTGTGTGCCTGGTGCCTGAGAAGTTCAGAAGATATCAGATCCCCTGGAGTTGAGTTACAGACAATTATGAGCCATCATATGGGTGCTAGGAACCAAACTTGGATTCTCTGCAAGAATACCAGGTGACCTGAACTGCTCAGCCGTCTATCCCTTAAGCCTCCATTCTTGGTTAAAAGTTTAAAAGGTGTTGTTGTTTGTGTTGTTAGTCCAGTGTTAGAGTTCCTTTATTAGTTAAGGATAATCTGAGCGCCAGGCTGGAGAGATGGTTTCAGTGCCTAATATAATGCTCTCTCAGAGGACCTGAGTTCCATTCGCAGCACCCATATCAGGTGGCCCACAACCACCTGTAACTCCAGCTCCAAGAAGCGAACACTCTGGCCTCAGTTGGCATACAATAGGACACATGGCATAGGCACACACAGACACATAAATATAAGTAATTTTTAAAAAGAATGTGCAAAGCTAGGTATGGCACCTCACATGAAATCCCAGCACTCAGCAGTCTAAAGCAGGAGGATTGCCTCAAGTTGGATGCCAGCCTAGGTTACAGAGTGATGCCCTCTCTCAAAAAAAAAGGGGTAGGGCCAAGGGTGTAAGTGATCTGAGCGAGCCTTTGCCTGCCGTGATTCCCCCTTCAGAACTATGCATAAAGACTGAATGGTCTGTCCATCCCCTTCCTGCATGACTCACAAACGAGACTACAAACCGCTCCTCCGGCTTCTTTTTCTTACCTGTAACCTACCTCCTACAAACCTCCTCGGTGCACCTCTTCAGCCATCCTCTGGCCTGATTCATCTCAGAGTCCTTTGTTAAGGATAATGCCCACATGTTTTACCTTAGCCTTATAAGTTGCCCTTCACACTTACAGTGAACTGATGGTGCTGACCTCTGCTGTGTAACTCTTCTTACAGTCTCTCTGAGTTAGAAACAGACATTAAAATTTTCAAAGAGTCGATTTTGGAGCTCTTGGATGAGGAGGAGATGCTGGAAGAACTCTGTCTGACCAAGTGGAGCGACCCACATGTCTTGTAAGTGGAGCCTTGTGTTGTTTCTCCCTTCAGGTGAGCCTGTATTTTTCTAGATAGAGAATAGGTGTTTTTCAGCTTTAGACACTGTGTGTTGCACAGGTCCCAGCTCAGTGAGGCTGCATTGAGTGCACATTGCATTCCAGCTGCTGGGCTGAAGAGAACATAAATATATCGCAGTAATCCCCAGGGAATGGATCACTAAGCAACATATGCATAATGAAATAAGTTCCCTAAGAAGCAAAGGTAACAGTTGCATGGTAAGGAGAAGGGGATTGCATTCCATAAGCCTTGTCTGCTATAAACACATAGCTTACACACTTTTTCTGATTCATAAACCTAGAAATAATTTGTTTTTTTAGAAACTGCTAAAAGCAGGTCCAAACACAACGTATGAAGCTCACTGTCTGATCTTTAATACTTGGCAGTGCATTTAAAAGTCACTGGAGACTTGAGTCCCCTCCAGTAGTGGGTCCAGAGCCTGTAGAGATGCACTCTCTAGACAGAGGTGCAGTTGTAAGTGCTCTTGCTCCTCACTAGCTAAGAGCAAGCAGAGGGGCAGGTGCGAGTGTCTGTGTGAGCATGCTGACCTGAGCTGGATGCCTGGAGTCCATGGGAAAGGGAAAGGAGGGTACAGCCGCACACTGTCCTCTGACCCCCACATCACTCGCACACCATAAACAGTAACAGCTACTTTCTCTTTTTTTAATTCCCCCAAGACAAAATATACAACCCACTCTCCCTGACATTTAATCATACAGACATGCCAATGCAATTCACTTTTACCAAATCTATCCTGCAGGAAAGGGGATGCCTTAGAGTACAGTCAGACCTGTGGTATCCATCACACAGGCTAGAACTTCACACTCTTAATAGGATGAGTTCAGGGAAGCAGATGACAGCAGTTGGGTCCTCTGCTCACTCATGCAGGGAGGATGAAATCAGCTACTGCTGTATTTGATTGCATTCAAAGGGACATGCTTTTTTTCATGTGCAAAGGTGTTTTGCCTGCATGTATGTCTATGTACCACTTGTATGTTCCATGTCTACAGAGGCCAGAAGTGGGCATCAGATCTCTGAGAATTGGAGGTTCTCAGATTACAGATGGTTGTGAGCCACCAGGTGGGTGCTAGAAATCAAACCCAGGTCATCTGGAAGACCCTTAACCACTGAGACATCTTCCAGCCCCAGGAAATGCTCTTTTCAAGTTAATCTGGGTTCTCTTGTGCTCCATAGTGCCCTAGTATTTGCACTATCTCATCAGTATTCACATCTGCATTTCCCAGTCACTAACGATGTGTTTACATGAGTCTTTTGGATTGAGGGCATGGGCACAGTGATTTGAACTCCTCTGAGTAGGGCTGAGTGCATATGCTTAGGATCAGTTGACAAAGCTCACAAATGGGATGCAGTCGCAACAGGTGAGACAAGGCTAGACAACAGACAAGACAAGGCTAGCTCTCTCCCTGGTGGCTGAAGTCGGGTTTGCTGACTGTTGACTGTATTGAAGTGAGAAGAGCAGCACTGGGATCGACCACGCAGAGGAGATGGAGCTGCTCCTGGAGAACTACTACCGCTTAGCAGAGGACCTCTCCAATGAGGCTCGGGAGCTTCGGGTCCTGATTGACGATTCGCAGAGCATTATCTTCATCAACCTAGACAGGTGAGGATGCCCTACAGAGGGGGCAAGCACTGCAGTTAGGAACGAAGAAGCACTTTTTAAAACAATGGCATTTGGAAGAAGTCACACCATCACATCTGGGACTACTCCGTAGTGGGCTTTATTGGTTACCTGGCTGGCTAAAGCACTAAATGATGCATGGGTTTCTTGGACTCACAGTTTGAGGGAAACTTGAAGTAACTGCTCATATGTCCTAGTCAGGAACCAGTGAGGTGAGTGCTGTGCTGTGCTCACTTCCCTGTGAATGCTCTCCAGGTCCCCAGCCAGGGAGTAGTGCTACCTATGGCAAGGGTGGGTCTTCCCACCTCAGTTAAGACGTTTGTTTCTATGGTGATTCCAAACTTTGTCAAGCTACAGTGTTAACCATCACAGGAGTTCCTTTTGAAGGTGAAGAGTGACCACCCCTAGCCTCCATAGGCCTTCAGTCGGTGTTGCTGGATCTGGGTGTGTGCTGGTCTGAGTGGGATGTTTTCTCTGCAGCCATCGCAATGTGATGATGAGGTTAAATCTCCAGCTGACCATGGGAACCTTCTCCCTTTCGCTCTTTGGCCTGATGGGAGTTGCTTTTGGCATGAATTTGGAATCTTCCCTTGAAGAGGTAGGAATACAACTCTTTAAATGGCTCACAGGATTGTACTTTATGACGTTTAAATGGGCAGATTTGTTAGAGTATATTCGTTCCCTTTCTCATTGCTGTGACAAAATCCCTGGCAAAGGCAACACAAGGTGCAAAAGGTTGGTTTGGGCTCACAGTTAAAGGACTCACAGTCCATCATTGCGGGGGAAGGCAAGGTCGCAAAGCAGGAGGCGTCTGGTCGTGTGGGCCACAGTCAGGAGCAGGGGGCTCGCCCCCTCTGGAGATACCCTCCCAGAATTTGACTCCTGAGAGGTTCCAAATCTAGTCAAGTTGACAATAAAGATGCCACTTAGAAGTCAGGCAGTTACCAGTGGCCCCTGTGCGTTATTTCCTAGTACATGGAAGTACCCAGGAGACACTGACTAACACAGCCACACTGTGAGGCAGTGGTAATAAGGGATTTTATTTTAGTTGTGTGTTCCTGGGAGTTTATATGTATATAGGGCCTGTTTGATACAGTTACCACAACTCCATAAAATAGACATATTTCCCCTACTTTGTAGATGAGAGCCTCAGGAAACTAAAGTTGCAGATCTATAAAACGAGGATTTCAAGCCAAAGATGAAATCCTTTCTCATCCTGGTGTGGTGGTGCACACCTGCAGATCCAGCTCTTCAAGCCCAGGAATTGAGGGCCAGCCTGGGCTGCAGAGCAAAGCCTTGCCTTTACAGCATTCTCTGATAGTTGCATTATCCACAGTCCCGGGTGCAGCAGACCCCAGTTGTGAGGAGACTGAGGAGTAGCCCTGCCCTCGCCGTGGGGTTGGGGCTTTCTTTACTGCAGGCCTTGTCCTAGCTGCTTTCTGTGGAGCGCTCTTCCAGTGGCGGGGAGTTTGTCTGTGAGGAGCCTGACCTTTTGTGACTGGAATAAACTCGTTTCTTTCAGGACCACCGTGTGTTTTGGCTGGTTACGGGGATTATGTTTATGGGAAGTGGTCTCATCTGGAGGAGGTTGCTCTCGTTCCTTGGAAGACAGCTGGAAGCTCCTGTGCCCCCTGTGGTATGGACTTGGGGTTCACGGCAGCACTGCTGGGCTCTCTGCAGACCTGAGTCAGTGGTCGCAGGCTTTGTAACCCTGTGCAAGTTCTCCTTACTTTCCCATCTATTAATCCAGTCCACACCATGTGCTTCCTATGATGTAGACAGTTAAATAAGGTGAGATGCTTAGCAGTGTCCAGCACAGTGAATCAGTTGGAAATGACTTGGTTTCTGTAGAACACTGGCAGGAATCCTACCCTGAGACAGATGCTCTGCAGGGCTTTCCCGTAGCTGTGCTGAAATGCAGCTAGCTGTAGTGCTCTCATGAGCCTGGGGACTGCCCCTCCTTACCTCCCTCATCTGTGGAGTCAGCACTGCTGGAGGAAGTGCACGGGCGCTGACCTGCCCAGTCTTCCCTACCCTCTGGTTAGTGGCTTCTAAGAAAGACACAAACTGAAATTCCTTTCCTGCTTTATTTAGATGGCCTCCTTACCTAAAAAGAAGACCCTTCTGGCAGATAGAAGGATGGACGTGAAAAACAGCCTCAGGCCGGAAGGAGGACTTGGAGCAGGCAGGACTATCCTGGCAAACCGCTAGCAGCAGCCTGACAAACAAAGATTTGTATACTTCTGAAGCTATTATTACTTTCTGGGGAAAAAAGACAACTGGTGTTTAAATTACGTCTGACTAAAAATACTGTGGCATTCACAGTACTAAACGATCACATCTGCAGAATTCTTTGAGACAAAGAAGAGGTTTCTTTGCAAAAGGCCAAAACCCTGTGTCCTACCAACTTTTGAGATACTGTTTTTATGTTTTAAAATATAGATTAATTTATTGTGAGGTAGACTTACGTAGAGTCAGCGCCGTTCTACATATCAAGAAGAGTGCAGCTTCGGGCTGACGGAGCCCCCAGACTCAGCAGAGCCCATGGTTCCTCAGTGCGCAGACCTCACTTCCTCGCACAGGGAGGGACCCACGCTCCTAGCAGCTTCTCACTCAGGAAAGAAAGCTGATGGATCTGTTAGCCTTGCAGCAAGCTCTGGAGGAGTGTCGCTCCTTGGTAGACCTTCCAGGCATTTGCTCTCTTTTATATATAAGATGAATGAAAGGAGGTATAATTTAATGTCAGCATATTTGGATTCCAGTTAATCAAGATTCTTACTATTTTTTTTTTATTAATTATAAGTAGAACCGTGGGAGTTAGGTTTAAAGAAAGTTTGTTTATTCTCTTACAATTTTATAGCTGTTTTGATGATTGCCTGATTTAAGAGATTGTCCTACTACCCCCTCCCCAGGAGAAAATGTATACAGCCAGCTAATGTGTTTGCCTACCTCTCAGAAGTTAGCAGATGGGCTTGTCAAACAAGAACATAGCTAATGCAAGAACTGTGGATACGTTATCTTCCCAGTCAGAAGTTCTCGTTTAAAATAAATGGCAAAGCAGGACATGATTGCTCCACCAGCTGTGCCTCCAGTCCATGAGAGGCTGCAGCAGGAAGGTTACAGAGAGTCTGAGGCCAGCCTGGGCTACAGAGGACGTTCTAGGCCAGTGAAGGAGTTCCAGGCCCACCTGGACTATAAGTAAGGCACTGACTCAAAACACCATCTGAAGTGGGGCTGCGAGTGCTGCTCATTGCAGAGTGCTCACTCGCCCGGTGGAGCAGAGCTGTGGGATCAGCCCTCTAACTGCACGGGAAGAGACAGATGGCTCACACCTGTAAGTCTGAAAGCTGTTGTTTCACTAACCATTCAGCCTGCCCTTGTGTGTTCTCAGGAGGATTCATTCAGTTGTGTGCTAGAGCATTACAATACCCAAAAAGTGTGCTTCCCAAAGGAATGCACTTGTAAGACTATAGTAAGGCCAGAGCAGCGCTTAGCCTATGGGGAGGGGATAACGAAGTGCTCCCACCCCAAATGTAATCAATTCACCTCACATTAAAGGACGGAACTGGCAGTTCGTAAAATTTTTAAAGGTGCCTAGGTCAGGTAGGGTTTTTGAGTGAAAGTGCTCCTTAAAGGGAATGTAAAGTGGCAAATAGTGAGTTTAGTGATTGAGCAAGCAGTCACACATCAGGTGTGAGCAAAGAGGTGGGATACGGTCTGTCCTTACGTTCAGAGCCTCTGAGCCGATGTGGGCAGAGCAGAGGTCATCCTGTGAAGTGATTGCTGACAAGAGACTGGAATAGGCTAAACAGCTCACTGACAGGCTGCTGGGTGCTGGGATCCAGGAACTGCGCTCAGCTTCGTTTCTGTGAATGGCTGCAGTGAAGCTACATTTGAGCTTCAGTGTGATAACTTCAGTAATGGCCAAAGAGGTTCTAATGGAAGGATCCAAACATGGGTGTATCATTTACTTTCTCACAGAGGACTCAATATAGTCAGTATCCTGTCAACTTGAAGATGTTTGGATTTCTGTAAGCTTTAGGTTTTCTTTATCTGATGCCTGTTACATGCTATGCTCAGACACTGAACAAAAGACAAATCCTCTGGCCATGTTTAGACAGGCTCTTGTCCATCCATTACAGAGCAAAATCACTGGCACTGTGTGGCTGGGTTGAGGGAGCCCCTGCCTGCTGTGCACAAGGCCCTGGAGTTCACCTTGCCATTTACATTTTCTAATTGCTGTCCATGTACCAAAACAATGGCCCTTGTGCTGGCTGTGCTCTTTAGATAGGTTGGACCACTACTTAAACCAAATGTCCCTTTGTGCTTCCTGCTGTGCCTTAGGAGTCAGAGTGTATACTCACAGCAGCTGTGCCTTCCTTCCTTAGTGTCTGTAGTTGTACTTGACTGTATAGAATGGGGGGACCACTGTGGCCCCTTCCCCACACCCCTCTCTTCTCCTCCCACTGTTTTCACCGGACATATGACAAAATACCCAAGATAAAGAGCTTAAAAAGAAGAAATGTTTATTTGGGCTCACAGTTTTCGGCCATGTCAGCGCCAGGGTGCTTGGCCCTGTTGCTTTGGGGCTGGGGAAGAAGCAGTGTGCTGTGGCAGAGGGGAGCTGCCCAGGTCATGGCAGCTCAGCTGGCAGCAGAAAGGCAAGGAAGCCCAGGGGTCCTGATACAACCCAGTACATAACTCTCCTCAACAGAGTCCTACTTCACAGTTCCTACCTTCTTTAAGCTGAGGATCAAGCCTTCAACATAGGAGATTTGGGGTACATTTAAGATCCAAATAGGACAAGCCACCACTACCAAGGATTTTTATAGGAGCAATTATATGGAGAGTGTTAGGAGCTAACTACACCCTTTCTAGGCAAGAGAGCCAGGTATTCCCACAGAAAAGGAGGTGGGGTGATAAAGTCCCAAGCTTAGGCAGCAAACTCAGAGGATGCAGAAGAGCTTGAGAGGGGACTTGACCTCACAGCCTGCTGCTCCCTAGCACACGGGGTCCACACATAGCTGACCATATTTCTAGGCAGCCTGGCTGTCCCAGGTTTCACCATAGCTCCACCCGAGAACTACTTGTCCATCCTGGAGATGACTTGGCTCAAGAGAGGGGGGGTGAATAGAAGAGTGCCGTCTTCAGTCTGAGCTGAGGCTGTAGACATGAAGTGCCCCAGAGAGCCGGGCTCCCCAAGAACTCCTTCCAGCAGCAACAACCACTTGGTTCTGTGGAGGACACAAGACAGACAGCACTAGTGACATTCCCGCCATGAAACAGACGTCATACTGTGCTCTGAAGTACACAGAAAAGCAATGCTGGCCACACCCCACAGCCAGAACTTGGGTCTCTCTCTTTGTTCAGATTCCACTTTCTCAGATCTGTTAAGTTCCAAACCCCACTGTTGTACAAGTGGACCCCAGAACCTCACTGTGGTCGGTGCATGTGCCTACATCTGGAGTGGCGGGGGCTTGCACGGGCCACCTTCACAAAGCATCCCTGCTGCCTACGCTGTTCTCAAGCTCACTTTCAGACTTCTGTCCAAAGTCTGCAGCAGGTTGGGAAACATTGTAGTAATGGCAAATCTTCACAACAGTTCAACTTGATCTTGGGGAACTGCCAAAAGTTATTTTAGATCTTTGTTGGTAAGTAAAGTGTAGCTGATTATGCTGGCTGATAGCACTTTAGACAGCAGGCTGTGATGTTTATCTTGTTGGTTGCATTTTAACATTAATAATCCCAAAATGATGATAATGGCAGCAATGTATTGTGGCCTGACCATGTGTCAGGATTCTAGGTGGGGCCCTTGCTGGCACCTCCTAATAATACCCCAGGGTCAGTCCACACAAGAGAAAAATAATCTTTTCAGTTGGCAAAGTGGTAATTTCTTCTTGCATTTTTTATGTAATTACTAATTTACTAAATGTGCTTTTACTTTGGCTATATTCTAAGTCTCCTTTCTATTTCCTGGTCAAACCATGCTCCTCCCCTAAAGTTAAACTTCCTGGCTGCTTGCCATCTCCCTGGTCTTACCATCTCAGAACCACAAGTTCTGTATAGACAGCCACTGTCTGTATCCCTGTGTCGTTGTACCTTGATGCCAAAGGTCTTAGCTGCATTGTATCCTTTGGTGTAAGCTATAGGTGGAGACTTGGCCGTGTCTCACTGTTCTGTCTTCTCTGCTGTCCAGTGAGGCAGAGTTATGTCCTGCTGAGGCTCACCGTGGACACGGGCACCGTGACAGTGGCAGTGTTCCTTACACACGTCTCCAGGCTGCCAGTCCCTCCAGGCTCACGTGTCCCAGGAAGGAAGCCTGTCTTGAGAGTCCTACCTCAGGTCTCAGGGAAAGGCCACTGAGCTTTAATACCCTGTCTCAGTTGTGAGATGGGAAAGTGGGGAATGTTAATACTGACACAAGTGAAGTGCAGTTAGGAAGGCTAACTTGTGGAGTTAACCAGAGTCAACTGTAAAGTCCTTTCCAATGACCTTGATCACTGCTACCCTTGGTCAGTGTTCCAGACAATGTCTAATTTCTTGAAAGTGCATAAAATTGTAAGTAAAAGCCAAGCATGTCCTTTAGAGAATCCTTCCATAAACTTAATAACTGCTGTTTCTAGTAGCTAACCCTGAACTTCCTATGGTCTATCATGGTCTGTCAGTGAGGACTGTTGGCCACCAGAGGGCAGCTTCACTGTGAGTCGGCCAAGCACCTCCCAAGCCTTTACCAGATTGCTGTCTTCACCAGCTTAGGACTGCTCACACTTGGGACTCCTGCTCACCCTGCCCCCCAGCAGTTGGTCCTGTGCTAGTCTCACAGACCTGTGTGTATCTTCTGAGCAGTCGGCATCCCGCCTTTGTTAATAGCCTGGCACAGTCCTACAGTACTAGTCCTGGGATGAGCAAATGCTTTCGTGGATTAGTGTGGTTTCCTTTGTTTTGACATGGGGTCTCACTCTAGCTCAAGTTAACTTGGAACTCTGAGTCCCAGGCTGGCCTCAGATGCCTACCTCAGATTCCCAAGTGCTGGGATTAGAGGCATGAGTCACCACACCTGGCTCTTTAGTAGTATATATTAAGATAAATTTCTTATATTTATTGAAATATTAAGTATATGGAAACTTTAGGGGTCCCACTGCTGTGTTTCTTGCCTACAATGATATTTGCATAATTATATAAAAATACAGGTGCAAGGATGTTCGCTACAGCACTGTGCAATAATAAAAAAATGGAAATAACATAAATATAAGAGTGTAATTTAACTGAGTTATGGACTGTCCAAAAAATAAAGTATTGTGTAACTATTGGGAAGTAGTCATCTGAAAGAAAACAAAGGTGCCTAAGAGGGTAGCCATGGTGTACGTGTCTGTCCAGATCAGCAGTTCTCAACCTGTGGGTTGTGACCTCTTGGGGATCGAATGGCCCTTTCACGGGGGTTACCTAAGACCATCAGAAAATACAGATGTTTACATTACAATTCATAATAGTAGCAAAATTATAGTTATGAAGTAGCAACAACCATAATTTTATGGTTGAGGGGTCACCACACCATGAGGAACTGTATTAAAGGATTGCAGCGTTAGGAAGGTTGAGGACCACTGGTCTAGACGCATTAAAAGACGGACCAGGCACCCAGGATGTCACCCATAAGGTTGCTGCCCAGCCTGACAGCCTGAATTCAGTCCCTGGGACCCACGAATGGTGGGAAGAGAGAACGAAGGCTCTCCCCTGCTCCTCTGAGCACCACAAGTGTACTGTGGCTCATGACCATACTTGTAACACAAATAAACATTTTTTAAAAGTCAGCAGTCTGGACATTGTCATTGCAGTGATCTGCAAATGCCATAAAGGGCCAGGGGATACTGGAGGCTATGTGAGAACTGTCTCAGAAGCTGCGGTGCGGTGTGTACAGCCAGAGCCTGCAGGAGTGAGAGCAGGTCCTCAGCACCGCATGCAAACACCCTTAAGACGGACCCTGACAGCCAACGCCATAAAAACCTCATGTCAGCAAGTATTCTTTCAGCTATTTAAAATAGGTTTAAAAAGTCAAATATAGTTGTCCCACAGGCCCTGCTAGGCCCTGCTGTAGAGCAGCAGAGGGAGGGCATGGGGGTGGGGGCGGGCGTGGGTCTCACACTTAGAAAATAGTGAGGTTAAGTTCCTGTTTCCTTTCTTTTCTAAACTAAGAAGGGATTGTCAGAGCTTGTGTCAAAGCGCAGGCCCTGTACTCACCCTTCCCTTAGACCGCACAGACACGAGCGAGCTCCCAAACCTTGAACTTGCCTGTAAAACACACACACACCATGGTTGGTTCAGCAGTTGACATAAGTACAAGGGGCTGGGGTGGGGGTGTCAGACCTTGGGGTACTTACCTCTGGAGAAGTTAGTACATACTGTGCCTGGAAAAAAGAGCAGTGGGGAGACCTTTAGCATGGCTACTACTCATGCAGAGCTTTGAGCCAGTCTGACAGCTTCATGCTCATATTTCAGTGTTTCCAGATTCTTCCAACTATGCCCCGTAACCTAGAAATTCCATTTACAGAAGCCTAGATCCTAAAGCCTCGTCTGTTGTAAGGAATCATTTCCATTGGAATGTTTGCCCTGCGGTGTATAATAGAATCAGCCACAATGACTAGCGATCACCACTTCTGATAAGTCAGTTAAATGGGCGTATTCCAAGGTAAAAGAGTTAACAGATAGAACCCCCCTCCCACTTCCCTTCTTAGCAGGATCTAATGTAATGCAGGCTGGCCACAAACTCACTCTATAGCCAAGGCTGTCCTTGAATTCCTAGTCCTCCTGCTTCTACCTTTGGGGTAGTAGAGTTACAGCCATCACCACCACCACATCTACATCCCTCTAGAACAATGTGTACTTTTCCATAAAATCTAGGCTCTAGGCTGCTGTCATTTGTGCTTTCCTCTTTACACCGTCTACTTATTTTACTTGGGTTGTGTGTACATGCATGTGTGCCAAGACATGCATGTGGAGGTCAGAGGGCAACTTGAGAGTAGGTTCTCTACTACCACGTGGGTCCTAGGCCCTCCAGCTTGGTAGCAAGCTCCTTTAGACACTGAGCCACCTCACTGGCCCAACAATGTTCTCAATATGAGGTGAATACTCCTCATGCAGAATGCCTGGGTCCAGAGTTTAGATTTGGGATTTTTCTGGATGTGAAGTATCTACAGATACATAGTGGGATGTCCAGAGGATGGGCCTCGGACTAAACAGGAGATATATCTGACAGGCCCACAGCCTGACAGTTCTATACAGTATACTAATGACTGTACACAAGACCAGTACCCTACTGTAGAGTTTCCATTTGCAGTATCATGTCAGATCATGAGAAGTCTTCACTTTTGCAGTATTTCAGGTTTTAGCCTGGGAATGCTCAGCTTGCATACTGTTTGATTAAAGCCTAGCACTTGGGAGGTGGAAGTGGGAAATTTGAGGCCAGCCTAGACTATACCTTAAAAAAAAAAAAAAGCCGGGCGGTGGTGGCGCACGCCTTTAATCCCAGCACTTGGGAGGTAGAGACAGGCAGATTTCTGAGTTCGAGGCCAGCCTGGTCTACAAAGTGAGTTCCAGGACAGCCAGGGCTACACAGAGAAACCCTGTCTCGAAAAACCAAAAAAAAAAAAAAGATCAAGTTAATTTGTGAACAAAACAGGCATGTTGGGATCCTATTGGTTAACAAGTGTTAGAAAGAGGTCTTAGCACTGGTCCTTGGCTGGCTGCCGTCTGCAGTGTCTTGAACAGAAGCCCTCTGTCCTTCAGCCTCTTTGTCTGTCATTGGCATCAAAATAGCTTCGTAGCTTTGGTGTGGATTCAGCTGCACACAGTGCTTTATTGTGCGCACACTAAGTAGGACATGGGACTGCTAGCCTGGGACCCCCGCACCAGTGAGGCAGACACAGGGAGACTACCACAAGTTCCAGGCCAAACAGGGCTACATGGCAAGACCCTGCCTCCTGCCTACTAGAAGATTATGCACTCTGATTAACAGGGGAAAGCCCTACAGAATTCTAAGTAGGTTAATTTTAATGCTCCTCTTTGTGTTTCTGTATTTTCTACATTTTTCACACTAAACTTTCATTTTGCCATTTAAAAAATCATTTTTTGTTTGTTTTTAAGACAAGGTCCCACTTTGTACCCCTGGCAGAGAACTTACTATGTAGATGAGGCTGGCCTCAAACTCACAGAGACCCAAATGTCTCTGTGTCCTGGGTGCTCGGGTCAAAGGCATATGCCACTACACCTTAATTTTCAAATTTAAGAAAGATAACAATAAATAGTAATAACAAATAATAATAGCCAAGCTAAATGCTTAGAGACGCAAGGAACCCCATCAGAGAACGGAGTAAAGAAGCAATACACAAAAATCCAAAGGCTGCAGTTTTTGGTGAAGTTCCAATGTGGCCAGAACCTCCTTTAGCTCCCTGCCCTGGGCACCTACTCAAGCCATGGCCAGCTGTGAACAAGGACCAAGTCCAACTGGGTTCCAGCTCTAGAGGCAGCCAGCACAGCTGTAGGCACACGGGCGGATGACTAAGCGCTAGACCTTGCCCATCATAGACTCCGCAGGTCTCCCTTACCTTCTCCTCTGGACATGGAGTCATCCAGGACTTGCATTTGCCGGTCATGTCACCTAAGGTGGTATACATGCCATTATAAATGTACACTCGCCCATCTTCTCCCCCTAGCAGTCCGGAAGTGACATCTGTTATCCTCAGTGGGGCAGCCATGATGATTTCATCTGTTAACAAAAAAATGGAAAAGAAGCATTAGACTCCTCTCCGCCTTCTGCCCTCCACCTCTGGATCCTAAGCCTACCTCCCACACATGCCCTTCAGTCGCCACGGCTGCCTCCAAAGTCAGTGAAAGGCCTTTGCTTCCCACTTTGTCATCCATCAGTAATGGACCTGGTCCCCTCCCACTAAGTCTCTAGGAAATGCAGCTTATTTGTGTGCATCTAAGTTCTGGTCTATAGAAGCCCTGGAAGCCAGGCGTGGCACATGCATGCAGTGCCAAGTGCCACACAGCTTGGGAGATACAGGCAGAAGGATCAATAATTGAGAATCACCCTTGGCTGCACGAGGAGTTAGAAGCAAACCTGAACTAAGTGAGGTGGTGTCTTTAAAAAAAAAAAAAAGAAAGTTTCTTAGGCCACTGGACTGTCCATAAAGAGGCAGAAGCTAGTCCATCTAACTGGGACACAGGTTCATGGAGTATGAAGGGAGTTAGCTTTAGCTAAAGTCACTATTCCCAGCCTTACCTAAGCCATCATCGTCCAGGTCAGTCAGGTGTAGAACACTACCAAATCGAGAAAAGCGTCGGTCTCCACTGAATGTGCTGAGCAGAGCAGGCTGTGTCTTCTCGGGGGCTAGCTCGTACATCCGAGTGGCTCCACCCTGGTGCAGGGTCATGGTTAGGAATGCCATTTTAGATACGTCATCTGAAACAAGCCACAGGGCCTCCTAGCATCGTAAGAGGGAAGAGAGGACCCCACCAGTATGCCCATTTGTGCCCCAGGTGTGTGCACTTCAAGTGCACCATGTTCTCACACTGTCCCGTCCCCAACTGTGCAGGGACCATGCAGCCAAACCTTTGCCAGATACAAGTTTACTATTCAAGTCTCTTCCCCGCTTACAGGAAGCAAGCATTCTGGGAAGTGGTTTGGCACTATGCAGAAAGGGTGTCAGAACACTGGCTCCTCTAGACTAGGAATCTCCCTGATATCCATCGTATCAGAAAAGTAGCCATAATTTCCCCAGGTCTGGGTTCTGTGCCTAAGGCTCAGTCCCTCCTCCAGAACAATGTGAAAACATTTCCCTCCCCAGGTTTCCCTCAAAGCCCAGTGGCAGGCACAAGGGAGAAAAGTGCTCTATATGTAAGAACAACCAGATATTTGAAGAGTATTTGACATAGAACATGCTTACAATAAGATATGAATACATTTTCTAGTTAAGAAAGGAAAATACATGAGGAAGTTGCTGGTAGGCCTTCTACCCCACCTTCCCAACCCCCACATGCTTCAAGTGGCCAGCATTATTAAAGGACTTGACTATCCTAAAACTAAAAATTTTTTAAATAATAAAAATAATTTAAATTTTTTCATTTAATTGTTACACTTCTTATGTATTTATTCTGTGTATGTGTATCTTATGTGCGTGAGCCAGAAGTTGCCACTGGATCCCCTGGAGTTGGAGTTACAGGCAGATGTAAGCCACATGACACAGGTGCTAGAACTAAGTCATCTGTCTATCCTGTAATTTTTGGGTGTGTTTGTTGAGAGTCTCATGTAGTACAGTATACTCTCAAACTCACTACATCGCAGAGGCTGACCTTGAACCCCTCTGATCCTCCTGCCTCCACTTGGCCTGCAGGAATGAGGACCCGCAGACTCAACTCCAAGTTTCTGGTGACCCTGGGCTAGATAGTGTCTCAATAACAAAAACAGAATTAAAACACAACAAAGCAGCTCGTCTCTAGCTCTGGGGTCAGAGTGTGGGAGCTTTAAACTCACTTCCGCGCATCATTTCAACAACATTTGAAGTATTGATACTATAGCCATTTTGTAAATGATGATATACAAATTCAAAGAGACTACACAACTTGCTACTCATGACTTTTAAACAGGAAGCACTTAAGCCCACTTGTGCCTGGCAAGTTCCCATGACTTTCTGTTAAGACCTTATGGTCAAAGAGCCTCATGGGGTGTGGGTGACCTACCATGAGTAGGGGCTCCAACCAGCAGGACTTGGGTTAGGGTCCCATTCACTCTCACATAACCACTGGACAGGGAGGTACCCAGCTTTCCCATCGCCTGCAAAGAACAATTGGTTGTTACCGATCGAGCAAGCTCCCTACAGCACACTGTCCTGGAAAGGGAGGCTGCCGTACCTTATCTCCCGAGATAGTGATTGTGCTCTGGCGGTTTGGGAGAAAGTAGCCATACACCTTTCCCAGGCTCTTTTCCTCTTGGTTCTTTTTGTGGCTTGAGCGTGCCATCCTGGGGAGAACACAGTGGTTAGTGGCAGATGCAGAATGCTGGTCCGCAAGGGGTTTAGTGTCCAGGAAAGGAGCCTCACCCTACTATGTAGACCCTTGGGCTCTGTCCTGTGGTCCTGAACTGCCAGCATTGGCTCCTATGAAGTTAATCTCACGAACGTGGAGACTCCCAAGTCTCGCATCAACCCTCCACCTCCTCTCTGCAGCAAAAGCAGAGATGCCCTCTACCAGTGGTTAGTTCACACTCACGGCCCACCCCACTGCTGGTGTCCTAGGGGAAATCCTGACGCCAGGACTTCAGAATCAGACTGTGCTGGAGGCAATGTCTTTAAAAGGAGAAGGAACATTGGGGAGAACCATAATCAAACAGGACTTAGTCCTTATATAAACAGATTAGTACATTGACACCAGAGGGCTGTGAGAATCCCAGGGTGGAACAGTCTCTGCATGGCCAAATGATTGGCTTGCTTCCTGACTGTTGTGATGCTGCAGAGCCAGAGCCAAGTGGTCTCCGGCTTTCTTTAATACCTGCCACTCGCTCACTCACTGCCCATCTCTGTATCTCACCTAGCATCTCTGTGACTCTTAGTTAAAGCCCTTTGAAAGCCATAGGCAGCTATCTCTCACCAACTCCGGGCTAAACATCTTCAGAAAGCCTCTGAAGCTAGCAGCAAGACCTTGGGCTTCTGTAATCTATCTGTTGTCTCCACCAACTTATTTCGGGGAAAAAAATGCTTTGATTTCTTACTTTCTTTTGTTCTGTAACTAATGTAATTTCACAAAACCATTTCTGTATTTGAATGTGTTATTTGAACAACTTAAACTTGTGTCCCTGTGCCCTAGTCAGTCATATGTGGCTGAAGAATAAACTATTTCTGGGGCTGGAGAGATGACTCAGCTGTTAAGAGCACTCGTTGCTCTTCCATGGGATTGGGGTTTGATTTCCAGCACCTACATGGTGCCTCACAACTGGCTGTAACTCCAGTTCCAAGGAAATTAAATACCCTTTTCTAGCCCTGTATACAAATATTTTCAAAAAAGGATAAGCTATTTATTTCCTTTGAAGAGTGCTGTGTCTTGCAGAGATAACTCTAACAAAGATGGCTATATATAAGCCAAACAGGAGCAGAACTTTGCCCACACTTTGATCTGAGACTTCGAGCTTTCAGAACAGTAACATGAAATATTTCTGTGTTTAAACTCATTGTCTGAGAAATTCTTTGTGCAATTTCTTGTGCAAGGTTCTTGCACAAGAACCTACAGCCTCCCTCCAGAGCTGTTCCTTCTAAGGGCAATAACCATTCACCCGCTTCTTCATACCTCACACCTACTGAGGTCCCCAACACCTGGCACCTTCCCCTATGTGCATCGTTTCCTCTGATCCCGATGTCAACACTCACCTGCTGACATTCTTCCAGGTCGGGCTCCCAATCAGCAGCAGGCTTCTGTTTGCAACAGTGACCCCGTGAAGGGAGTATCCAAACCACGAGAAATCCTCCTCCCCATTCACCTTCCAGTCAGCTTCCTCCAAAGTCAGTAATTCTAAAGAACACCAGGCTCCATCAGCCGACCAACCAATCATCAGCCAAGAAACCCAGGCCCAATAAACGAACATGAAAGGAGCAAATACAGGCATGTTCTAGGCATGGGGGCACACGTCTAGAATCACAGAATTTAGGATGTGGAGGTGGAAGGATCAAGAGTTCAAGGTCATCCTTGGCTATATGCAGTTTGAGGTTAGCCTGGTAGTATGAGACCCTGTCTTAAAACCAACCCTCTATATGAGTGAATGGGTGGTACCTATTCCTCTTCTGAGGGAGGACCTGGAATAGAAGGGACGGGTCCTGTTAATGAGCATATGAGAACCAGGTCCTTTCTGAGATTTTGCAGACCTTGTTGGTTATACATGGATCCCAGGGCCCCAGCACTATTCGCAGATGTCACACTTCAGACATGAAGTGTGTTTCACAAGCCCATTTCCAAAGGGTAAGGATACTACTTAGAAAAGCCTTCTCAGGGCACGTGGAGCAACTAGGTTGGCTCTGGCCCTCAGCCTTCACAGCATCTCTGTTTCACTCTTTGAAGCTGTGAAAATAACCTCTTGTCCCTTTGTATGTGGACCAATAAACCAGGTGGCCTGTTGTATACTCGGTGATTATTATTTATTAAACATTTATTTATGGTGTGTGTGTGTGTGTGTGTGTGTGTGTGTGTACCCATGTGCCATAGCATACATGTGGAGGTCAAAGAACAACATTTCAGGAGTCAGTTCTCTCCACCATATGGGTTCTAGAGATTGAACTCAGGTTGTCAGCCATAGCAGGAAGCCACTTACCCACTGAGCCATGTCACCTGCCCTCATTGGCCTTTCTCTCCCCATCTTTTGCCACGACCTCTGTCAGCATGAGAGCCTGTCTGTTAGCAAGTGACATTATAGCACACAAGCCCACATGCAAGAGATGTCATGGCAGCCACAGTCAAGCAGTGATCTCTGCCCCTCCCCTTGACCAGCGTCTACCTTTGTCATTCCGTCTGGGGTGAGAATAAAAGGTGGCCACAATCCCTCTCTGCTTCCCTCCACCTGGTGCGAAAGGGGAGCTGATGACCAGATCGTGCCGGCCATCTCCGTCTGCGTCTGTTGCCAAGAGGGTCCAGCCCAAGTTACAGTAGGTGTCCTTAGGAGGAAGATGGGACAGCACAAGCCATCAGCCCCAGAGGCCGTGGGGCAGCAGCTGAGTGAGGCCCAGACACAAGGCAGAAACATACCTTGCAGGAGATGGTGACGTTAGGGGAAGAAGACAGCCTCCCTTGCTGGGAACCATAGTAGACATACACTGAGCCCTAGACAAACAGCAACAAACCAGAATGCTTTCATGGTACCGAGAACCCTAAACCCTAAAATACAGTAAAACTAGAAAGGACTGACTCACTAGTCCCAGAAACACAGTCTGGAAACTGGCATTTGGCATTACTGCTCCATGCCCCAGGCCCCCTCTCCACCTCTGCCTTCCTCCCAGCCTTACATTGTAGGTGAGCTGCCCTGAGCCCACGGAGGGAGCGCCCACAGCCAGGTCAGGCAGCCCATCCTGGTTGAAGTCCAGCACGGCCAAAGCTGAGCCAAAGCGACCTGAAGGCTGAGGAAACACAAGTTACTTCCCTGGGCTAAGCATGGCCTTCAGACTCCCAGCATGGAGAGCCTGGGCCCCCACCTACCACCCATAGGCCAAGGCCCAAAACCTCAGTGTCCATAGCACATATGGGACATATCCTGGTAGCTCTGCCATAGGCAGCCTTTGGGTAAGCCTGTCTATCTTGAGAAGCTGAAGTATAAGAAAGCAGTCAGTTCTTGGGAGCTCTAGATTTGTAGATATGGTCTTGTGTACTCCAACCCATACTACAGTATCCCCTGTGTGTGTGTGTGTGTGTGTGTGTGTGTGTGTGTGTGTGTGTATGTGTGTGTGGTGTTTGGGGTTGAATTGAACGTCTCACACATCCTAGGCAAGTACTCAACCAGTAAACTATATCCGCAGGCCTCTGTGTGTGTGTGTGTGTGTGTGTGTGTGTGTGTGTGTGTGTGTAATTTTCATTTTAAGACAGGGTCTTACTAAATTGCCCAAGCTGGCCTTGAACTCACTTTGTAACTTGGGCAGGCCTTGAACTTGTGACCCTCCCTTCTGTCTCAGCTTCCTGAGTAACTGTGTTGTCATGCCTATACCACCAAGTCCAGCTGAAACTATCTAAGTAACAATCACCAAGTGCCAGCACCAGCAGCTGACTTCAGTGGCACACTCATGATGTGGAGGCAGAGCCACACTGAGGGGCCTGGCATGGTGGCTGCCAGCCTACGATGGCTACTATATTTCCATCTAAAGAAAACAATACAAAACCAGTCTCCCTGCTGCAATGGCCCCATTTCACATATGCAAGCATCCATTTCCAATGGTTATCAACATTACAGAGCACAGCTGTGGAACCTGCCCATGGTGGCAGGAAATTCTACTATGGATTAAATGAGGTGCTGTGGTTATTAACCTCACACCCCATTCGTAAGAGGAAAAACTGGTTCTATTTTAACACATTTTGTTCCCAACATAGATTTTTTTTCTCTATGTATATTTTTCTCCTCCTGTCTAAAACCAGCCTAAATTTAACTCAACTTCTCTGTGCTCTCCACAGCGTGTACCACGGGGAACCATCTGGCAGCGGTAATGTTGCCACATCACATATGGCCCAGTGCCCCATATATTGTCTATTGATTAATTCCTGTCGTGTGTGCAATGGTATCTGTCGTGTCCAGCCTTTTGATGACCCAGAAACATGACAAAGAACAGAGGACTGCTTCAGGAATGGATGCTGTGCTGGGTGGGGACCTGTGATAAGCTAAGCCTTGCCCTCTGCAGCTGGGCTGAGTCATCTCCAGCAGCTGTCCCGGGGCCCTCCTGAGATTCAGCCTCACAACAAAGTGCAGAGGAGTTTTGAAACAGCAATCCTAATCCCCCATGGTAGCCAAGGACATGGGGAGGCTCATGATGACACAGGGCTGGCCACAGGCTTCCAAAGTCTAGGTCATGCCTTCTTCTGGCCGTCATCCAAGCTGCCAAAGGTCGCATGGGGAGGAGGGCACTGTGGAGCCATCGCCTCCTCTCCCATGTGGACTTTGAGAGAGTTTATCATGCAGGAAGCCACTGCCCAGAATTTTAGACTTTACCTGCTGGTTTAACAACAGTGACTGCGCAGCAGTAGGAGAGACAGGACATCTTAACTTAGTTTGGAAATATTTCATGTGATGTCAGAAGACTCCATAAGATGGAACAACCTTTATAGGGTGACCCCATACCCTGGGCAAGCGACTCACTTCCACATGGCAAGGCCAGGACAGCTTTTATCAGAGCCTAAGCTAGATCACAAACCCTGTGAGCTTGTAATTTGTCTTCACAGACAGGTGTGATGACGTTTTTTCTCCCCACAGCATGAATAACTAGCAATGGAGAAGTAACTTACCCAGTCAGAGAGCCACTATTGACCCCCCCCCCCAATCTAGGTTGCTAATCCCAAGCACTTGACACTCAGAGATTCAGGGCCAGGCCAATGCCACCAAAGCCTCTTCTGTGACTAGCAGTAAGGCTTGCTGTCCCTCCTTGCTACTAAGATGGCAAATGCCTTCTGTGTCTGTAATGCCGTCCAGGGCCCTAAGTGTTCCTAAGATGAACGAACCCTCCGAGTCTGTAATAATCGTCAGCAGTGACTGGGTTTTCCCTCCTGAAGAAAAACTTCTTGAAGCAAAGCAATGAAATGCAAGCAGAGCCTGGAGCCCAGAACCAGGCCCACGGTGGCTTTTTATTTTATGGCTACTCCGTAACTAATGAAGACGGTTACACGGGTAGGGGTGGGGGATGGTGAAGAGCATTAGGAATTCTGTCTTTACCACGGCACTGTGACATCAAGAAGCTATAGCTCTTCACATTAACAACCCCAGCCCTAGGAAGAACAGGCATTTAGAAGTTCAAGGCCAACGTGGGGCTACATAGTGAATTCCAGGTCAGCCTGAGCTATAGTGTGAGTCTCTCTCTCTCTCTCTCTCTCTCTCTCTCTGATTTATTCATTTATTTATTTTATGTATATGAGCATGCTGTCACTGACACATCAGAAGAGGGCATCAGATCTCATTACAGATGGCTGTAAGCCACCATGTGGTTGCTGGGAATTGAACTCAGGACCTCTGGAAGAGCAGCCAGTGCTCTTAACCACTGATCCATCTCTCCAGCCAGAGACCCTGTCTCTTAAAATGGAAAGAACCTCAAATCCAGAATGTCTGTGTGAAGCTGTTGTGAACAGCATGTCTGTTTGGTGAAGGCACTGTGTTTTATGTTCGAAGTTAGTAACAGATGGAGCCCAAGGCAATGAAGGCGACTCTAACAATGAATGGCATTGCACGGGTGTAGGCTGCCAACTGTTACTATAATTATTCTCCTCACTAGTGGCTTAGCTGGAGAGCATACCTCAAAATGTCACATATGGGGGGGGGGGCAGTGGCTCAGCAGTAGAATGCTACCCCAGAACCCGCTGAGGGTATGGCTCGGAGATAGAGCACTTGCCTGTAATCCAGTGAAGGGCTGAGAGCATGGCTAAGTGGTAGAATGATGGCCTAGAATCTTCCAGCAATAGGTTGAGGTGTCATCAGTGATCTAACCCCTACCTAGAGTCCCTCAGGGAGAGGCCTGAGCATGGCTCCATGGTAGAGCACTAGACTCCCCAAGAGAAGGGCTGAGCTAGGGTAGGGCTCAGTAGAAGAGTGTTTGCCTTACAGTACCCCTCAGTGAGGGGATGAGGGGCACTCAGATGTTCAGTGCTTGCCTAGTACCCTCAGTGAGGAGCTGTGGGCAGGGGGCTCTGCAAGAGCGCTTGTCTAGTAGGCTGAACAAGGGTAAGCCCTGTGGTAGAGCACTTGTCAGTCATGCGTGAAGCCTTGGGTTTAATCCCCAGTACCAGAAAAACAAAAACAATGAAAACATTTCAAAATATCAGCAGTGGCTCACTCCCCCCCTAAGAGAGGAAAGATGTGATAGGGCATCTCACCTGGAAGCCCTCCAGGATCCCATGGGCCTCCTTGTCTAAGTCCAGGTCGATGGGAGGCAGGCCCAGATCGTTGCCATAGATGATGTACACCCGCCCAATCTGGAAGCGGCCAGGGTGGCTGTAGCCTGGTGCACCCACTACGAGGTCGCCGTGCCCATCCTGGTTGAGGTCAGCTGAGGTCATGACCCTTAGAGAAGGAGAGGGCTAAGGGCTACAGTCACACCACTTGCTCTCCTCTCTAGAACCCAGCCACTTAGCTTTCCCAGCTGAGTCTGCAAGACTTCTGGGGACATTTATATAGGAAATGGGGAGTGGGGGTGGGGCTGTATCATTTGTGAGACTCAGAGTCACTCTACACAGGCAAACAAAATAAAATGGACAGCCAGAGGCCCCTGGGTCTTTCTGAACCACAGAACCAGAGTAGATGAAGAACAGCCTCATAGAACTGCCCTACCAGCAGCCACCGAGGTACACTGTTTCCTAATCAAATTCATGGTTTGCTTCTATGCTGCCAACACAGCCCAGTTTTTTATGGCATTAAATTAGGTAGCCAACATCTTTAGTGGTGAACTGAGATTCCTAAAGGTTGATGGGAAGTTCCTGATTGTAGAGAGTTGAAATGCTGCAGATCTGGAGCCAAATTATCTTTCTTGGACTATCTTTGGCATCTCAGTGGCCATTTAGTGCCCACCTATGTCTGACCTCAAATCCTTGAGGTAATCAGGGAAATCCTTTGGGGATGTATTAACAGACCAAGCCCAAAGCTAAGAATGTTATGTGAGGTCTGTGGCAGCCATTATAATCTAACCAGCCTGCTTGGTGTTCCCACCAATATAGTTTGTTTTTGTTTGTTTGTTTGTTTGTTTTGAGGCAGGGTCTCCCTATGTGTCCTCAGCTAACCTGGAACTCACTCTGTAGACCAGGCTGATCTGGAACTCATAGAGATCCTCCTGCCTCTGCCTACCAAGTGCTGGGACTAAAGCAATATGCCACCATATGTGGCCCTACCAATATATATTTTAAAGTGTCCTGATTTAGAACTTTGTGTGTTATGTCATTATAAAAACTCCATGAAACTGTTACCACATTGGAACACAGTATTTGCAGCAACCTGAACCTGTGTTCTTAGACCATGGTCACTCAGTTGGCTCCAGAATATATCTATCTTGGGGATGAGAACTATGTATCTGAATCAAGTAAATAAGTGGCACCTGTGACTGACTGGCTACAGAGATGACAGTTAATGGTTCACAGGTGACCCAGGGCTGAAAAGAACAAAAGTTTTGCTTGTTCTAGTTCACATGGCCATGGAAAGAACAAATAACAAGGCATAGCGGAAAGAACAAAGCCCTTTCTAAGATGCCTGCAGAAAGGCAAAGGCCAGTGCACAGCCCCCAGGGGCTAAGGCTAGCCAGTAGGTAAGGCCCTGCTGGTTGTGGCTGCCATTCCTGCCTTTGGCTCTTTTGGGGAGGTGGCTAAGAAGAACCTTAACTCACACGTGAATGGCAGCAGAGAGGTAGATTTCACCTCCCAACCCCTGGTGCTTGCTGTATTAGTGTACCCCTCAAATAAAGGGCCATTGGAATTCTGTTGAGGTTTTGTCTTTCACTGTTTATTGTAATGCCAAGTGTTGGCCTCTAAGATCTGGAGTCTGCATGTGGCCTCTGGGACCCTGCCCCCAAGTTAATTCTGATGGTGAATAAAGATTCTGGCAGCTAATAGCTGGGCAGAAGGGAGATAGGGACAGTTGATTAGAGAGAGGAGACCGTGAGAAGGGAAGAGAGAAGAAAGAAGCTACCATGGAAGAAGAAGGATGCTCAGGAGGAAGAGAGCACGCCACCATAGGATAGGAGTTAAGAGAACATGGTCATGTGGGCTGGCCAGCTGGAGTTAAGAGCAGCCCAGATGAAACAGAGTAAATAGTAAGTAATAAATTTTTTGCTGTTCTCTATAGGGAAATGGATTCTAACAGCATGGAGGGTAGGCAGCTGCCCAGCTATTGTGCTGATTAAGGCATATTTAAAAATATAAAGGCTGTGTGTGTGTGTTTCATCTGGGGACATAAAGAATCTAAGGTGGGTAGAAACCCCACGACAGGATTGTTTTAAAAATACTATTATTTCAGAACCCACTCTGAGAAGACATAGCAGTGTTGCCAAACCATCCAGAATAGTCACTTCTGTCACCTGGCTACGCTCAAAATCAGAAGAACCCCCCATTCCCTCAATAAAGTGATCCCTGGGTACCAGGCTCTCACCAGAAGCAATGGTATTCAGACCATCCTGCCTCTCTGCTTACATTCCTGGAGCATCGTTGAACTACTCAGGGAAGCCCATGATAATAAGTCCCCAAGAACACTGGGGCCTGGAAGATATTCTACAAAATGGCACTTGGTTGTTGCAGTTACTTAGTAAAATGAAAGATCCTGGTGCTTAAATATATTTGGCCAACTGTAAAGAGCAGTTGAAACTTATATAGCTTAGCCATGAAATTAGTGATTTTTCTGATGACAAACTAATTAGAAAAGAGTGTTTGAGTTCCTCTTTTATTTGTTTTGGGTGGGTTTCTTCATTTGCTTGTTTTGAGACAGGCTCTCACTACATAGCCCTGGATGTCCGGGAACTCACTATATATACCAGGTTGGCCTCAAAGTCAGAGATACATCTGCCTCTGCCTTTCTGAGTGTCTACATTATAGAAATAAAAATGTGTTCCAACTCAGCCAGGGTCCTCTGCTGGGGCCCTGTTGAAGAAGAGACGTCCTAGAGAGTATGCCTCTCTTTGGCTTTCCAGGTTACCCTTTTGCACTTGTAATATTAGTGTGTTTAAGAGGCATTGAGGAAATGAGTTACTTTCAAAACATAACACATAAAGGCTTCCGACTCTATAGCTCTGAAAAGAATGGGACTCCTGACAAAGAACTCTGCCAGTTTGGGGACCTTGCACTTCACTGCACCAAACATAATTCTTTTCTCTTTCAAAATTGGAAGTGTTTACAAACCAACTTTCTGGGGCTGGAGAGATGGCTCAGTAATTAAGAGCATTTGCTCTGGGCACCCACATGGTAGCTCATAACTGTCTGTAACTAGAGTCACCGGAACTATGACGCCTTCAAGGGCACCAAGCACACACATAGTGCACATAACATACATTCAGACAAAACACTCAAATACATACTTTTAAAAAAAAAGTCTTAAAAACATTTTTTATAATAACCCTGTGCTGGTTAGTTTTTGTTTTTTTTTTTGTTTGTTTGTTTGTTTGTTGTTTTTTTTTTTTTTTTTTTTTTTTTTTTTTTTGCCAGCTTGGTATAAACCAGACTCATCTGGAAAGAGGGGACTTCAGTTGAGAAAACTGCATCTATCAGACTGGCCTATTAGACAAGTGTCTGAGGCATTTTCTTGATTGCTGATGGATGTGGGGTGGTCCAGCCTGCTTTGGGCAGTGCCATCCCTCAGCAGGTAGTACTGGGTTCTATAAGAAAGTGGGCTGAGCAAGCCATGAAGGAAAAGCCAGTAAGCAACTTCCTCTGTAACCTCTGACTCTGTCCCTACCTCCAGATTCCTACCGTGTTTCAGTCCCTGCCTTGGTTTTCATTGATGATGGACTGTGATCTGGACATATAAGTCAGACAAATACTTTCCTCCCCAAGTTGCCTTTGCTCGTGGTGTTTTATCAGAGCGGTAGAACATAAGCCAAGGCAGACTCTATTTTTCTTCAGTCTGGACTTGTACAAAAAAAAACTCTCTAACAAAATGGAGGCACCTTGAGGTCCAGGAGAGGAGCAAGGAAGATGTCTTGTAATGAAATCAACTCATGTCCAGTCTTTGTCCCTCAACCTTCTGTACCTGTAAGACAGCCACAGCTCAGTAGGAAGGTATGGTGTTTAAATATGCTTGGCCCAGGGAGTGGCACTATTGGGAGGTGTGGCTTTGTTGGAGGAAAGTATGTCACTGTGGGCATGTGCAATGAGCCCTCCTCCTAAGCACATGGAAGTCAGTCTTCTCCTAGCAGCCTTCAGATGAAGATGTAGAACTCTCAGCTCCTCCCACACCATTCCAGCCTGGGTGCTGCCATGTCCCCGCTTTGATGATAATGGACTGAACCTCTGAACCTGTAAGCCAGCCCCAATTAAATGTTGTCCTTATAAGAGTTTCTGTGGTCCTGGTGTCTGTTCACAGCAGTAAAACCCTAATCAAGGCAGAAGTGCATTAGATTTCTTTCTGTCTTCCAGTTCACCCAAACTTGAAATAAATCCATGTTCTGCTTCCTAGTTTCTTCTAAAATACAGGGGAATTAATTATTACAGACCTGTGTGCCCGGTTAACACAAATGATGCCTCCCCAGAGCTGACAAAGGGCTGAATGGGAGTCAACATTCCCAGTCTAAGGAGCTCGTTCTTACCAGCCGAGCCTGGCATAGGGGACAGACAGGGTGTAGGAAGCAGAGGGGCTGGAGACATGATTCAGATTTCTCTGAGAGCTGCCAGCAAGCATCAGCCTCAGGTTCCTCTCCAGAGTCTGGTACACAAAGGTGACAGATTCCTGGAATGAAAGGTTGTGTTAGACGCGCAGCATCATCAACAGGAGCCAGGGGGCACAAGCGCTGACAAAGAAAACAGGCCTTCATATTGATGTGCTAGCTCAGACCAGGCATTAGGGACAGCAACGTCACACCGAGATGGTCCAAGAGATGATGGCAGGGGTACAATCTGAGAGAATGGGCTACAGGGAAAGAGTCGGCTAGGATTTCCTCAAAGCCCACCTCTGCATTGATTTGAAGATTCACACCCAACAAAAGATCATCTCACTGTAAGGCTCTTTTTTTGGCCTAGCACTCACTCTGAAGACCGTGTAGACCGTGTATAAACCTCAAGGAGAGCTACCTGGCTCTGCTTCCCGAGTGCTGGGACTAAAGGCATGGCTGGCCAACAAGAGAATTTTTTTTATGGACCAAACTTTAGGAAAGGCGAGCCTGTCCAATCTAGAATCAGAATTATGTTTGTAAATAGATGGTTCATTTTCCTCAAACAAATGAACTGAAACACGTGGAGTCCAAAAATTCCCACCTTCTAAAGCAGTGGTTCTCAACCTGTGGGTCGTGACCCCCTTGGCAAACCGCTGTCTCCTAGAATTCATAACAGTAGCAAAATTATAGGCATGAAGTAGCATCATCAACAACAAAAAATTACCGTTGAGGGTCACTGCAATATGAGGAACTGTATTAAAGGGCTGCAGCCTTAGGAAGGTTGAGAGCCACACCCACAGTGAGATGCTATTGGCTTTGATTCTCAATGTACCTGAAGAACAGGAGAGGACCTTCACAGAGCTGCAGACCTGTACCAGGGAACCTGGGGACAACCGGCCACCAAGCCTGGGATTCTAAACTTCCCTTTTTCTTTTCTTTAGTTTTGTTTTTGTCTGAAGACAACATCTCATTCTATAACCACGGTTATCCTCAACTCAGTAATCCTCCTGCATCTCAAGTGGTGGGATCACTAGTATGGGCACCACATAGAACTACCTAATTGTCTTGAAGTACTGTCTACAAAGACACATGCACAAACCAGGGTGGTCCTTAGCAAGCTGAATAAACTCTTGATCCATCCAATTCAAGGGAGCACAAGTCTAAATTCACCCAAGGGTGACATAAGACCAAAGAAGACTTCCTAGCCTCCAGCAGTCTTGTACAACAAAACAGATAGAGCTAAGAATATGAAGGCAGGCCAGCCAGCCCCAGCTAGGACAAGCACCAATGTAAGTAAGGACCTGCAGACAAGCAACATGTCCTCTGTCTTCCCACTATCATCCTGCCGGCAGGCTGCACACAAACTGCTTAGTCTAATGCTCAGCTCTGGCTTGCGCATTCATGCAGAAAAACACTGCATCATCTATAGTAAACTATCAACCCTCAGGACAGACACTGGGAATACCAACTCTCTGTGATGTTAATCTCCATTGCTTTAGAATCACCTAGGAGATCCACCCCAGGTATGTCTGTGAGGCCAGGGAAGTTTAACTGGGGAGGGAAGACTTACTCTGGATGGGGACAGCACTATCCTATCTACTGAGGACCCATTTATTTCAATAAAAAAGGAGGGAGTGAACTAAGCCCTAGCCTCGCTGCCCTCCAAGTGCCTGTCAGACTGGGAAGATGTGAGCATGCAGCCCCACGCTCCCACTGCCATAGCTGCCATATTTTCTCACTGCAGTAAGACTGCTGCCTCCTCAGGGAATCAAAAACAAACCGTCCTTCCCTTGAGGGGCTTTTCTCCAGGTATTTACCCCAGCAACAAGAAAGATAACTAGCACACTTCCTGCTTAGACATTTTCCCCTTAGGAGACAAATACAAGCACATACATGCACTTTGTTTGTTGGCAGGAGTTCCCAAGCTTGGGGCCAGTTACATAACCTGTGGAGCCCAGTGCAAAATTAAAGCTCAGAGGCTTGCCTTTTGTTAACCTGCTTGTAAGAATTTTTAAGGCCACGACAACGGAGTAGGAAATGAAGCATGGGCTCTTTAATCAGACCTGGAGGGGGACCATCCCATGTGACTGGGCAGGCTGACCTTCAGGAAGCCGGCCCTCCTCATTCCCTCATCCCACTCCTGATGTGTGACATTTACATTGTTGTCTAAACCCTTCTGGTCTTGAGAACAACCACAAGCCAGTACTGACCTATTTCCAAGTCTTGGAACCTTGTCCTAGGTTCCAGGCAAATGCAAATACTGGACTCTCCAAACATCCTGAAATCTCCCCAGCTCATCACCAGCAATGCGTTCTTCTGCTGATGGAATGCTAACCACTATTAAGGTTTTCCTCAGTTCCACTTCTTCGTGGTGCCTTCCCCATGACTTCTGAGGTAAGAAAGACCTCTCTCCTAGCCTGCTGCCAACCCAGCGCACCTTTTATCACACACCCACGGAAGACCTGTGTCTGCTATTAGGCCAACATTTCCCCAAAGATCAAGTCTCTTTTCATTTCCCTTTCGTTTTCATCCCCACAGCAACATGACCTCAAAGTTCCCATGTGATGGGGGACATGGTGGGACATGCCTGTAATTCCAGCACCCAGAAAGCTGAGACAGGAGGACCTAGAATGCCACGAGTTTGAGGCCAGCCTTAACTATGAAGTAAGATTTTTGTCTGAGGGGGAAAATGGCCCTATGAATACATTTCACACTCAATGGTGTCTGTCAGCATGGAACTATGTAGGAAGTCTTCTACATAGCAAGCACTTGCCTAGGGTCACAACAGGACCAGCCTAGATGTACAGAGCTTCTGTAACTAGACCACTTTCGTGTCTTAGGGCATCTCTGGAATGCACCACTCATTTTAGAGACCAAGAACACTGTGCCCTGTCACAAGCTGAGATGCTCATGTGGACAGCAGTATGTAAGGACTTTACAGGCAAGCTGTTGAGAGAAGTGGGCCATCCTCCTTCAACAATAACAGGAAATTCTTACCGGGGCCCAGGAGCCTGTGCTGTAGAACACGCCTCTTTCTGTGTAGTTGAGGTTTTTCCTGATGTCTCTACTTATGAACATGGTCAAATTCCTGTGAAAATCATTTTTCTTCACTTTTGAGCCACTGGAAAGAGAGAACAATAAAATGATCAAACACGGTAATACTAGCTGAGATCCTGGGATTTTAACATCGAGAAGATGGAGAGTCAGAAAACATACCTTTAGAAAAGCCTTCATTCCACAAAATCTTTTGGTGAGTATATTTCTAAGGCTTAGAAGCCAACCCTCACAAACCTTGAAGTGTCTGGAGCTGTGTGTATAGCAGAATGTGTGCTTGACATGTGTGTGGGCCCTGGGTTCAACACCCAACATCAAAAAGAAGGAGGAGGAGAAAAAGGAGGGAAGAGGAGGGAAGAGGAGGAGGGAGGAAGAGGAGGGAAGGAGAAGGGGGAGGAGGAGAAGGAAGAGAAGGAGGAAGAAGAAAGAAGGAAGGAAGGAAGGAAGGAAGGAAGGAAGGAAGGAAGGAAGGAAGGAAGGAGAAGAAGGAGAAGAAGAAGAGATTTCCTGTGGTCTCAGAGCTCACAGTAGGAGTAAAAGTACTTCTAGAATACCGCACCATAAATAAATGTGTTGCATGTTTCACTGAAAAGGTCAAGACAGCTCTTGACATCCTTAGGATGGCAGCATGCAGGCAGACTGACCTGAGCTATAATCAGTTATCTCATTAAAATATATTTTCTAGCCCATCTGTGATGCACACCTTTAATCCCAGCACTAGGAGGTAGAGGCAGGCAGAGCTTTTTGAGTTCAAGTCCAGCCTGGTCTACAAAGTGAGTTCCAGGATAGCCAGGACTACACAGAGAAACCCTGTCTCGAACCCCCCCCCCTAAAAAAATCACATATCTTAAACAGCCTATGCCACAGGTACCTAGAAGAGCCACTTCAGGATGCTTAAGGGTAAGGGAACAATAAGGCCTAGGGGGATACCAGAGGAGGAGGAGGGATTCCAACAGCCACAGACAGTAAGCTTAACCTAAAAATTATATATACATATATATACACATATATATATATATATATATACACATACACACACATATAAACAACAATCATAAAGAATATATATGTGACTGGAGTTAATTATTTTAAATGAATTAAACAATAGGCTTTATAGAACCTTTCCTTCACCTTTTAATTCTTACAACACACCAAATCTCCTTAGGATGTTTCACGGGAAAGCCCTCACTTTACTATCTAGATTATTTCGGGGTTTTTCCTCTTAAACATCTCATTGAGCCCTGGTTAGGCCACTGTGGTAAATTCTCGGAGCAGCCAGCCCTTTGCTCTCCAATGTTCAGCCATGTTTACAATGACACATTCAGTATGCAGACAGCTCTCAGGCCATGTGCTCTGAGTTCCTCATACAATGACTATCTCCAAGTGTTATTATTATTTATGCTATTGTTTTATTTCATTGATAACAGATGGTATCCCTTTCTATTGAAAGCATCGTGATTTGGAGGTTGGTACCTGGCTTTGACAGGAGATACCACCTCTAACAATATAAACGAGGCCTATTCCTCAGAAATTTCCACAGAGCACTTCTCTTCACCTTGTCAGGAAAATGCTTTTTTAGGACAGAATCTAGGTAAGGTTCATAAATCAAAATAATAATCATAAAACTACCAATGAGCATTTAGTGAGCAACTCACTGCCTGCATCTGCCTTACACCTGCTACCATCTGTAGTCCATGTCAGTATTCCAGGACTGTAGATGTCTTTTCTTCATTGTCAGAAAGAAAAGTTGTAGCTTAAAAACAATCACCACTGTGTTTAAAAGTCACTTGGCTGTAAACAGCTCGGCTAGACTAGGAACCTGCATCCACTGGTCTGAAGACCCCAGGCTCCACCATCTCCACAGCAGCCCATCTAGAGAGGCACTCTTCTGGTCCCACTTACCTGAGGGTGTGGTTCCTCCTGCCATCACACGAGATGAACAGAGGGTTCTCAGGCAGGTTGCAGTCACTGGGGAAACAGTGGAAGGAGTTAGGCACTTTTCTTCCTTCCCTCCAAGGCTGATTGTAACAGGCAATCAGTGATGTGCTTTAACTCACTCTTGTTGCTATGAGTCCAATGTGCCATCTATCCATTGTGCCAATGGAGGCACCTTTAAACCACCCCCATAGGCTCAAAGAGTTCACTGCCTGGCCATTTGGATGGAGAGCCCAAGTCTCTCTAGCCAAGCCTCCCTCTGCCCTCCGGGCTCCTCTGCCAAGCTTGCAGGCAAACATGAAATGCCCAGAGTCTGAGAATATGATGCAAACTAGGTCCCAGTTATAAAATTCTACAGATTTAGCAATTAAGTAGGAAATCAGGTATCTCTTCTATAAGTGAGAAGTCTTTGGAAAATGTAAGAGATGACCTCATTCAAAAAGAGACTTTATGGGAGTGGGTGTGGACACTGTGGAAGGAACAGGACTTTGAAGCGCATCTGTGGAGGCCACTGGAGGAGACTAGGAGAAGTGCAAGGGCTGTACAGCAAGGGAAAAACAGGGGCTGGGAAGGGAACCAGGGAGACTGTGAGGAGGAGCTGGCAGCAAGCTTTCCTCATGCATTCCACCAAGTGAGCTACAACCCTGCTCCCTCCCTTTCTGGAGGATTTGTTCACTGTGTAAAGTGACTGTTCTCATAGTGACACTTGGATTCATATGCATCACATACTGAGACCACAATCACCATCCACTTCCATCTCCCCACTTCCCTTCTCCCTCTCACAAACCCTGCTCCTCCTTACATTGCATGGTTTCTGTGTTTTCTAGGTTCTACACAGGAGAGAAAACTTGATGTTTTGAGTATGGCTCATTTTAGCTAATATGATCATCTTCAGCTCCATTTTCCTACAGATGCTGTGATCCCATTTTTCCTGCTGAGTAGGCTCACTGTGTGTGCATGCACGTTTTCCAGACCCATCATGCCAGCTCTGAGCTGAGGAAAAGACTTTCTCTGTGAGTCTCCTTGCTCCACCACTGGAGTTGGAAGGCAATGCGGCCATTCACTGTTTCTTCGGGAAAGCCTACTGTATGCTTCAAATACCATGAATGCACTTTAAAGTGCATTTTAAAAGGTAAGTACTCCTAGCAAGCTGGAATGAGGCTAGTAAATAAAAACAAATGCATTTCTTCTTTTGTGATTCTTTTTTGTTTATTTGTTTCTAGAACCTACTTTCAATTTCTCATAAATTCTGAATTCTGATATCTCTCCCTCTTCCCCTCCACCTCTCCCACCCCTCTGTGTGCTAGAACAGAAATAAGAACTGTGTTCCAGCCGGGCGTGGTGGCGCACGCCTTTAATCCCAGCACTCGGGAGGCAGAGGCAGGCGGATTTCTGAGTTCGAGGCCAGCCTGGTCTACAAAGTGAGCTCCAGGACAGCCAGGGCTATACAGAGAAACCCTGTCTCGAAAAACCAAAAAAAAAACTGTGTTCCTCTGCTGTTTCTTTCTACCTGTCTTTCCTTAGCTAAGTACAGAAATAGTCCAAAGTCACCCAGAAGTGGGGCTGGGCTTGAGGACTGTTGCATGTGGTGAGGGAGAGAGGGAGGAAAACAAGGAGGGAGGAAGGATGAAGAAATGGAGGTCACTAACTCTACTATGACTGGCTGGACATTCTGAGTTTGATAAATATAACCTTAACTTCCACCTAATAGCAGCCATGATCATGGAGCCAGCACTTAGTAAGCACTTGCTTTTTAAACCCTCCGCTGCCTGCATGAGGGCTCTCACCGACTCCTCACAGCTTCATCAAGACGGGATGGTGAGCATCCCCATTTAACAGGAAATCAGCGCTTAGGAGGTTTAACAACCTGTGGACATAAAACTCTGTGATAAGAAGGAGATGTCTCCAATTCCAAACCCCACCCTCTTTACGTCTAGGCTGCACGAACCTAAACACTCTCATCCAGGCCAGGGAGATGAGTCAGTCGGTGGATGCAAACATGAGGACCTGGGTTTGATTCCCAGAACCCATGGCCTGGCATGGGGGCTTGCAGAGTCAAGCAGACCTCAGGAGCTCCAAGGCCAGCCTGCCTAGCTTCCTGGCCTAATCACCAAGATCCAGATCAATAACAGACACTGTCTCAAAAAAAAAAAAAAAGGAGAGCATTCTGGCTTCAGAATGTGTATATATATATATACATATATATATATATACACACACAACCAAACTCCACTGCAAGGGCTTTGAGGTCTGACTTGAATCACTATTGAAATAAGACTTTGGAGCTGGGGAGATCACTCCGAGGGTGGAACACTTGTTGTCTAAGTGTGGAGATAAGGGTTTGGATCTCCAGAACTCACATAAATGAAAGGTGAGCCAACCTGAAGTGTCAGTGCTCAGAGGATGGAGATATGAGATCTCCAAATGAGCTAGCTAGTCGGATAATCTGCAATAAGTGAACTCAGAGTTCAGCAAGGGACCCTGTCACAAGGTGAGAGGAACTGAGGAAGACACCCACATCAACCTCAGATCTCCTCGTGCATGCACGTGCACTCACATGCAAAGATGTCTACACACATGGATGCACAACACGTAGCAGAACAGGTTAAATTCAATAGAATTTATATTAGATTGCTAATCCCTACCAAGTCATCCCTTCCTGAGACTTCCAAGCAAATCTGCATGGAGTAAGCAGAAGTCAATCTTAGCACTTAAGAGAATTTCATTTCAAATCAACAATGTGTAATTATGCTTAATAATGTGTGAATATTGCAAATGTTTTTACGAACACATCACATATTATTCTTATCAACTTATCAACACCCACACTCCAAGTTCCTGACCTGGAACCAGCTCTGGGGAGTAGCTCTTGCGCAGAGAGCCTGCATCTCCACTGCTGGCTTCACACGCCCAGCCAAGCTTCAAGTGCTACCCCTTCCCTGAAGCAGGGGCTTCATCAAAGTTTCCCTTCCTTCTTACCCCCAGCATCCCAGCAGCTCAGCCAGGGGCAGGGGTTGGGGGGTGGGGGAAGATGTGTATCCAATGCTGATGATGTACAGTTTCTCTGATCAACAGTGGCTTCCCAGGACTAGGGGTAGTTCTTCCTAAAGATCTAACTTCCTGTATGCTCTGTTTGGTCTCTGCGTAGCTCTGGTCCTGAAGATGACAAAATGAAGGTGATGCTGTGCTCTACAAACCATCCACCAATGATTTGGTTATGGAGCATGGGGAAGGTGTGTGTGAGCTACTTCTCCGTGATTCCCAGTTCTGCAGTATCTGCTTCTCTGTCTCTGTTCCTAAAACTAGAACAGCATTTACCAAGTCAACCAGGTGTCCCCCAGTCAGGTTTTAGAGAGTTCATAGTTTCCATTGTTTTCTCCCCAAATGGCTTCAGACAACACTTCTGAGATTGTATTCCACTGATTTTTGTTTCATCAACTGAAGATGCTAAGCTTTGTGTGGGGAATCTAGCAAGGCAAAACTCACCTGGTCCCGTTCTCCAGCATAAAGCTGGTCAAACGGTAAATGTTTGTGGACCAGAATGCCATGTCATCCAGACCTCCGAGGAAATAGTCTTGGAACTGCTCCACCAGAAATGGGGACTTTGTAGAGTACGTGGAATAGAGCTGCAGCAGGAGGCAGGGGAGTGAGGCATTGCACCGTCTACATACAATCCTTTAGCCAAGATTCAGAAAAAGCGCATCTTTACCTTGGAAACAGCAAACATCTCCCCGTGCCTGCAACACAAATAAGAATCTTCATGAGCTGCAGTGGCTATAGAAAAATGAAGCAAATAATGAAGAGACAGCCCAGCCATGTGCATCTTCTACCTCTCAACTGCCTTGACAGAAGCGAAGTCCATAAGTTCGAAATGCAACCCCTGAACTAAAATACGAAAAGGGTACTCAGAGAGGTCCCTTCTGGTCCACACTTACATTTCCAGGAACTGAAGGTACGTGCAATCAACAAGGACGTCTTTGGTGATGACTTTCCGGCCATAGAGATTATCATAAATTCTCAGAAGATCCTTGACGGGCACGTACCTGAGTTCAAATGAAAGGGAGACGCGTGAGTTCTGACACTGATGACAACAGGAACAACTGCAGGAGCTGCACAAGCTCCCAGTGTCCCATGATTGATTCTGTGTCACGAATTCAACACTCAAATTCAAGCATCAGCACTGGTCATTTAACTTTGCCAGTGGCACTTAGGGATTGATACCATTATATTCCCATTTTACATAAAAGGAAACTGAGTCTCACAGGGACAGTAAGTAAGTTTCCCAATGATGCAGAACAACAACAACAAAAAAAGAATAGGTGCCTTAGTCAAATAATTTATGAAAAGATATTTAAATATCAGAAATTATCAAATTATCAAGTGTAAAAAAAAGTGTTCAATTTTGTGAATTCAGAGTTCATGAAAATTAGTCTCATGAATTGCTAATGTGTATGTGTGTGGGTTCATGAGCTTGTGTATGCATATGTGCACGTGTGCGTGTGTGTGTGTGTGTGTGTGTGTGTGTGTGTGTGTGTGTGTGTGGTGTGTGGTGCAGGGTTATATTTGGATATGTGTGGAGCAAGGGTGTATTTGGGTTTTTAAGTAGTATCTTACTCTGTAATCAAGGATGGACTAGAACTTCTGTGAATCCCAGGATGTCTTCCAACTCACAGCAGTCCTCCTGCCTCAGCGTTCTGAGTGTTGCACTTATAGGCCTGAGCACCAGATATGGCTCCCCTTTGGGTGTACTAATTTAGATGCACAGAAGAAATCCAGGGAAAGAACTCTGGACCCAGTTTTTGGCTCATAGGCATTAACTATTTAGTTGGAAGGAGAGCAGTATTTTAAAATCAGATGTATAGAGTCATTTTTATTTCAGTCTCAAAAGCCCCAGACTAAACAAGAATATAACAACAGATAAAATCTGATTTCCATAATAAAATCAAAGATACAAAAAATAAAAAATGAGATTAAAATTGATTTATGTGTGTTAACAAGAAAGAAGGAATTAAGAAGCCCATTTTTAGCTTATAAGAGCACCAATGACCTTTGCAATAAAAATGGCTTAACAGGCAAAAAGAAATAACAAAAATATTTGTTTTAATGAATCACTAAGCAAGCAAGAAAGTAATGAAAAATAATAAGTCCAAAGTCCAAAGTCCAAAACCAAATAGAAAATGGAATATTTGGAAGCAAGCAAGGACGAGAGCCAGCTTTACTCTGTTGGTGTCTGATGAGCCTCAGAAGCTACAGCGGTTTGACGGTAGGAAGCAGATAGACGAGCAGGGACATGGGGCCATCCACCAGAGTGTGGCCAACCTGCTAGGGACCCTGTCCCTAAAGACAACTCCCCTAGCAGCCATCAACTGCCAATGACTCCTCCACAGTGAGTGGCAGCCCATGAGTCCCTCCCTCCTCCATGTTGGAATGCTGGCTGGCTTGCTCTTGTGCAGGCAACCAGGGATGCTATGAGTCTGTGCATGCATTCATCCTAGAGAGTCCTCCCTGGCCTCTGGCTCTTACAGTCTTTCCACGCCCTCTTCTCAGAAGGCCCCTGAGTCTTGGGTTTGAGTGATACAGATGTCTCATACATGACACGGGACATGGTCACTTCTTAGCACTCACTCTCTACCCTTTGAGCAGCTGTGTCTGTGTTAACCTTCATCCACTACTCAAAGACGTTTCTCTGCTGAGGCAGAGCTGTGCTGCAGTCAATAAACTTTCATCAAAATTCCAACAAGTTTTTCCTGAAACACATTAATTAGCCTTATCCTAAATTCCACGAGAAAGAGCAAAGATAAAACATACTTTTAAAGAAGGGAGATACTTTGAATGAAAATGGCCCCGGTAGGCTCAAATACTTGAATGTGTGGTTCTAGTCCAGGCCCAGTGTCTGTCTGCTTCTCTGTCTCTCTCTCTCTGTGGCTCTGTCTCTCTCTATCTCTCTTTACCTCTCCTCTTTCTCTGAGTGTGTATCTCTCTGTGTCTGTCTGTCTGTCTCTCTGTCTTTCTCTCTGCCACGGCACTCCCCACGGTGACAGTCATGGACTCTGACACTGTAAGCAAGCTCCCAGTTATATATTTTCTTTTCCAAGTTACCTTGGTCATGGTGTCTCTTCACAATTCAATGGTCACTAAGACAGACGACAAAGAGGAAGCTCTGCCCTTCTAGAAGCTGACGTACAGCAAAGCCACAGGGACAGAAAGAAGCAGTGTTCCTGAGGGACAGTTACTCTGGCCAGGAGGAGAGAAAGGAAAGCACACAGGCTTGCTGCAGACCAGGGAGGAAAGAGTAGACTAACGAGAAACTCGTTCTAGAACACCCAGCCACCTCGATGGGGAAGGTAAATTAAATTTATACTTCAGCTTACAAAAAAATGTCCAGATGAATTAAATGTAAAAAGACTTCCTGATCTCCCAGAAAACCCAGGTTTGTTTCCCAACATCAGACAACTCACAACCACCTGCAACTCCAGTTTCAGGGGATCCAGGTCACTCCCAGCCTTAACAAACAACTGCATGGAAGTGTTACACACACACAGGCACACACACACACAAATAAAAATAAATCTTTTTTAAAGCCATAAAGGTTTTAGAAGACTACATAGAATCATGCCTTAAAGGTAGACTATTGCTTTTAAAAGACACCAGAAGCATCCACAACCAAGGAGAACAGATATAGTCAACTACTATGGATTAACAAATTCGATTAGTCAGCCTTCAATCCCAGCCCTTGGGAGGCAAAGGCAGGCAGATCTCTGAGTTTGAGGCCAGTCTGGTCTGTAGAGTGAGTTCCAGGACAGCCAGAGCTACACAGAGAAACCCTGTTTCAAAAAACTGAAAAAACAAACAAAAACCTCAATAATGAATAAAACACACCCTAAGTATTAATACACACTACAAAGTGTACAAGCATAATTTAAGAAGTAATTTGACAAAATGGTGAGATAGTAGAAGCTATATATTCAGAACACTATGCAAAAACACCGGCAAAGCCAGAAGTAGTAACACAGGCCAGTAACCCAGGCTGCTTAAGAGGCTGAAGCTAGAGAGTCCCCAAGGTCAAAGCCTGAGACACTCAGTTAGACCCTGTCTCAAATTTTTAAACACTATTTAAAAAAAAGAAAAGAAAAGAAAAAATGAAGTCGCTAAGGACTTAGCAAAGTAACAGAGTAGTTGCCTAACATCCAGAAAGCCCTAGGTTCATTAGCTAGTAACAAGGGTAAAATTACACACACGCGCGTGCGTGCACACACCCACACAGAGAGAGAGACAGAGAGACAGAGAGACAGAGAGAGAGAGAGACAGAGAGAGAGGGAACAAAAAGACAAACCAGTAGGAAAATAAGCTATAAACTAAAAAACAAATCCAGCAAGTCATAAATTCTATTTTGGTACCACATATTTAAAAGAATGTTGGTCTTACCAGTGCCGTGAGAGGTAATTAAAATTAAATTCAAACTGGCTCAACACATCTCCTCCTACGGCAAGAGAAAAATATTTACAATCTGTGGGTTAGTGACAAGACAGCTTCTTCCAGCCCACATTCCCACAAACCAGACTATTCCCGTAGCTACTCATTCTGTTTCAGACCTGCCTTAAAGAAAAAGCTCTCTTTTAAAAATCTTAGCTAGAAGCCGGGCGGTGGTGGTGCACGCCTTTAATCCCAGCACTTGGGAGGCAGAGGCAGGCAGATTTCTGAGTTCAAGGACAGCCTGGTCTACAGAGTGAATTCCAGGACAGCCAGGGCTACACAGAGAAACCCTGTCTCAAACAAAACAAAACAAACAACAACAACAACAAATCTTAGCTAGTGACATGAATGGATTATGAAAGCATAGTGAAATAATTCTGTTTGCTATCTTTTTGCTTGTTTTAACAGGATCTCACTGTGTAGCCTTGGCTGGCCTGTGTCCACTCTGCTTAGTGCTGCCCTTCAACTTATAGGAATCCTCCTGTAATTCAGCTCCCCAACTGCTGGACTTACAGGTGTGTGCCACCACACATAGCTCTGAACTTATTTTACTTTAAGATAGACCATACAAGTCTATTCAAATAAATACTAACATGTACATTACCACTGGAAAAAAGAGTTCAGCAATTGGAAGCTGAGGTACAGGTGACTACGACTAATCTAGCAGATGGCGTTTAATCCAACATATAAGAAAAATTTTCTCATAAAATTATTTTCTCATAAAATTATATTCTCATAAATTTCTCAACAACAAAATACATATTTTTAAACAACAACAAAAAATACATTAATGCACCCACTTAGAAATCTGGCCCCTTAGCTTGGGGTGGTGGCACATGCCTTTAGTCCCAATACTTGGAGGCAGAGGCAGGGAGACCTCTGTGAGTTCAAAGCTAGAGTTCCATAACAGCCAGGACAACACACAGAAACCCTGTCTCAAAAAAAGAAAAGAAAAGAAATGCATCTCCATGTTGCATTGCTGTGTTATGTTCTGATAGATTTTAGCAATAAAATTAGAAAAATATTTAGCATATAAGGCTGGCAGGGTGGTTCAGTAGGTAAAAGTGCTTGCTATGTAAGGCTGAGCTCAATTCCCAGAACCCACAGAAAAGTGGAGGGAACCACTTCATAATGTGGTCCTCTGACCTTCACACTCGCACACTGTGGCTCGCATGACACACACAGACACATCATGTCCATGACAACACAGATGCTCAAGCACACACACACCATGTACATGACAACACAGATGCTCACGCACACACACACATCATGTCCATGACAACACAGATGCTCACGCACACACACACACACACACACTTGCATGCACACTAACAAATAAATTAAGAAAAGTAATTGACATATGAGAAGAATGAATGGACAGTACCAAAGTCACCAGCCGAGTGAGCGTCGGAGTAAGAGTCGTAAAAATCGATCTGAGGAACAAAGAGAAGTACGTGGTGAATGTCATGGACTGTGGCCCAGAATGTCACCCCGAATCAGACACGCCAAGGGGAGGTGACAGCCTCTCCTGGGGAACTGCAGAAGTGTATCTTGGTGTTTGGCCTTCACAATAACATTCTCCCTCTTGTCTGTGTTGTCCACTGAGTTGGATAACAACACTGCTGCAGACAGTTGTGTCTCCCTGGGGTGAACAACTTTTCAAATGGAGTTCAGATTACAGGTCCAATAGAGTAGGGTTTGTAGCAACTAAAATGACTAACGTGGGTGGAGGATGATAAAAGGCATAAATATGAGCAAGGTGCACTGACATGTATGTATGTATGTGTGTGTGTGTGTGTGTGTGTGTGTATACATACCATCATGACGAAACCCATTATCTTATATGCTATGGAGAGATGGTTCAGTAGTTAAGAGCACTGGTCACCCTCCCAGAGGACCTGAGTTTGATCCCCAGCCCCACATGACAGCTCACAACTGTCTGTAACTCCGGTTCCAGAGAGATCCAATGCCCTCTTCTGACCTCTGCAAGCATTGTGTATACATGCTGCATAGGCATACGTGCAGGTAAAACATCCACACATATAAAATAAAAATGAAGATTAAAATCTTAATTAAAAATGCCCAAAGTCGAATACAACAACTCACAGGCAATAGGGTCTTTCAGTCTAGTTATTAGGAGAGACCGCAGCCCTCTGTTTGGGAGCTATTTTGAAGAGAGCCAAGTGGCAATCAGTCCTTTCCTTAATCAGACACACAGCCTCAAAGACACTGCAGAGACACACCTGCCCCTGTTTGCAGCACCTTAGTCCATTTCAGTCTTGTGGGTGTGTCTTTAAAGGTGATAACAGTGAAAGGAATTAATATAATAACAACTTCTTAAAAGTCAAAACTCTAGCCAGATGTTCACAGGATGTGTGGACAAGCTAAGCTTTTCCTTTTCCTTAAAATAATCCAGTCTTATTTGTAGATTTGGGGATCAAATCCAGGGCTTTGCCTGTTAAGCAAGCACTCTTATCTCTGAGATACTGCTCACCCTACCCAGTGTTGGTCAGGGTTTGACAGTGGCACCCTCGTAGTGACAAGTACTCACAGCTCCCATTGTCCTGAGGAACCCTTGTTCAATACCCAGGCTATGCCAGCTGACGTCAGCGACCATGTGGGAGGTGATTCCAAACAAGAAAGCCACCAACTTCTCTGTGTCCTGGGGAGAAAAGCAAATTCAAGTCTTATGTGTTGGGTTAATATGATGATTCCCTGGGAGGCTTTAACAAACATGAATTAACTTCCATTACTGAGCCTTAACAAAGAACTAGAAGCAGGTGAATCGCGTAGCTTCTGGATTCAGGAAAGTACACCAGACTTTCTGGAATACTGCGTAGTGTCTTGGAAGGTTTTCAGATTCATTAGGCATCGGAGCTAAATGGCCGATAACGTTAAGGGTTGACTAGTTGTAACCTCCTGCAGCCTAGGCAGGCTCGTTCAGACCTTATGCCACTGGGGCCACCTGCTGTGCTGCTTCTCATCCCTCTCCTTTGATGTTACACTGCCTGCCACCTGCCCTGAGGCCAAACCGGTTCTCCAAGATTTTCCGGAGTTTACTACAAACTGAATTTGGCGAGTTTCTGCTAAAAGGCTGTTCTGACAACTTCACATCTCTACATCAAGAAACTTGACGTGACTGGGGATGGATGGGCTTCCCTCTTTATAAGCGCAGATTTTATTTTTAAACATTTGAACCTTGAACAGACTAGCATGTCTTGGTTCCATTATTTCTCGACCCGCCTAGGTTCCCTCTTCTTTTTCAGCTCCAGGCTGCTTCCCTGGCTCTAACCCAGACATGAGAGCCGCAGGCCGGCCCCAACAACTAGGCATCTGCTGCATCCCCACTGGTGTGCATGGCACCGCAGGTCAAGTGGCAATGAGCTATCCTCATCTGGGCAGCAGAGATGCCAAATGGAGTGAACCCAGCAGTACTTGGCAGTGCAGTGGTGACTCCATGGAGGTGGGAGTGCGTGCATACCTTCTCCCAGGGCAGAGGGTAGTTCTCCCGAATATAATGGATGCTGGCATTAAGAAATGGAGTCCAGTGAGTCCTCTCAGAAACGTCATGATATTTTCCTAATAAAACAAAAAAGTTTGGCTGTGGAGCCTAAAATGTTGAGAGTCTCCTCAAATTTCCCATGACCACCCACTGTGTTGCTGGCTCCCTTCACTTTCCCCCCAATTCCTTCTTTCCTCAGTTCTGACTCCAAGGACACCTCAGGAGCAGAAGGACCAGGTGTAATTTTAGAAGAGTCACTCAAAGGATCCTTCCCCAACAATGTGCTATATTCTGATATCTTATCTCATGTCGTCACTCTCCTTTAATTTACTTCTATCGTTGTTGTTGTTGTTACACTTGTTTGCGGTAGGTAGGTCTGTGTGTACACGCACACCTGCATAGCAGGACTCATACAGAAACCAAAGAACAAGAACAACTTGCAGGAATCCATTTTCTCCTTCCACTATGTGAGTCCCAGGGATGAAACTCAGGTCATCAGACCTGGAAGCGAGCACATTCAACTCACTGAGCCGTCTCTCACACACACCCTCCCTATTATTCATTTTAAGTGACTTTTCTCTCTCATATTCTGGTCCTAATCTTTATACCACATAGGAGAGCATAAACTGGTTTATGCAAATGTGGATAGCCAAGCATGCTGGCACATACTTGCAATCCCAACACTCAGAAGGTGGAGGCAGAAGCAGGAGGATTAGGGGTTTGAAGTCATCCACAGCTACATGGTGAGTTTGAGGCTGTACCTTGGCTACAGGAGACTATCACAAAAGAAAGTGGGGGGAGAGAAGTAGGGAGGGAAGGAAAGAAGAATGGAGAGACAAGGGAGGGAGGAAAAGATTGTAAATAGATAGATAGATAGATAGATAGATAGATAATCTAAACTTCTTAGTGTAGAGTGTTGTGTGTTTTGTCTACTTTGAAGGCCCTCACACATTGAGCAGAGCTTCTTAGATTTAATGATCAAAATCTTCCCTTTTTTCCATGTATTTTTATTAATGTTTCAAGGGACTGTCAGAGGATCAAGGGACAGTAGGACTCACTGAATGCTGCTTAGGATTTGCCAAGTGAGAAATGGTAGGTTAGAGAGAAGAACTATGACCTACAGGCAACAGCAGTAGCGTTGAAAAATGACAGAGAGGAAAACAGAAAGAATTGCTTATAAACTCAAGAAACACCAAGCTTAGCTTAAGGATTTATGTGTTTGACTACGTAAGGCGTGAGTGTGAGCACAGGTGCTTGAGATCCTGAGTACAGGAGACGGCAGCACCTCAGCATGTATTTCACTGTTGTTAAACCAGATTGTTAAGTGATGGGGTTTAGCCAGTGGTGGTGCACGCCTTCAATACCAGCACTCAGGTGTTTCGGCTGGCTTCTTTGTGCCCTGGCTTTGGATGGGTTTAGTTGGGTTGGGATTGGCCAATTGACAGAATCAATAATGAGAGAAGAAAAAAGGAGGGAATGGGAAGTCTGAGGATTTATATTCTCAGCTCCTCTGCTGTAGAACGGAAGGAGGCTGGCTATGACCCTTAGCTACAGATTCCACTCCTGTCAAGTGGTCCCCACCATGAAGGGCCCCTCAGCACAATGATGTCATCATTCCCCTGCATCACCTGCAGGTGGCGACTCCTTATATGCTGCCCACACCTTTAGGAATGGTGTTCTCTTAAATTCCCCTCAAAGTACTCAACTGACTTAGACTTTCGACTGGGCAGTGACATCATTAATATCACAACAGCCTAGGGAGGAGGCTGCTATAGCACAGACACAGAACGGAGACTGTAGGAAACCTTTTTTGAGAGTCACATGCTGACAAACAGAAGGGACTGCCACAAAGCAGTAAAGCAAGGAGAGACATTCAGACCAGATACCATCACGAAGCAAAATTCCCAGAATTTCTATGCCCAAGCACTTAAAGTCATCGGTGAACACTTTTACAGACATGTTTATATATAAACTTGTATTTTATTTTTGATTCTGTGCATGTGTTTGTCTGTGAAGGATGTGCATGAGGGTGCAGGTGCCTGCAGAAGCCAGAAAAAGATGTCAGATGCCCTGGAGCCCAAGTTACAGGTGGTTATGAGTCACCCAACATGGCTGCAGGGACTGAAACCTCATCTTCAAGAGCAGTATACACTTTTAACTACTGAGCTGTCTCTCCAGCTTACAAAATATACAATTTTTAAACTCCTGTTAACCAGCAAATGCGGCATCACTCCCTCTGAAAACATGCCCCTTACCTCTTTTACAGATGCTAGGATAAAAGGCATCAGGAAACACCGTCCCAGCCTGATATGCGTCCTGGTGCTCTAAGATCAGCTGACAAACAAGAGAATGCATCAATTAGAGGGCTGGAGTCAGAGCTGGGAGAGTTGGCCCCATGTGCTTCTAGCTATGAAAGATTAGAACTACACCAGACATAAACAGATGAAGGAAAAAGGCAGGCAAGGGTAACTGTTAAAACCCCATACATATTTCATCAGCATACAGTATATATAATAACTTCAGGGACTTTCCTGTGTAACAGGCAAGTTTAAAAAGTAGCAAAACCCACCTGTTGAGATTTTACTATCTTTCATTTTCTATTTTTGTTTCTCTAATGGAGTAGAATTCTGCTAAGGCTATTTTAAATTTTTTTTACTTCTTTATGTGTTTTTGTTTTCTGACACAAGACCTCCTGTAGCCCAACTGGCCTGAAATTTCTATGTGGTCAAAGCTGACCTTGAACTCCTGATCTACGCCTGGAGAGCTAGAGTTACAGGCTTGTACAAATCACCATACCTGGCCTTCTCTAAGGCTAGTCAGCTGATCCAAAATTGGTTTATGACAAGCTTTTCAATGATCTACTGTGAAATGAGAAATATATAGATACCTAGATATACACGCACATACACACAAACACACACACACATTTACGTAAACATCTATGCAGGGTAGTTGTGCATGCCTTTAATCCCAGCAGTTGGGAAGCAAAGGTAATTAGATTTCTGTGAGTTTGAGGCCAGCCTGGTCTTCAGAGCAAGAACAGCCCGGGGTTACACAGAGAAATCCTGCCTGGGAAAACCAAACACACACACACACACACGATTTAACACAAATGTATAGGTAGCAACAACAAATGCTGTGTGCGTGTGCAAGGTTACACCACTTGGGCTTTACCTCCCCTCCCCCTCTCATTTTCCCTCGTGCTTCAGAGGGATACAAAGATATCCTTTGCCCTTAAAAATGAGGTGACAGTGGATAGCAGGCCTTTTCTCTAGGATGGTCTCTGTGGAACTTGCTGATTCGGGTCTTTGTTGACTCTAATGGTGTGGCGAGCTCAGACCCCAGGCTGGGAAACAGAAACCTCTTCCGCAGAGCCCTCCTGCTTCTCCTACTAGCCTGGAAGCCTGAGAGTTTTCTGCAGCAGAGATGCAGGGCTCCTGGTGGGGCACCAGCAACCAAGTGCTTGCAGGCAGAACACGCACATCAGGTTCACTGGGAGCACGGGCTGAGGTTATAAGGGCTGGAACTGGCAATCAAGGCAGATTTGTATTTTCCAAAGCAAGACTGCATTAAGTCTGTTGAATCTGCGACTAGCCAGCAAGGGCAGTGGCTATAACAACTGGCACACAGACGGTTTTCAGTACTATTACATGTTCTTACATTGTAAACTATTACATGTTTCTAGACACATTGGAGCTCCTCCTTGGGCTCTTATTGTGACAGCCGCTTCTCTAGCTTCTTGCTATTAGTCCCCCTGCATAAGCTAGCTCAAGAGCTTCTGTTGAGGTTTGGCCTTTTGCTATGTATTGTAATACTGGCCCTCAGGCCTGGTTGCCCCCAAGGACAAGAGAATCTGCACATAGACCCAAGTGATGCTACACGACCTGGCCCCCCAAGTTATCTCTGATTGGTGAATAAAAATGCCTATAGTGGGTAGTATTGAGATAAGTGGGGTTTGGGGTTTCCGGACTTGGGAGTCTGAGGAGAGCCATGAGGGGAGACAGAGAAGGTGGAGAGAAGATAGACGCCATGGGTTAGGTGAGTCAGGAAAGCATGGCCACGTGGGCTGGCCAACTGAAGTGAAGAGCAGCCCTGATGGAAGATAGCAAATTAGAATTTGGGGTTAATGATGGGAAAGCAGATTCTAAAAGCTTAGAGTGTAAATATCTGCCTGGCTCTAGTGCTGATTAAGGCTTATTATATTAATAAAAGCTGTATGTCTTTTATCCTGGAACTGAATGATCAAAGGTGGAGTAGAAACTGCAACTGAGATTAAATAATTTCTAACATGGCTTCTGTGGTCTGCAAAAGGACGACGGTGAAGGACACAATCTGCAGTCAAGTTTGGTGGGGCAATTCTTTTTTTTTTTTTTTAAAGATTTATTTATTTATATGTAAGTATACTGTAGCTGTCTTCAGACACTCCAGAAGACCAGAAGAGGGAGTCAGATCTCATTATGGATGGTTGTGAGCCACCATGTGGTTGCTGGGATTTGAACTCCGGACCTTCGGAAGAGCAGTCGGGTGCTCTTACCCACTGAGCCATCTCTCCAGCCCTGGTGGTGCAATTCTTTTCTTTTCTTTTTTAAAGAAAAATATTTATCATTATTATCCATGTGTAGGTATGTGTGTGTGTACCTGTATGATAAATGTGTGCTACAGCACACGTGTGGGGTCAGAGGGTGGCTTTCAGGAGCAATTCCCTCCATCCCTGTGGGTTCTGGGGCTTGAACTCGGGTCCCCAGCTTTGATAGAGAGGATCTTTACCCACTGAGATATATCACCAGCCAGAGAGCTGGACTTTTGTCACTTAAAAAATCATAAATAACAAGCTTGAGGAACAGTTTAGTGCTTAAGAGCACCTGTTGCTATTCTAAAGGACCAGAGTTCAGTTCCCAAGACCCACATCAGGGAACTCAGAACTGCCTATAACTCCAGCTCCAGGAGATCTGACACCCTCTATGGCCTCTCTCCATGGGCACATGCTCACATGTGATACACACACACACACACACACACACACACACACACACACACATTAAAAACATAAATCCCCTTAGCAGCCTCCACCTTAGGAGCTGGGTTTATTTTAAGCCTTTCTTTCATATCAAGAGAAAGGGGGTTATTATAATAAACCATTATTAGACACAGGCAATTAACAGATGAGGTACTGGAAGTGTTTCTACCCTCTTGAAATATATTGAACCTTATTAATAAGTTAATGATTAAAAGACCGCCTTAAGCCTAGAGAAAAACAACCTTTTGTGAGACAGTCTCTCATCATCTAAGTTGGCTTTGAGATTAGCATATAGTAAAGAAAGACCTTCATCTGATCCTTCCGCCTCAGCCTCCCAAAGTCGGAAAGGCGTTTAGCACCCCGCCCAGACAATTCTGCTTATCTACCAAATTGGCAAGGGTGAAAAGGAATATAAAGTAAACTATGAAAGGAAAAGCTCTATCAAATTGGAATATTTATCAAACTTTTTCCATTTAAGTACACGAGTAATTAAGGCTAGTTGCTTTTTGTGTGCTGTGAAGTACATATGCATGAATATGGTTTTTGTCCAAGCCTTCCTGTCTCACATCTTCCTCCAAAAGTGGAATGTAAAAACTAGAATTCCCCTGCCCCAGACAGGTCCCAGAAACTCTAACTTAAAAGGAGGGGACCTTTTTGTCCTGAGCCAGAAATGCTCTGGCTTTATCTTGTCTGGTAGGGAAGGTCGGTTGAGCAACCTGACCTCTCACTGGGCTTCCCCACCCCGGCCAGGAACTTGAAATCAGACTCTGATGTTGCTGTCCAGCTTCAGCCCACACAATGACACCTCCATAGCATTCCAGAGGACAAAGCTACAGTTTGGGGACAGCTGGGCACAAGGAAGCTTGCAGGAATGCAAACAACAACACACCTGAGCCAGAGAAAGACACATACCGCCCCCAAGAAAACACACACAAGATAGATAAATAAATGTAATGTTAAAAACATTTAAGGAGCGCATTGAAGAGCCCGGAGATTAGCAAGCCCCAATTCAATGAGGAGGAAGTGCTTGCGCCCATGACCTTTCCAGGACTTGCTACTATGCCTGTCTATCCATCCGCCCTTCTTTTTACATTTAGCTATTTGCACTTTCCAAAGAGAGACTATGTTAAGTTTGTGGACTCTGCAGTACATTAGTCTAGATGTATACGAATGTGTCTATGTGTATAACAGTAGTAATGTATGTGTGCCGTGGACGTCCCTATGTAGAGGTCAGAGAGCAACATTCAGAAGTAGTTTGTTTGGGGTTTCCCCCCCCCCCTTCTACTGTCTGGGTTCTAGGGATGACTCAGGTTGGTAGGCTCAGCAACAAGTATCTGCTGAGTCATCTCATCGGACCAATGGGCTGAGTCAGTTCTGACATCACAAAAGAATGTCAACCACTCTTACCAAAGTCAGTTTTTGAGAGTCAATATTACCACATAATGTTATATATCATATGAATAGTAGTCGTAGTTGTAGTAACAGCAGCAGCAGTATTATACAATTAGGAACGATACATGGGAACACAATGGGTTAAAGCGATGTAAGGATGGGTACAAATGACCCATCATATATATATATAATCCTACAGGTGGGAGGAGACACAGAAATAGCACATTTCCTCGTGAAGACCCCTGGCTCCCGAGTTCAAGCTGAGGCTAGAACTCTTATCTGTTACATGCATAGCCTTGGCTTCAGTTTCTAGCAATACACACACACACACACACACACACACACACACACACACACGGGAGAGAGAGAGAGAGAGAGAGAGAGTCCCTGCTCCTCTTGATGATAAAATGTGTACAACAAATAGTTATAAAACATAGAAAATAAGTAATTTCTCTCAAGCACAACCTCTCTTTATAAGAACAACAAAATAAAATAACTTACAAATTATTTCAAAGGCCAGAGATGTAGCTCACTGGTAAGGCTATTGCCTAGAATGCACAAGGCCCTGGGTTCTACAACAAATATTGCAAAAAGCAAAGAAAGAACATGATTTCAAGTTATAAATTATATTATTTAAATCATTGAGTTCTAAAGTATTTTAAATTTACATGGATAGACATATATATTTGTATACATACCCATATAATGTCTGAGTGGCACTGGACATATGTATGTTTTAACCACAACATTAGGTTTATAAAGACAACTCTTAGGATTAACTTAAGGATCTGTCTAGACCTTTGTTTGGCATCCACAGAGGAAAACGTAAATACCATCAACAGAAATTCAGCTCCCTACCTCTTTGTAGTTAATGCGTCCATCTTGAAGCTGAAGAAACTCCAGAGCCCTGTGTCCTGCAAGAAATGAATACCATATGAGCTAAGCTCAACTGTATTTACCAGAGATCATTTTAACTTATGTGTATATGTGTCTGTGTATATGTGTCTGTGTATATGTGTCTGTGTATATGTGTCTGTGTATATGTGTCTGTGTATATGTGCGCATATATGTGCATAAGTGCAGTTACCCATGGAGGCCAGAGAGGCCCTAGGATTCCTCCGAGCTGGAGTTATGCACAGCATAACTCCACTGTGGCTCCACCGCGAACCACCCAATGTGGGAGCTTAGAAGTGAACATGGTTCCTCTGTGAGAACATGGAGCACTTCTACCTGCTGAACCATCTCTCTAGCTTGCACAGATTTTTTTTTTAAGAAAACCACATTTTTTTAAGTTGCAAAATATGGAGAAAAGGAGATAAAAGGTAAGATTGCACTCACTTGAGGTTTTCTTTAGGCAGAACTGCTTTATTTGTTTGTTTGATTGATTGAGTGAGTGATTGATTGACACAGGGTCTCTCTGTGTAGCCCTGGCAGGCATGGAAGTTTGTAGACCAGGCTGGCCTTGAACTTCCAGAGCCTCCTTCCACCTGCCCCCTCAAAAGTGTTAGGATTAAAGGCATAGTTTTATCATGTCCAGATTAGGCACGATTTTAAATATTTATGTTATTAGAACACAAATCAAATTTGTACTGCGATTTAAATGTCCTGCTTAACTAACTCTATGACCCTGGGCAAGTTACCTAACACTGTGGACCTCGGTTCCTCCTCTGTGAGATGAAAGCAAAATGTTACCTCACAGGTTAGCTGAAAGGACCACATGAAGCAAATACTGAGCGAGGACACAGGGGCAGTCATGTGGGAGGAACTTGGGAAACAGAAACTGTCATGGTATTTACCTCAAAGCTGGGTAGAGAACCCTAAACACAATATAAATAAATAAATAAATAAATAGGCCCCAAAGCATGGCTGATCAATGGTCCCCAAGTGTGTTTCATCACTGAAATACTTTGGAAGGACAATCATCTCAGAAAGCTGCGTACTCCACCCCCCATGCAGATGTGCAGAGATCCAACCTGAATCTTAGCATAAGTGGGAGGGTTGATACTCCTTGGAACTCCCGCTGAGCAGCAACATCTATTTCTATTGTGAATCACAGTCTTTTTTTTTAAATTTACTAATTATATGTAAGTACACTGTAGCTGTCCTCAGACACTCCAGAAGAGGGAGTCAGATTTCGTTAAGGATGGTTGTGAGCCACCATGTGGTTGCTGGGATTTGAACTCCTGACCTTCGGAAGAGCAGTCGGGTGCTCTTACCCACTGAGCCATCTTACCAGCCCCCACAGTCTTTTTTTTTTAAAGTTTTGGTTTAAAGTGCATGGGGGTTCTGCCTACATACATGTCTGTGCACCACATACAGACAGTGTCTGCAGAGACTAGAAGAGGGCACTGGATCCCTGGAGTTACAGACAGTAGTTAGCTGTCATGTGGGTGTGCTCAGAATCAAACCCAGGTCCTCTGGGAGAGCAATCTGTTCTCTTAACTTCTAAAACATCTCTCTAGCCCTGAATCATAGTCTTTTTTTTTTTTTTTACATCAAAAAAGCCTCTCCTCTACTGTATACATTGATACCCCAATAATGAAATCACAAAACATACAAAGCATTCAGATTCAGGATCCCAGTTTTTCTTAACACAAACCACGGAATGAGGACAATTCTAGAAATGGTCTGACATAAGAACCAGTCTTCCACTCAGGCCTCACATAAAAAATCAAAAAAAAAAAAAAAAAAAAAAGTGCTATGTCATCTAAGTCGTTACTAAATACAAGGTGGAATTTCAGTTGCCCTTCATACAAAAAAAAAAAATCTTAGAATTTGTGCAGATTTGATTTCATTTATAGAAACAGGTTTAAAACAATGGTTTCACTCTGTAACTTAAGCTGGCCGGGAACTCACAGCTCCCCTCCTGCTTCTGTCTTCCCATTGCTAGGTCTATGGGTATAACCACACCCTGGTTAGATATTTTTAAATGTCCATTAGGATTTATCTATCCATCAGGAACCAACACAGAAACTCTAAGGATTTTTGTTTTACTCCAAGGATTTAAAAGAAAAAAAAAAGAAAAAGAAAAAAATATTTTCATTTACATGTGTTCTCCTTGGGCTTCTGTCATTTTAGCTTAGAATTGGAAGATCCCTAAGAATTCATTACATCCTCCCTCCCCCCACCCAGACCCTTTGCCAGCCCCCCCACCCACCCAGACCCTTTGCCAGCCCCCCTCCCCTTCCCCAGCCCCCCACTCCCACCCCACCCCCCCAGCTACAGGCACCATGCCTTTCTCAGAACAACACGTCTAGTTTACAGCAGGTCTAATAGTTGCAGTCTGTGTCCCTTTCCCTTTGTTTCTTGACTTGCTTTCAGCAGTAAATGTTTGACTCACTGTCGGGACACAGCATTCTGGGCCAGACCACCCACCAGGGAGTCTGAAACAGTGAATCCATTTCCTTCCCTGCAGACTGGAAGGCCGGGTCTGGGCCAGGGCCAAGGTCTGCTGTAACCTTTTACACTGGTAACTATGATCTTAGGATCCTGCCTGCCAGGGCTCAGAATCTACATTTACTTTATGCTAGTAACTTTTCCTATTACATCTGTAACCTAGTCCCTCTTTGTAACTGATAGAGGTGGCTTAACTATAACACCTTTTTATATACCTGTATCATCTTTATTAAAACAAAAGAAAGCACAGAATATTAAAAATACCTAAAATTAGTCTTAAAAATCACTGTAGAATGTACTCTTATTTTAGTTGTTTTATGAATTGCTTTACATTCCTCACACATTAAAAAAAAATCACAAATATATTTCATAAGAACCAAATCCCTTCGTTAGAAGAGACCTACCACATATGCTTACGATGGTAACTATGCAAAGTAATAAGCATTTTAATTAGTTTATCAACATATCCTATCACATCACATACCTTAAATTTATACAGTTTATTTTTGTCAGTTATACGTTAATTAGAAAAAAATAAGTTTAAAAGGCCCTCCCCTTTTTCACTTATCTAAATCCACTATCTATGTCATAGTTTGATTTTCATTGCTGAAATAAACACCATGACCAAAAGCAACTTGGGGAGGAAAGATTTAATTGGCTTACACATCCCAATCATAGCCCTTCACTGAGGGGAATCAGGGCAGGAACTCAAAGCAAGAACCTGGAGGCAGGAACTGAGGCAGAGACCGGGGAGGAGCACTGTTTACTGGCTTGCTCTCTCAGACTTGCTCAGCCTGCTTTTGTATACACCCAGACATCTCCTGCTCACAGTGAACTGGACCTCCTCCATCCATCGTGAATGAAGGAAATGCCCCACAGACTTGTCTACAGGCTCATCTGATGGAGGAGGTTCCTCGGCAGAGATTCCCCCTTCCCAGATTTGTCTAGTTGACAAGAACTAACCAGCACAGTCAAGATCACTCAGCCACTGCCTCTAAAGTCAGGCATACTGGAGTCTGTAGCCTCCTCATAATTCCTATGATGCTAGGCTGGACTCCTGTAATGGTAACAAACACTCAACCTCACTCGTTGTCCTACCTCCCTGAAGCCAAGCATCCTAAGGCCAATAGGTAGCACTTAACCCGTGGGAAATAACTTAGGTGAGTGATGGAAACTAGGGTGACCTTAAAGCTCAAATGATGTGTCATACCCATAAGAGCCACTAACAGCCACTCAGGGACTCGCTCCAATGGCCACACATGGCGTTTTACATCTACCTAGAAAAGCCTGTCCTTGGAAATATAAAAGCACAAAACTAGTCTCACACCCTTGCCATAGACATCCACCTTCCTTCTCTCCTCGTTCTGTGACTTTCTTCGCTTCCTCACTATCCCGTGCGAGGAACACCCAGTGGCTTCACATAAAGGAGCCTAAGGGGCTTCAGCTCTCTCACCTAGCTATCCCCCCACCAACCCACCTACCATTTCCTAGCCCTGGATATTCCCAGTCTCCCTCTCTCCTCTCCACTGTCAGGCCACTTCCCAAAGGAGAAAGAGTTGTGTCAATATGTGGGATAGATTTTCAATCTCTTTTCTTAAGCTTATTGGTGGATTCTTGTCCTTTTAATAACATGAAGAGGGATGGCGAGATGGCTCAGCGGTTAAGGGTACACAGTGCTCTTGACAGGACATTATTCGATCACAAGCACCCATGTTGGGTCGTTCATACCTGCCTGTAATCTTAGTTCTGATGCCTCTGACTTCCAAGGGCACCTGCACTCACGTGCATACACTTACACACACACACACCAAAAAATAATAATAGTAAAAATAATCTTCAAAAATTAACACACGAAGGGGGCAGGAATGGGTGTCGAACTCACATAATCTCAGCACTCAGGAGAGAGAGGTTGGAAGTTCATCTCAACTTTGAGGCTAGCCCGTTCTACATAGTGACTTCCAAGGTAGCCAGAACTATATCAGGAGACCCTGTCTGTAAAACAGACAGACAGACAGACACACACACACACACACACACACACACACACACACACACAGCCCAGTACTTACCTATTTCTACATGTGTTGAGAGACCACAAGATGAACTTCTAGAACAGAAAAGAGGCAGCAGAAGCAGCAGGCTAGACCACAGCCTGCCTGCAGACATGTTGTCATTCCTCCTCAGCTGCTCTGCTAACGTGGGGACAATCTAAGCTGAAGCCAAACTATGACTCCCAAATCCAGGCACGGACTCGGTGTGTTCCCTCTACATAGGTCACTGACACAGGAAACCAAGCCTCGTTTCAAAATAACGCTGTTTTCCAATGAAATCGACGGGGAATCACCCACTGTTTAGCGTCTCCGGAACAGCAAACACACTGTCCACCTGGGAGGGGAGAGAAAGCACTCTGCTGGGACCTAAAAGCCTTGGCTGGAGGCACCTTATCATCCCACCCACCCAGATTTCCCCCCAACCCTCAATTGGCTCGACAAATCAAAGCTGCCTTCACCTTACTTTCCAAACCGGACACTTACCTGTGCCAGTTGACGGTCACTCCGATACTACCTGGCTGTCCACGAGCGGCATCTCCAATATCCTCACCTCACACTTATCAAAGTTTCCTCATCCTCCCAAGCCCCAAGTGCATGCTGGGAAAGCGTTTATGGTGATCACCTAGAACCGGCTTCTCTTTTTGTTGTTTGGCAACAGATACTGCCAGTTCTACATGTTACACAACCCCAGCCACTCCTGGCCTTCTACTCTGGCTCTTCCAACAGGACTTACCCGAGATGTGTTGCAAGGGAGGATTCCTGCAGCCCAAAGACACTGACTGCACCTGCAAGGTGGAGGCAGGAAGCAGATTAAGGCGAAGAGACAAGGGTCTGGAAAATGCTGGGCTCAGAACAGACTCATCATAAGGTAGCCAATCAGAAACAGGGTAGCAATCCAGGTCATTCGTGGACATAAATGATGGTGATCTTAACACCCAAATGATGCACTGTCAGTGCTCAGAGCAGCAGGGTGCTCCCAAGAGACTGAGGAAACAGTATTCATCCTTGGGCTAGGCAAGGGGAAGGGATGAATGAACAAAAGACGGGATAATTTGAGCCGGCTGTCTGCCAGGCAGCAGTCGGTTATGTAATCTTCAGCCCCATTCAAACCCGTAGACATGGTTTCTGTAGTTCTCTCCACCCAGGGGCACTGGTCCTGACTGCTTCTAACTGCCTTTAAGCCACAGGCTGCAAGTTTTGATTTGTTTGTTTGGTTTGGTTTGGTTTGTTGTTTTGTTTTTTAATTGGGTAGCAGGGTGTTTATAAACTTACATCACTTTGTTTTATAGCTCTGGCTTTCTTATGGGGCCAAAGATGACCTAAAATTCCAAATTCTCCAGCTTGTACCTCCCAGTGTTGGGACAGTAGGTGTGAGCTCAGCATATCAGACTAACTTTTTGTAAGTGAGAAAATTGACATATAAATCTAGAATTTTAGCTCTCTATACAGAACAAAATAAAAACCCAAAGAACTGACTTCCTGACCCTACACCCCTCTGTGACATGACACCCAACTGGAGTAGGGAACCAGCTGTCCCTTGGATGAATAAGCCCTCCTCTGTGTTCTCTTGTCCTAGGCACCCGCAGTCTGTGGCGGATCCCCCAGTACTACTCTGCGTGCTGAAGTCTCAGTTGGCCTGCCTCTCCCTCTGAGCCTCCTAAAGTCTGCAGGTAAGATGATAGTGATGCTAAATTAGGACCTAAGAGCACCCAAGAATAGTCAGCCAATAACGGAAAATTGGGTGTGATGGCGTTTACTGTAGTGCCAGAACTCTAGAGGCTGAAAACGGATGGCTGATGGAAGTTTGAGGCTGGCCTGGACCACACTGGGACCTTTTCTTGAGAACAACAACAGGGCTGGCAAGATGGCTCGGTGGATAAAGATACTTGCCGCCAAGCCTGACTGATGACCTGAGTTTAGGTGGAAGGAGAGGACTGAGTCTCCACCCGCATACACAAGTAAATAAATGCAGTAAAAAGCTTAAAACAACAAGGAGAAGATAGCAGATAGAGGACTGGCAAGAATCACCAGGAAAAAACCCTGCCTAAAAGAGCTATCTAGGCAGATATAAGAAAACCAAGCCACATAAAACACCAGAGAAGGTTACAGGTTCCATTACTAACCAGTACTAACCCCGGATTCTTTACATATTTTATACATTGAAGCTTAGAATGACCATATTTGTTAATGCAACAAAAACTGGAGGAATCCCTCAGTGCCATGTGATGGCTATGTGATAATGTTGCTATTTTTTTTTTTGAGAAATGTTGGGGAGATGCCTTTTACTCATGAAATCACAAGCATGAGGACCGAATTCCCATCCTTACCAGCATTTAAAAGCCAGGCACAGTCGTGTGCTCCTGTAACTCCAGGGCAGGGGAGGCACAGGTAAGCAGATTCCTGGAGTGCATTGGCCAGCCAGCCTAACCAAATCAATGCACTCCAGGTTTGGAGAAAGACCATCTCAGAGATAAAGAGAAGGAAAGCTATTGAGAAAGATACCTGATATTGACCTCTGATCCTTATATCGTGCATGCCCACATGTTTATGAAAATATTTTCCCCCCTACTGCTATCCCCCTTGCTAACGCAGGCCTTTTTTATAAAGAGACAGTGTGATTCCATCACCCGGAGCTTCTCTGAAATGCAAACACAAGTTGAAAAGCAAGGGTGCAGGTATCCTAGGAGCCTGTGAGAATGTGTGCCTCATTTGCATACCAATCCTGCTAGCTTCAGGCTGAGGGACCTTGTGCAAGTTATTAAAATATGCTTCTGCTTCTCTGTGACTCAGAGGTAATAATAGTTTCCACCTTGTGGGTCATTGTGGATATCAGATGAGCCAATGCACCATGCATTTTAAGTGGCGATCAGTATACTATATACTTCACAACTATCATTCAAAAGAAAACTCCCCCACCCAAAAGACTCACCAGGGACTTCTATTATTTTCCCTGTTGACTTTTGTTTAGTTTGGGTTTTGTGGCATGGGGGATCAAATCCAGGGTTTCCTTCATTTTAGACAAGTGTTCTAACACTGAGCTATATTCCCTATCCATTTATTGATTTCTTTCCTATCAATAAACCAACTTTACATTCAGGTTAGTCAGTATAAGATTATTTCTAAAAATTTAGATATGGGTATAAAACAAAGTTGGATGAAGCCAATTTCAGTTGAAATGAAAACTAGTCTCCCAGCACAGAGATGTAGAGACATCCCTACATCTGTAGGGAACTATTTATGCAGATAAATGATGAAACAATATTTTTTATAAAGCTGCATGTAATTTAGGCTCTCCTCAAACCATCTATGTAGCTGAGTTATGCCTTGATTTATTTAAGTGTGTGTGTGTGTGTGTGTGTGTGCATGTGCACACGTGCCCACACCTGTGGAGATGAGAGGACAAGTTTCAGTGTACACACACCTGCTTGAGGCAAGGTCTCTCTTCATCTTTCTGCTTCTCAGAGTACTCCAGGCTAACTGGTGCATCTGGGAGATCTGTCTGTCTTCAGCTCCCACCTTGCCATAGGAGTGGTGGAACTGCAGGTATGGCCACTGCATCCACCTTTTTACATGGATTCTGCAGATTGAACTCCGGTGATTAGGCTTGTAAGGCAAGCACTTTTACCCACTGGGCCATCTCCCCAGCCCTTACCTTGAATTCTCCATCTCTTTGTCTCTACATCTCTGTGCTGGGAATGCAGGCCTGAGCCCCCAAGACCAGCTTTAGATACAATTTTAGTGTTCAAAATAAAGCATAGCCTTCTATGTCACTGTTAGGAATAATAATAGCTCATCTGGTGCTTGCAGCCAAGCCTGATGACCTAAGGCCAATCCCAGGGACCCACGTGGTAGAAGGGGGAAAAAAATCAGTCCTGGCAACCCTCCAGTTCTTCACATAAATAGGTAAAGTCTTAAAAGCCAGGAACTGGAAGCTCATGGTACCCAGAAACCTAAGGGGAAAAGAGGCTCCGCGCCTCCCCCTCCTCCCCCCACCCCTGCTGCGTTTCTCCTATGGGTCCTAGTGAGCACCCATCCAAGATCCGGGAGTCATGGGGAAGAGCCTGGAGGGAATTGTTTCCACTCCAAACGGGGGCTTGCTGGGGAGAAGAATCAGTGTAGGAAGTTTCGGGTGTTACTTAATGAACTTCTCAGACCATCGGGACAGTTGCCTTGGTGAGCTCCTTCCTTCAACAAGGAAGTAAAAGCATGATTTTACTACCGCGTGGCTGTGAAGATTAATAGTAAGACTAAACCTAAATATTGTGTGCTTAGGCTTTTGGGAATTTTTGTGGGTTTTTTTTTTCTTCACTTTCAAAGAAACAAACAGTGAAAGTGCTACGAAACTTCGGTGTTACTCCTAGGGCGCAAATGCAAGGCGGGCAACTCAGCTGAAAAGGAGAGTAGGCAGAGCTTTTACAAAGTTTCTCAAGCCAGGAGCGGTGACTTGCTTGAATACTCTCAGATTGATACCGTGGATTCCCTGAGTTCAAGACCAGCCTGGGCTACATGGTGAATTTGACGTTGGCTTTGGTTACCAAACAAGATGTTTTTCTTTTATTTCTGGTTTTGTTTTTTGTTTTTCAAGATGAATCTTTACAGAAATAAAAAGAGAGAGAGAGAGAGAGAGAGAGAGAGAGAGAGAACGAGAGACAGTGAATTCTATATTGGATCCCGAGACACACAGCTGATTTCAAGTTTGGGGTCTACAGTGATTAAGACAAGATCTGAAGGAATGCCCAGAGAAGATAGAATGGTCTATGAGTAGAGCGCCCCCTACAGGCAGCAGGCATCCAGGCCGGCCAGCTTGCGATAGCTGAGAAAGCCACCAGAGGCCCTCCTTATCTTGATCGCTTCTCGCTCCAATTCCCTTAAAAAATACAGGACAAAGTAGTGAACACACACAGCACATATGTGTGCACACCTACCTGCACACACAATTAAATTCTGCTATTGAGACTTCTGCCAGATGTATCTGGCACAAAACTGAGAGGCTCTGACTCAGCAGAAGACATCCAACAATTAAAAGAACATCCAAGGCATTTTGCAAATACAATATTCTAACTGGGGCATGTAGTGCTTGCCTGTAATTGCAGAACTCTAGGAAGGAAGACCGCGAGATGTAGGCCATCCTAGGCTGCATAGTAACATGTTTTCTCAATAATAACAACAACATTTGACTCCACTTATTCTGAACACAAACCTGCTATTTCTTTTATTCATATTAAAACTTAGGGTTTCTTTCTTCTGCAGAGTTTGGGGCCCAGATGTAACAGGAAGATGAAGATGTTGTTTAAGGTGATGGTGGTATGTTCAATCCTCACACCCCTATTGATTTCTTTTTAAAAATAGGGTCTCAGCCTTAAACTCACCGAGAGCCTCCCAAGTGCTGGCCACAACACCGGGCTTATTATTACTTCTAGGTTGATTGTTTCCAGTTACTAAATTTCAGCTCTGTTAGTTGCTTGATGTACTGCAGCTACGTCACGAAGCAAAGGGCAGTGGCTTGGGAGCACCCTGCTCAGGACCAACAGAGGACACACACAGAAAGCATGCAAGAGGAAGCCTCACTTCAACCCTAATTGAAAGGTTGCCCCAAATCCCAGTACTCAGGAGCTCTGTGCTCCGAATTCATGAAGGGGATATGTAGAAAAGCATGCAAGGGACGGATCACTGAGCCACACTTCACCCCTCACTGAACAGTGATCCTCAGTTCCAATGCTCAGTAGCCCGAGCATATGAAACCGCGAGTTTGGCCTTTGGTGCCTTCTTTAGACGGAGTGCAAATTGCTGGGACTGGGGAACTGGGGAACAGAAAGTGCTCCCGTCACAATTAAGGCCTAAAGAAATGACAGGTGAGCATCCGACAATGAGAAAAGTGACTTATGTGCACGAATTCATCTTGCTGGGAGTCTTGCCATTCGCAGGCCCTGGAGAAGGACCCGTGGGGAACACAGACCAGTTCAGGCTCTGGCTCCTCGCAGCTCCAATCTCAACAGCTCAGAGAGAGGGCGCTCTCGTTGTCTCCGCCACCCCGCGCGTCCCCGCCACCCCGCGCGTCCCCGCCACCCCGCGCGTCCCCGCCGCCGGGCTCCCGCTTTCCCGCGACCCCTGAGATCCTGCAGCTCGCTTGCCTGTCCCTTGCTGGTGTCGCCGCTACTGCCGGGCCATGGCGACCTGCTTTCTGCTGCGGAGCTTCTGGGCCGCGCGTCCCTCGCTGCCGCCTCCCGGCCGCCTCCGCCCGGAGCCCACAGGAGCCCTGCGGCGCAGCTACGCCAGCGGCCCCGCTGGCTTCCACGCCGACCTACTCCGTGGGGACAGCTTCGTGGGCGGCCGCTGGCTCCCAGCCCCCGCCACCTTCCCGGTGTACGACCCGGCCAGCGGCGCCAAGCTGGGCACCGTGGCCGACTGCGGGGTACCCGAGGCCCGCGCTGCTGTGCGCGCCGCCTACGATGCCTTCAACAGCTGGAAAGGGGTCTCAGTCAAGGTGAGAGCACCGCTGGTGCGGGATCCCGGCCTAGAAGGAGGCAGAGATTCACAGAGTGAAACAAAGTGAAACCGGTTCCTCGGGATACACAGTACGGAAAGCCAGAGCAAACAACAAAAAGAGATAAATAAGTTTGGAGCATGCGTACGGTTATCAGATCCCCTTCCTACATGTATCGACAGGTGTGCATAATAAAAGTGAGGTATGTCAGCCAGCCTATCTGAGTGTGTGTGTGTGTGTGTGTGTGTGTGTGTGTGTGTGTGTGTGTGTGTGTGTGTATAAGGAAGAAGAGAGCCCTGTATGTGAAAGCTGTATGTAGGGAATGTGTATCTGTACATGTAGGTTGCATGTTGGGGCTGTATGTGTAGGAGCTGTGTCAAGGACACTGAGAAAGGAGATGTGAGCTTTGTTTAGAGGAGGGAAAAGTCTAGGGGCATTCTCTGACTTTAGGTCTAAATGGGTAAGGACTAGCGCTTACTAACAGAGATTCCTGGACAGTGGAGGTGAGGACAGAAAATTATTTTAGAAAAATTCTTCCTCCTTTATTTTTGATAGTACCCCTGCAGCCAACCCCATGAAATCATAGTCTCTTTATCCTTCATTTCCTGCTGCTGTCTCCTGATGGGGGTACAAGCACCAGAGCCTTCACATTGGTCCACCCTGCGTGTAGCTACTGGGGATGCCATGTATTTCTGGAGGTGCTTGGAATACAGAGTCAAGAAAAAAGGTTGGGGGAGGCTGGAGACCGATTCGCCCTTTGAGACGTACTTGCTGCTCTTGCAGAGTTTCTGGGTTCAGTTCTCAGCGCTCCCGGGGCAACTCTCACCAGTTTGGGACTCCAGTTCCAGGGGATTGCTGAAGGCACACATACACGCATGCAAGCCAACGCTCATATGCATAAAATAAATGAATCTTAAGGAAATCCAGTCCCTTATAGAGCTCACGTGATGTTTTGGAGATCCAAACTGCAAGCAGTAAACAGCAAGGAAGTGTGCTGGAGCTGATGAATAATGTGGGGGCAAAAGACACACGCAGGCCCAGAGGTCAGAGGAGAGGTCAAGGTGGCCATTTGGGCGGCTTACAGTGACAGGAGTGTGTCTTCCTGCAATTCCTGAGGCCAGAGTCAGAGGCTGTGCTGGCTAAGTTCTATGTGAACTTGGAATAAGCTAAGGTCATCAGAGAGGAAGGAGCCTCCATAAGATTGGACTATAGGGAAGCCTACAAGACATTTTCTTAGTTAGTGATCAGTGGAGGAGGGCCCAGCCCATTGTGAGTGGTAGCATCCCTTGTCTAGTGGTCCTGGGTTCTATAATAAAGCAGGCAGAGCAAGCCATTGGTAAGCAGCACCCCTCATTGGCCTCTGCATCAGGTTCCTGCCTCCAGGTTTCTGTCCCTGTTTGAGTTCCTGTCCTGGCTTCCTTCCATGATAAACAATGTTGTCGAAGTGTAAGCCAAATAAACCCTTTCCTCACCAACTTGCTTTTTGACCATGATGTTGTGTTGCAGCAATAGAAACCCTAAAACAGAGATCAAGATGGCGACAGGCCTGGTTTCATCTGAGGCCTTTCTCCCAAACTTGTAGACATCATGCTTTTTCTCCAATTGGTCCGTGTGGTTCTATCACCATGGCCTTCTTCTGGGACCAGTTGTTGACTGAAGGCCTAGCTGCATTTAGTCACTTCTTTAAAGACGTTAACTCATTCTGAGGCACTGATGAGGTGACTCGGGACTTCAACACCTCACTCTAGCAGGGGGCACATTTTCTCCTATAACATCAGGGTTGGCCTTTCTGAGGATATTAGGTATAAGGATGAAGAGAGGCAAGGGGAGATCCTGAGCAACTCGGGAACATGGCTACTGGGCTGCCAGAACAGCAAGAAGGCCCTTGTGGCCTAGAGTGGACCAAGAACTAAGAAGAGATGCAAGGAGCTGTCACAGAGCTTGGGGAGGAAGGAGCTGCTTCATTCAGGACCTGTGGACCAGCCAAGGATTTCCCAGTAGACTTTGATAATGGTAATGGGAGTTCTGAAAGAGGCTGTAAGAGGGCTGTGGCCGATGAACAGGCCTGTGCTTGCTTTTGTTATTGTTGTTTCTTTGTTTTTGGAATAAGGAAGTTCTTGAGGCATGCTAACTTTATAAAGAAAATAATTTTGTTTTCCCTATGGATTTAGCTGGTAGGAATCCACAATCAATAGTAACCCGGACTGTTTGGAGGTCTATGGGACCTCAGTGGCTAACAACTCCAAACGACGTTATCCATTGCTGGTACTGGGTTCTTTATTTGTCAGCATGTGAGGCTTTAAAGGGCGTTGCTATCCTGTTAGAGAGTAACTTATTTTAAATCCCTCTATCTATGGAAGCTTTTATAGTAGACGGTAGGTTTCCATCTGACTTTAAAAAAGAAAGAGAGGTCTTTAGTGTTATTAAAGGCTCTTGCCAGTGCTGTTGGTTACCTCCCAGAACCTGATGGTGAGACCTATTGCTGAAGACACCAAATATTTGAGTGATGGGACAAAGAGGCATCAAGCTAGACGTGATGTAGAAGTTTCACTTCTATCGCTGTCGTAGAGCTCGACAGTGCTGGGTGTGTGCTGGCTGGATTGTCTTGTCAACTTCACACAAGTAAGTCACCTGAAAAGAGGGAATCTTAATAAAATGACTGGCCTATAGGAAGACCTGTAGGAGATGATCTTGGTTGATATGAGATGGACCAGCCCATTGTGGATGGTGCCACCCTGAGCGCCCTTGAGTATATAAGAGAGGAGGCTGGGAAAGCCGTGACGAGCAAACTAGTCAGCAGCTCTCCTCCGTGGCCTCTGCATCAGTTCCTGCTTCCAGGTTCCTGCCTCCAGTTATTGTCCTAATTTCCGACTGTGATGCAGAAGTGTAGGATAAAAGAAGATAGTTTTCTTCCCCAAGTAGCTTTTGGCCATGGTGCTTTAGCACAGCAATGGAAACAGAAATGGGTACCAGATACAGGCATTGCTGTGATGGGCCTGCCCGTGTGCTTTGGGAGGACTGTGGTACCAATTTGAACTCTGCAGAGGAAAAGCTGTTGAGTGCTCGGAGCTCAGTGGGCTGTTCTGGAGGAGGTTGGAGGTTGGGAGCTGATGTTAAGAGTAGTGCAAATGATGGAGGCCTGGCTTGGGAAATCCCAAAGGGAAGTTTAGAAGTCCCTTAAAGGCTCTACCAAAGCCATTCTTGTGGTATTTTAAATTAGAGCTACTGAAGTGAGGAAACTTTTGCTTTGCTGAGATAATCAGTCCTGGTCACTAGGAACTGAGAAATTAGTGGTGATTTTTTTAAAAAATACCAGTAACACTGAGAAGAAATCTTCTGGGGGTATTTCCACAGAAGCTGTGGTCCAGAGTGGGTTGAGGCTCTATCTCATGCTGGAAGCTAACTTTGGTAGTATAAGAGTTACCCAGGTTTTAAAGGCATGAAGGGGTCCTTGAGAGCAGCTGAGGCTTGACACTCTGTGGTAAGGCTAGAGTCCCTGAAAACCCTGGGGAGGCCACTGATGAAGGTGCACCTCAGCTGTAGTAGAAGCCCTAGGATTGAAGGGGTCGCAAAGAGGGTGCGGCTTGGCACCATGTGTCAGGGTCAGAGTCCCTGAGGAGAGCATAGGAGAGGCCATTGGTGAAGGCGCAGCCCATCTGCAGCAGGATATCCCAGCATTTCTGAGATCATTTGGAGTATGATAATGAGATGGTCACCAAGGACAGCAGCAGCTGTGGAGTGGAGCCAGCCTGAGCCTGTGAGATAAGCTGTGTGTGCTGTGGATGGCAGAGATGGAGAAGTGCCACAGCCGAGTCTAAGATCGTGAGCTCCTGATAATGCACTTCACGCTGTTGAGCTTTGGTTTTGCTCTGATCTGATTGCAACTGTGCCTGGTTCTTCACTCTTGGGAAAAAAAAGAGTTTAATTTATTTTGGGTTTTATAAGAACTTACAATTAAGAGACTTTGGAAATTGTCTTAGTCAGGGTTTCTATTCTTGCACAAACACCATGACCAAGAAGCAAGTTGGAGAGAAAAGGGTTTATTCAGCTTACACTTCCACACTACTGTTCATTACCGAAACCATGGAGGGATGTTCCTTACTGGCTTGCTTCCCCTGGCTTGCTCAGCCTGCTCTCTTATAGAACCCAAGACTACCAGCCCAGAGATGGCACCACCCACAAGGGGCCTTCCCCCCTTGATCACTAATTGAGAAAATGCCTTGGATCTCATGGAGGCATTTCCTCACCTGAAGCTCCTTTCTCCGTGATAACTCCAGCTTGTGTCAAGTTGACACAAAACCATCCAGTACAGAAATTTAGAAATATTTTGAAAGCTTACAAAGATTTTTTTAGAGAGACCTTGGATGTCTCAGAGATGTTGGGTATTTTAAAGAGAGTTTCAATGTTTTAGAGAGACTTGAGATGTTTTAAAGAAACTGAACTTTTGAAGTGTGGAATTTGTAAAGATTGTGGGACTTTTAAAAATAGGAATGTTTTACAATAGTGAGATTCATGTTAACGTGATAGAGAACATCAAGAAAGGAAAGGTTATAGCTAAAGTGGTGTGTTTGTGTGTGAAATTGACAAGGGGGCAGTTGTGCTGGCTAGTTTTATGTCAACTTGACACAAGGTGGGTTGTCTGGGAAGAAGGAATCATAATCGAAAAACACCTCCATAAAATTGGCCTGTAGTGCTTTTTTTGATTGATGTGGAAGGGCCCAGGTGACTGCACTTGGTGTTTCCCTAGGCAGGTGGTCCTAGGATACATAAGAGATGAGGCCAAGCAAACCACGGGAGCAGGCCAGTTAGCAGCCCTCTTCCATGACCTCCACATCAGTTCCTGTGTCCAGGCTTCTACCTCCAGTTCATGCCCTAACTAACTTCCTTTGATGGTGGATTGTAAGATGAAATAAACCCTCAGTCATGCTGTTTTAGCATAGTCATGCATGCAGGTGCTACGTGTACACTCAGCTGTGGGCGTAATGGGCAGGGAGTGAGATGGGCATGGGGGAGTAGGGCAGACCTGATTCCTGGATATTCTAGCATTACTTTACAGACTCACAGTGGTTCACCAAGATTAAGGGCACATAGTGATGTCGCAGTGCAGGCGTGCAGGGAGCTTTTCTAGACCCCTTGGTAGTTTGGCAACCAACTACTGGTGTTGGGGCCCCTCTGAAATTGGCAACATCATTCTGTCATGCAACCATAGCCTCCACCCTAAAGCAGGAACATGTTTCAGCTCCAAAAGTACAAGAGCCTGGGGCTTCTTAGGGGAACTTCCTTCTTGAAAGTGTCCCTGGGTGCCGGAACATTACTGAGGGAGAAGTTCCATAGATTCCCTGAAGGAAACAGTGGGGCACAAAGGCAGGAAATGAGGCTCACCCTCCTTTTCCCTGAGTCTGCACTGCCTGTATCTCTCCCTCTCTAAGTGTAATTTCCCTTTCCTTCCCTAAGCCATTCGCCTCCCACCGCCACAGTCTATGTGTTCTTGCAGGTCTAGCTCTGTGTAACTTCAGTCACTTGGCCTTCCACTATTCTCCTTTCTCTGAAGCAGCAGAACTGGTCCATACACACCTCATCATCAGCCTTACATCTTTCCTTTCATGTGTGGATGACCTTTTCCCACCTTGCAAACTAGAAGATGCATGCCAGTTAGACAAATATCTGACAGAGCAACTTACAGGAGGAAGATTGGAATCCGGCTCACCAAGGGCGTTTGGGTTCTTATGGTGGAAAAGGCATGGTGACACAGCTCAGTGGTGGCTGGACCACATGGTGATTGGACCACATGGTGGATCTCTACACTGGGCTGACTAGGCCAGGAAACAGAGAACAGAACCAGAAGTAGGCCCAGGCAGTAATCTGAGATTATTATTTACTTTCATAATCACATACACTGGCAATGTTTAGGTTTGCCCACAAATTCTCAGGCATCAAAAACATTGTCAGATAAACCACCACATTGGATAACCTGGCAAGAGAAAAAAATATCACGTAAGGTTTATATATTTACTCCCCACTCCTGATTTAAAAGGTGTTTGATATTGATATAGGTGCAACTTTTTTTGTTGTTGTAAAATTTACTTATTATTATAAATAAGCACACTGTAGCTGTCTTCAGACACACCAGAAGAGGGCGTCAAATCTCATTACAGGTGGTTGTGAGCCACCATGTGGTTGGTAGGATTCGAACTTAGGACCTTCTGAAGAGCAGTCAGTACTCTTACCCGTTAAGCCACTTCACCAGCCCCAATTGTTTTGTTTTTTAAGACAGGGTTTCTCTGTGTAATTTTGGCTAAGCTGGAACTCATTATGTAAACTAGCCTGACCTTGAACTCTGACAAGCTCAGCCTGCCTCTGCTTCCCAAGTGCTGGGATTAAAGCATAGACCTTCACACACAGCTTGAGTTTGCAAGGATTTTTTTCCTCCTAGAAGTTCCAGGAGATAATTTCTTCTCCTGTCTTTTCCAGGTGCCTTGGCCAATGGGCTTTCGTCCCTCTGACACTTGGTTTTCTGGTTGCATCAGACCTTCTGACTCTGTCCAGTTACAGTCTCTCTTGTTGTTGCACTGGGCCCACTTGGAAATACAGAATAGTCTCAGCTTCTCAATCCATGATCATATTAGCAAAGCCCCTTTTGACATCTAAGGTAGCAGTCACAAGTTCAGGGAATAAGGCTGTGGATGACTGTGAAGGCTAAGTACTATTCCTGGTGCTTGCCTAAGTGATGTGTTTAGTCTTTTCAAGATCCTACGAGGCGTGCATATGAATCATGTTGTGGATGAAGAGACGGGGGTGGGGTGTGGAACTCTAGCAGAGGAGCTGGGATGGGAGCCACATGTTACTGTCCACCCTTCTGCCTTTCTGAGACCCTGTTTGAGTTTTGAACATCTACACACCCCACAGTTATGGAGGATAGGGCACCTTCAACTTATTAGTCAGGTTAGGGTTTTCCCACTGTATGGTAGTTTGAGAACAGTGCATATTCAGTGGAAGGGATTCATGGAATTGAGACTTTTGATCTTTTCTTGGATGAGCCATTTGCAGTGTCATATCCCTCTTGATGCTGGGCCACAGCAATGAGACTGCTGTGCTATGAGAAGTTCTTGGCTTTCTATCATGTTGCAGAGCTCAGCTTCTCAGCCTGTTACTTGTGTTAGCAGCATTTTCACTTTAGGCTGTTGTTGACTACCAGTGTGAAATCATGGTATAATTTCATCGTAAGCAGGGGTATCTGTCAGCACTCTACAACTGCTGTAACAAGATGCTGCTAACAAGGAGCTTAACAAACAGAAATGTCCTCTCTTGGACTTAAAGTCTAATGTCTAAAATCGAAGGATTCCAGCAGCAGCTTCTTCTGAAGACCAAGCGGGCAGGATTCATCCAGACCTTTCTACATGGTTTATAGATGTCTGTTTCCCTGTGTCTCTTCAGGTGTTTTTTAGTTTGTTTGTTTTGTTTTGTCTTGTTTCTGCATGTGTTTTAATATCTGTGCCCAAATACACACACACACACACACACACACACACCTCCTTTTTTCCCATTATATATTCCTGGCTGGCCTGGATCCCACAGTGTAGACTTCAGACTCACATTGATCCACCTGCCTCTACTACCTGAGTGCTGGAATTAAAGACATGGATCCTATATTCAGCCACATCTTGTTTTTAGAATGACAACATTAATATTAGATTAGGATGAGCCTTAATGACCTCATTTTATTTTGCTGCTTCTAGGAAACCCTGTCCCTATTCTGTCCCTAGATAAAATAGCATTCTGAGAGCCTGGGGTTACCTGTTTGTGAGGTAGACCCAGTTCACTCCATCCTCTGCCATGCCAAGGGCTTTGCATATGAGGATTATTCATGACTTCCCCTGGTTTATATAAATCCAACCTAGGTATTGCATTTTCTACATAAAGGCAGAATCTTACCTTTAAAAAAGTTTATTTTTAATTATATGTAGTGTGTCTATTGTGTGTGCTTGTTTGCATGCATGTGTGTGTATGCACGTGTGCGCACCTGTTTGGTGTGTGTGTGTGTGTGTGTGTGTGTGTGTGTACACTTGTGCATGCATGTGAGTGCCAGTGCCCACAGAGCCTAGAGGTCTCAGATAGAATTACAAATAGTTGTGAGCTACCAGCTGGGAACCAACCTTGGGTCCTTTTCAAGAACAATATTTGCTTTTAATTGTTGGACGATTAATTCAGCCCAGACTCTTATGTTTTATGTCTATAGTTCTGCTATGTTAGATTCTCTCACTCTTTCTCTGACTAAGCATGGTACCCTGTTAACAGCACATAGCAGGCCATTCACTTTTGCCCTAAGACAGGATCCTATGTAGCCCAAGCTGGCATCTTGGTATGTAGTCAGTGAGTCCCTTGAACTTCTGATCCTTCTACCTACAGCTCCCTGGTGCTGGGATTAGTCATGTTCTGCCATGCACAGATTTATGCTGAGTTAAAGATGCGATCCAGGGCTTCATGCGTGTCAGGGAAACACTTTACCAACTGAACACATCTCCAGGCCCACAGACAGAGGCATAGTCATTTCTCAGAACCAGGCCTCCTGGATTTTAATACGTTTTCTCTCTCGTCTGGCGCTTTATGAAGTGAGAATAGGTGAAATCCTGCGTGATAGCAATGCCCTTACTTTCAAGGCAGTGCTGGCATCTTTCTGTTCCTGAAGATTTATCCTCAGCAAAAGTTTTGAGATGTGAAAAGATCCAGCTTGTTAGAAAAGGGACATTCTCCAGAGGCAACTGTGTTCTGTGTGCCACCGGCTCTCTGTTAACAAGTGTAACTATAAAAGTAAAGACTTCGGCGTGGTTACAATGGCAGAATGACATGCTAGGTTTGCTTATTGCATGGTTATCCAGGCAGATGAGAGTAAGTCTGTTCTTCTTGAACTAGGGATGTGGATTATTTGGTAGAGAGTTTGCCAAGCATGTATGACTCCCCGGGTTCAATCCCCAGCCCCCACAAACTGGGCTTGTGGCATACAACAGTCATCCCAGCATAGGATGATCAGAAGTTCAGGGATAGCTCCACCACTGAATGGATACAGGCTTGCCTCAAACTTCTGGGCAAAGGCAATCCTCCTGCCTCAGCTTCCTCCTTGGCTTCACGGTGGCTTCTTCATACATATGTGACATTATACCCTGCTCCAATTCGTCCCCTTCCCTCAGTATCTGTCTCTCCCAGATGTTACTCTTCTGCAAAAAGCACCCATAAACCAACCCAAAACGTTGACTAGCTACTGGGGCATCCCCCAGCCTGGTGAGGTTGACACTTGAGGTGAACTATTCTTCCTCCAAGTGTAAGGCTAGACACATAACCGGTGCTTAGGAGGGCAAGGGTGCCAACCCATCTTTCCTGCACTTCCCAATTCTCTGCCTCATTTCTTTTTTTTTTTTAATTTTTAATATTTTTATTACATATTTTCATCAATTACATTTCCAATGTTATCCCAAAAGTCCCCCATAGCGCCCCCCACTTCCCTACCCACCCATTCCCATTCTTTTGGCCCTGGCATTCCCCTATATTGGGGCATATAAAGTTTGCAAGTCCAATGGGCCTCTCTTTCCATTGATGGCCGACTAGACCATCTTTCTATACATATGCAGCTAGAGACAAGAGCTCCGGGGTTCTGGTTAGTACATCATGTTGTTCCAACAATAGGGTTGCAGATCCCTTTAGCTCCTTGGGTACTTTCTCTAGCTTCTCCATTGGGAGCCCTGTGATACATCCAATAGCTGACTGTGAACATCCACTCCTGTGTTTGCTAGGCCCCGGCATCGTCTCACAAGAGACAGCTATATTTGGGTCCTTTCAGCAAAATCTTGCTAGTGTATGCAATGGTGTCAGCGTTTAGAAGCTGCTTATGGGATGGATCCCTGGATACGGCAGTCTCTAAATGGTCCATCCTTTCATCACAGCTACGAACTTTGTCTCTGTAACTCCTTCCCTGGGTGTTTTGTTCCCAATTCTAAGAAGGGGCACAGTGTCCACACTTTGGTCTTCATTCTTCTTGAGTTTCATGCGTTTAGCAAATTGTATCTCATATCTTGGGTATCCTAAGTTTTGGGCTAATATCCACTTATCAGTGAATACATATTGTGTGAGTTCTTTTGTGATTGTGTTACTTCACTCAAGATGATGCCCTCCAGTTCCATCCATTTGGCTAGGAATTTCATAAATTCATTCTTTTTAATAGCTGAGTAGTACTCCATTGTGTAAGTGTACCATAATTTCTGTATCCATTCCTCTGTTGAGGGACATCTGGGTTCTTTCCAGCTTCTGGCTATTATAAATAGGGCTGCTATGAACATAGTGGAGCATGTGTCCTTTTTACCGGTTGGGACATCTTCTGGATATATGCCCAGGAGAGGTATTGCTGGATCCTCCGGTAGCACTATGTCCAATTTTCTGAGGAACCGCCAAACTGATTTCCAGAGTGGTTGTACAAGCTTGCAATCCCACCAACAATGGAGGAGTGTTCCTCTTTCTCCACATCCTCGCCAGCATCTGCTGTCACCTGAATTTTTGATCTTAGCCATTCTGACTGGTGTGAGGTGGAATCTCAGGGTTGTTTTGATTTGCATTTCCCTGATGATTAAGGATGTTGAACATTTTTTCAGGTGCTTCTCTGCCATTCAGTATTCCTCAGGTGAGAATTCTTTGTTCAGTTCTGAGCCCCATTTTTTAATGGGGTTATTTGACTTTCTGGAGTCCACCTTCTTGAGTTCTTTATATATATTGGATATTAGTCCCTTATCTGATTTAGGATAGGTGAAGATCCTTTCCCAATCTGTTGGTGGTTTTTTTGTCTTATTGATGGTGTCTTTAGCCTTGCAGAAGCTTTGCAGTTTCATGAGGTCCCACTTGTCAATTCTCGATCTTACAGCACAAGCCATTACTGTTCTATTCAGGAATTTTTCCCCTGTGCCCATATCTTCAAGGCTTTTCCCCACTTTCTCCTCTATAATTTTCAGTGTCTCTGGTTTTATGTGAAGTTCCTTGATCCACTTAGACTTGACCTTAGTACAAGGAGATAGGAATGGATCGATTCGCATTCTTCTACATGTTAACAACCAGTTGTGCCAGCACCATTTGTTGAAAATGCTGTCTTTCTTCCACTGGATGTTTTTAGCTCCCTTGTCGAAGATCAAGTGACCGTAGGTGTGTGGGTTCATTTCTGGGTTTTCAATTCTATTCCATTGGTCTATTTGTCTGTCACTATACCAGTACCATGCAGTTTTTATCACAATTGCTCTGTAGTAAAGCTTTAGGTCCGGCATGGTGATTCCACCAGAGGTTCTTTTATCCTTGAGAAGAGTTTTTGCTATCCTAGGTTTTTTGTTATTCCAGATGAATTTGCAGATTGCACTTTCTAATTCGTTGAAGAATTGAGTTGGAATTTTGATGGGGATTGCATTGAATCTGTAGATTGCTTTTGGCAAGATAGCCATTTTTACAATGTTGATCCTGCCAATCCATGAGCATGGGAGATCTTTCCATCTTCTGAGATCTTCTATAATTTCTTTCTTCAGAGACTTGAAGTTTTTATTATACAGATCTTTCACTTCCTTAGTTAGAGTCACGCCAAGATATTTTATATTATTTGTGACTATTGAGAAGGGTGTTGTTTCCCTAATTTCTTTCTCAGCCTGTTTATTCTTTGTGTAGAGAAAGGCCATTGATTTGTTTGAGTTAATTTTATATCCAGCTACTTCACCGAAGCTGTTTATCAGGCTTAGGAGTTCTCTGGTGGAATTTTTAGGGTCACTTATATATACTATCATATCATCTGCAAAAAGTGATATTTTGACTTCATCTTTTCCAATTTGTATCCCTTTGATCTCCTTTTGTTGTCAAACTGCTCTGGCTAGGACTTCAAGTACAATGTTGAATACGTATGGAGAAAGTGGACAGCCTTGTCTAGTCCCTGATTTTAGAGGGATTGCTTCAAGCTTCTCACCATTTACTTTGATGTTGGCTACTGGTTTGCTGTAGATTGCTTTTATCATGTTTAGGTATGGGCCTTGAATTCCTGATCTTTCCAAGACTTTTATCATGAATGGGTGTTGGATCTTGTCAAATGCTTTTTCCGCATCTAACGAGATGACCATGTGGTTTTTGTCTTTGAGTTTGTTTATATACTGGATTACGTTGATGGATTTCCGTATATTGAACCATCCCTGCATCCCTGGGATGAAACCTACTTGGTCAGGATGGATGATTGTTTTGATGTGTTCTTGGATTCGGTTAGCAAGAACTTTATTGAGGATTTTTGTATCAATATTCATAAGGGATATTGGTCTGAAGTTTTCTATCTTTGTTGGGTCTTTTTGTGGTTTAGGTATCAGAGTAATTGTGGCTTCATAGAATGAGTTGGGTAGAGTACCTTCTGTTTCTATTTTGTGGAATAGTTTGTGAAGAACTGGGATTAGATCTTCTTTGAAGGTCTGATAGAACTCTGCACTAAACCCATCTGGTCCTGGGCTTTTTTTAGTTGGGAGACTATTAATGACTGCTTCTATTTCTTTGGGGGATATAGGGCTGTTTAGATCATTAACCTGATCTTGATTCAACTTTGGTACCTGGTATCTGTCTAGGAACTTCTCCATTTCATCCAGGTTCTCCAGTTTTGTTGAGTATAGCCTTTGGTAGAAGGATCTGATGGTGTTTTGGATGTCTTCAGGATCTGTTGTTATGTCTCCTTTTTCATTTCTGATTTTGTTAATTAGGATGCTTTCCCTGTGCCCTCTAGTGAGTCTGGCTAAGGGTTTATCTATCTTGTTGATTTTCTCAAAGAACCAGCTCCTTGATTGGTTGATTCTTTGAATAGTTCTTCTTGTTTCCACTTGGTTGATTTCGCCCCTGAGTTTGATTATTTCCTGCCGTCTACTCCTCTTGGGTGAATTTGCTTCCTTTTGTTCTAGTGCTTTTAGGTATGTTGTCAAGCTGCTAATGTGTGCTCTCTCTAGTTTCCTTTTGGAGGCACTCAGAGCTATGAGTTTTCCTCTTAGAAATGCTTTCATTGTGTCCCATAAGTTTGGGTATGTTGTGGCTTCATTTTCATTGAACTCTAAAAAGTCCTTAATTTCTTTCTTTATTCCTTCCTTGACCAAGGTATCATTGAGAAGAGTGTTGTTCAGTTTCCACGTGAAGGTTGGCTTTCTATTATTTATTTTGTTATTGAAGATCAGCCTTAGTCCATGGTGATCTGATAGGATGCATGGGACAATTTCAATATTTTTGTATCTGTTGAGGCCTGTTTTGTGACCAATTATGTGGTCAATTTTGGAGAAAGTACCATGAGGTGCTGAGAAGAAGGTATATCCTTTTGTTTTAGGATAGAATGTTCTGTAGATATCTGCCAGATCCATTTGATTCATAACTTCTGTTAGTTTCACTGTGTCCCTGTTTAGTTTCTGTTTCCACGATCTGTCCATTGGTGAAAGTGGTGTGTTGAAGTCTCCCACTATTATTGTATGAGGTGCAATGTGTGCTTTGAGATTTACTAAAGTTTCTTTAATGAATGTGGCTGCCTTTGTATTTGGAGCATAGATATTCAGGATTGATAGTTCCTCTTGGAGGATTTTACCTTTGATGAGTATGAAGTGTCCCTCCCTGTCTTTTTTAATGACTTTGGGTTGGAAGTCAATCTTATCAGATATTAGAATGGCTACTCCAGCTTGTTTCTTCATACCATTTGCTTGGAAAATTGTTTTCCAGCCTTTCATTCTGAGGTAGTGTCCATCCTTTTCTCTGAGATGAGTTTCCTGTAAGCAGCAAAATGTTGGGTCTTGTTTGTTTAGCCAGTTTGTTAGTCTATGTCTTTTTATCGGGGAGTTGAGTCCATTGATATTAAGAGATATTAAGGAAAAGTAATTGTTGTTTCCTGTTATTTTTGTTGTTAAAGTTGGCATTCTGTTCTTGTGGCTGTCTTCTTTTAGGTTTGTTGAGGGATTACCTTCTTGTAGTTTCTAGGGCGTGGTTCCTGTCCTTGTATTGGTTTTTTTCTGTTATTATCCTTTGAAGGGCTGGATTCGTGGAGAGATAATGTGTGAATTTGGTTTTGTCGTGGAATACTTTGGTTTCTCCATCTATGTTAATTGAGAGTTTGGCTGGGTATAGTAGCCTGGGCTGGAATTTGTGTTCTTTGAGTGTCTGTATAACATCCGTCCAGGATCTTCTGGCTTTCATAGTCTCTGGTGAAAAATCTGGTGTAATTCTGATAGGCTTGCCTTTATATGTTACTTGGCCTTTTTCTCTTACTGCTTTTAGTATTCTATCTTTATTTAGAGCATTTGTTGTTCTGATTATTATGTGTCGGGAGGTATTTCTTTTCTGGTCCAGCCTATTTGGAGTTCTGTAGGCTTCTTGTATGTTCATGGGCATCTCTTTCTTTAGATTTGGGAAGTTTTCTTCTATAATTTTGTTGAAGATGTTTGCTGGTCCTTTGAGTTGAAAATCTTCATTCTCATCCACTCCTATAATCCGTAGGTTTGGTCTTCTCATTGTGTCCTGTATTTCTTGGATGTTTTGAGTTAGGATCTTTTTGCATTGTACATTTTCCTTGATTTTTGTGCCGATGTTCTCTATGGAATCTTCTGCACCTGAGATTCTCTCTTCCATCTCTTGTATTCTGTTGCTGATGCTCGTATCTATGGTTCCAGATTTCTTTCCTAGGGCTTCTATCTCCAGTGTTGCCTCATTTTGGGTTTTCTTTATTGTGTCTACTTCCCTTTTTAGGTCTAGTATGGTTTTGTTCATTTCCATCATCTGTTTGGATGTGTTTTCCTGTTTTTCATTAAGGACTTCTACCTGTTTGATTAGGTTATCCTGTTTTTCTTTAAGGATTTGTAACTCTTTAGCAGTGTTCTCCTGCAATTCTTTAAGGGATTTTTGTGCTTCCTCTTTAGTGTCTTCTACCTGTTTACCAGTGTTCCTTTGTATTTCTTTAAGTGTGTTATTAAAGTCCTTCTTGAAGTCCTCTACCATCATCAGGAGATATGCTTTTAGATCCGTGTCTAGCTTTTCCGGTGTGTTGGGGTGCCCTGGACTGGGCGAAGTGGGAGTGCTGGGTTCTGATGATGGTGAGTGGTCTTGGTTTCTGTTAGTAAGATTATTACGTTTACCTTTCGCCATCTGGTAATCTCTGGGGTTAGTTGTTGTCGTTGTCACTGTTTAAAGATTGGAGCAGAAGCTGTGTTCCACTCACCAGCAGTCTCAAAATCCTGTGGCGGGGGTCGTGGGTAGCTGGCGGGTGTCAGCCGACCCTGCACTCTAGCTACACCGGTGCTGTTCCGGCCGGATGAGGCCTGTGGCCCTACTCAGGCCGGTTTCTGCTTCCCTTACTCTGCCTCATTTCTTTTCCAGGAGAGGAGTTCATTACTCCGTAAATGGTACGACTTAATGATACAAAATAAGGACGACCTTGCCAAGATCATAACAGCCGAGAGTGTAAGTTGAAGATCCTGGCTTGCTGCTGGGAGGAAGGGTCCTGGAGTGGTTGGACCAGAGCATGGGAATGCGCCTGGCTTCCCTTGACTGCTGTCCTGCAGCTTAACATGTGGTCCTTTGATGAGGGACTAAGTCATTATGGTGCTCAGAAAACACATTTGCTAAAACAAAATTTCTGTGCTCTAGTATATTTGATGCAAATTTGTAAAAAGTAGATTGGTTGGGGAGCTGGGGGCTGGAGAGATGGCTCAACAGTTGAGACCATGCACTACTCTTGCAGAGAACCCAAGTTCAGTTCCCCAAACTCACATCAGGAAAGTCACAACTACCTATATCTCCAGCTCTGGGGAACCCAATGCCTCTGACATCTGTGGGCTCCTGCACGCATACGCACGCACAGACACACAGACGACACTCGTAAAATAACGAGAACAAAGATTTGGGTAATAGCTTCGTTTAGAGCTAATGATCTTTAAAATCATTCTAGTTTTAAAAATATTTATATTATTATTTATTCATGTGTATTTATGTATGTATGTATGTGAGTACAAATGCCAGTGGAAACCAGAATAGGGTGTTGAACTGGAGTTACAGATGGTTGTGAGCCACTCTGTGGGTGCCGGAAATCAAATCCACACCCTCTGGAAGAGTTGCCAGTGCTCTTAACCACTGAGGCAGCTTTTTCCTTTTTTTAAATATAATATTTCTTATTTATTTGTGGGGGATTTCATACATGTATGCAATCTATATTTCTTCCATCAGTCTCCTTCTCCCCCGAGGCCAACCAACTCACCTTGGACCCTTTCAGCATGCCCCCTCCTCACTCCATGTCCTCTTCCTTTTAATGACCTTAGTTCAGCTAGTGCTAGTCGAGGGTGTGAGGCCACACACTATGGCATGGGCAACCTGCAATGGCCACCCGTTCATATCAAAGTCACGCCCCTCCGCCAGCAGCCATGGACTGCTTACCTCTCCTCTGCTCCCCATGGGCTCATGATCCCTGGTGCTAGAACTTTGACTGGCTCGATCTTGTGCAGTTAACCTCGGCCCAAGTTATTTTCTTCTGTTACTCTGTTTTTTATTTTCTCATTATTTTGAAATTTGTGAACTGTGCCATTAGTTCATTCACAGAATAAGAGACTTCACACTGTGAGTTAATATTTGGGAAGCCTTAGACTCTGTAGGCTCTGTGTCTGCCCCTAAGCTGATGGTTTATCTTACCTCCATCATTCCAACCCCCTAAGACTTGCACCAAAGTTAGCCATTTTTCAGCAACCTCTGAGCTCTGTGGTGGGAAGCTTTCTCTCTTCTTCTTGCAGCTTTGAGAAACTTAGGACCGCAGACTGCACTTTTGATGAACATTACCTGTTCTGATTTGATTTAGGGAAAGCCACTGAAAGAGGCCCAGGGAGAAATTCTGTATTCAGCCCTTTTCCTGGAGTGGTTCTCAGAGGAAGCTCGCCGTATTTATGGAGACATCATCTATACCTCTGCCAAAGATAAGCGAGGGCTAGTCCTCAAGCAGCCCGTTGGTGTGGCGGCCATCATCACACCGGTATGTAGCAAGTTCAGCACGATCCTGGGGTGGGAGCAGAAAGCAATCTCTTTTTCCTGGTGAACAGGTGTGTCTATCCTGTCAGCTTTGTCACCTGCCCTTGGTTTCCTGATTCCTTTCCTGGATGTAGACTTGTGTTTCCACATTCTTTGTGACAGGGTCAGGTGTAGGGACATAAGAAGAGACACATGTTTTCTGATGCCTTCAAAAACAGGGTGACCTGCAGAGACTTTCCGACCTGGTGTGGAGTCTCCATCCTGGGGTCGCCTAGCTCCTCTGAAAACACCTTTGAAATGTCGTCATCTTTAATCGACTTCAAAGGGGGCATTTACTTTTTTAAATTTGTACCATTATTAAAGAATTATGTTTATTTTGTGATTATCATCCATAGCAAAACATTTGTGCCTCTGAAGGTAGGCACAGGGCCAGGTTCTGGAGGTCCAAGGGCAATGAATTAAGATGCTGTCTCTGCCCAGATGGGTTTGCAGTACACTGGTGGGCACCAGGTTCTTCTCAGCAGCCTTTCCTGGAGGAGCTTGGTGCCAACTTCTCTCCAGGGTCTGCCAGCTGTTTTCAAGGCTGCTGGCCTTCCCTGATCAGCACAGTTACAGATAGAGTCCTCTTTGCTACCTAGATTGATGAAACCTGCCCTGAAGCTCGCTGTTGTTGGTCATGTGATCTTGGGCAAGTTATTTACCTGTGATGTCTCAGTTTCCCCAAATATGTAAGTAGGGATAATAATAACAATGAGCTCATTGGGATATTATAAGGACTTAGTTCATTGGAATTGCAAAGAGCTTAGGACAATAAATGAGACACAATATGCACTATATGCACAATATGAATTTTGTTAACGTAAAATTTACAGTGGGGCTAGAGAGATGGCTCAGTAGTTAACAGCACTGGCTGCTTTTCCAAAGGATCCAAGAAGTTTGGTCTCCACCCATATCAGATGGCTCACAGTAACTCCATATATCCTTAAACACACACATATAAATAAATGAAATTAGATTTGTAGATATCTATTCCCTATAAATATGTATATACAAGTAAGTAAAGCAGCCATTTTCGTTTTTTTTTTTAAAGATTTATTTATTTATTATATGTAAGTACACTGTAGCTGTCTTCAGACACTCCAGAAGAGGGCGCCAGATCTCGTTATGGATGGTTGTGAGCCACCATGTGGTTGCTGGGATTTGAACTCTGGACCTTCGGAAGAGCAGTCGGGTGCTCTTACCCACCGAGCCATCTCACCAGCCCAGCAGCCATTTTCAAAGTCACATACTGACCTGTTTGACTTAAGAGCCTCAGGTCATGTGTTTATAAATAAAGTTTTATTAGTACACATGGGGTTCATTTACAAGCCTGTGTTCATGAGACAACCTCAGAGGTGCATAGTTGTAACAAAAACTATGCATCCTGCAAGATATGGCCCTCAAAGTACACATTGGTCTAGATAGTTTTGTACTGTGGCCTGCTTCTGTGAACTTTGACCTCCTGATTCCGTCACGCTGGCCAGAGTCAGGTGTTCTGAGAGCTCACCTGTATAGAAGCAAACAGGTTTGCCAGTCAGTTGGGCAATGGAATGGTGACTGGCTCTCTGCCCTGCCTCGTCTTGGATCCTGAGGCACTCCCAACGCTTACATCCTTCCTCTGTTCTTCCAGTGGAATTTTCCCAGTGCGATGATCACCCGGAAAGTGGGGGCCGCCTTGGCAGCTGGCTGCACTGTGGTGGTGAAACCTGCTGAAGACACGCCCTATTCCGCCCTGGCCCTGGCTCAGGTGAGTTTCTCCGTGCAGGACCAATCAGGTGCCCAGGTGGGTGCTTCTCAGGGGCAGGAATCTCCTTTTCTGCATGTGTTTCCTGCAGTGTTCTTAGTCCACCAGCAGCTATTCTATATCTAGATAGATAGATAGATAGATAGATAGATAGATAGATAGATAGATAGATAGACGGATAGATAGATGCATAGATAGATGCATGGATGGAGCTGGCCTTCCAGGTGGTTGTGAGCCGTGTCATGTGGGTGCCCAGGAAAAGCACCCACCAAGTGCACTGAACCACTGAGCCATCCTCCAGCCCCAAGGTTTCTTATTCACTGCCTGATGCTGGTTCAATCTCTATTCAGTCAGATCTTTTAAGTTTCCTGCTGAAAACTCTCAGATGGCTTCATGTGTCACTCAGTAAAACACAGGTTTACTGCAGTAGCCTTCAAGGGTCTATACCACCTCCCATACTCCGGCACCCTCTGACTTGTCTCCACTTCAGAGGCCTCATTCTTCTGTTTGAGCCACTCTGGCCCCTGCCACTCCTTACACCCTCAACTCAGGTATTGGGCAAACGTTTTCTTCTGGAACATTCTTCCCCAGCCATGCTCACATGACTTGCTTCTTCACGCATTTTTAAACATTTATTAATTATTGTGTGTGCATACACACGTTGAGTGGGATGGACATGTGTCCCACAGCACTCCTGCGGAGGTGACAGGATAACTTGGTGGAGTCTGTCCTCTCCTTCCGCCTTTATGAGGGCTCTGACGCAGGTCTCCAGGTTTCCATAGCAGGCACTTCACCCACTGAGCCCCTTGCCAGCCTATTGCCAGTGAAGAAGTGATGGGCATGCACCTCAAAGGGACCCCATTGGCATAGCGGTTATTTTGAAGTGCAGGAAATATCATTTCACAAAGGGCCATTCAGCCTAACTTTTCCTACATGTCACAAGCCAGAAACATACTTTTAGAGGGAGTGCTTCATACACTGGAAAACCTTGCAGGTCACCAGAGCCTGGAACACAAGACTGTAGTGAACCAGAATAGTCACTCGGTGAAATAACCACATTAGCCTTTGTAGCCTTCCTGCCCCCGTTTTCTCTCTGTGACATTCATAGGACACACTGTCCTATTCAGAGATCCACATGTCCTACCCTTCCTTCACGCATTGATTGTTCTTTGTCTGAAGAACATGCTCAGCACAGGCTGTGGTCTTTACTGTCACTTTTATGCTTTGCTCTTGTCAACCAACCATCTTCTGTCTTCACTGGGATTCTACATCCAGCCTGAATTCACATAAGAACTAAGTATCACCAGAACAAGCCTTATATCCCAGCTATTCAGGGGACTGAGGCAATAGATCTCAAAGTTCAAGGCCCGCCTAAGCAACTTAGAGTAGCACTATGGTTATTTGAATGGGAACAGGCTTGTTTGTTCGTGTGTTTGAATCTATGGTCCCAAGCGGATGGAGCCACTTTAGAAATTGTGGGGCCTTTAGGAAGTAGGGCTCTCTGGAGGAGGAGGAATGTGTCACAGGATGTGGTCCTCGGGGTTTTCTAGCGTGGCCCCACTTCCTGTCTGCTCCTCTCTGTTTCTGTGGACAGTGTTACTCAAGCTCGTGCATCCTAGCCTCCTGCCTTGATGGACTGCATCTCTGCTCAACCTGTAGCCGAGATAAACCTGCCTTCCTCAAACTGCTTCTTGTTGGGATTTGATCGCAATGAGGAAGACGTATCTCAAAACAACATGTAAAACCTAGAGCCGGAGAGATAGCCAAGTGGGAGAGTTCTTGCTTAGTATGTGCGAGGCCACGGATTCAATCCCCAACACCACGGAAACAATTACTAATGATAGTAAGAAAAGAGTTCCAGGTGTGTATGCCCAAGGCCACAACCAATATATGCTTGCTCCATCCTCTCCCTCCTTGTTCAGACTTAGTTCTTTAAGGACCTGTGGTTTGCACACTTCTAGTCCTTAGCTGATGTCTTTCTGGTTGTTTTGTTCTTGGACCTTTGTGTTAGCCAGCTTCCTGTCACTATAATGAAATGCCTGAGTTAATAGCTTATGAAGAGGAAAGGTCTAATTTATCCATAGATTTTGGAGGTTCCAGGCTATGATTCCTGCACCTTTGTGCCTATGGTACAAACAGTGCCTATGGTAAAACAGTACATCATAGTAAGAACAGTGTGGCAAAGATAACTGTCTACCTCACAGCCCCAAAGCAGAAGAAAGAGGAAACACTTGGCTCCACGATGCCCTTTGGAGGGGTCTGGACTCCTTTTCTTGTTGCTGTGACAGATGTCTGACAGAGGCATGGAAGGAGACTTGTAGCTTTAGGGGATGCAGTTCATCATGGCCCAGAAGCCATGTCCTCAGGAGCCTGAGATAACCTGCTGAGTTAGGTTTGCAGTCAGGAGGCAAAATCAAGTGAATGGCAGTTCTCAGCTGGCTTCCTCTGTTCCCTCTTTTGATTGGGTCTGCAGACCCCAGCTCACAGGTGACGTGTGTCTCCTGTGCTCAGTCACATGTCTCCTAGGCTGTCCTGTACATCAGCAATGAATGTCATCACAGGGAGCAAGCCTTTGGTGATCTAAAGACCAGGGGCTAAGCCACTACACTTGAAGCCTTTGCTTGGGTGGCGGAGGCAGAAGGATCAATGTCAGCCTGGCTACCCAGGAAGAGCCTGTCGCAAACTAAACAAACAAGCAGAAGGCCTGCCTCCCGTTGGCACCCACCCCTCTCGACTTCCTGTGCCTGTAGCACCCTGACAGAAAGCGGCCAACACAAAGGTGTTGTGGGTTATTTTTTCTTTCTCATGTTCTTGTAGCTTGGTGGTCATTTCTGATTAAAAAAAAAAAAACTCTCAATTTTTTTTATTGTATTCTCTCTAATTATTCTGACTTACAGGTTTGCATATGCATTTTTCAAGGTGGCCTGCTTGTGTCCCGGGGGTCCCGTGAGCACCCTCGGGCTTCCCTTGAGTCTGTCCGGAGGTGTTCTCTGGGCTCCCTCACGCAGGTTTTATACCGCAGGCCTCTACCCACTTGCAGTTTCTGTCTGTGGAGAAACTTGGTCCCTTGGTCTTCTCATAAATAATGTCCTGATATTTGGATTTGCTACCACATTGCTGATTTGATTTGTTTTAATACTTTGATTAACACACAAAGACATTCGCTTCATACTTACTGTTTTTGTGAGAGATTAGTGAGATTAAAAACCTTGCTAACAAAAACAAACAAACAAACAAAAAACCTTACTAAATACTCCAATAATATCAGTACTGGGGAGGTTGAGGCAGGAGGATTGCCACCAGTTTGAGGCCAATGAGGGCTATAAATAGAGATCTGGGTCAGAAATATGAGAAAGTCATAACAGACCTGCTCCAGACCCTGTCCTGGCAAGGCCCAGGTCCCCAGGTCAGGTGGCTGGGGTCAGTGGCTGCTTCCCTCCTCCCCAGATCCTCGCCTCTGTTGAGTTCCTCCTGTCTGTGCCTCCCTTTCCTCAGCTCTGACCCACAGGCACTAGTGAGCAGCTTCGTGAGTTTTCTCTAGACATCCTTTCCCCGCTCCACGCTGGAGTCTACAGTCAGTCAAAAAGCTTGAGATTTGCCTCAGACTGAACAGGAGGTGGCGCTAAAGCTCTTACCTAAGACACTGTGCTTGGTGAACCTCACATTGCTACTTAGTTATACCCATGTATTTATTTAGGAGGCTAGGAGGGTAGTTCAGTCACAGTGTGTGCTTAGCAGAGAGAGACTGTGGCTTTAATCTTTAGCACATATGTGCGTGTGAATAGACATATACACACATAGTCATACATATACATGCACATATATATGGACCTAAAAGAAGGTTTTTTTATTGGTGCTGATGTTAACATATTTAAAAATTTTTAATTACAGTTATATGTGTATGGGAGGGGGGAACTATTCTCAAACCAGAAAAGAGTAGAGGATACCCTGGAGTGGGAGGGTGCTAAGCTATGGGTGATGGGAACTAAACTCGGGTTCTCTCAAAGAGCCATACATGTTAATAGGCACTGAGCTGTTTATCCGGCCCATAATACATTATTTTGAGGAAATAGGGAGTCCTATAGCCCAGGCTGGCCCTGAACTCACTATGTAATCGAAGATGACCTTGAGTTTGTGATCCTCCTGCCTTTACCTCCCAAGAGTTAGAGTTATAGACGTGCACCACCAGGTCGGGTTCTCTTCAGTATGGTTTTTACTGTGGCTCAAGGCAACTTATGTTTTACATTGCATTCTGGGTTAAACATGTTTACTTCTGGTTCTGTTTGTTTTGTTTTGTTTTTTCAGTTCAATCCTTATTATGGTGTGTTTGCTGTTTCTCTTTAAAGCTTGCAAACCAGGCGGGAATCCCTCCAGGTGTCTACAACGTTATTCCCTGCTCTAGAAACAAGGCCAAGGAAGTGGGAGAGGTCCTGTGTACCGATCCATTGGTGTCCAAAATTTCCTTTACTGGCTCAACAGCAACGGGGAAGGTATGTAATGTCAGAGTCAAACAGGTGTTATTCTAATGCTTTCTATTTACAGGGTGTAAGATTACTATCGTATGGTTTTGTTTAATTTTATTGGAGACAAGGTCTACATAGCCCTGGCTGGCCAGGAACTTGCTATGTAGACCAGGCTGGTCTTGAACTCACAGAGAGATCCACTTGTCTCTCAAGTGCTGGGATTGAAGAAATATACCACCATGCCTGGCCTGTCGTGTCATTGTTGAATTGATGGTATGGTTTAAAACTCAAGTCAGTGTTAACGTTGTTCGTCTTTGCCATTGCGGCAGCCCGCAATGTCACTGTCCTTCCTCCCCTTCTGTAAATAATCACTTCTACTTCCCTACTACCTTCCTAGCCATTTTTTAAAATCAAATCTATCAAAATAAAAATCTGTATTCTCCAGAATACATTGTATACATGTATGATCTTCTCAAAGAATAAATATAAATATATTTAAAACAATATATTCTCATGTTTCCTTTTTCTTATGCAAAATGATATCTAAAGCAAGGTGACTTTGTGCCTACCTTAAATTTTCATCCTTGGGTAATTTTGTAAAACAAAGGTTTAGCTGCCTTCTATGCTGGTTTTCTGTTGTTGTAAAATACGTGAGAAAAGTAACTTAAAGGAGGAGGCATTTTGAGGACGTTTGGCTCCTGGTGTAGGAGGTTCCGTTCCTGTCCATGGTCACTTGGCTCCCTTGTTTTCTTTCCTGTAGTGAGGCAGAAGTCTCATGGCAGGAGGCCTTGGTGGCAAAGAGCTGCTAACCTTCTAGTGGCCAGGAAACAAAGAGAGAGAGAAAGGGTCCAGGACCAGATACATCCTCCAAACACATTTCCCCATGACATCCTTCCTGAGCTAGACCCCAGTCCCTAATGAGTACCCCACTCAGCTAGAACTGGTGACCACTCTTTGGACATCTGGGCCATCAGAGGAAGGTACTTTCTGTGCAAACAATAACATCCTGGCCGTTGATTTGGATGCTCACATTATTTTCCTCCTACTGTGCCTCCTGCAGATCCTGCTACATCACGCAGCAAATTCTGTGAAGCGTGTCTCCATGGAGTTGGGTGGCCTCGCCCCATTCATTGTCTTTGACAGTGCCAACGTAGACCAGGCCGTCGCGGGGGCAATGGCGTCTAAATTTAGGAATGCTGGGCAGGTGAGTCATGCAGAATGTTTTAGTGCTGGGGTAAGGGGATGTGTATGTGTTTTACAAAGACCAAGGCCTTGACTCTCTTACTGGTTCCTTTGTTCATCTGCTCAGTCATTTTGTAGCAAGTGTTTACCTAGTACTTTCTGTCAGGCATGAGGTAGGCTTGAATAGTCCAAAGAGAAGTAAGAGCTAGTCTGTTGCTTCAAAGCGTTTCCAGAATTGCAAATGTCTTTATGTATATGTGTTTGGTGTATGTGTCTCAATGTACAGACATGTAGGCCCATGACCTCTTTCCAGTATATGCAGAAGCCAGAGGAGGATGGCTGGCATCCTCTATCACTCTCTACCTTATACCCCTGAGACAGGGTCTCTCACTGAACCTGGATCTAGATAGGCCAGCAAGCCCTGGTGATACACTTAGCTTCCCATTCCCACTGGTGCTGGGACTACAAGCAAGAGCAGCCACACCTGGCTTTGTTATGAGGGTACCAAGGATTTGAACGCAAGTCTGAATGTTATATAGTATCTTTTTTTACCCACTGAACCATTTCCCCAACTCCTTGTCTTCTAATCAAATAATCCTTCCTCACTTCTTTCTCCCACCTCTTGAATCATCTTGTCATGGTGTTCCCTTCCCAGTTTGAACACAATGTTTAACAGCTAAGGCCTGAGGTCTCCCGTGGTATAGGAAAGAAGGCAGGAAAACCCCAAAGTTGACACAGAGCAGGGCGCATGGAGCAGCGTGAGCACTGAGTGGTAGCTGTGTGCAGTGGTTGTGAGGACTGGATGAGCTGACGCTAGCCTAGAAACCCTAGATGTCAGATCTGGCAGCACCTTCAAGACTTCTGATACAAACCTAGGAGCTGAAAGCAAAAAGACTGAGTGACTTGGTGCTATGAGCCAAGGGTCCTGTAAACCCTCTTTTCCTGCTGATGTCCAAGCCACTGCTATTGCTTAAGGCATATTCTTATGACCTATATGTCTTAAGGACATTCATTGGTGTCCAAAATTTCCTTTACTGTCAGGCATCCAGGCTTAAGACATATTCATAGACAACTGGGCCTTAAGAGTACAATCAGCAAACAGAAAATCATTGGCATTGTTTTTAAAGACAGGAGCTTCCCTTGTAGCCCAGCCTGGCCCTGAATTTGCTGTGTAGCACAGACTGGTGGGGGACCCTCATCCCTCCTGGAGTTAGAAGGGGATGCTGCATGTGCAGCCCAGTGAACTTCTTAAATGCTTCCTAGAGAAATAACCTCCAAAGGTCATGACATGAAAGAGGGGTGGGGACGCAACTATCCTATATTATTTTACTTCTTTGTTTTGACTTTTGGTAGTCAGATTTACCTTTTCATAAAACCTCAATAACTTGTTGTTTGTTTGTTTACAGAATTAGAATTGTTTTTAATCAAACACAAAATGTCAGTAGAGGTCTACTACAAAACTACGACTGTGAACTCTGTCAAGCCACTAAAAACTCATAGGTCGCAATTATACACATATTTATTTCTACAAGGAAAACAGAAAAATTATCAATGATAACTACATTTCCTACAGTATGGTTATATTTTATCATTTTAAAATGTGAACTCTAACTGGATATAAAATAAGCAAGAGTCTCAATAATTTAACCTGACGTAGAAGACGGTCTTAAAGTTATAAGCTTTCAAAAAATATTTTTTTGTTTTATAAGTGTATTTTCCTGCATGCATGTATGTACACAGTGTGTGTCCAATGCCCTCAGAGGCCAGAAGAGGACATCTAAGCCCCCGAAACTGTTAGGAATTTCCATGCGAGTGCCAAGAACTGAACCTGGTTCCCTGCAAATACTCTTAACCTCGGAGCCTTCTTTCCAGACCCCCTTCCTAATTTTATGGTTTTGGGGTTTTTTATATTTTGGGTTTTTTTTGGTTTTTTTTTTTTTTGACAGAATTGGAAATAGGACCCATGGCCCATGTATGCCAGGCAAGCAATCTACCACAGAACTCTGTTTCCAGTCCTTATTTTTATTTTTAATTACATGCATAAGTGTGTGACCATGTGTGTCCAAAAAAGGGCATTGGATCCTGTAAACCTGGAGTTATAGGCAGTTGCGAACATGGGTTCTAGGACCCAAACTCAGGTCCCCTTCAAGAGCAGTAATAACTGCTGAGCCATTTCTCTGGCCCCAAAAGAAAGGCCTTGTATCCGTTTTTGAAATTACAGATCCAGCCAAGCTCTTGAACTGGGACGGAGGATGTGAGTTTACCTGACCTCATATCCCCCCCCCCCCCCCCCCCCCGGGCTCTGCTCTCTGATGTCGCTGCATCTCTCTCCTCGGGAACATTACAGCCTTTGCTCTTCTAACCCATCTGCTTTATAATAGCATATTGGATTTCTGGTTTTGTAGTTCTTTGGTTTTTTTTTCACATAGCTATGTATTCTGGCTCAGACACTGAGCTCTCGGTGTGCGGTAGCTATGGGAAGAGCTGGAGTGGTGTGAGCACCCAGTGCCTCCATCCCCGAGGCCACGCCCACCTGGAAAGAACACGGAAGGCCGGACTGATGAGAGCCACCTCGGGAAGGGTTGTCTTACATCTCCTGCATCTGCCGCTTCTGGAAAACTAACTGTGGGTTTGTTTTGTCCTCTGTCTAGACTTGCGTTTGCTCAAACAGATTCTTGGTACAGCGGGGTATCCACGATTCCTTTGTAACGAAATTTGCGGAAGCCATGAAGAAAAGCCTGCGTGTAGGTAACGGATTTGAGGAAGGAACGACTCAAGGGCCGTTAATTAATGAGAAAGCTGTAGAAAAGGTGAGCTGGTTTTCATTATCTGCATTAAGGGAATCTTGTCATATCAGTCTCAAAGGCTTCATTACATATAAGGATTTTTCGTAAGGTGCCCACCAAGGCTGTTTTGGAAATAATGGGAAAATGAAAAAAAGTGGGTTGTTTTTTTTTGTTTGTTTTGTTTTGTTTTTTTTGTTGTTGTTTTTAAAGTGAACTCCTACGGATGCATATGATTGAGTGGTGGTGTCTGGACATGCGCTTCCCAGCTCCGCCTGAGAACTCAAGACTGGGTTCCTTAGGTCTTCTGCCTTCCTGTATCTTCTGTTCCCAGTGGCGATAGGTTTTTTCCTGATGTTCTTCCAGAAGAATTCTAACAAAGGCACCAGAAAATGCACATAGCCTTGCAGGTTAGGAGTGGCAGAGGGAAGCTATTTTTAGAAAGAAATTGCTAATTGACCATCCCAGGCTGGAGGACTGGCAGGGTGAGGTTTCTCCATTACACTTGTGTTTGTTTGGCTTTAGCCTCGGTTTTAAATTCTGTTTATTTACTTAGTGTATCTGAGATCTGAGTGTGAGTATAGGGGGTAGGGGAGGGCACAGGTGTGCCACAGCACCGGTACGGAGATCATAGGACAAGCGCTAGAGTCCTTCTGTCTGTACACATGGGTACTCAGGTTCTCAGGATTGGCAGCAAGCGTGTGTACCTGCTGACCCATCTCACTATTACCTGCTGATTCATCTCACTATTACCTGCTGACTCATCTCACTATTACCTGCTGACCCATCTCACTATTACCTGCTGATTCATCTCACTATTACCTGCTGACCCATCTCACTATTACCTGCTGACCCATCTCACTATTACCTGCTGACCCATCTCACTATTACCTGCTGACCCATCTCACTATTACCTGCTGATTCATCTCACTATTACCTGCTGACCCATCTCACTATTACCTGCTGACCCATCTCACTGTTACCTGCTGACCCATCTCACTATTACCTGCTGACCCATCTCACTGTTACCTGCTGACCCATCTCACTATTACCTGCTGACCCATCTCACTATTACCTGCTGACCCATCTCACTATTACCTGCTGACCCATCTCACTATTACCTGCTGATTCATCTCACTATTACCTGCTGACCCATCTCACTATTACCTGCTGACCCATCTCACTATTACCTGCTGACCCATCTCACTGTTACCTGCTGACCCATCTCACTATTACCTGCTGATTCATCTCACTATTACCTGCTGACTCATCTCACTATTACCTGCTGACCCATCTCACTGTTACCTGCTGACTCATCTCACTATTACCTGCTGACCCATCTCACTGTTACCTGCTGATTCATCTCACTATTACCTGCTGACCCATCTCACTGTTACCTGCTGACCCATCTCACTGTTACCTGCTGACCCATCTCACTGTTACCTGCTGACCCATCTCACTATTACCTGCTGACCCATCTCACTATTACCTGCTGACCCATCTCACTGTTACCTGCTGATTCATCTCACTATTACCTGCTGACCCATCTCACTATTACCTGCTGACTCATCTCACTATTACCTGCTGACCCATCTCACTGTTACCTGCTGATTCATCTCACTATTACCTGCTGACCCATCTCACTGTTACCTGCTGACCCATCTCACTGTTACCTGCTGACTCATCTCACTGTTACCTGCTGACCCATCTCACTATTACCTGCTGATTCATCTCACTATTACCTGCTGACCCATCTCACTATTACCTGCTGACCCATCTCACTATTACCTGCTGACCCATCTCACTGTTACCTGCTGACCCATCTCACTATTACCTGCTGACTCATCTCACTATTACCTGCTGATTCATCTCACTATTACCTGCTGATTCATCTCACTATTACCTGCTGATTCATCTCACTATTACCTGCTGACCCATCTCACTGTTACCTGCTGACTCATCTCACTGTTACCTGCTGACCCATCTCACTGTTACCTGCTGACCCATCTCACTATTGCCTGCTAACACATCTCGCTATCTCTGTTTTTAAGTTTTCATTAAAATTAAGCATTTTATCTTGGCATTTTCATGCATGTATTTCATCATATTTCCTTCTTACCCGCCCCGACTCCCCCTTCCCACTCTCTGCTTGCTGATCCCTTTTCTCTCCCAAGTTGTCCCCACTCTGCTTTCACATGTCCCATTTGTTTTAATGTTTAAAAAAAAATCTTTTTAAGTGAGGGGGCCAGAGGTTAGGTGTTCTTAGAGCTTCTTCTAGAGTTACAGGCAGTTGTCAGCTACTCAACAAGGGTGCTAGGAACCAAACCTGAGTCCTCTGCAGGAACAATCAGTGCTCTTAACCAGGGACCCATCACCTCCGATTTCCTATAACGCCGTTGGATTGTCGGCTTTCTCTTAAGCATCATTCAATCTTAGGTTGTCTTATTCATCGTTGCCCTTGGAATACTAGGCTATACCATATATATCCTACACACACACACTATAGGCAAGGAATGCAGCATGCTAGACCATCTGGGTTTGTATCAAAATATTGTATGATGTTTATTCAATAGTGAAATCAGCTAAGAACACATTTCTGAGACCGAACATCTGTCATGGGCAAGCAATGCCATTATATTTGAGATGTATCCAAACATCTCTTCAACCCAGACAGAAGTAGACAAGTGGTCTAAGCGTACAACCAGCCCAGCATCCATAAATGCAAAGCTCAGAGAAGCGATGGGCTATCCAGAGTCCGTTCTCTCCTTCCACCATGTGATTCCCAGGAATCGAGTCTTGACTGGTTTTCTGCTGTTTAACATTTTAGGGGATTGTACAATTTGGAAAAGGTCCCTATCCAGCTTTCCCTGGTGCCCTTCTTCTCATCTCTCAGGTAGAGAAGCAGGTGAATGACGCAGTTGCCAAAGGGGCCACGGTTGTGACGGGTGGAAAGCGACACCAAAGTGGAGGAAATTTCTTTGAGCCCACCCTGCTCAGCAATGTCACCAGGGACATGCTCTGCATCACTGAGGAGACCTTTGGGCCTCTGGCACCAGTCATCAAGTACGTTCCTCCAGTAGTGGAAGGAGGGAGACGCTTGGGAAGGAAAAGCTAGTCTGAGAGAGAGAGAGAGAGAGAGAGAGAGAGAGAGAGAGAGAGAGAGAGAGAGAGAGAGAGATTGATTGAGAGATTGATTCCTAAGCTGTTTCCAAGGCTGGGTAGGAAGGCTGAGCAGATGCAGTCAGCTGCATAGCAGAGTTGAACAGTCAGAGTCAAGCAGCAGAGTCGTCTTTCTGATAGTTGGGGTTTGATTTTGGAGTTTGTGTATTCAGGTGCACATATAGGTCAGCCCTGGGTGTTACTTCTTGGGAGCTGTCCACCTTAAACTTGGAGAGAGGGTCTCTCACTGCAACCCAGGACTCTCCAGGTAGAGTAGGTTGGTTAGACCTGGGATCCCAAGCACAGGCCACCACAACTGAGTTTTCATACGGGTTCTGGGGGATTGAACTCAGCACTTACCAACAGAGCCAGGTATCTCCCTAGTCCTAGCCCCAGTTTTTGGTGTTTGTGTTTTGTCTTTGTTGAGTGGTGTGGAAGGTGGTTATTGTTGGTTTTAGTTTTGGGTGTTTGTCTGTTTGAAACAAGGCCTCGTCTGTAACCCAGGCTGGCCTTAAACTCTCAACTTTCTTGCTTTAGCCTCCCCTATAGGCATACACCATACCTAATTTCAAGCACAAAATTCATCAAAATCCCTCATTTAGATTTCTTAATGCCTCTAAACTTACTTTCCCCCACCGATTTCTAAGCATATTTTTCTAATACCCTCAAGGCCTCTATCCTCTCAGTCTATAGGAAATGAACTATAACCTTGTATAATCTTTTATCCAACCTTAATAAATAATCATTCTCAGATCAGTGGTCTGACAATATTCCGTTTTCTACTTAGATCCAGGACCTGGAAGGGCTCAGAAGAAGATGTCAGATCTGCTGGGCCTGGAGTTAAGAGTTGTGAGCCACATGTGGGTGCTGGGAGTCCAACCCAGGTCCTCTGCAAGAGCAGCAAGTGCAGCAAGTGCTCTTAACTGATGAGCCAGCACTGCACCTAGCAGTCCTTTCCTTAAAGGATTTTGTTTGACGATGTCTCTCCTCGGTTGGTCCACTTTTCCCTCTCTCTCAGAGAAGGTGGACCACGTTGCTTTACCAGGTCTTGGAGAAGGCTGAGTTACCATGTCTGCACTTCTACTCCACTCATTTCTCCTCCCCTTGGATCTCTTTGCAACTCTGGCCTCCTCCTTGTCAGTATTTAGGAAGTGAATCGGGAGAGCATAAAGCTGGTTTCTCTATTCCTCAGCTCACAGATTTTGCTCATGACCTGCTTTAACTCCGGCAGGTTTGATAAGGAGGAAGAGGCCGTCGCTATCGCAAATGCAGCTGAGGTTGGATTGGCAGGTAGGTTTTCCGACTGGCGGCCACCGTCGTCATGACGCAAGTAAAGGCCAACCTCCGCCTTTTGAGCATTACTCTTACGTTCTGAATTACAGTCAGGAGCAAGCTGAAAAGGCTCACCCAGCCACACTCTGGGGCAGGACTGAGCAATGTGGGCTTGTTTATAGACAACTAGGACCGACTGCAAGGCTTAAGCATCTTGCCCTCTGAAGGAGGAGGGGCTGACGAGCTGGAAGCGAGCACAGACGCGCATGCTTACAAAGGCCCAGTGGGACTGGGAAGGACCCCAGCAAAAGAGAAACAGACGCTTAACGTGATGGCCAAGGTTCTTAGGATGAAAATGTGGACAAAACCAACCTGGGCCTTTCTTTACCTGCAAGCAGGAGAATCCCGGGGTCCCTGTGACTAGGCAAGCACCCTCAGAGGCAGGCGCGTGTGACTTTCAGAAGAATTCCTCAAGCTGTCTGCGTCCCTTTGTTCCCCTGCTAGGTTACTTTTACTCTCAAGACCCAGCCCAGATCTGGAGAGTGGCGGAGCAGCTGGAGGTCGGCATGGTCGGTGTGAATGAAGGACTGATCTCTTCAGTGGAATGTCCTTTTGGTGGGGTGAAACAGTCCGGCCTTGGGCGCGAAGGGTCCAAGTATGGCATTGACGAGTACCTAGAGGTCAAGTATGTGTGTTACGGAGGCTTGTAGGGTTCTGCACTTCTTTAAGAAATAAAACTACCTAGATCTGTAGGGACATTCCATCCATTTTTTTTTTTTTACAACAGATGAGTAGGTTATCAGAGTTAATGATTTTTTTAAAAATCCAGCCAGTCCTCATATCTTAGATGTAAATCCTAACCCTTCCCTTATCTAACTATGGACCAATAGATGCCATATACCTGTGGCTGTGGGTCCCAGCCAGTCCTGAGACCCCAGCACAACCCCACTGCCTCAGGACAAGGTACAGAGTGAATGTTCACATACCCTCTGGCACCTCACAAAGTATAGTCATTGTGTGGGCAGTGGGTCCCCAGTCCTTATGGGACTGTGCAACTTTGGTTCAGAATGCAGGGAAAAAGACGAGGTAATAGGACAGCTAGATTATGAGGAGGTGTGCATCCCTGCCTGGGCACCTGTCAGCTTTGATGAACAGCTGGCTGCCTGTTCCAGGGGGTTGTGGCAAAGGCTTTGGGTTCCTAAGACTTCTTTATAAAACGCACAGACTTCCTGTGCTCTGTGGAATGAGGGGGCGTTTCTCCTTGTTTCTGGGCTGCTGTTTAAATTACTGGGAGCAGAATTGCTTTGGGTTTGTTGCTGTTGTTTTGGTTTTGGTTTTGGTTTTGGTTTTGGTTTTTTTTGCTTTCTTTGGTTTATCTTGGTTTGGTTTGGCTTTATGCGACAGGGTCTTGCTAAGTAGCCTAGCTGGCTTTCAAACTCACAGGTCTCCTCTATCAGCCTCCAAAGTGCTAGGGTCCCAGGCATGCTCTACCACAGCTGGGTAAATGGAAGTCTCCAATGCCTTAAACTTACAGCTCGTGCTTCATTTTGTTCCTCATAGAAAATCAACCCAAACTGGAGGCAAAAGTCAGCAGAGTCGGGTTGGTAGGATGGAAACCATGGCTTTGTCCCTTCTCCAGAGCTGGGTGTTTAGTCCATGGCCTTGTGCATACTAGCATGTGTTCTGCCACTGAGCTATCGCTAGCTTTTTTTCCTTTCATTTTAATTTTTGAGGTAGTCTTGATACGTCACACTGGTTGGCCTTTAGCTCCTTATTGTCCTGCCTCAGCATCCTCCATAGCTAGGTGACAGGCCAGGCCAATGGACAGCAGGGGCTCCCAGCTGCCTCCTGCTGCCTTGGGTATGATGTTTAGGGCTCTGTGCCCCATGTGTAGAGATTCATGCTTGGCTTAAAGGACATTGTGAGCCTGGAAGGAAAAAAATGCTTCACAAAATGGTGGAAATGCAACTCAACTCCAGGAACCATTTTGATTACAAGCAGTACCTCACTGCCCCCCTCCTTGAACTCAGGAGGTGACTTTGTGGAGGAAAGAAACCAGGTGCCTCCTTGTTCACCTGAATAAGTCTGACCCAGGTTTTCTGTGCCAGGGTATGGCCACTGCTAACCCTGCAGAAGAGCAAATACACTTTAACCACTGTGAAAAATTATTCCCACAATTGCCAGTCTGCTGTGGGCGAGAGCTGAAGCCATGAATCTCAGGCACCTTTGTCCTAGAAAAAGCATTTATGCTTCGTGATTCAAAAACAAAGCACCACACACAGGGACCTGCAAGATAGCTTGGTGGGTAAAGGCTTTGCTGGACAAGCCTGGTGACCTGAGACCTGAGTTCTATCCCTGGAACCTACAGAAAGATGAAGAGAACCAACGTGACAGTGTTGACCTCTGACCTCCACAAATGCACCAGAAGCATGCACTCCTATACATTCAAAACACGAACACACACACACACACACATACACACACACATACATGCACACACATACACACGCACATACACGCACACACATACGCGCACACACACACACACACACCAAACACTGAAACTCCCTGCAACTGGTGTTGATCTCCCTTTGAAACAATTTAAGTGAGGAAAATCTAGGCCCTTGTAGACATGGCTCCCATCTACCTAGAAGCTGTTTATCCCTAGTAGGCAATAAAGGAGTTCTCTGCTCCATGCCCATCTGTGCAGAGAGCCCACTGGCACACTCTGTGGATGTTCAGTGAGACATCTACAGGAATGATAGCACAGTTAGCTGCGGTGGTTCCTAAACACTAAGTCCCAAGTCACTGGGAACTTCAAATAAGGATGTCATGGTTCTTAAGGTCCCTGAGCATAAGAAAGTAGACATCTTCATCCTAGGGACCCCACCCAAGGGGCAAGAATCATAACTCAGGATGTTCATAGTCTGTTTATTCTATTCTTCTGTATAGTTGGTTTCTACCACATTTTCTAATTAAAATTTAAAATTTTATAGATGTGGTATTTTTGCCTCCATGTATATCTGTGCACCACATGTGTGCTGGTTCCTTCAAGAGGCCAGAAAAGGGCATTGGATCACCTAGAAATGGAGTTATAGATGGTTATAGTCCACCTTCTGAGTTTGGGGAAGCAAGCAAACCCTAGCTGGTCCTCTGAAGATAGGCAGCCAAATCTTAACTTCTGAGCCACCTTGCCAACTCCAACATTTCTAATTTCTTAAGATTTGTGCCCATCTTTTTTTTTTTTTTTTTTTTGTCAATTAAGAATACAAATGCCTTGCTGGTATTTTGTAGAAAATGAATACACCCACGGAATGTGAACTTATTCCACATACACGTTAAACAGTGTCAACCAGTGGGTTCCTGGACTGTGTGGCAAGTTTGTACTTTTTGTGTGTGCATGTTTGATTTACTGGGTAGATCACTGGCCCACACATTTGTTACAATAAATGTAATCAACTTTTGTAATAATGGGGATGGGTATCAGTGGTAAAGTATATCATTAGCATTCCGGAGATGATGGGATTAATCATCACCAAAACGTAACCATGAAAGAACATCTTCCTTAGAAAAATGCTTTTGGGTTATGGGAAGATGATGAGTTTGGTTTTTGATATTGTTTTTAAAGAGGATCTCCTGTTAGCCTTAAACTCCTGGGCTCAGATGATCCTTAGCTTCCCAAATATCTGTAACTGTAGGCATGTTGTCACCAAATCAGCTACGAGTAGATTTTTTTATTATTAAGGGTTTTTGAGTTTGGGTCTCATGTAGTTCAGGCTCACCTAGGAATTCTCCTGCTCTACTTCCTGTGTTGGACTCACGCCTGCGACCATGCCCAGCTAAGGAGTGTTTTTTGATGAGCCTTTGTTACTGTTCCATAAGATATGTAACAGGTGGGAGTTTTTGAAGATGTCTATACAGTTATGTAAAAACAAGGCTTAATGAACCACAACCTGTAAGCCAGATCTGACCTGCCACCTGATTTTGTATAACTCATGAGTTTAAAGTGTTTTTATATATCCCAATGGATTGGGGTGGGTTAGAACTGTTATTTCCTGAAACCTGTGAGTGAACAGCCTCAGTGCCCCATGCCTGAGTAGCTGTGTTGTGACAGTCTGGCCTGCAGAGCCTAAAGGATTTGCTACAAAGCTGCTAAAAAGGGTTTACAGCCCAAGCGGGAGACACTGGCCTCGCCTGTCTATGAGGCATTATTTTATTCTATTAAACACCTTCTGTGAAAAGGGCACATTTTCTGGGCCTTTGTTATCAGGACTTCTTGGCAGTAATTATCAACTCGAATGATACTAGCCTGATGCTAATCCTGTCTCCCAGGTAGTGGGGCTCACTCAAAGTGTCAGAGTTCATCAGTGTTCTACATCTGAGGGCCTTTAAGCAGGGCCCCAAAGCAAGTCCTTGGTTCTTCTTTCGGTATCTTTGTTCTTCTGGGACTTGCGGGAGAATAAAGATCAGACAAGCCTATTTTGTGATGTGATGACCTTCCAATTGGATCCTGTGGCTTGTCCTCTCTGAAGGCCGGATCCCAGTGTTTTAGTTACCCCTGTGCAGCTACTTCAAAACAGAATTTTACTTGAATACTTAATACTGTGATTGTTTCATGCCATACTTTGTGAGACAAATCTCATGAGTTGTTGAGGAATATATATTGCTCTATAAACATGTATACATTGCTTCATTTTTCTAGTGTGTGACATTGTGTGATCAACAGAGTTGAACCTAATAAATGTTTAACAGGATTTCTTATTTCTGGGTTAAAGTGAGTGGCTGTGTTGTTTTTGCCCTTTTTATACCAGGTCATTGTTGACAGCTTTTTTTTTTTTTAAATCGTTTGAGTTTTGACTGGATAGTGTTAGATCAAATCAATGTGAATGTAAAATTATACTTCCTAACCAGCAGTCCCAGATCAGTGAGGACCTCATGCTGGGAGCTAAGCTAATAGCACTGGCACTTCAGCAACACCACGTGGTCCAGACCTGTGTCTTAGCTTGTCAGTGATGGGCAGTTACCCAAGGTCATGCCCCAGCTCTCTCCAGTCTGTCTTCTACACACTCCACAGTTAGCCACTTTTTTCCAGTTTTTTATTTTTACAGAGAAGTATGAGAAAGGCATTTTCTGAGCCCCTGGTATCCAGATACGATCCTGGAATACGAATGTGAACACTTGTCTGAGTGCATTTTCGGTTGCTAATAACACAATACCACAGCTTGGGTAAGTTGTATTGTTTTAGCTCATGGCTCTGGTACAAGGCCAAGGCAATGGCCTTGCTAGCAGAATCCCTAGGCTGTATAGAGCATAATATGCAAAAGACCTAAGCAAACTGGCCTTTACAAGAGACTCACCCCTAAAGCTCCATTAAATTCCTAAATGGTTGCATTGGTGAAGGCAAAGCCTTAGTCAGCTATGGAAAGGTCCTGTATGACCCCGCCTCCTGGGCCTACAGGTGGCCCACTCCTCTCTGGAGTTCTCCTACTAGGTGCCCCCCCCCCAACCCTCAGTGGGGCTTAGTCACCTTATGACACCAGTAAAATTGGATTAGGACCCAGACTGACTGCTTCATTTTGAACCACTCTTAAAGGGCTTATCTCTTCCTACATTCTAGAATTTGGGGGTTAGGAGTTCAACGTACAAATTTTGCCCCCAGGGTCCCCTGTGCCCAGGGAAACCGGCTGTCTTCAAATTTTGACTTGGAATGTTGACACGAGCTTTCCCTCCCCATCCCCAACTCCCAGAGAGTTCATTTAAGGTGCAACAGCAGTGGGAACTCCAGGCAGAGCCTTGACCAGGGTTGAGCAGAGACCAGGACGAGAGGGCAAGCTCCCAGGCCTCAAGGCTCAGAGTTCCTCGCAGGTCCCAGCTGGACATGATGAAGGCAGGAGGGTGGTACTGCTTCACAAATCAAGACAGAAAGGGTTGGGTGTGGACTTCAAGTACTACCTCAATATAGAGCCTGCAGCGTTTGCTCCCAGACCTGATGGTTTCGCCCCTGCAGAGTGCACAGGGAACCGCCTCTGAGTGGCAACTGACAGAGGCGCAGACAGCCCCACCTTACTCTGCTCTGTGGCTACTAAGCTCCTAGTGGGGCTTTCTTCCCAGAGCGCCACAAAAAAAGAGGACCCTGGGTGATTCCCCCAGGGCTGCTCAGAGGGCCTCCTCCAACCCCTGGCTTGCTGATGAGTTCAGAAAGATTCAGTTGATGAGGGTTACATTAATCCCGAGGACAGAGGCCAAGCCCAATCCCGAGGAACCGGAAGCACAGCCAGGCTCTGGCATGTCCATACCAGGGGCACTTTCCTTTACATGTTGGGCGGTCCACAGACCTCTGCTCTCCGGGGAGTCACTTCAGCAATGGGAAAGCAGAACGCAGGAGCGCTGGAAGCCTCTTCCTCTAAGAAAAAAACGAAGTGTGTTCTGGGGCAAGGGAGAAAGCTGACCTAGAAAAGAAAAAAGGGGGGTGGGGGCATACATAGTTAGACCTTTGAGAACATTTTTTAAAGTGTTTGTTTGTTTTCATGAGGGAAAAAAAAATGTGTTAATCAGCTGTCACCGGTCACAATACCTGCGATTTGATGAATTTACAAGAAGGAAGGGTCTATTCTGACTCACCGGTCTAGTCCACCGTTGCGAGCAGCTTACTTTGGGACTGGGCCCAGAATGAGCATCAACAGAGCTGGGCTGAGGAAAACGGCTCCCATGGCGGGTGGAGAAGCAGAGCGAGGAAGGCACGCACCCAGTGAGGTCACTTCCTTCCACCGGACCCCACTTCTTAAAGCTTCCAGTGTGTTCCAGCAGTGGCGGGGTTTGGGGATCAAGTCTTCCCACACTTTGGCCTTTCTGGGACATTTTAGATCCAACAGCGGCCAAAAGTCATTGTCGTTGTTATGGTGTATATTTGGTTCATTTCCCTTTCAAAAACTCAGTAAAATAAAGAACTCTTGCAAGACCGTGATGATCAAGGAGACTTTTAATTCACAGACCTGAGGAGTAGCACTCCGGGGCTCCACAATTTACCCCAACAAAATTGCTAATAGACTGATGGAGACAACTTCGTGGCGGAGGAGATCCAAAAATGAATACATCCAGCATCAATTCTACAAAACTAGAAACTTCAAAGACATCTAGTAGTGTGGTTTTAGGGAAGGTGTGTCTATGAAGGATCGCACAAAATCGTTTAGGGTGACATACTCATTAGCTCAGTTAGAGTGGCGGCTCCCGGGCATGGCCATACCTCAAAATCTATCACATTATACTTAGTATGTGCAGTTTATTCTAAGTGAATTATACCCCAATATACTTTTTTAAAAATGACTTTTCCCGCAGTGCTATGAACTGAATTTAGGTGCTCACACACGTAGGTAAATTCCTAGTTGTAAATTGGTTTTTGTTTTTGTTTTGTTTTGTTTTGTTTTATAAATACTGTCAGGGCTGTGCATGGTGGCATAGGACTTTAATCCCAGCACACTTGAGAGGAAGATCTCTATTAATTGCAGGCCAGCCACAAAATACAGTGGAGAGAGAGAGAGAGAGAGAGAGAGAGAGAGAGAGAGAGAGAGAGAGAGAGAGAGGAAGGAAGGAAGGAAGGAAGGAAGGAAGGAAGGAAGGAAGGAAGGAAGGAAGGAAGGAAGGAAGGAAGGAAGGAAGGGGAAAAAGGAAGGAAGAAAAGAAGAAAGAAATAGAGAGAGAGAGAAAGAAAGTTAGTTTGCAGCAGGGACAGAATGTCCTTTAATATTGATAGAAAGCCACTGAGCTGAGACTGGTCAATTCAAGCTGACTGTCCTCAGGAAGGACCTGTGAGTTTCAGATATTGTGTTTGTTTTCCCAATATTGATACAGCAAATAATAGTTTTACTCTTTGTTCATTTGGTGTGTGTGTGTGTGTGTGTGTGTGTGTGGTTTTCTTTTGATTTGAGACAGGCTCTTTCTATGGAGCCTGACTGTCCTAGAACTTACTATGTAGACCAGGTTGGCCTTGAACTCACAGAAATCTGCCTGCTCAGTATGCCATTATACCTGGCTAAGTGTTTTAGACTTTGCAGACAACTCCTACTACAGTCTATTTAAAACCTTTTTGTGGGCTGGAGAGATGGCTCAGTGGCTATGAGCACTGACTGCTCTTCCAGAGGACCTGAGTTCAATTTCCAGCAATGGTGGCTCATTACACATGGTGGCTCACAACCATCTGTAATGGGGATCTGGTGCCCTCTTCTGGCGTGTCTGAAGACTGCGACAGTGTACTCACATACACGAAGTAAATAAAATTGGAAAAAAAAAAAGTCTTTTTGTAAGATAAGAGCAGCCATGGGGTCATTCATACATAAACACATGAATGATCATGGCCCAAAAACTTTTTACAGACACAAATTTGAAAATCATATTAGGCATGTGATCAAAACATTTCAATTTTTTTCCCAACCATATAAATCTTAAAACCTGGAGCTGGAGATATAATTCAGGGGTAGAGCCTACCATACATCAGACTCCAGGCTTCTGTCTCCAATACTGAGGGAGAAAAAAGAAAAAAGATTACAGTAAAAACATTTTTTAAAAATCCCTTTTTAGCACGTGCAGCATAAGAAAACAGGTAACAGTCTCCTGACCCATCTCCAGGGACCCTCTCTATAGGGAGGACCAGAGGATCAGAGGATTAAACGGTCCTCCCTGGTGCCTGGCAGGCTGCTTGAACTGACTGATCTCCGCAGGTTTATCTCTCAGTGTTAGAGGACATTCTGTCCTCCGCTGGAGAGACTTGTAAGTGGCAGCCGTGTGGGCGAAGTGTGTAGATTCAGGCCAGTGTCCCTTGACCACAGCCCCAGATTTAGCCACATTAGCAGAGGGAAAATACAGTTCTCCTTCAAAGAAGACTTTTCCTTAGATCAGCATATGTATGGAATACAAGAGTCAACACCTGGTCAAAACATGTGGAAGATAATACATTTAAACGAATAAAATCAAGACTCAGCATCCAGGATATCTTGGTCACATAAAAATAATAATAATTTTAAAAAAGTCCTCCTCATTATGTGAAAGAAGTGTTGAGGAATACTTTTTTTTTTTTTTGGTTTTTCGAGACAGGGTTGCCCTGGCTGTCCTAGAACTCACTTTGTAGACCAGGCTGGTCTCAAACTCAGAAATCCGCCTGCCTCTGCCTCCCAAGTGCTGGGATTAAAGGCGTGTGCCACCACGCCCGGCTACATGTTTTTAAATTGCAATTGTGTGTATGTCTGTGTGTGTGTGTACATGTGCATACACGTCCAGATATTTTGTGTGGAGGCCAGAGGACAACTTTGGAGCGTTGGTTCTTTCTGTCTACCATGTGGGTCCTGGGAATCAAACCTAAGTCTTCAGGCTTGGCAGCAGGGGTCTTTCCCTGCTGATCTATGTCACCATTTTCTTACTTCACTGGATGGCTGTTTACTTCTTGAGACAGGTCTGTAGCCTGGGCTGGCCTTGAATACAGTAGTAGCTGTGGATGGTGATCTCGAACTCCTGATTTTCCCACTCCCACCTTCCAAGTGCTAAAATCACAAGTGATGGCTGTTCCTCATTGTGTGTCTTTTGTTTGTTTGTTTAAGATTTATTTATTTTATTTATATGAGTACACTGGTTATGAGCCACTATGTGGTTGCTGGGAATTGAACTCAGGGCCTCTGGAAGAGCAGTCAGTGGTCTTAACCGCTGAGCCATCTCTCTTTAAGGTGTCTTAAACATACTCAGTTGTGGGATGCTGGCATTTGAATCTTTCTAAAACAGTAACTAGTTGTGCACTCCGCCTCTGAGCCCTATAAAATGCTTTCTCCCACATGCCACAACAGTTTCTCAGCCTGTGGGTTGCAACCTCCATAACAGTTATATATCAGATAATTGCATTACGATTCATAACAGTAGCAAAATTACAGTTATGAAGAAGCAATGAAATAATCTGTAGTTGGGTTCACAACAGCAGGAGGAAGTGTATTAAAGGGTCTCAGAATTAGGGGGGTTGAGGACCACTGCTTATTTTTCTCTGTTCATCAATACCTCTTAGAGTCTTGGAATCTAAGATCATTAGTTATAGACAGAGCAAGATGGATGCTGAGGGGCTAGCCTAACCCCATTTTAGTCCCCAGGGAACAAGTGGGTCACAAGACAGAATCCATTTTCCAGTAACCATTGTGATGTTTATTTCTGGTTCACTATAGAGTCAAGGTTCTTTTGTGATGGGTGGGTCAGAGAGACCAGGCTGAGATCAGGCAGGAACAGAACCAGCAAACCCACTGCAAACCTAGAGGGAGGGTGGCTTATAGTGTGCTCCAGAGGAAGACACCAGGTCCATGACCTCGCACTTTGTCTTTAGCTTCCAGACACACTCGAAGCTTTCCTCATCATCGTAGCAACAGAACTTTCAGGGGTCTAGAAGGTTCTCCAGGATTTGCCCTCCAACATGCCTGGACTACTTCGTGCATTGGGAAGTAGGTCTCGGCACTCGATTCCCAGATCCACCACTGACTCTGACCCTGTGAAAATTACTTATGCTCTCTGGACTTTCAGTGGGTGTCTACGACATAGGAACGCTTTCTTTCAAGATGAATTGGAAAGGTCAACTAGGAGTGAGTACACTTGTGCACAGAAAGCAGCAGGGGTCACAGGCTTCAGCACCTTGCTCTATTGTTCCAACTTGGGCTGGATTCTCTGTGCCAAAAATGTCCAGTTACCCACGAAAATAGCATCAGCCTGGTCTGTGGATAGGGAAGATTCTGTGTATGGAGCTAAATACTAGTGCTTTAAAAAAAAAATCACTGCTCCTCTAACATTATAGATAATGTTGAACTATAATATATAGATATAAACATACTACTTTTAAAATAAAAGTACATTCCTATACATTTTAATTCCATCATTCCACCAGTAAAGTTATAATATACTGAGCTCACTGATTTTTTTTGAGTTTTCAGTTAACTATAGCTCAGAAATAGAAAATTCCAGAACAAACAATTACTAAAATTTAAGCTGTGATTCTAATTCTCCTAACTTTTTTTTTCTTTCATTTTTACACATAGGATCTCAAATAGTCCAGGCTGCCCTCAAACTTGTTGTATAGCCAAGGCTAGCACTGAATTCCTGTTCCACCTTGCTCTCCTCTCCCAAAGCTAAGACTACAGTACTGGCTCTTCCACTCTCTAAATGCCAAGGGCATCGCCAAGGCCAACAGCCTTGGGGCCATGGGCACCTGGGCAACTACCATAAGTCAGTCAACATCTCAGGCTGCAATGAGCTCCAGTCCATTGCTCTGGGTGCTGCTTTGTTGGTGGACCTTGTATAATTCCTTTTTATGTGCTTGAGTATTTTGCCCACATGTATGAACTCTGTACATTCTTCCTGCTGCTGCCACCACCGCTGCCGCCGCTGCTGCTGGAGGCCAGAAGAGGGCCCTGGACCCCTGAAAATGGAGTTCTGGACAGTTGCAAGTCATCCTGTGAGTGCTAGGAACTGAACCACAGTCTTCTGCAAGAGCAGTGAGGTCTTATATGTAGCCATTTCTCCAGTCCCTTAAATACATTTCTAAGCAAAAATGGTAGATGTTCTGTCCAGTTATTTCAATGGGAAGTCTCTGTAGGCAGTCAGAGCATGGTGACCACTTTCCCCTCATTAGGAGCATATTTCAGAGCTTGGGAATGTCTATGCTCACCGAGTCCTCCCCACTTTTCCATGGCAGTGCTACAGTGCATATTTAGTAAAAGTTACAATAATAAGCAGTCAGTCTGAATGTCCACTGGGGCTGAAAGAAGTCCCACTGTGGTTTCTTTTTCTTAGAGAAAGTGAATGAGAAAAATGTTAAAGGCCTTCAACATTTAACCTGAGGGTCCTCCGCCCCCTCCCCATCTCTATTGCCTCCTGTCCTTAGATTCTGAAGCTTCCTTAGCTCCTGACCTTCTAGCTGGCCACAGCTGGCTGCATCACAGACAGGAAGCTGCACACAGAAGGTTCCTGCCTCAAAGATGAACTGCAAGCTGATCCTGCAGGTCCTCTGGAGAAGCCGTTTCTGGAAGGTTCTTAGAGGCAGTCGCAGCTTCTACAGAGCAATCAACCCTCCTTAACTTGCCTTTCCTACAGGGCTATATAAATAGAAATAGGTGTTTGCCTAATCTCATCATGGACAATAAATATAACAAAGTGTCTGCTAGAAGACACAAAACTTTTCAGCAGATGCCAGAGGTTTTATGCACCCCTTTTCTCTATTGATGAGCATCAGTTGGAGAAGCAGGATTTTGTTTTGTGTCTTGAAAGTTCCAAGAACCCAGGTCTTTTCATCACTACTTGGAGCACAGCACAAGGCCCCTGGGGAGGGTTGCCACTGCACTGTGGCCAGCAGGAGACAGCTTTTGTGTTTTAACTCCCACTGCCTAGTACTGAGCCACGGGGGCTCACGAGGTCTCTCCACAGCAGCCGGTTATCTGTCCTTTGAGTAATAACCGAAGGAAACTCCATTTCTGGCACAGCCATTCAGGGAACCCTTCAGGACCCCTCTCTCCATCCTCTCTCGGCTGAATAGCGTGTCCTGGTCGCTTTCAAACTCAGACTCCGACACCATCAGACTGGAGTTGTGCTCCGTGCTCCTGTGCTTGATACCTGGGGAGAAGCAGGGAGAGCGTGAACACAGGCAGTACTTTACTCTCAGGGCTGTCCTTTTGTCTGTGTGCTCCCCAGTGCTCCAGGGAGGACTGTGGATTACCCTCTGACTGGCCTTTAAAGCCGTCACCTGCATGGCAGGTGGGTTGGCATGACAGAGGCTTCAGGTGTCAGTCAACCTTGAATTTGAGTTCCAACTTTGACAAGATACCTAACCTCGTCTCATCTTCTGGAAGGCGACAAAGCTCCTACCCATGGGCCTGTGGTGAGGACTGGATATAACTCACCTGTGAAGCCCTTCACCCAGCTTTTAGTGCAATGTGGGCTCTCAACACATAAATGCTGCCATGACTTCAAAGTTAACCCTACTAAATATTTTTGGTAGATGATTTGAATTCTGGGGGATTGAAGCAAAGAAGAGGATTAAAATATGATCCCTACTGGGCAGTGGTGGCACAGGCCTTTAATCCCAGCTCTTGGGAGGCAGATTTCTGAGTTCAAGGCCAACCTGGTCTACAGAGTGAGTACCAGGACAGCCAGGGCTAGCTACACAGAAAAAAACCCTGTCTTGAAAAACCAAAAAAAAAAAAAAAAAAAAAAAAAAAGATCCTGAATATCAACCAGCTCATAGGGTCTAACAGGAAACTCTAAAGATTACTGGGGGTGCAGGACCACGGCATTCATGTGGAGGTCAGAGGATGACAGTAGGAGTTAGTCCTCTCCAAACACCACCAGGCACAGAACTTATGTTGTCAGGCTTGGAGACAACCACCTTTACTCACTGAGCCATCTCACCAACACTAATGTTTAGAATTTTTTGAAAACAACTTATAGTTTCTAGCTAAGGAGTTAAAACATAGATCTATGCCAGGACTCAAAAATATCTAAGAAATAAGAAGTAAAACTCTTACATGAATCAGGAGGATACGAACATCCCCTGGTGTCTGGGATTAGTTCTGTGATGATCTAAATAGGATGGATTTGAACACAGAGGGATGTTGAGGTAGGAAGACAGAAGGAGGGCATAGAACATTTAGAAGCATCCGGAAGAATTTACAGGAAAAAGAAAAAAAAACAACCCAGATAGTGTGGAATGACAAGTGGGAAACAAGGCTGGAGCTCACAGAGATAAGACAGGAACGCCACTTTGAGGGTTTAAATGAAAATGGCCACTGTAGATCCACAGAGAGCTGCACTATTAGGAGGTGTGGCCTTGTTGGAGGAGGTGTTGGAGGAAGTAGTCACTGGGGGAAGGCTTTGAGGTAGATCTCTCAGCTCCTTCTCCAGCACCACATCTGCCTGCACGCCGCCATGCTTCCCACCCTGGTGACAAAGGACTAAACCTCTGAACTGTAGGCAAGCCCCAGTTAAATATTTTCTTCTGTTAGAGTTTTCATGGTCATAGTGCCTCTTCACAGCAATGGAAGCCCTAACTAAAACAGCTGGAAAGAGTGGGTTTTAACCCATACACAGAGGAACCCACAGTATACAAAAGAGGAAGTATAGGGGAGTCTTGCAGACTTAGAGGATACTGTAGTCTAACTATAGTGTCCCCCAAATTTTACATTGAAACCTATCTCAAGGCTATGTTACTGAGCAGAGAGCCTATGGAGGAAATTAGTACCTGTTGTGGATTGGTTCTAAAGCTATTTGAGTTAATTTGGCTCCCAAAATCACGCAGGAACCTGTCTGCCTGTTAGCAGACTGCTGCCTATAAGATGTCCAGGGTCCCTGCCCCCAGTTGGCTCTAATTGGTAAATAAAGTCCCTGGCAGCCAATTATTGGGCAGGAAGACAGAGGTGGAACCTTAGATTTCCCAGGCAAGGAAACCAAGAGAGGAAGTTCTTAGAATCACTATGACTGAGAAGCAGAAATACCAAGCCTAAGAGCTACAAGAGAGAAAGCATACAACCTTGTAAGAATTGGGGAAGAGTGGTCCAGGGGCACTCCCCTGATTGGGTCTGAGGTAACAGAGATGAAATATAAAATTTTAGTAAGTAATAATTCAGGAATATCGAGGGGAAGTATAAGCAATGCGTACGTAAGTTTGGGAGTGGCCCAAGTATTGTGCTGCTTAGGGCATAATAAAAATAAGGTTGAATGTGTGTGTGTCTTTCATTTGTGAACCCAAAACATCTCGGTGGGTAGCAAGAAGCGCGCTTGCACCCACTGGAGAGTTTAGAGTGGATTAACAGAACCACTGCTTCAAGTACCCTTATGAAGAAGGCATAAGAAAAGACTGGAGACAGTACTCGGGAGGCAGATTTCTGAGTTCGAGGCCAACTTGGTCTACAGAGTGAGTTCCAGGACAGCCAGGACTATACAGAAAAACCCTGTCTCAAAAAAAAAAAAAAAGAAAAAAGAAAAAGAAAAGAAAAGAAAGAAAAAGAAGAAAAAAAGAAAAAGAAAAAGAAAGAAGAGGAGAGGAGGGGAGGGGAGGGAAGAGAGAAGAAAGGAAAAGAAAGGAAGAGAAAAGAAAAGGCTGGAGACATCAATAACACAGAGGTGGAACAACTGTGTAGCATATGTTGAAAACCTTCGGTTCTATACCCTTTGAGAGAGAAGGGTGGGGCAGAAACAAGGACATGGAGACAAGAGACAGAAACATAAAGATAGACCAGAGAGCTCTCTTGCTCCTCTTACCATGCAAAGATACAAGAAGAAAATACTAACCCATGAAAGAAGTGGCCTCAACAGATTGAATTTGCTACCTTGACCTTGGATATCCAACTCCAGATCTCTGACAAATAAACACATGTGGTTTCTAAGTCCCCACTCTCTTTTATGTCGTTACGGTAGCCAGAATAGACTTATACCGTAGTGGGGCACACAGAGGAACAGAGTCCAGCTCTGAGGCTGACAGCCTGCTCCAGCCCATGCTCCTCAGACCATCTGCTAAGCTTTCCTCCATCCTTGTACCCTCTCCTATAGAATGGAGAATAATCCCAGTACTTGATTCACGGGGCTTAGAATCAAATGGGCAAAGTGTACTTGAAAGTACCTGTGCTAACAAGGATACTTACTACTGTGAGTTAGAGGTGGGATTATAAAGATCTGAGACAATGGTGGAGGGGTATGGGAAGGTATTAGGCGATATGGGATGGCAGGAATGTGGGGCTTCTGTGACTAGTAAGAAGGCACATGAAACAAATAGAAGGTTTGTGAACTAACCAACCCTAAGCGCCTCAGTCTCTTAGGAATAAAGCACCTAACACCTTTGCATTAACTCCAGCAACACCAATGGTGAGCACTCAATGGATTTACAGCTGCAGTTGGTATTCCCTGTGAACTCCTGTGGGGCCGCTAATGAGTGCCTATTTTCCATTGTCAACTTGACAGACATCGCTAATGCATTAGTGATTGTACATCTCTCTGTGTGACTTTAAGAACTCTGTCCAGAGAGGGACAATCTGCCCTGAGTGTGGGCTACTCCATTGTATGGTCTGTGGTCTTGGGTGGGCTACTCCATTGTATTCAGTGGTCTTGGGTTGAATGAGAGGGAACAAGGAGAAAACAGCTTAGTGCTGTCATCCCTAGACCCACACAGATAATGAGCAAGTGTCCTCAGGTACCGTTGCTATAGTCAAGAACTGCTCCTGCAGCCAGGCCTTCCCTACCAAGATGGTCTGTATACTCAAACACTTAACCAATTTAAACCCTTCCATGTCGAGGGTTAGGCCCAAGCCAAGGCTTTCCCTGGGACCCTGGAGTGTGGAAAAGGCACATAGTTCCTTGTCTAAAACTAGAAATATGTTTGGCAAAGCCAGAAATGGCTTGATTCCAGGACCTTGAGGGAGCTATGTTTTCATGCTGAGAACTCAACTTTTCCCACCCTAAGAGGTTATGTTTGTTTATCAGTCCAAAGGACCTTGTAGGCTAGGTCTGTGGTACGTTTGAGATACCTGTGTCCCTTCATGCAATATTGCTTGATCAGCTTCCTGCTGACTTTGTCCCTTTGTATGACAGCTTTTGATAACAGTGTCATATTTTTTTTTTTCAGGAAGACTGTATATAAGATGCTGTGTTTCCTAACAAACTTGCTTGGCATAAGACATAGCTTGGGTAAGATCTCCTGTCCCCAGCTTTCCGATCTTCTTTATCTTATCGTCTGGTCATCCCCCTTAGCACCCTGTCACTGAAGAATGACCTATTGATCCAAGTCACTCCCTCTCTTACATTGTTACTTGTCAGGTATTGGGTCACAACAACTTAACCACACTCTCTACACACAATAAACCATTTTGCACCCCCTAACACACACACACACACACACACACACACCCTTCCTCCCCTGTCTTAGTTAGGGTTTCTATTACTATGAAGAGACACCATGACCATGGCAACTCTTATAAAGGAAAACATTAACTTGCAGCTAGCTTAAAGTTTTAAAAGTTTAGTCCATTGTCATCCTGCCAGAAAACATGGTGCATGCAGGCAGACATGATGCTAGAGAAGGAGCTGAGAGTTCTGCATCTTGATCCTCCAGAAGCAGAAGTCAAAGCGGGTTGAGCTTCTGAGGCCTCAAGCCTGCCCCACAGTGACACACTTCCTCCAACAAGTCCATACCTCCTAATGGTTCTACTCCCTATGGACCAAACGTTCAAACACAGGAGTCTATGGGCACCCATTCCTATTTAAACCACCACCACACACACGAACCACCTACTAGAAGGTGTTATCCTTGATCTTCCATGACAAGAATCCCTCCTCATATTTTGGGAGGGTTGGTCTGTTACTACGTATTATAATGCTAAATTCTGTACTGAAGGTCTAGGCCTACAAGTGAATTCTCACCTTTACCAGCTTTTGTTGTGCAAACTTTGCTCCTTAACTTAAAACTACTGGTTATATAAAAATGGCTATAGCAATTACTGGGGGGATTAGAAGTAGGTGGGTTTTTACCTGATTACGGGAGGAGGAAGCAGACAAGGGGAGAGGAGAAGGAAGAGATGTGCCACAAGCATGTGGCCAGGAGAAACAGCAAATATTTGGGTACATCATTGGGGAGGTAGCCAGGCCAGCAGTTAGAAAAATAAGTTAGGGGCTACCCACCTCCAGCCAGTTATTGTCAAAGCCAATAAAATAGCCATAGTCTGAGTCTCATATATTTTTAAGCTGGTCAGGGATAAGATTAAATTGCTTATACTACGGACTTCATCCCTGTTGACAACAGCTTGGGTTGTCAACTTTGAAAATAGCCACACCTCTCTAAAAGAATTAAGCTACCTACGAACCCAGAATTATGGAAAGCTCACAGAATCATCACCGAGCAGCCTCAGAGGCACATTACATAAGTGATAGCTAATGGGTAAGAACCCAAAGGTTAACTGGAGCAGCAGGAGGTGTTCCGAGCATAAGGGTCAATACCCGAGGTAGGGCCACAGGCCTCATCCGGCCAGATCAGCACCGGGGTAGCGGGAGCGCAGGGTTGCCTGACACCCGCCAGCTACCCACGACCCCCGCCGCAGGATTTTGGGACTGCTGGTGAGTGGAACACAGCTTCTGCTCCAATCCAATTGCGCGGGACCTGAGACTGCATTAGTTAGGGAAGCAGAAACCGGCCTGAGTAGGGCCACAGGCCTCATCCGGCCAGATCAGCGCCGGGGTAGCGGGAGCGCAGGGTTGCCTGACACCCGCCAGCTACCCACGACCCCCGCCGCAGGATTTTGGGACTGCTGGTGAGTGGAACACAGCTTCTGCTCCAATCCAATTGCGCGGGACCTGAGACTGCATTAGTTAGGGAAGCAGAAACCGGCCTGAGTAGGGCCACAGGCCTCATCCAGCCGGATCAGCGCCGGGGTAGCGGGAGCGCAGGGTTGCCTGACACCCGCCAGCTACCCACGACCCCCGCCGCAGGATTTTGGGACTGCTGGTGAGTGGAACACAGCTTCTGTTCCAGTCCAATCACGCGGGACCTGAGACTGCTCTGGTTGGGGAGAGAGAAATCCGGCCTACATAGGGCCACAACCCTCTTCCGGTCAGAAAAGCACCGGGGCAGCTGGGGCGCAGCGTAGGCTGACACTCACCAGCTACCCACAACACCCACCACAGGATCTTAAGACTTCTGGAGAGTGGAACACAGCTTCTGCTCCAATCCAATTGCACGCGGGACCAGAGACTGCATTAGTTAGGGAAGCAGAAAAACGGCCTGTGTAGGACCACAGGCCTCTTCCGGCTGGACCAGCACCGGGGTACCGTCAGCTACCCACGACCCCCGCCGCAGGATTTAGAGACTGCTGGTGAGTGGAACACAGCTTCTGCTCCAATCTTTAAACAGTGACAACGATAACAACTAACCCCAGAGATTACCAGATGGCGAAAGGTAAACGTAATAATCTTACTAACAGAAACCAAGACCACTCACCATCATCAGAACCCAGCACCCCCACTTCGCCCAGTCCAGGGCACCCCAACACACCGGAAAAGCTAGACACGGATTTAAAAGCATATCTCCTGATGATGATAGAGAACTTCAAGAAGGACTTTAATAACACACTTAAAGAAATGCAGGAGAACACTGCTAAACAGGCAGAAGACAATAAAGAGAAAGCACAAAAATCCCTTAAAGAATGGCAGGAGAACACTGCTAAAGAGTTACAAATCCTTAAAGAAAAACAGGATAACCTAATCAAACAGGTAGAAGTCCTTACAGAAAAACAGGAAAACATATCCAAACAGATGATGGAAATGAACAAAACCATACTAGACCTAAAAAGGGAAGTAGACACAATAAAGAAAACCCAAAATGAGGCAACACTGGAGATAGAAACCCTAGGAAAGAAATCTGGAACCATAGATACGAGCATCAGCAACAGAATACAAGAGATGGAAGAGAGAATCTCAGGTGCAGAAGATTCCATAGAGAACATCGGCACAACAATCAAGGAAAATGTAAAATGCAAAAAGATCCTAACTCAAAACATCCAAGAAATACAGGACACAATGAGAAGACCAAACCTACGGATTATAGGAGTGGATGAGAATGAAGATTTTCAACTCAAAGGACCAGCAAACATCTTCAACAAAATTATAGAAGAAAACTTCCCAAATCTAAAGAAAGAGATGCCCATGAACATACAAGAAGCCTACAGAACTCCAAATAGACTGGACCAGAAAAGAAATACCTCCCGACACATTATAATCAGAACAACAAATGCTCTAAATAAAGATAGAATACTAAAAGCAGTAAGAGAAAAAGGCCAAGTAACATATAAAGGCAAGCCTATCAGAATTACACCAGATTTTTCACCAGAGACTATGAAAGCCAGAAGATCCTGGACGGATGTTATACAGACACTAAAAGAACACAAATTCCAGCCCAGGCTACTATACCCAGCCAAACTCTCAATTAACATAGATGGAGAAACCAAAGTATTCCACGACAAAACCAAATTCACACATTATCTCTCCACGAATCCAGCCCTTCAAAGGATAATAACAGAAAAAAACCAATACAAGGACAGGAACCACGCCCTAGAAACAACAAGAAGGTAATCCCTCAACAAACCTAAAAGAAGACAGCCACAAGAACAAAATGCCAACTTTAACAACAAAAATAACAGGAAACAACAATTACTTTTCCTTAATATCTCTTAATATCAATGGACTCAACTCCCCGATAAAAAGACATAGACTAACAAACTGGCTACACAAACAAGACCCAACATTTTGCTGCTTACAGGAAACTCATCTCAGAGAAAAGGATAGACACTACCTCAGAATGAAAGGCTGGAAAACAATTTTCCAAGCAAATGGCATGAAGAAACAAGCTGGAGTAGCCATTCTAATATCTGATAAGATTGACTTCCAACCCAAAGTCATTAAAAAAGACAGGGAGGGACACTTCATACTCATCAAAGGTAAAATCCTCCAAGAGGAACTATCAATCCTGAATATCTATGCTCCAAATACAAAGGCAGCCACATTCATTAAAGAAACTTTAGTAAAGCTCAAAGCACACATTGCACCTCATACAATAATAGTGGGAGACTTCAACACACCACTTTCACCAATGGACAGATCATGGAAACAGAAACTAAACAGGGACACAGTGAAACTAAGAGAAATTATGAATCAAATGGATCTGGCAGATATCTACAGAACATTCTATCCTAAAACAAAAGGATATACCTTCTTCTCAGCACCTCATGGTACCTTCTCCAAAATTGACCACATAATTGGTCACAAAGCAGGCCTCAACAGATACAAAAATATTGAAATTGTCCCATGCATCCTATCAGATCACCATGGCCTAAGGCTGATCTTCAATAACAAAATAAATAATAGAAAGCCAACCTTCACGTGGAAACTGAACAACACTCTTCTCAATGATACCTTGGTCAAGGAAGGAATAAAGAAAGAAATTAAGGACTTTTTAGAGTTCAATGAAAATGAAGCCACAACATACCCAAACTTATGGGACACAATGAAAGCATTTCTAAGAGGAAAACTCATAGCTCTGAGTGCCTCCAAAAGGAAACTAGAGAGAGCACACATTAGCAGCTTGACAACACACCTAAAAGCACTAGAACAAAAGGAAGCAAATTCACCCAAGAGGAGTAGACGGCAGGAAATAATCAAACTCAGGGGTGAAATCAACCAAGTGGAAACAAGAAAAACTATTCAAAGAATCAACCAATCAAGGAGCTGGTTCTTTGAGAAAATCAACAAGATAGATAAACCCTTAGCCAGACTCACTAGAGGGCACAGGGAAAGCATCCTAATTAACAAAATCAGAAATGAAAAAGGAGACATAACAACAGATCCTGAAGACATCCAAAACACCATCAGATCCTTCTACCAAAGGCTATACTCAACAAAACTGGAGAACCTGGATGAAATGGAGAAGTTCCTAGACAGATACCAGGTACCAAAGTTGAATCAAGATCAGGTTAATGATCTAAACAGCCCTATATCCCCCAAAGAAATAGAAGCAGTCATTAATAGTCTCCCAACTAAAAAAAGCCCAGGACCAGATGGGTTTAGTGCAGAGTTCTATCAGACCTTCAAAGAAGATCTAATCCCAGTTCTTCACAAACTATTCCACAAAATAGAAACAGAAGGTACTCTACCCAACTCATTCTATGAAGCCACAATTACTCTGATACCTAAACCACAAAAAGACCCAACAAAGATAGAAAACTTCAGACCAATATCCCTTATGAATATTGATGCAAAAATCCTCAATAAAGTTCTTGCTAACCGAATCCAAGAACACATCAAAACAATCATCCATCCTGACCAAGTAGGTTTCATCCCAGGGATGCAGGGATGGTTCAATATACGGAAATCCATCAACGTAATCCAGTATATAAACAAACTCAAAGACAAAAACCACATGGTCATCTCGTTAGATGCGGAAAAAGCATTTGACAAGATCCAACACCCATTCATGATAAAAGTCTTGGAAAGATCAGGAATTCAAGGCCCATACCTAAACATGATAAAAGCAATCTACAGCAAACCAGTAGCCAACATCAAAGTAAATGGTGAGAAGCTTGAAGCAATCCCTCTAAAATCAGGGACTAGACAAGGCTGTCCACTTTCTCCATACCTATTCAACATTGTACTTGAAGTCCTAGCCAGAGCAATTCGACAACAAAAGGAGATCAAAGGGATACAAATTGGAAAAGATGAAGTCAAAATATCACTTTTTGCAGATGATATGATAGTATATATAAGTGACCCTAAAAATTCCACCAGAGAACTCCTAAGCCTGATAAACAGCTTCGGTGAAGTAGCTGGATATAAAATTAACTCAAACAAATCAATGGCCTTTCTCTACACAAAGAATAAACAGGCTGAGAAAGAAATTAGGGAAACAACACCCTTCTCAATAGTCACAAATAATATAAAATATCTTGGCGTGACTCTAACTAAGGAAGTGAAAGATCTGTATAATAAAAACTTCAAGTCTCTGAAGAAAGAAATTCTAGAAGATCTCAGAAGATGGAAAGATCTCCCATGCTCATGGATTGGCAGGATCAACATTGTAAAAATGGCTATCTTGCCAAAAGCAATCTACAGATTCAATGCAATCCCCATCAAAATTCCAAATCAATTCTTCAACGAATTAGAAAGTGCAATCTGCAAATTTATCTGGAATAACAAAAAACCTAGGATAGCAAAAACTCTTCTCAAGGATAAAAGAACCTCTGGTGGAATCACCATGCCGGACCTAAAGCTCTACTACAGAGCAATTGTGATAAAAACTGCATGGTACTGGTATAGTGACAGACAAATAGACCAATGGAATAGAATTGAAGACCCAGAAATGAACCCACACACCTATGGTCACTTGATCTTCGACAAGGGAGCTAAAAACATCCAGTGGAAGAAAGACAGCATTTTCAACAAATGGTGCTGGCACAACTGGTTGTTAACATGTAGAAGAATGCGAATCGATCCATTCCTATCTCCTTGTACTAAGGTCAAGTCTAAGTGGATCAAGGAACTTTACATAAAACCAGAGACACTGAAACTTATAGAGGATAAAGTGGGGAAAAGCCTTGAAGATATGGGCACAGGGGAAAAATTCCTGAATAGAACAGTAATGGCTTGTGCTGTAAGATCGAGAATTGACAAGTGGGACCTCATGAAACTACAAAGCTTCTGCAAGGCTAAAGACACCATCAATAAGACAAAAAAACCACCAACAGATTGGGAAAGGATCTTCACCTATCCTAAATCAGATAAGGGACTAATATCCAATATATATAAAGAACTCAAGAAGGTGGACTCCAGAAAGTCAAATAACCCCATTAAAAAATGGGGCTCAGAACTGAACAAAGAATTCTCACCTGAGGAATACCGAATGGCAGAGAAGCACCTGAAAAAATGTTCAACATCCTTAATCATCAGGGAAATGCAAATCAAAACAACCCTGAGATTCCACCTCACACCAGTCAGAATGGCTAAGATCAAAAATTCAGGTGACAGCAGATGCTGGCGAGGATGTGGAGAAAGAGGAACACTCCTCCATTGTTGGTGGGATTGCAAGCTTGTACAACCACTCTGGAAATCAGTCTGGCGGTTCCTCAGAAAATTGGACATAGTACTACCGGAGGATCCAGCAATACCTCTCCTGGGCATATATCCAGAAGATGTCCCAACCGGTAAAAAGGACACATGCTCCACTATGTTCATAGCAGCCCTATTTATAATAGCCAGAAGCTGGAAAGAACCCAGATGTCCCTCAACAGAGGAATGGATACAGAAATTATGGTACATTTACACAATGGAGTACTACTCAGCTATTAAAAAGAATGAATTTATGAAATTCCTAGCCAAATGGATGGACCTGGAGGGCATCATCTTGAGTGAAGTAACACAATCACAAAAGAACTCACACAATATGTATTCACTGATAAGTGGATATTAGCCCAAAACTTAGGATACCCAAGATATAAGATACAATTTGCTAAACGCATGAAACTCAAGAAGAATGAAGACCAAAGTGTGGACACTGTGCCCCTTCTTAGAATTGGGAACAAAACACCCAGGGAAGGAGTTACAGAGACAAAGTTCGTAGCTGTGATGAAAGGATGGACCATTTAGAGACTGCTGTATCCAGGGATCCGTCCCATAATCAGCTTCTAAACGCTGACACCATTGCATACACTAGCAAGATTTTGCTGAAAGGACCCAAATATAGCTGTCTCTTGTGAGACGATGCCGGGGCCTAGCAAACACAGGAGTGGATGTTCACAGTCAGCTATTGGATGTATCACAGGGCTCCCAATGGAGAAGCTAGAGAAAGTACCCAAGGAGCTAAAGGGATCTGCAACCCTATTGTTGGAACAACATGATGTACTAACCAGAACCCTGGAGCTCTTGTCTCTAGCTGCATATGTATCGAAAGATGGCCTAGTCGGCCATCAATGGAAAGAGAGGCCCATTGGACTTGCAAACTTTATATGCCCCAATATAGGGGAATGCCAGGGCCAAAAGAATGGGAATGGGTGGGTAGGGAAGTGGGGGGCGCTATGGGGGACTTTTGGGATAGTATTGGAAATGTAATTGAGGAAAATATGTAATAAAAATATAAAAAAAGAAAAAAGAAAAAAAAAAGAAAAAAAAAAAGAAAAAAAAAAAAAAAGGGTCAATACCCTCTGAGAGGACAATTTTCTCAAGTTGCCTCAGCTGACTGAGCTGATGGGAAACGGTTGCTTTTAAAGGCCAGGTGCCTTGCTGCTGCATGTCTGGCCAGATGTCAAGGGAGCAGCTCTTAAGGAAAAGCCAGGGGAAAAGTGCTTGGTGGGCCACATGCCCCGCCTCCCCACAAGCCAGAGTAGAGAAGAACTAGACACCAGGGACACCCTGATGGAAGAGAAGTCCTTGCTCTGGGGGCATTTGGCAGAAGCTCAGTATTTGCAATCCTCAGCCATTAATGCCTCAGAGTACTTGCCAATTCTTGTTTGTTTGTTTTTTGTTTTTCATTTTTCGAGACAGGGTTTCTCTGTGTAGCTCTGGCTGTCCTGGAACTCATTTTGTAGATCAGGCTGGCCTCGAACTCAGAAATCCGCTTGCCTCTGCCTCCCAAGTGCTGGGATTAAAGGCATGCACCACCACCACCCGGGTCGCCAATTCTTCATTAGCTTCCTAATACAGTTCCCATGGGCCTGTTCTCAGGCAGCCTGCCCAGGGGACTGCTGCTTTTTGTCTTCCCTTGCAGACTCCCAGGCTTGCTCTTCTTCCTAACTATTGATTCCCTTTCATCCAGCTCGACTCTCTGCCCAGTGCCTAGGTAAGGTGTTTAAAGGGAAGCGTCTTACCGTACTTGGGCCTCAGTTCCATTCTTTCCTGTTCGTCCATGCTGTCTAGGATGGTATACTTGGTTTTCTTCCGGATCTTAGTCCTTTTCCGTCTGAAAGAAAAGTGAAACGCTAGATTGGATGCTTAGAATGGCACTTGGTATCTCTTCCACATAAATTGCCACACCAACCTCAGTAGAAACTGTGTGACAAGTTCTGCCACAGACTAAGGCAAAAACTTCAAAAGAAGGAGGCCTCCTGGGACCGGTTGTGGAACTCTTGGCTGGAGCAAAATACTGTGCCATAAGTTCTCATGGCAATCTATCTGTTTTGTTTTCTCTTATTCCTTTTCTTATTTACATGTTCCTGGTAGCCTAGGCTAAGATCTTAAGGGAGAATAATGGGTAAGAAACCATCCCTTAAGATGGGGTCACTAACATGACCTTATCTCTGGGGAAACCAACGCTTTACTTTATAAATCATTTACAAAATTATATAATAGTATTGTGATAGAGAAAAAACTTTCCCAACAATAAAGTTTCATATGGCTACACGTGTGTTATTGGAAGTGGGCTTTGGTATATGGTAAAGAAAGCCTTAAATAAGAAGAATTAAAATAATTTAAGTTTATGTGTTGAAGACTTATTTTAAAAAATCAGGCATTAGATGCTAAACAATAATTGACCATAACAATTTATTAATCTGCTCTTGGAATATGCCACTAGCCTTGGATGACTGCCTCACTGAAGACACCCTTTCAGAGTTGTTATTCTTGGAGGATTTCTATTAATCATGCTGTCACCTGTTCTGTTTGTGAGTCACTGAGTACATCTTTTCAGAGTTGTAATGTCTGCTTGATTTTTGTGCTTTACTGCGCCAAATGATAATGATGGTATTTATGATTGCTTCACTGTACACATCATCTAAGAATTATAATATTTGGTTTTTGTTTTGTTTTTCACTATATGAGTACAATGTAGCTGTTTCCAGACACAACAGAAGAGGGCATCAGACCCCTTTACAGATGGTTGTGAGCCATCATGTGGTTGCTGGGAATTGAACTCAGGACCTTTGGAAGAGCAGACAGTGCTCTTAACCACTGAGCCATCTCTCCAGCCCAATATTTGTTTGGTTTTTTTTTTAATGTATAAAAACCCCTGCTTGAGGACTGCAAAATACACTCAGATTCAAACTGCCTCTGTGTTTGTTTCTGTTTGTCACTGCCAAATCCTTACCCACCTAGATTTCGAGGACCCTCATTCCAGGGACCCTGATACCTGACTGGAGTGTTGAGTGGCAATAAATAAAGGGTTCCCCTGAGCCTGGGGTGCTGGAGTCAAGCAATGCCCAACACCTGTATACAGCCCAGGCACCTTTCCCCACAAGTGATGTTTCCCTTAGAAACACGTGGGTGAGCAAGATTCCTCCAAACTAGTGCTAACTAAGAATGTTCAGAGACATGGGACTAAAACCACCAACCAGCAGGAGGGGCACACAAAAGAGGTAAGACACTGAAGCCCCACACTTATCTTAGAAATAACTCTGTCTTCCGTTTTTTTTCCTACAAGACGTAAAAACTGGGATGAAGCAGGGCAATGGTGGCGCACACTTTAATTCCAGCACTTGGGAGGCAGAGGCAGGTGGATTTCTGAGTTTGAGGTCAGCCTGGTCTACAGAGTGAGTTCCAGGACAGCCAGGGCTACACAGAGAAACCCTGTCTCAGAAAACCAAAACCAAAAAAACAAAACAAACAAACAAACAAAAAAGTGGGATGATCCTTTGTGCTTCACAATGAACTGCTAAGGATCACTTGAAAACACTCATTTAAACTACATTAAACTCAGGCAGCAGAGGCAGGAAGCTCTCTTTGAGTTTGAAGCCAGCCTGCTCTACCTAGCAAGTCCCAGAACCCACGGCTACATAGTGAACCACTGTTGCTAAACAAGCAAACAAACAAAGGAACCACTAGCTAAGGTGTGGTTCTGACCATATGTCATTCAGAGCAAGGGCTTCTTGATTTCAGTTTAGTGCTTGCTAGCTGGAGACTTTGAGAATACTATTTAAGACTTCTGTGTCCCATGCCCTTGCCTCCAGAAGAGTCCCTTTCTCCTGTGGTCACTGGGAAGGCCAAAAACTGCAGTATAGTTAGAGCCTGTCATTATGGATCAAAATGGCAAAGGCTCAGTAGATGTTCAAAGTAAGCACCATTTACTTACTGTCCACAACCCTGAGATATAAAATATTCACAGCCACACTCAGTAGGTTCTGGGATCTGGGCCTCTCCCTAAGGCCTTGGCTCACCCCCACTGCTGGGAATTCAATCACAAATGGATCTCAAAGAAAGTAAGCAGCATTTTCGGAAACAGCTATTACTTTCAGATTGCCTTTTTAAAAGCACATCTTTAGACAATACAGTGTTTTGTATAGAAAGATGAGCCTACCACTCTCTGCTGAGGTCTAGTGGTATCTTTCCTTACAAAACTCCTCGTGAGGGCTGAGCCTGGGGTTCTGGAAGATTCTGACAATGAGGCAGCCTAGGGGCCTCTCAGAAGTCACCTCCATTCTCAGAAGAAAACCTTAAAGCAAAGGGTCCCTTGGGTATGCCATTGCCTCTCTTCAAGGTTTAGATGGACTAAAGGATTCAGACTGATCCAATTGTCACTTCATACAGTGACGTCTACAGAATAGACCCACACATTTCTACAATGTCTTTCTCTGCTGACATGGAAGGCCACCTGGGCACTGGTCTGGTGACATGCAAGAACGAGTTACTATCAGGTTTGGGGGAGAGAGTGCCTGCCTTGCACAGACAAGACACTAGGTTTAATTCCTACCATATACATATATATTTATATATAATTTTATCTATAAATATTGTGTAATGTGTATTTATATATATAATTTTATCTCTATATATTATATAATATGTATAGTAGATTTAATATAGGATTGTGGGCCCTGCTAGAAGGTGAAACCTTCAGTTAGAGAAAGCTGCCCCCAGTGTTGCTCCACTGACTTAGACGCACATGCTAGACTTGTAAAGGACATCATTGTGCCCATGAAGTCCAGTTTATTTTAAAGCCTTGTTGTCAGTTAGTTAACCAGTTGAGCAGTTAAGACAAACCCAAGCAAAAAAGACCAAAGCTGTCCATCACCCCAGCATCTTCTTTGCACACAATGAACAAGCATATTAGGTACCTCCTGCAGCAGCAGATGCACAGCCAAGTCACAGCTCCAGTTAGCACTGTTAGCGTCAATGCCAGAGCTGCTACATAGAATATACTCCACTCTGCAAAAGAAAAGGTCAGAGTGCACAGTGATAAACTATTTGCTAAACAGCTTGGTTCTTGGTGAGACGGACTCACGTCTGAGCAGCAGCCAGCTGTGGTACAGAGGGCACTGTGGGGGCAGACAAAAGAGCCAGGCTAGGCGCCAATCAGAACAGCAGACTGATGACTTTGTCTGTTTGGTGTAAGGACCTCATGAGGCACATAACTCAGGGACCTCAGGAACATAGTTCAGGCGGACTTGAGAACAGGAAATCCAAAATAACTGAAAAGAATCAGGGAAGCAGCTATGCCTCCTACATACAAATGTATGAAATATTATACAGCTAATGCCAGAATCCCAAGAATCATAACAACCTTTGTCCCTAAAAATATCTGCATGACACTGTTCTCCTCTCCTCTCCTCTCCTCCCCTCCCCCTCCCCTTCCTCTTCCTCTTTCTCCTCCATTTTCTACCTTCTTCTTTGTGAGACAGGCTCTCATGTAACTCAGACTGGTCTTGAATTTATTACATAACCAAGGATGATCTTGAACTTCTAATCCTCCTATCCTACACCCCCAGTACTGGGATTACGGGTGTGCACCCTACACATGGTTTTATGTGAGACTCTGTGTATGGGAGATAGAGTCTAAGGCTTTGGATATACTTGGCAAGCACTCTACTTACTAGGCTATATTCCCAGACCCACGGCATGGTCTTCACAAAGCAAGCCAAGAGTCTGTATGATTGGTTGCCTGCAGCATGAAGACATCTACCAGGTCAAAGGTCAAAGGTCAATTTGGGAACTACTCCTCATCCCTTCTGTATCCTAAGCTTTGCAATAATAACTTAGGGGCAAACATGCCAATGGCTGCCCAACATAGTGGCACATACTTTTAATCACATCTTTTGGAAGTTGGAGACAGGCAAATCTCTGTGAGTTCAAAGCCAGTCTGGTCTACAGAAAGGATTTCAGGACAACAAGGACTATGTAGAGAGATGCTGTCTCAAAAACAAAAACAAAAACAAAGCAAACACCAATGGATCAAGGTTTCATGTTTAACCTGATTGACTATTATGCCCCCTTCCTAGAACAGTGGCCTGAGGCTGGTTTCCTTCTTGATGTTTGTGGGGGGGTTAAGCAAGAAAACAACACGGCAGGCAGTTCTTAACATCTTTCGGCCATTTATGTCCATCGGGATTGCCAGGATAGCAAATTAGCTCTTAGGAGTAGACTGCCATTAACAAATAGTTTTCTAGCTTAGTATTGTGACTCATATGCAATCCTAGCACTTAGAAGGTGGAAGTAGAAGGGTCAGGAGTTCAAGGTCATCCTCTACTACATAGAGAAACCAGAGTCAGGCTAAGCTCTATGAGACCCTGTCTCAAAAAAAAAAAAGTAGTGTGTGTGTATGTGTGTGTGTGTGTGTGTGTGTGTGTGTCTATGTGTGCGTGTCTTTGTGGGGTACTGTTTTTCTTTCCAGAGGGACTGACAAAAAGCACCAGCATGGGCTCTGGGGCACTACGGTGATTCCTGTTTGTGGTACCTGCTTGGGCTGACCCCTAGCAGTGTGGGCCACATTTCCCATTTTGTATTATCCCAACAGAATACATAGGAGGTGTGTCATCATAACGTCCCAACATCCTAAGTCACAGCAGGTACAATCTGAGGGGAAGAATCTCAAGGCAGTTGCTTTTTAGAACCCAAATCTATCTCACAGGAGGTTTTGCAGACGAGGCTCGGGAGACAGATTGGGACAAGCTTTTTAATGTACAACTAAGTGAGTTGGTTCACTTGGCTTCAGGAAAGAATGCTGCGGGATGGCTCTAGGTGCTGAGCCAGGGAGAGATGAATATCCCCGAGAACCACAGCAGAAGCCACGACCACACACGCACCACTCACCACAGTTGCTCTCTCCATCCCACATGTACCGCTGTATGAGGTTCTCCATCCACAGCTGGGAGCAGATGCAGCGCTTCGTGATGGGGTCACAGTGACCATGGCCTGAACACTTGAGAAGGCACCCTGTGAAAAGTGGTACAGAGCTGAGGCTAACATGGACAAGGGGGATCCCTGCTTTTCCACTTCCAGAGTAGAGGCCTAAGATAAATGGGTGAACTAACAATCTCTCAAGAAGCCAGGTGTAGTAATGTGTGCCCTTAATTATTCCAGCACTCAGGAGGCCGATGCAGGTGGATCTCTGAGTTTGTGGCCAGCCTGGTCTACAAAGCGAGTTCCAAGACAACCAGAACTACACAGAGAAGCCTTGTCTCACAAAAAAAAAAAAAAAAAAAAAAAAAGCAAACAAACAAAAACACTACCAGCACCACCACCACCAACAACAACAAAACTCTCTTATAAGCCAAGCATGACAACAGATACCTAAAATCCTAGAACTCAGGAGGCTGAAGCAGGAACATTTCTGCAGGTTTGATGTTGATACAGAAAGCACCAGCTCAGCCAGGACTACATAATAAGACTCTGCCTCAGCCCTTACCACCACCACCAAAACAGGAGCATAAACTCTCACCACCTACGAGCTCGTCAGGAAGCAAACGAAGGGAAAATCCAATCCATATCATAGAACGAGCCGTGACATTTAACAGTATAATAATCTCTAAGAACATGTGCACTGAAACCAACTGGGTGTGCACAGTGCTTGGTCTTTATTGGAACACAACTCATAGTCATTCTTACAGTCCACAGCTAGAAGAGTAGTGTGTGATTACAGAACACATCCAGGGAGGAAGACCAGGCAGCCACGAATGTCTCATGGAAAAGAAATTCTAAAGGATTTGGAAAAATAGTAATGGCACGATGTAAAATACAAAGACATGGCAAGAGCTGTGATGTAACTCAGTGGTAGAGACATGAGATTGAATCCCCAGCAACACACACACACACACACTCACATAGACACATACACAAACATACACTCACTACACTCTCTCACATGCACACTCACACAAATGCATACTCAAAACATCTGATCATATTATTTTTCCTAAAGATAGAACAACAAAAATGAAATATATCAGAATAGTAACAAAAGTTTGGAAGATGGAAATTCTAAACTCTACAAACTAGAAGATTGTTTTCTTCTTTGTCCATTTCATAATTGTATATATATCAGATCAGGATATCTCTGTGCAGTTCTGGCTTCCCTGGAACTCACTCTGTAGACCATAGACCAGGCTGGCCACAAACTCAGAGATCCACCTGTCTCTGCCTCCTGAGTGCTGGGATTAAAGTCATGTGCACCACACACAGCTCTCAGATTTTCTACAATAAATAAATCACTGCTTTGGGCTTTAGAAAAACAAATGACAGGAGTTACAGAGACAAAGTTTGGAGCTGAGACGAAAAGATGGACCATCTAGAAACTGCCATATCCGGGGATCCATCCCGTAATCAGCTTCCAAACGCTGACACCATTGCATATACTAGCAAGATTTTGCTAAAAGGACCCAGATATGGCTGTCTCTTGTGAGACTATGCCGGGGCCTGGCAAACACAGACGTGGATGCTCACAGTCAGCTATTGGATGGATCACAGGGCCCCCAATGGAGGAGCTAGGGAAAGTACTCAAGAAGCTGAAGGGATCTGCAACCCTATAGGTGGAACAACAATATGAACTAACCAGTACCCCCCCCCCCAGAGCTCGTGTCTCTAGCTGCATATGAATCAGAAGATGGCCTAGTCGGCCATCAGTGGAAAGAAAGGCCCATTGGTCATGCAAACTTTATATGCCTCAGTACAGGGGAACGCCAGGGCCAAGAAGTGGGAGTGGGTGGGTAGGGGAATGGGTGGGGGAGCGCGTGGGGGACTTTTTGGGATAGCATTGGAAATGTAATTGAAATAAACACCCAATAAAAAAAAGAAAGAAAAACAAATGACTTTACTTTGAAAAATATCAAGTTACCGAGTTACTCCATGTTATGAGTAAGAGTGTCAATTGTAGACTAACACATGTGTGAAACAACTTTGTCAAATATTATCATATTATGGAAACTCTGAGATGACTACCTTCATTAACATTTACTCATGAGATAAGGACAGGGACCATGGAACTAGGAATCAGTTTGGTGTCCTGAAGGGACAAGCAGAGCTAAGAAATGTGGTTACAACTATTTTAAACTGGCAGGAAGAGTTTTTGAAACAGTGATGTGTGATACTACTGTTCTCTGATTTCTTTCCAAGACAAGAGCAGTTGGTAAATGGGTCGCCTACTGGAGAAATAATTGCAGAGTCTCTGGGGGGTTGAAAGGAAAATGTCTGTATTAGATAGCTTTCTTGTTTCTATGGCCAGACTCCTGAACTTAAAGGGCAAAGGGCTTACAGTTCAAAGGGATACAGACTATTATGGCAGAGGAGGCATGGCCACAGGATTGAGAGGCAGCTGGACACACTGCTCTACTGTGAGGAAGTAGGAAGGGTAGACAGAGGTAGGAGGTGGGGGAGTGTGAAGAAGGCTAGGCTAGGAAACCCCAAGACCTGCACCCAGGGGACCACCTCCTCCAGCAAGGCTCCACCTCCTAAAAATTCCATCATCTTCTCATCAGGGCCACCAGTTGGGCTCCAAGTGTTCAAAGACACTATAGAGAACGTTTTTACATTCAAACTACAACCATGTCCATGTTGTGCCTATAAGACTCGTGCATGGTTAGCACATCTGACTGTTTTATTATAGTATTTCTGTGGGAGATGTACCTGCTGTGTCTACCCTCAAGACCTTGAAAAGCAGGAAAGCCTCCTTCTCCTTGGAAAGCCGCTTGTGCAGATTCTGGGCCACATCAGCAGCTCTGAGAACCTTGAAAGGTGACCCACTCTGTACATAAAATACAATCACAGTGCTGTAGAAGAGACAGAGAGAGGACAGACACATCATTAGACAGCGACCAGCATGGCGTTTCACCTCAGCCTCCTGGCCTGCACAGTTGAGAAGGTAGATGGCTACAGCTCTGTGATTGGATTCATTCTTCTTCATTCTTCTTCATTCTTATTGCCAAATAACATTCCATATAGATAGATAGATAGATAGATAGATAGATAGATAGATAGATAGATAGAGATACACATATATATTCATGAATATATATGTATATATATATATTTCTGAACATATTTAAGTAACTTGTATAACTTGTTTGCGGGTGTAGATGTGGATGTCAAAGGTCAACTCTGGGTGTCATTCCTCGGATGACATTCAGCTTGTTGTATCCAACAAGGTCTTTCTTTAAAAAAAGGAGGGGTAGTGGGAGATTTACTTGTTTATTTATGCATTTGTTTTATGTATGTGGCTACATGTGGTCATCCACATAACAATCTTTGTGCCACTAGTGTGTCTGGTGCCTACAGAGGCCAGAAGAGGGCATCAGATTCCCTAGGGCTGACGTTACAGAGAGTTGTGAGCAGCCATGTGGTGCTGGGGAGCCAACCCAGGTCCTCTGAAAGGCAGCCAGTGCTCTTAACTCCTGAGCCATCTTGACAGAATGGGAAACAAGGTCTCTCATTGGAGGCTTGGAGCTCATTGATAAGGCTAGGCTGGACTACCAGTGAGCCCCAAGGATCCTTCCCCAACCTGTCCCTGCCCTCCAACCACCATTCAGTCACCACTGTAGGTTGCATAAGAATGTTCCCCATGGGATATGTATTTGAGCACAGTGGTCCCAGTTGGTGACACTGTTTGGGGGATGGAGTGGTTCAGCCTTGCTGGAGGAAGTACATCACTGAAAGCAGGCTGTGAGACTTATAGCTGGCTCCACTTCAAGCTACTCCTTTCTGTTTGTAGTTGAAGACATGATTTCTCAGCTCCTGCTCTTCCCATCATGCTTGCTGCTCACTGCCCCGCCTCTGATGTGATATCCTCTGGAATGGTAAGCCCAAGATAGACCCTTTCCTCCATGAATTGTTTTTCTGGTCATGGTATTTCATCCCAACAGGAAAGCTACTACAGCCACCACCGTCCCCCTTACTTTCATTTGAATGCTTTGGGGGCGGGGGGGGGTGTACACATGCCACAGTCCATGTGTATAAGTCAGAGGACCGTTCTCTCTTTCTACCACGTGGGTCCCAGGGGTTAAACTCAGGTCACCAGGCCCAGTAGCAGGTGCATTTCCTTGCTGAGCCTTTATTTACTTATTTGTTTGTTTGTTTTTTCTGGCCCTTTGTCCAGATTTTTACTTGAGTTCCGTATCAAACTCAGGTCTTCAAGCTTTCATGGCAAAATACCTTACCAACGAGCTATCTCCCCAGTTCCCATATATCACTTCTATCCATTGATGGACATTTAGGTTGCTTACACTCTATCATGAATATATGTTGTGAACTGTCAATAAATACTTTTTAAAAAATATTTATTTAATGTATATGAGTACACTGTAGCTGTCTTCAAACATACCAGAAGAGGGCATCAGATCCCATTACAGATGGTTGTGAGCCACCATGTGGGAATTGCTGGGAATTGAACTCAGGACCCCTGGAAGAGCAGTCAGTGCTCTTAACAGTTGAGCCATCTCTCCAGCCCCTAAATACTTTTTTAAATGTAGATGAAAGTTTTTATATTCCCCTCAATAACTGCATTAGGTAACTAATTCTATAGCTAAATTTTTTTTACAGTGTCTGTTCATTTTACATCTGTGCCAGCAACACACAGTGCTCTGAACAGTTGCCATGATCTAAACTTTAGATTATATAGGCAAGCAGTAAACAGGTATTAAAAGATAGGTGTGTGTGTGTGTGTGTGTGTGTGTGTGTGTGTGTGTGTGTGTGTGAGTGTGTGAGTGTGTGAGTGTGTATGCGCGCGCGTACACAGATGTGGTAATCAGAGGATAAGTTATGGAAGTGAGTTCTCTCCTCCACTATGTGAGTCCTAATGATTGAACTCCGGTCTTCGGGCTTGGTAGCAGACAACTTCACCTTGCTAAGACATCTTTTGGCCCTGGGAGTAGTTTTGTTTGACAGTTCTGTTGACTATGCATGCTGACTCAAGCACAGGGAAAGGCTTTCCTACTATGGACTCCTACCATGGACTAGGTTTTAAACTTTGTATACTGTGTACTTTGGAAACTTTGTATACTCTCAGATCAGGAGACTGCGGCTCCCCCAACTCCACCCCACCCCCCACCCCCTGCCGGAGGAGCTTCAGCAGCCAGGTCCCTCCCCAGACCTCTCTGCCATAACATTTTCAGCCTCTGTAACTGTTAAAAAGGTCATCTCTAGCTCCTCTGTAGGACCCTTCCCAGATGATGTTAATTTTAGGTAAAAAGTCTGAGCAAAATCCCACCAAACCCTAAGCAGGAAAACCTACCAATCCCTGAGCTTGCCACAGAAACCCACCAATCCCTGAGCACCAAAAACTACCAATGACTGAACAGGAAACCCTACCAATCCCTGGGCTCTCCCAAGCTCAGGACTTGAAATCCCACCAATCCTCACCCTGGATAGCTCCATGCACCGCCCCCCTCCCCCCTTAAGAACTCCTATGTAGCCGGGTGTGGTGGTGCACGCCTTTAATCCCAGCACTTGGGAGGCAGAGGCAGGCGGATTTCTGAGTTCGAGGCCAGCCTGGTCTACAAAGTGAGTTCCAGGACAGCCAGAGCTACGCAGAGAAACCCTGTCTCGAAAAACAAAAAAACAAAACAAAACAAAAAAAAAAAAAAAAAAAAAAGAACTCCTATGTAACTGTTGCTCAGTTCTCTGTTGTCTCCTTCTGGAAGCAAGATTTAGCCGATCCTGGATTCACCCCTCCACACCCTGGACCCTCCCATAAGTCTCTTTTATGAGATTTACTTTCTGATGTGACTCTTGCCAGAAGAAGCCAAGAAGCAATGAAGAGAAGGGAAGAAAGGAAGAAGTGGAGCAGGGCCGAGGCTCCTGAGCCCCTCAGCTCAGTGGGGATCCCCTCCCCTGAGAGCTGCAACGCCCCTGCTGAGGAGGCTTCCTCTAAGAGCTGTGTGGTTCCCGAGCTCCTGTGCCTCAGGATGCCCTTCCACTGGGACACTGTCCCACCTCAGGGCTATGTGGTTCCTGGGCTCCACAAAGTATCCTAAGTCCCAGGATACCTTTCCATCTGAGCAGGAAAACTAACGATTTCCTTAATATAATGGAGCATATTGTCATGTGATGAACACACCTATATCTTCTCTAGAGAAATATATATAGCTCTTTCCCAGGACTACCGAAAATAGTTCCACAGCTTAATCACTGAAAACAAGAGCAATCTCTTGTCTCACAGTTCTAGTCAGCCAAAGCAGTTACCTCACTGCAGACTCGCCTTCAGCAAGCACAGGTAGCAGAAATTCATCAATATGAAGAGATGTATTTAGTACATATTGTGGCTTTGGTCTGATTGAGAATAAGGTAAGCTATAAGGGCCGGCAGCCAAGGACAGGCCACTGAGACTCTGGATTATTCAATCTAAGACAGAGGCATGTGCCAAGAGGCTATGGTTTGTTCATAATAGCACCATAGAGCCGTGTTTGTGTAAAATAAACACAAGCAAGCTGCACATGTTCTCCAGGGCAGATCAGAATAAATTCATTGTAGACCAAAGTCCCGAGACAGGCGCAGCTGCCAGCCACTAAAATTCCCAGGCAGGACCATGGAGCATAAGTAAATTTTATGCCCCAGTCCAGCTAATTTTTTATTATATATTTAGGGAGGAATTGCAGCCTCCCCCAGCCTTGAGCAGGCTGACTCAGACCTGTTCTGCCACTGTGAACAAGAATACCTAGTCTTCCAACCTAGATAGGTCTATTGTTCTGCCACCCGTGCTCTTCTCCAAGACACTGCTACCCGCTGAGAGGCTGAACCTGTCATCCTGAGATAAGCAACAGCTTGGCGACCAAGTGCTGACAGCCTGGCAACAAAGCATCAAGAGCCTGGCATGGCAGGAGATGGGCCTTCCCCCTTTATAAATAAGCTCAGACTCTTAAACTCTGGGACCTTGTCTTGGTCTTGTTCTTTCTCTTCCCTGCCCCCTGTCTTTTCTCCATATAGCCCCAGCCTACCCCTCAGGAACCCGGTTTGTGTGGCTGCGGGTGGCTACACAAAGCCTCAAATAAAAGTGTTGGTAGGGTCATGCTCTCTGGCACTCTGTAGACAGATTATGTTCCACATCTTTCTCTCAGCTGGTAGATGCATTAGTATCACCCGTACCTCTTTATTACCTGACATTATTTTCATGTATGTGCTTCCTGTATGTCTCCCATGTGTGTGTGTGTGTGTGTGTGTGTGTGTGTGTGTGTGTGCAGGTGTTCATGTACAGGTACATGTGTGCATGTGCAGGTATGTGTGTAGGTGTGTACATGCAGGTTGAGACCAGAGGTCTTCTCAGCACCAGTTTGAATACTATCTTGTCCTCACATTTTCTCTGCAAAAAATCAGTCTGTTAGCTTTAAATTCAGTTTTATTCAAGTTCGTAGGACATGGGCAGAATTAAACTAAATTCTTAGAAAAACATCACATGAATGGGCCCCATCCCAGGTCCTGATAGGGTTCTTCAGAAACGTCATGATCCAGGCATCTGTCCACTGTCCATGTGCCTTTCAACATTCTTGTCCCCTAAACTTTGCTTATAGTATTGTAGAGCTTTTCTACCTTGAAGTTCCAAATCCTTTCATATTCTTTCCACAAACGTGTTTCAAAAGCCTATGAACCACATGGTCAGGTTTATCACCACATTAGTCCTACTCCTGGTACTGATATTCTGTCTAGGCTCTTTTCCTATTGTCATGGCAAAAGAATATTAAAGGAAAATGAGGTAGTTTGGACTTATAGTTTGAGGAAGTTCTGGTAGCAAGACTTGGGGCAGCTGGTCATGGTTCAAAAGTAGAAATAAAGAACACCTATGTTCAATTCATTTTCTCCTTTTTATACAGACCAGGATCCTCTACCTAGGGAATGATGCTACCCGCATTATTGAGATGGGAAGACCCATCTCAATAACCTAATCAAAACAATTATTCAACAGATATATCCAGAGGGTCATCTCTTAGATCAAGTTGACAACTAAGATTAACAATTTCAGCTTGTGTCTTAGTTAGGGTTTCCATTGCTGTGGAGAGAAACCATGAACTCTTTTTTTTTTTAATTTTTAATATTTTTATTACATATTTTCCTCAATTACATTTCCAATGTTATCCCAAAAGTCCCCCATAGCGCCCCCCACTTCCCTACCCACCCATTCCCATTCTTTTGGCCCTGGCATTCCCCTATATTGGGGCATATAAAGTTTGCAAGTCCAATGGGCCTCTCTTTCCATTGATGGCCGACTAGACCATCTTTCGATACATATGCAGCTAGAGACAAGAGCTCCGGGGTTCTGGTTAGTACATTATGTTGTTCCAACAATAGGGTTGCAGATCCCTTTAGCTCCTTGGGTACTTTCTCTAGCTTCTCCATTGGGAGCCCTGTGATACATCCAATAGCTGACTGTGAACATCCACTCCTGTGTTTGCTAGGCCCCGGCATCGTCTCACAAGAGACAGCTATATTTGGGTCCTTTCAGCAAAATCTTGCTAGTGTATGCAATGGTGTCCGCGTTTAGAAGCTGCTTATGGGATGGATCCCTGGATACGGCAGTCTCTAAATGGTCCATCCTTTCATCACAGCTACGAACTTTGTCTCTGTAACTCCTTCCCTGGGTGTTTTGTTCCCAATTCTAAGAAGGTGCAGAGTGTCCACACTTTGGTCTTCATTCTTCTTGAGTTTCATGCGTTTAGCAAATTGTATCTCATATCTTGGGTATCCTAAGTTTTGGGCTAATATCCACTTATCAATGAATACATATTGTGTGAGTTCTTTTGTGGTTGTGTTACTTCACTCAAGATGATGCCCTCCAGGTCCATCCATTTGGCTAGGAATTTCATAAATTCATTCTTTTTAATAGCTGAGTAGTACCCCATTGTGTAAATGTACCATAATTTCTGTATCCATTCCTCTGTTGAGGGACATCTGGGTTCTTTCCAGCTTCTGGCTATTATAAATAGGGCTGCTATGAACATAGTGGAGCATGTGTCTTTTTTACCGGTTGGGACATCTTCTGGATATATGCCCAGGAGAGGTATTGCTGGATCCTCCAGTAGTACTATGTCCAATTTTCTGAGGAACCGCCAAACTGATTTCCAGAGTGGTTGTACAAGCTTGCAATCCCACCAACAATGGAGGAGTGTTCCTCTTTCTCCACATCCTCGCCAGCATCTGCTGTCACCTGAATTTTTGATCTTAGCCATTCTGACTGGTGTGAGGTGGAATCTCAGGGTTGTTTTGATTTGCATTTCCCTGATGATTAAGGATGTTGAACATTTTTTCAGGTGCTTCTCTGCCATTCGGTATTCCTCAGGTGAGAATTCTTTGTTCAGTTCTGAGCCCCACTTTTTAATGGGGTTATTTGACTTTCTGGAGTCCACCTTCTTGAGTTCTTTATATATATTGGATATTAGTCCCTTATCTGATTTAGGATAGGTGAAGATCCTTTCCCAATCTGTTGGTGGTTTTTTTGTCTTATTGATGGTGTCTTTAGCCTTGCAGAAGCTTTGCAGTTTCATGAGGTCCCACTTGTCAATTCTCGATCTTACAGCACAAGCCATTACTGTTCTATTCAGGAATTTTTCCCCTGTGCCCATATCTTCAAGGCTTTTCCCCACTTTCTCCTCTATAAGTTTCAGTGTCTCTGGTTTTATGTGTAGTTCCTTGATCCACTTAGACTTGACCTTAGTACAAGGAGATAGGAATGGATCGATTCGCATTCTTCTACATGTTAACAACCAGTTGTGCCAGCACCATTTGTTGAAAATGCTGTCTTTCTTCCACTGGATGTTTTTAGCTCCCTTGTCGAAGATCAAGTGACCATAGGTGTGTGGGTTCATTTCTGGGTCTTCAATTCTATTCCATTGGTCTATTTGTCTGTCACTATACCAGTACCATGCAGTTTTTATCACAATTGCTCTGTAGTAAAGCTTTAGGTCCGGCATGGTGATTCCACCAGAGGTTCTTTTATCCTTGAGAAGAGTTTTTGCTATCCAAGTTTTTTTGTTATTCCAGATGAATTTGCAGATTGCACTTTCTAATTCGTTGAAGAATTGAGGTGGAATTTTGATGGGGATTGCATTGAATCTGTAGATTGCTTTTGGCAAGATAGTCATTTTTACAATGTTGATCCTGCCAATCCATGAGCATGGGAGATCTTTCCATCTTCTGAGATCTTCTATAATTTCTTTCTTCAGAGACTTGAAGTTTTTATTATACAGATCTTTCACTTCCTTAGTTAGAGTCACGCCAAGATATTTTATATTATTTGTGACTATTGAGAAGGGTGTTGTTTCCCTAATTTCTTTCTCAGCCTGTTTATTCTTTGTGTAGAGAAAGGCCATTGATTTGTTTGAGTTAATTTTATATCCAGCTACTTCACCGAAGCTGTTTATCAGGCTTAGGAGTTCTCTGGTGGAATTTTTAGGGTCACTTATATATACTATCATATCATCTGCAAAAAGTGATATTTTGACTTTATCTTTTCCAATTTGTATCCCTTTGATCTCCTTTTGTTGTCGAATTGCTCTGGCTAGGACTTCAAGTACAATGTTGAATACGTATGGAGAAAGTGGACAGCCTTGTCTAGTCCCTGATTTTAGAGGGATTGCTTCAAGCTTCTCACCATTTACTTTGATGTTGGCTACTGGTTTGCTGTAGATTGCTTTTATCATGTTTAGGTATGGGCCTTGAATTCCTGATCTTTCCAAGACTTTTATCATGAATGGGTGTTGGATCTTGTCAAATGCTTTTTCCGCATCTAAGGAGATGACCATGTGGTTTTTGTCTTTGAGTTTGTTTATATACTGGATTACGTTGATGGATTTCCGTATATTGAACCATCCCTGCATCCCTGGGATGAAACCTACTTGGTCAGGATGGATGATTGTTTTGATGTGTTCTTGGATTCGGTTAGCAAGAACTTTATTGAGGATTTTTGCATCAATATTCATAAGGGATATTGGTCTGAAGTTTTCTATCTTTGTTGGGTCTTTTTGTGGTTTAGGTATCAGAGTAATTGTGGCTTCATAGAATGAGTTGGGTAGAGTACCTTCTGTTTCTATTTTGTGGAATAGTTTGTGAAGAACTGGGATTAGATCTTCTTTGAAGGTCTGATAGAACTCTGCACTAAACCCATCTGGTCCTGGGCTTTTTTTAGTTGGGAGACTATTAATGACTGCTTCTATTTCTTTGGGGGATATAGGGCTGTTTAGATCATTAACCTGATCTTGATTCAACTTTGGTACCTGGTATCTGTCTAGGAACTTCTCCGTTTCATCCAGGTTCTCCAGTTTTGTTGAGTATAGCCTTTGGTAGAAGGATCTGATGGTGTTTTGGATGTCTTCAGGATCTGTTGTTATGTCTCCTTTTTCATTTCTGATTTTGTTAATTAGGATGCTTTCCCTGTGCCCTCTAGTGAGTCTGGCTAAGGGTTTATCTATCTTGTTGATTTTCTCAAAGAACCAGCTCCTTGATTGGTTGATTCTTTGAATAGTTCTTCTTGTTTCCACTTGGTTGATTTCGCCCCTGAGTTTGATTATTTCCTGCCGTCTACTCCTCTTGGGTGAATTTGCTTCCTTTTGTTCTAGTGCTTTTAGGTATGTTGTCAAGCTGCTAATGTGTGCTCTCTCTAGTTTCCTTTTGGAGGCACTCAGAGCTATGAGTTTTCCTCTTAGAAATGCTTTCATTGCGTCCCATAAGTTTGGGTATGTTGAGGCTTCATTTTCATTGAACTCTAAAAAGTCCTTAATTTCTTTCTTTATTCTTTCCTTGACCAAGGTATCATTGAGAAGAGTGTTGTTCAGTTTCCACGTGAAGGTTGGCTTTCTATTATTTATTTTGTTATTGAAGATCAGCCTTAGTCCATGGTGATCTGATAGGATGCATGGGACAATTTCAATATTTTTGTATCTGTTGAGGCCTGCTTTGTGACCAATTATGTGGTCAATTTTGGAGAAAGTACCATGAGGTGCTGAGAAGAAGGTATATCCTTTTGTTTTAGGATAGAATGTTCTGTAGATATCTGCCAGATCCATTTGATTCATAACTTCTGTTAGTTTCACTGTGTCCCTGTTTAGTTTCTGTTTCCACGATCTGTCCATTGGTGAAAGTGGTGTGTTGAAGTCTCCCACTATTATTGTATGAGGTGCAATGTGTGCTTTGAGATTTACTAAAGTTTCTTTAATGAATGTGGCTGCCTTTGTATTTGGAGCATAGATATTCAGGATTGATAGTTCCTCTTGGAGGATTTTACCTTTGATGAGTATGAAGTGTCCCTCCCTGTCTTTTTTAATGACTTTGGGTTGGAAGTCAATCTTATCAGATATTAGAATGGCTACTCCAGCTTGTTTCTTCATACCATTTGCTTGGAAAATTGTTTTCCAGCCTTTCATTCTGAGGTAGTGTCTATCTTTTTCTCTGAGATGAGTTTCCTGTAAGCAGCAAAATGTTGGGTCTTGTTTGTGTAGCCAGTTTGTTAGTCTATGTCTTTTTATCGGGGAGTTGAGTCCATTGATATTAAGAGATATTAAGGAAAAGTAATTGTTGTTTCCTGTTATTTTTGTTGTTAAAGTTGGCATTCTGTTCTTGTGGCTGTCTTCTTTTAGGTTTGTTGAGGGATTACCTTCTTGTAGTTTCTAGGGCGTGGTTCCTGTCCTTGTATTGGTTTTTTTCTGTTATTATCCTTTGAAGGGCTGGATTCGTGGAGAGATAATGTGTGAATTTGGTTTTGTCGTGGAATACTTTGGTTTCTCCATCTATGTTAATTGAGAGTTTGGCTGGGTATAGTAGCCTGGGCTGGAATTTGTGTTCTTTTAGTGTCTGTATAACATCCGTCCAGGATCTTCTGGCTTTCATAGTCTCTGGTGAAAAATCTGGTGTAATTCTGATAGGCTTGCCTTTATATGTTACTTGGCCTTTTTCTCTTACTGCTTTTAGTATTCTATCTTTATTTAGAGCATTTGTTGTTCTGATTATTATGTGTCGGGAGGTATTTCTTTTCTGGTCCAGTCTATTTGGAGTTCTGTAAGCTTCTTGTATGTTCATGGGCATCTCTTTCTTTAGATTTGGGAAGTTTTCTTCTATAATTTTGTTGAAGATGTTTGCTGGTCCTTTGAGTTGAAAATCTTCATTCTCATCCACTCCTATTATCTGTAGGTTTGGTCTTCTCATTGTGTCCTGTATTTCTTGGATGTTTTGAGTTAGGATCTTTTTGCATTTTACATTTTCCTTGATTGTTGTGCCAATGTTCTCTATGGAATCTTCTGCACCTGAGATTCTCTCTTCCATCTCTTGTATTCTGTTGCTGATGCTGGTATCTATGTTTCCAGATTTCTTTCCTAGGGTTTCTATCTCCAGTGTTGCCTCATTTTGGGTTTTCTTTATTGTGTCTACTTCCCTTTTTAGGTCTAGTATGGTTTTGTTCATTTCCATCATCTGTTTGGATGTGTTTTCCTGTTTTTCATTAAGGACTTCTACCTGTTTGATTAGGTTATCCTGTTTTTCTTTAAGGATTTGTAACTCTTTAGCAGTGTTCTCCTGCAATTCTTTAAGGGATTTTTGTGCTTCCTCTTTAATGTCTTCTACCTGTTTAGCAGTGTTCTCCTGTATTTCTTTAAATATGTTATTAAAGTCCTTCTTGAAGTCCTCTACCATCATCAGGAGATATGCTTTTAGATCCGTGTCTAGCTTTTCCGGTGTGTTGGGGTGCCCTGGACTGGGCGAAGTGGGAGTGCTGGGTTCTGATGATGGTGAGCGGTCTTGGTTTCTGTTAGTAAGATTATTACATTTACCTTTCGCCATCTGGTAATCTCTGGGGTTAGTTGTTGTCGTTGTCACTGTTTAAAGATTGGAGCAGAAGCTGTGTTCCACTCACCAGCAGTATCAAAATCCTGTGGCGGGGGTCGTGGGTAGCTGGCGGGTGTCAGCCGACCCTGCGCTCTAGCTACACCGGTGCTGTTCCGGCCAGATGAGGCCTGTGGCCCTACTCAGGCCGGTTTCTGCTTCCCTAACTAATGCAGTCTCAGGTCCCGCGCGCAATTGGATTGGAGCAGGAGCTGTGTTCCACTCACCAGAAGTCTTAAGATCCTGTGGCAGGTGTTGTGGGTAGCTGGCGAGTGTCAGCCGACCCTGCGCCCTAGCTACCCTGGTGCTTTTCTGACCGGAAGAGGCTTTGTGGCCCTACGTAGGCCGGATTTCTGCCTCCCCAACCAGAGCAGTCTCAGGTCCCGCGTGATTGGACTGGAGCAGAAGCTGTGTTCCACTCACCAGCAGTCTCAAAATCCTGTGGCGGGGGTCGTGGGTAGCTGGTGGGTGTCAGCCGACCCTGCGCTCTAGCTACACCGGTGCTGTTCCGGCCGGATGAGGCCTGTGGCCCTACTCAGGCCGGTTTCTGCTTCCCTAACTAATGCAGTCTCCGGTCCTGCGCGCAATTGGATTGGAGCAGAAGCTGTGTTCCACCCCCCCAAAGTCTTAAGATCCTGTGGCGGGTGTTGTGGGTAGCTGGCGTGTGTCAGCCGACCCTGTGCCCTAGCTACCCCGGTGCTTTTCTGACTGGAAGAGGCTTGTAGGCCGGATTTCTGCCTCCCCAACCAGAGCAGTCTCAGGTCCCGTGTGACTGGACTGGAGCAGAAGCTGTGTTCCACTCACCAGCAGTCTCAAAATCCTGTGGCGGGGGTCGTGGGTAGCTGGCAGGTGTCAGCCGACCCTGCGCTCTAGCTACACCGGTGCTGTTCCGGCCGGATGAGGCCTGTGGCCCTACTCAGGCCGGTTTCTGCTTCCCTAACTCAACCATGAACTCTTATAAAGAAAAACATAATTGGGGCTGGCTTAATACATTATTGTCATGACCGGAAACATGCCAGCATTCAGGAAGACATGATGCTGGAGAAGGAGCTGGGAGTCTTATGTCTGGATCTACAGGCAGCAGGAAGAGACAATGCCACACTGGACCTGGCTTGAGCATATGAGACCTCAAAGCCCACCCCAACAGTGACGTACTTCCTCTAACAAAGCCACACCTACTCTAACAAGGCCACACCTCCTGATAGTGCTGCTCCCTATGGATTGAGCATGCAAACACATGGATTTATGGGATAATATTCAAAGAACCACAGCTTGAAATAGCCCAATGTCTAGTATAAACTGTTTCCAGCAACCCTGGCTAAGGCTATGCCTGCAGAAGCCAGAGAAATCCAATGTTATGCCTGTATAGTTATCTCAAGGCATCCATGGAGTGTTTAAGACAGCTAGTGTCCTGTAAGTATAGTCCAGACAACTGTTTGGCTGATGAAAACTACAGAGGAGTACAAATGTGATAAAACATGAACAAGATAGCAAGAAGGAAGGCCTGGGAGAGAACAGAGGAGGCCTGCAGCAAACTTGACACGTGAGGGATGCCCAGTGCTGGCTAAGTACTCATATGTGACACCTGAGTACCACCATATGCTGGGCAGGTATTGTACCTGACACCTGCAGCCCCATACCTGACATCCGTGTGAGCCTGGATCTTCAACACCTTCACGTCTGAGTCTAGCACGTTCAGGAGCACAGCCAGCTGTCTCACTAGAGTCTCCTTCTGCTGCTCTGTCAGCTGCTCAACACCAACCTGCAGGATCAACTCCACCAAGCCATCCTTCTTGGGGTCTGAGGGGAGAGGACACAGGATTTTCATGGGAGATCACAGGCTTAACAAACTCTGGGTCTGTGGAAGGGTTCAAAGCCAGCCTGGGCATGTGGCTCAGGAAAGGATGCTGGGCCAGCACCCACAGTACCTAGGCTCCATGCCCAGCACAGCAAAAGTAAGGTCAAAGTAAACCAATAGAAGTTTAAAAGAACTCTTGTGGGCCGTGTAGATTTAGCTTTTAGGACTCAGATCACTTTAATAGCTAAGAGGAGAGTGTGCTAACACACTCCTGCAAGAGCAGCACCTGGGGCTGAGGGGGTAAGAGGATTAGAAGCTGAAAGTCATCCTTGCTGCAAAATGAGTTCAAAGCCAATTTGGGCCTGAAGGTGAAAAAAATAAAAAAGAAAAAAAGATAAGGAAGGGGGAACCCTACAGAAGCCACTCAGGGGTTTTGTTTTGTTTTCCAATTTTATTCTACTTGGTTATGTCAAGGTAAGCAACTGTGCCTTTTGGTCCTTTAGAACCTTGGCCCCTCACACACTTCTCCAGTGACTGAGAACATTACCCTCAGGCCAGTTTACACTCTGAATCCCTATGCCCACCTCATTGAGGCTGTGCTCCCTCAGTCAGTGACCGTGTTCACTTCATGCTAAATCAGGAAAGCAAAAGCCTCCTGCCAGATAGAATTCTTATCGATGAGGTACAAGTTGGGATCTGCTTGGGGGTATAAAGGAAAGTACAGAAAAATCCTAAAGTTGGCTAGAGAGGTGGCTCTGTGGTTAGCAGCCCGTTCTGCTCTTCCAGAGGACTGGGTTCAGTTCCCAGCAACTGCATTCAGTAGCTCATAACTGCCTGTAACTCTAACTCCAGTTCTAGAGGATCTCATGCCCTCTTCTGGCCTCCAAGGACACTACATTCATGTGTATGAAACAGACACACACACACACACACACACACACACACACACACACAAACACATTGTTTTTTAACTAAAAGGAAGAAAGTAGAGTGGGATTGGCCAAGAGCCAGGCACAGATGGCTCCCGTCCCGGTGACATCAACTCAGTACACACCTGGCAGCACCTCCACAGTGGCCGTGTCTGAGTCCGAGGCCCCCTGACTGTCAGTGACTAGCAAGTGAAAAGTGTAGACGCCTTCCACCAGATTGGTGAGCTGCAGAGCCGCCCTGTGGTCAGAGCCTCCAATGACATCCTGGGGAGTGAAGGGATCCAGAGAGCAGTTGTCAGTCTGGTACCCAGTTTCTGAGCCTCTGTAGAGCTTGAAGCACTGAGTCCTTTGCTTTCTGGTGGGTGTGACTTCTATGGCTGGGGAAGGAGGGAGGGAGGAGGGAGCAGGGCTGAGGTTTTTGAATCTTCAGCTCCTCCTTGTGTGCAAGGACCCAGAAAAGATGCAGTAAACTGAACTTTCCAGGAATTATCAAATGATTAGTCAACGGAGGGAGATGGGTGAGCTTAGGCTGAAATCTCCAGGGCAAAGCATGGAGTTTCAGAGACATATTGTCTAATATGGTTTTAAAATGTTCTCACCTCAGGTCCTCTCATAGCATAGCATACTCATTATCTCAAGGGATCCCAGAGCCTTGGTAGACTACACATTCACCCTGCAGCCCCAGAGCTCCAGAGAGTGAGACACAAATCTTTTGAACATTTTTGTCTGCACTTGCTGACCAGAATGGATGGCAACACAAAGTCAGGAATGTGAAGTGAGACACACTACTATTTCATTCAGAAGCTAACCTGCCACCTAGCCAAATGGAACTCAGTCTAGGAGTACTTTAGACTGTACAAGGCAGTTTCAGTCCCTTCCCTGTATTCATGCCTTTGGTATATCTACAAGAGTGCTTCTGTAGATCTCAAGCCCTTAGCAATGGAAAGAAAGGGAGATGAACAGAAATTTACAACCTAAGAGGCAGTGTGATCCAACGGCTTCCAAAGGCTAAAAGTCTGGGTTTGTTTGGTGTAAGGCTGAGCTCTTCAGCCTTGGCTAAGTCACTTGCACCTCTGTATTTTACTCTCTGCCCCTGCGAAGTGGGAACAGGAATCCCCATGCATCTGACACACCCGATACACGGAGGAAGAAAACTAAAATGGGAAGCTGAAGAGTAGAGGGGCCCCACTGGCAAGCTGGGCTTCCATGTCCCTCGTAGTATCAACCTTTTGACATTGCGACATCATGGCATCGTCTACAAATGTGTTGTTGGGCTGCATTCACAGCTATTCTGGGACATGAGTGGGGCACACCTGCATGGTCTGCTATCCTACCCAAAGTCAGATCAGAAAATCGTATTCAGCTTTGCTTAACCCTAACAGCAGTCCGGTGCCTCCATCCCTCCGCATAGTCAAACTCAAGGGCCTATGCATCTTATCTGGGAGATGAAACAGTGAGACAGAATGTTCAAGCTCTACTCTGCAATGTGACCTAAAGTTAGAGCTTAGAAGGAGGTAATTAAAGTTAAATGAGATTACAGGAGCAGGGCCCGACCCACTGGACTGGTGTCCTTATAAAGGAGACATGAGAACAGTCTCCCGTCTCTTCCCTCCTTTCTCGCCCCTGCCACAGAAAAATGCAGTAAGTAAGTAGCCATCCAGGATCCAGAATGAGATCCCAGTAAACTGGCTGGCACCCTGGTCTTGGTTTTCCAGACTTCAGAATATTGAGAAAATAATTTTCTGTAGTTTAAGCCCCACCCCCGCTGCCATGATCTTTGTCCCAGCAGACAGCACTGACTAACCTGGATGCAGTGTACAGAGCTGAGGGCACTGCCCTTCAAGTACTCACTCCAGCAGCTGGACTCTGGCCATCCCGGATCCACAGATAGGACACAATTCCTCCGTCATCAGTAGACCTTGAACCATCCAAAGTAATGGAATTATTGGGAAGTATAAGAACATGTCTGCCACCAGCCTGGGCTCTGGGAGGGCTGTTATTTTCTAAGTCAGACACAAGCAAAAACAAGAGCAAAGAAATTGATTTAAAACACTAGTGATGGCATGTCCTAAAACCCGCACAACTGGTCCATCCTGCAGCCAAGGTTGTTTTAGATAACCCAAAGCATTGTTTTCTACCCCACACACCTGTAAGACAAGATATAGAAATAGACATTGAGCAGTTCTTAGTGCAAATGGGAAGACAGACAAAAGCAAGGAATTTTACTGAAACTACAATAAAAGCTACTATCAAGGGCTAGGGACTGACAGTGACGGAGTGCTTGCCTTGAGTACTCGAAGCCCTCAGCCCAGCCCCCATCACCAGATAAAACTAAGGGTGACACTGCATGCTTGTAATCCCATCAGGCGAGAGGATCCAAAGTTCAAAACTTATCTTTTAAAAAGGGGTGGAGGAGATGTATGTGTGCCAACTAAATGGCTTAGTGGATGAAGGTGCTTGTCACCAAAGCTAATGGACTCACATGGTAATCAGAGAGAATTGATTCCTGAAAGTTGTCCTCTGACCTCCTCCCTTCTCTCTCTTTCCTCTCTCTCTTTCCTCTCTCTCTCTCTCTCTCTCTCTCTCTCTCTCTCTCTCTCTCTCTCTCTCTCTCTCTCACACACACACACACACACACACACACACACACGTGACAAGCACACTCTCCTCCCACACATATACATGCACAATAAATAAAAACACATTAAAAAGTTTTTAATCTTCAACTATAAAAAAAAATAAAGTACACAACTTGAGCACACTTTTGCTCTTGGCCTTCTGAGAAAGCAGAGCATTGCACAGAACTGCATCTTCTGTGGCCAGGGTCACAGCAGAGCGAACTGCTGGGCAGACAAAAGGCAACACTACTTTCCTGCAGAGAATCTTGGCTCATGGCTTCCTCCTCTACACACTCCCTCAAGCCAGACAGGACTTAACCAAAGTCATGTCAGGGACAAGGGTTGGCCCATCTGAGCTCAGTCAGGTGAGGACACCAACATTAACGCCAAGATTGCTGGGTAATCATTAACTAGCTGGGGACCTGGGAGGCCGGATGGCACAGCAGGCTCAGCAGGCTATCACCATGTCCACTCACCCTTCTTCACAGCCACAGTGAGGGTGGACGTGCTGCTCAGACCCTGCTGGTCTCTCACGGTTAACCGGAAGTGGTAGATACCCACCTGAAGGCCGGTGACAGTGGCTATGGCTTTGTCCACATTCTCCATCTCCACTGCACTGGGGCCTCTGCAAAATTGGGATGTATAGACAAAAAGTGGAGCATGATATCTGTGCTCTAGCAAATGCCTCTGCTTCTGCCTGTGGTGACCATCTGGTCTGCTACGGAGTTGTAAGCTTGGCATGAGGGTCAAAGCTAAACAAACAAAATCTGCTGGGTTCTGGGGAAAGGTTTTTTTTCATTCTTTTTTCTTTTTTAATTGAGATGCCACTGGAAAGGTCTCTCTTTAGAAAATAAAACCTTAGAAACTGTTTGTTTCGTTTTGTTTTCTTCTTGTTGTTTTTTAGATAGGGTCTCACCATTGTAGCCCAGGCTAGCCTAGAACCAGTGATGAGCTTTCTGTTTCAGCCTCCTAAGGGCTGGGATTACAGGTGTGCACCACCATACCCAACCTCCCATTTCTTCTATGAATGAAAGTCAGTTACATTCTCATCTTGCTTCAGGGCATGCACTGAAGTGGAAGGCAAGAGCCAGATAATCTGCCATTCTGCCTCGTCAGGAAATCCCTAGACTTGGCTGTTAGACAGATGCAGGTTTGTGTTTCGACAAAGCCTCCTCCTGTCTAGGTAACCTTAACTACTCGTTGGTTACCTCACTGGTTTCTTCAAGCTTGAGTTTTTCAACTTTAAAATGGGGATGATCCAGCCCACTGTGGTGGCACATGGGAGGTAGAGCATAGCCAGAGGCAGGTGGATCGCTGTGAGCAGAGGGCCAGCCTGGTCTACATAATTCTGTCTTAACATAAACCAAAAATAAGAATGATCCAGTTGCCTCTTCAGAAGCCATGTAGTATTGAGGCCCGGATGGTAAAAGCTCAGGAAATGTTATAATATGAATTTCACCCTGAACTCTGTCCATCTCTTACATGCTGGTTGGGTGTAAACAGACTGCACGCAGCTTTCACTTTTACCAGCAAGTTCACCTCACACCAAGCCAGCCCCGTGCACCTCTTCTGAGCTCCACTTCTCTCCACTGCCAACCCATGTCCCTCTTCCCCACCACACTAGCCTCTTTTGTTTGCGTGTTTGTTTGAGTTGAGGGGTGGGGAGGGGGGTCTCATTATGTAGCTTAGGCTAGCCTTGAACTCAAGAGTTTCCTGCGTCAAGTTTCCCGCCCAAGCGCAAGGACGCTGAGCACGGACCACCATGCCTATGATATATATTTTTATCAATAAGGCCCAGTTACTCTGCTTAAATCTTGACTCAACAAACTCAAGCTGCTGTTTAGTGCAATCCTCCAGGGAAGGGGTGCTGTCGGTCATCGCTGTCACAGCCTCAGAGCTGGGCAGACACACTACCTGATGTGCTCCCAGTGATAGCAGACAATGCCGTGATCGTCACTGCTCCGGCTCCCGTCCAGTGTAGCACTCTGCACCGGGAAAACCAGCTCCTTGTCGGGGCCTGCCACGGCCACCGGAGCCTGGTTGTTCTCTAGAGTTGCAGACGTTCAAGAGAGGAAAGAAGAGAAGGGGGAGGAGGAAAGAAAGAAAAAGAGGAGAGAAAAAGAGGGAACCGTAGTCAGTGTGCATAGACTTTTGCCTCCATAGCCCCACTGTCTAGCACAGCACCTGCTAAATAGCAAATGTTGAAAATATTTCAGTTTGAGGGTGGCGAGACAACTCAGTGGGTAAGAGTAGGTCTTCCAGAGGACCTGGGTTCAATTCCCTGTACCCACATGGCAGCCCACAACCATCTGTGACTCCCATTCCTATGCCTCCTTCTGGACCTCACAGACATTCATCCAAGCCAAACACCCATGCACATAAAAATAAATAAGTGTTTTAAAGAAGGAAAATATTTCAGCTGAATGTTGGAAGAAAGGAAAAGAAATAAAATATCACTTGTAGTATTAGTTTTATAAATAGCTACTATTTCTGCTTTAAAAAAAAAAAAAGCCACATCACACAGCCACAGCCATTAGCACTGGCATCTCCTGTCTTTCCCTCACTGCCCTTCTCAGTGTGTGTAGTGGCTTCCTGAATTCAGGAGGGCAAGCATCTACAAAGCCCTTAATGAGAGCCCCTTCCCTCTGTGAGCAGCTGCATTCCAATCCTGGCCCCCACAGGCCTAGTTCTAGCTTTTCCTCCAGCCACACTGTTTTGTTTTGTTTCCAGCTCTTCAATGTACCCAGCCCCGTTTCTTCCTGTGGCTTCTGGGAATCTGATCCCCTCTTTCTTTCTCTCTCTCTCTCTCTCTCCCTCCCTAACTCCCTTCCTTCCTTCCTCCCTTCCTTTCTTTCTTTTCAAAGATTTTTTAAATTTTTATTTTATGTATATGAGTACACTGTAGCTGTCTTCAGACACAACAGAAGAGGGCATCAGATCCTATCACAGATGGTTGTGAGCCACCATGTGGTTGCTGAGAATTGAACTCAGGACCTCTAGAAGAGCAGTCAGTACTCTTAACTGCTGAGTCATCACTCTCCAGCTGTCCCCTCTTTCTGAACACCTTTCTTCTTGCCCTCCACTTCCCACCCTTCTCCTCCTGATCATCTGCCATGAGTGTGGCCACTGGGACTCTAGGAAAGGCTATCTGTGGACCCAAGCGCTCTGTGGGTGCTCTTTAAGTGGGCACCCTTTCTGAGAAAAGCACCTGAATATCATGTCACTACACATTTTATCTTCTGGATGGGTAGAGACCAGGGCCATCTTTAATGCCACATCCCTGGGGTCTGGCTCAGAGAACCTCTAACATCTTAGATGAATCAGTTAATGAAGAAAACAAATTATTGTCTTTCATTTGAGACTGTGCCCATCATCAGCATACTGGGCGATGGTTGTGGAAACAGCAATCCTGTTATAGGGAAGGTTTGAAGCCAAGACCATTGTAAGCAAGGTGTGGCTGCCTACCTGTGCATCTCCTAAAGAGTAGGGTAGCAGAACTCTGGGGTTTTGAAAGAACTAATAAGTGAGTGGAACCTGGATTGATGTTCCCCACCCCCCAGCCCGTGTCTGACTGCATCTGAGTGTCAGGCCACACAGTCAGCCAATCTCCTTAAGATGCTCTGGAACTCTCCCAAGGGGGGGTTGATGGGCATAGGAGTTCCCATACAACAAATCAGACACATGTAGTATTGGTGAGGACTCTCATTTTATCTTCTGTATCATGGTCTAGAAACACATGACGAGATGCAGAACATCAAAAGAAAGTCGGTCCTGTGGCACACCAGCTCTCACATCCCTGACTTCCTGCCAGCTCAGGAACCTCAAGGTACTACCACCAGGTTAGACACATCTGAAGGCCAGGAGTCCAGTTAATTAGCTCTGCTCTCATCCCTGGGGTCAGATCTCCTTTGCATCTCACCTACCAGCCTGGACAGTCACAGCAACCAAAGCGGTGGATTGCTGTCCCGAGGAATCCGTCACCAGCAGCTGAAACGTGTACTCTCCTTCCTGCAGCTCAGACAAGTGAAGGTATGGGGTCTGCGCTCCCTACACAACAGCAGAAATGACCACAAAATGACTATCATTAAAGACGTACAAGGAAACAGTGTACCATGATGGATGCCAGTGGTTTTACTTAATGCAAAATCCCTGCTTGAAAACCAGCTGGATGCAATGGCCAAGGCCTAACATGCCAGCTACTTGGTGTCCTAGTTAGATTTTTTTTTTCCAACTTGACTCACGCTAAGTTCAGCTGGGAAGAGGACACTGCAGTTGAGAAAATGTCTCTATCAGATCAGCCTGTAGGCAAGTCCATGGGAGCATTATCCTGATTAATGACAGAGTTTAATGACAGAACCCAGCCCACTGTGGGTGGTGTCACCCCTTAGGTAGGTGGTTCTATGTTGTATGAGAAAACAGGCTGAGCAAGCCATAACGAGCAAGCAGTAAGCAGTGTTCCTCTGTGGCCTCTGCTTCTGTTCCTGCCTCCAGGTTCCTGTCTTGAGTTCCTGCCCTGACTTCCCTTAGTAATGGATCAGAACCTATGAGGGGAAGTAAAACTTCCTCTCCCCCACATCACCTTTAGTCATGGTCCTTAACACAGCAACAGAAAGTAAACAAAGGATCCTGGGATGCTGAAGCAAGAGGGTGGCAAATTCAAGGCCTGCTGGGGATACAGAGCAAGTTCAAGCCAATCTGTGTAACTTAGGAAGACCCTAGCTCAACAATAAAGAGATAAAAAGGAATAGGGATATTGCTCAGTGATAGAGTGCTTGCCTAGTATATGTGAGGTGCTGGGTTCAGTGCATGCAAGAATTAAAAGCAGAATGGAGGGAGCAGAGTGTGGGGCACACGCCTTTGAACCCAGCACTTGGGAGGCAGGGATAGGCTGATCTCTTTGACTTTCAGGCCAGCCTGATCCTACGTTGTGAGACCCGATCTCAAAAGGGCTGGGGGAGAGGGAGAGTAGGAGGGAAGAAGAAAACTAAAACAATATGAACCTAAGGAAAATGTAATTTTGAGTCTGTTGTGTATCCTTATATCACTGAAGGAATGTAAATTAAAACCTCCAAAGACAATACAGCAGTGTCAAAACAGGGTCCTAGAATGGAGTCATGTGAGGAGACTTCTGAGTGCTTGTGAGAAAACGCCAAGAAACCAAGACATGAGTCTTGTGACTTCCATTCTTCAAGAAAACACAGAATTGTTCTTGGATTATGTTTTGGTTCTCAGGTGTATCAGATAGGAGTGCGTTTACTTCAGATGACTCATTACAGCTGGCTATCATTTGTTTATACACCTCTGGAGAAAACCCATTTTTGCCATGTGCTGGCCTGCCTTTGTGGTTATACACTTTACTCATGTGACGCATTAACCCTGATCATATAAATTGTCTGATGCTCTGAATAAAGTTGGTTATTGTGTGAGACTGTAGTCCCTCTCGTTTATCAGCTCCATTCTCCCAGGTCCCACTGCCTCTAGAGCAGTAAACACAGCCCCATCTGCTATGGTGTTACAGGAGTCCATCCTTCAAGTAGGCCCACTTCTTGGGGTCTGTTGCTCAGAGATCACAGCAGGTGGCATGTGCATGCTCACCAAATGCAGTTCGCAATGGCCAGCCATGAGAACAACTTAAGATGCTTACCTGTAAGGGAATGCCTAACATAATGATGCTAGTTTGAAAGAATGAGGGTGATTCATTGATACTAAAGGGAAAATGACAGCCAGGCCTGCTAGTATATGCTGTCATTCCAGTCCTGGGAAGGTGGAGGGAGGAAGATGGGAGTTCCAGGTCACATCTGCCTACATAACAAGTTCAAAGTGAGCCTGGGCTACATGAGACCCTATTTTCATGCATACATACATACATACATACATACATACATACATACAAAGCAAGCAAGCCAGCCAGGCAGGTGGTAGTGGCAGGGCATGCTTTTAATCCTAGTACCCAAGAGGCCGAGAAAGAGGGATCTCTGATTTACATAGTGAGACATGTCTCAAAAAATTATTTTTAATACTGTAAGAAAAATCAAATTAATTTTTCAATGATGTGCTATGGTGGAGGTGTTACAGCTCATGCCTTTAATCCCAGCACTCAGGAAGCAGAGGCAGATGGCTCTCTTGAGCTGTTTGAAGTCAATATGGTTTACAGAGTGAGTTCCAGGACAATCTGGGCTACACAGGTTGTCTCAAAAACACCCCCTCAAAAAGATTTACTATGAAAAAAAATCATACAACAATATAAAGTCTATGACAGACATTGCAATCCATACATCCATAAACACATCCAAAAACACAGGAAATGTTCTAAGGTTTATGAGATAAAGTTACCAAAATCATTATCTTCAATAAGGGGTTTTATGGAAATTGTTATTCAAGGTATATTTTGTTATTTGTATGTTTGTTTGGTTTTGGTTTTTTTGAGATGGCGTTTCCCTGGCAATTCTGAAACTCATTTTGTAAGCCAGGCTAACCATGAACCACAGAGATTTGCCTGCCCCTGCCTCTGCTGGAAATAAAGGCATTCACCACAACTGCCCAGATTTTTTGGTTGTTGTTTTGCTTTGTTTGTTTGTTTGTTTGTTTTTGAGTCAGGCTTTCACTTACGCGGGCTGACTCTGAACTTACAATTCTCCTGTCTCAACCTCTCAAGTAACTGGGATGACATGTCTTCAACACTAGGCCCAGCTAAAAGTACATTTTTACTTCATCAAATTTCATTTGGATTTTTTTTTAACTATAAGAAGCAATTTAGCCGGGCGTGGTGGCGCACGCCTTTAATCCCAGCACTCGGGAGGCAGAGGCAGGCGGATTTCTGAGTTCGAGGCCAGCCTGGTTTACAAAGTGAGTTCCAGGACAGCCAGGGCTATACAGAGAAACCCTGTCTCGAAAAACCAAAAAAAAAAAAAAAGAAGCAATTTGCAGAACTGAGGATGTATGTCAGTGGGTAGAGTGTTTGCTTGGTATGCACAAAGCCCTGAGCTCATAAAACTGTAGTGGCATTCATGGATTCTCCTAGCTCTCGAGGCAGAGGCAGAGGCAGAGGCAGAGGCAGAGGCAGAGGCAGAGGCAGAGGCAGAGGCAGAGGCAGAGGCAGAGGCAGAGGCAGAGGCAGAGGCAGAGGCAGAGGCAGAGGCAGAGGCAGAGGCAGAGGCAGAGGCAGAGGCAGGAGAGCCAGAAGTTCAAGGTCATCCTTGTCTATAGCGAGCTTCAGGGCCTGAGCACACAACACAGAATCATCTCTTGATGGTGACCGGACAAGCCTCCTCAAGTATCTGGGAGGGTGTTGTTGGAGTTTCAAACCCCAATAAGCCCATATAAAAAACCACACAGTCTCATTATTATAGTTATAAACTATAAGTCTAGATGGGGCAGATCTAACACTATACTAATGTATTCTCCAGCTACAAGACCCCTTGTTACTTGTGGTTTCTCCTGGCCATCACGGCTTCCTCCTCCTCTTCTTCTGTCCTCTCTCCTTCCCTTTTCATCTTCTTCTCTCTATCTGGCCCCACTCTCAAACCTCTAGCCCACCTTTCCCCTCTACTGTGCAATCACAGGCTCTAGCCTTTATTAACCAGTTAAAATGGGGAGAAGATTCACAAGAGATCACCCGACTACATGATCAACTGCTTGCAGGGGCGGGAGAGGGAGAAGGGGAGAATAAGGGGGTAGGGGGGCAACTTCTCTTGAGGAAACAAAATTAACATCAAAATACAAACAACATCAGGACAACCTACAACAGAAGGGTTGGTTTTTTCCTACATCAGGTTAATTGAAGTGAGAAATGACACCCTAATACTGGGCAGAACCATGCCATGGGCTTGGGCCCTGGACTGCAGAAAGAGAACAAAGTGAGCTGTGTGCCAGCATCATAGCCTCTCCTTCCTGACTGGGTGCAATGTGATTAAGTGCCTCAAATTTCGACCACCACAATGGACTGCACCCTCAAACCATGAAACCAAATAAACACTCCCTTTCTTAAGTTGTCTCTCTTGGCTTTTTGTCATAGAAATGAGACAAAGTCATGCCAATAATCCACCCGAGCCATTGATTGAGTAATGGAAAGCCCAGGAACCTTGCTTGAGTAAGGAGACAGCTTACCCACAGCGAAGGTTTTAAAGTCATTGTGTCTTTAGACAAATGGCACTTAAAAGTTTGAACAGATTGGGCAGGAGCTGGGGTTCATGTGGTAGAGCATATGTCTAACATGGGCAAGGCCCCAGGTTTGATCCTCAGCACCCATCACATGCCTCCAAAAATCACAGACATTCTTAAAAAAGAAACTACTAGATGCTAGATGTAACAAGATAGAACAGATTTCAGGAAATGGGCAAACAAAATAATAACCACTTTTCTTTTCTTTCCAACTGACCTCAAGATCTAGTTGAAACAGCAGGATGGACTGCTTTTTTGCTGATCTGTGCTAACCTGTGTGTGTGTGAGCGAGGGATATAAATTGAGATAGATCTGTAAGGTTAGATGCTCTTCCAATGACTGCGTGGTTTGAGAAATTTATAAAACAGAATTCCTGATTTAACAACCTCCCTAAACCAAGAATAGATGAATGGATGATAAATGATAGACATACATACATACATACATACAAACATACATGCACGCATGGATGAGAGAGAGAGAGAGAGGAAGGAAGGGAGGAAGGAAGGAAGGAAAAGGAAGGAAGGAAGGAAGGAAGGAAGGAAGGAAGGAAGGAAGGAAGGAAGAAAGGGAAGGAAGGAGTCTGCAGGCAAGATAGATGACTTGCCTGCATGATCATCTCTTTGCTCTCACCGCCAGGGCCTGGGAACCACTCATAGAGGACAATCTGGTGATCGTCACTGCTCTGGTTCCCATTCAGAACGATGGTGTTTTGGGGCAAAGTGATGGTCTGATTTGGCCCTGCATTGGCAACAGGTGGGTAGTCCACGGCATCACGGATGATGAGGGAGGCAGTGGTGGAGTTGGTAGCGCCATCCGAGTCTGTGATGGTCAACCTATAAAGAGAAAAGGAAGCTCGTACATCCAAGAGTGTGCCACACCAGGAAGTAACCAGTCCCAGAAGAGGTGAAAGTAAAAACTTGAAAATGAGGCGAAGGAAAGCAAGGTGGGGAGGAGAATAGTTGTCTTTGCTTCTGTTCATCTTATCTTTGAGTCACAAAATGTTCCCACGTTATGGTTTAGCCTTTATGAATTTATCAGTCTCTGAGATGCTGAGTGGGAACTGTGACCCCTCCAGGCAACCCGAAAGCTTCTCTGGACCACTCAGTTTACCCTCAGGGTACCAAGCACAACTCTCAAACCATGAGCCAAAACCCCTAGAATCTTTCCCATCAGAACTCCAATCCAAGTTAGCAAAAAAGAAAAAGGCTTAAAGAAGCATATGGATAGAAAAGATACTTAAGAGCCGGGTGGTGGTGGTGCACACCTTTAATTCCAGCACTTGGGAGGCAGAGGCAGGTGGATTTCTGAGTTCGAGGCCAGCCTGATCTACATAGTGAGTTCCAGGTCAGCCAGGGCTATACAGAGAAACCCTGTCTCAAAAAAAAAAAAAAAAAGACACTTAAATTCCATATTGTCCAGAGTGCTCATTTTAAGGTCATGGACGTAGGGGAAAGATTTTATTCCTTCTGCTAAGAGATACATTGCTTTTATTTTTATAGAAAGCATCAGTGTCAAGAAACAGTCAAGAGAGAAGCCCTGGGTAAACACAATAAAGGTGTAACCCACTTGCCTAAAGGTGTAGTTACCAGGATCTAGGTTCGACAATTGTAAGATTGGGGTGTCAGCTGGAAACTCCTCTCCTAGGAAGGGCCCGTCAACTTCTTCCCAGTGGTAACTCACTATTTCAGTATCATCTGTACTTTCTACAAAGATGAAGAAGAAAAAATCCAAAGTGAGTTATAGGAAACGTAAGATGAGAGCTTTATAACACACTGAACATTGAAATGTGTTTAGTATAAACATTCACACGGATCTCAACCATATACATTAGGCATTGCAGTTGTCTCCCAGCCCTAAATTGCCAGCACTATTTTTCTAGATTTGCACAGGTTTGAGCAGGGCTGTTCTAATGTGTTGAATATTTAATAAGCAGAGTGATGGATACTGTAGCACAGAATGTAGCCTCTTGACATTCTGCTCCTACTCACTGTACTGCTGGTTTTATGTCAACTTGACACAAGCAGGAGTTATCACAGAGAAAGGAGCTCTAGGTGAGGAAATGCCTCCATGAGATACAACTGTAAGGCATTGTTTCACTTAGTGATCAAGGGGAGAGGGCCCCTTGTGGGTGGGACCATCTCTGGGCTGGTAGTCTTCGTTTCTATAAAAAAGCAAGCTGAGCAAGCCAGGAGAAGCAAGTCAGTAAGAAACATCCATCCATGGCCTCTGCATCAGCTCCTGCTTCCTGACCTGCTTGAGTTCCAGTCCTGACTTCCTTTGGTGATCAACAGCAATGTGGAAATGTAAGCTGAATAAACCCTTTCCTCCCCAACTTGCTTCTTGGTCATGATGTTTGTGCAGGAATAGAAACCCTGACTAGACACTCACGTTGGTGACATGCTATGGACAGCTTCTTATCTTAGCTAAAAATTCCTTTATCATATTAATGGTTAAATGTAAATCCAGAGAAATATAAATCTGTGTTTTGCATGAAATTTCCCCACTTAAAAGAGCAAAGCAGGGTAGGACTGAGATGGCTCAGCAGTTATAGGCACCTGTCACGTTGAAGATCTGAGCTCAGTTGCTGGGACCCACAAGGTGGAAGAAGAGAACTGACTACTAAAAGTTGTCCTCCATAATACTACCAGAAGATCCAGCAATACCTTTCCTGGGTATATACCCAGAAGATGTTCCAACTGGCAGTAAGAACACATGCTCCGGGGCTGGTGAGATGGCTCAGTGGGTAAGAGCACCCGACTGCTCTTCCGAAGGTCCAGAGTTCAAATCCCAGCAACCACATGGTGGCTCACAACCATCCGTGACGAGATCTGGCGCCCTCTTCTGGAGTGTCTGAAGACAGCTACAGTGTACTTACATATAATAAATAAATAAATCTTAAAAAAAAAAAAAAAAAAAAGAACACATGCTCCACTATGTTCATAGCAGCCTTATTTATAGTATCCAGAAGCTGGAAAGAACCCAGATGTCCTCAACAGAGGAATGGATACAGAAAATGTGGTACATCTACACAATGGAGTACTACTCAGCTATTAAAAACAATGAATTTATGAAATTCTTGGACAAATGGATGTATCTGGAAGATATCATCCTTAGTGAGGTAACCCAATCACAAAAGAAGTCATTAGATATGCACTCACTGATAAGTGGATATTAGCCCAGAAACTTAGAATACCCAAGATACAATTTGCAAAACACAAGAAAATCAAGAAGAGGGAAGACCAACGTGTGGATACTTCATTCCTCCTTAGAATAGGGAACAAAATACCCATGAAAGGAGTTACAGAGACAAAGTTTGGAGCTAAGATGAAAGGATGTACTATCCAGAGACTACCCCACCCAGGGATCCATCGCATAATCAGCCACCAAACCCAGACACTATTGCATATGCCTGCAAGATTTTGCTGAAGGGACCCTGGTATAGCTGTCTTGTATGAGGCTATGTCGGTGCCTGGCAAATACAGAAGTGGATGGATGCTCACAGTCATCTATAAGATGGAACACAGGGCCCCCAATGGAGAAGCTAGAGAAAGCACCCAAGGAGCTGAAGGGGTTTGCAACCCTATAGGAGGAACAACAATATGAACTAACCAGTACCCCCAGAGCTCATGTCTCTAGCTGCATATGTAGCAGAAGATGGCCTAGTTGGCCATCACTGGGAAGAGAGGCCCCTTGGTATTGCAAACTTTATATGCCCCAATACAGGGGAATGCCAGGGCCAAGAAGTGGGAGTGGGTGGGTAGTGGAGCAGGGCGGGGAGAGGGTTTAGGGAACTTTCGGGATAGCATTTAAAATGTATATAAAGAAAATATCTAATAAAAAAGAAAAAGAAAAAAAAAAGGTGTCCTCAGAACTTTACATGTATGGCATGGTGTGCACACTACACACACACACACACACACACACACACACACACACATGAAAAGAGAAGAAGACTAGGACTGTAGCTCAGTGGTACAGTGCTTAATTACCATGCATGTGAAGCCCTGGGTTTGATCCCCAGCAGTGCAGAAAGAGGCTGTGGCTTGGCATGGTAGTTCAACAGCATTCAGGAAGCTAAGGCAGGATTATCTCCATGAGTTCAAGGCCAAACTAGGCTACATGGTGAGACCTTATCTCACAAAAAGAACAGGGCTGGGGATACAGCTAAGTGACAGAGTGTTTGCCTAGCATCCACTGTAACAGAACTTTCCCCTGATTGGATAATAAAGACAACAAGAAGCCAATGGCTGGGTGAAAGGAGGAGATTAGCCTTCCGTTTCTGAGAGAGGAAGAGGGACACAGAAGGGAGGAACAGCCTTTTTTGTCTGGCAAGGTGGAAGCAAGAAGACCAGGATGTAGACTTGGAATGGTTAGATCTGGTGGTGGATTCTGCCACTGGAATATTTCCAACTTAGAATAGTTGATGAGTTTAGGACAATAGAGTCCACCAGTAGTGGTTGTGTTATCTGTTGAGTCTAAACTAAGATTGTCTGGTGTTTTCAATTCACCACAATTCAGGTGGGCCAGAGGGAAAGAATTTAGCTGGGGCAGAATTTGGCCAGGCTTTGGAGCGGGAAGACTGGACAAGGACCAAGCTCCAGGGGAGAGGTAACCAAAGCTTGCCTCTGGGATCAAGAGAGCGAATTCCGAGCTCTAGAGAGAAAGAGCTGACATTTGTGGGAGAGGTGTTGGCTAGGAAAAACACACGGTCTTGATCTCAGTACTGGGCTGGGAACAGACAGAGACCATGGTGCCTAGCCGCCCACAGTGTGGACTGTTTTTTTATAATTACATGCTACATCTACTAAAACGTGGTGGGTTCAGTCTCCATAGCACAAATAATAATAATAATACAAGAGAGCAACAATGTGCCATGTAGACCCATAGATCTAGAAGGAAGCTGGCTTTTCATCAAATTCATTTAGAGAAAAAATTTATGCGGTCAACTAATAATCCTGTATGATTTTTGTGACCAAGCTAGTCAGAATCAAAAGATTTAAAAACAAAACAAAACAAAACAAAACAAAACTGGGAGGCCTTTTCTCATGCAATCATCTCCTTTGTCAGCCAGGCATGGGAATACAGGTGCCTATAATCCCAGAACTTGTGAAAGGGTCAAAAGGTCATCAGGAGATTAAGGTCAACTTTAAATACATAGCAAGTGTAGTAATAGCCTGAGCTGTTTGAGAAAGCAAGCAAGCAAACAAACGGGCAAATGCACTGTATGTTCACACTAGAGAAGGGGGAGGATATAGACATGACACCGAATAGATTCAAGCAGTCACATCGCTGTCACCTCCACATCCGCAGACCAGTAGACAGAGCAACCCTCGGGAGCAACCGGTATGACCACACCTTTTACCTCTCAGCCGGCCATGGGGTTAACCTTGTAACTGGATGAATGTAAAAACAGTTGCAGAGCACTCTACACTGTTAAACCAAGGCAAACACTGGATTCTCATTTGTCTGGACACCCAAAGTTACACCATCCTTATCCTCTACTTAAAGAATAAACTCTGACTAAATTAGTAAAGTGAAATGCTACCCACTATCACTGAAGCCAACCTCTTTCAAACTGAAAGGCTCTGTCCAATTGCTAATCTTACAACTGCTACACGATTCACAAAAGAATCCTTAGTAATTATTTGAATTACAAACCAAATATCTGACCTTAATGAACGCTGTATTTGTTTGTTTGTAGTTTGTTTTAGACAGTGTTTTGTGTATCCCAGGCTGGCCTGGACTTCCCTAAGTCACTGAAGATGACCTTGAATTCCTGATCCTCCTGCCTTTGGCACCCAAATGCTAAGGTGACAGGAAGGTTACAGGCATGCTACCACTCTCAACTGGGAGCTGAGGAGCCTAGGACAGGAAGCTAAAAGAAACCCCAGTTTATCATGGTGCCACTGTAAGCCTTCTTGGCCCTGACACAAAGCACTCAATCTGACAGTACAAACAAACAGAAACCACCGAACATGGAGGATACGCACGGCTGCCATCGATCAGGGCTGAGGTCAAAGGCACACTGAGCTCTTGTGTCTGGGGAGAAACAACAGCTACAGGTGGCTGGTTGACTCTTGCAGCTGTGAGACAAAAAAAGACAGCTACTTAGCCTACACTGCACAGACACACACAAAGGTACCCTCTTTCTAAATGCTAATTCTAAACATCTTGTAGAGGTCTTCACACACATACCCGCTGCCCCTCTCCTCCCACACACACCTCCCTGGGCCTCAACTGTGGGAAACTCCCCAAACTGTCAAACCCCTCCTGTGGATTTTGAGCTTGTCTGTCAGTCTACAATTCTATAGGTAAAGCCAGACTCAAGGGGTAAGTCATACAATGTGTACTGTGGTTACAGAAAAGCAAGGCTAGATTGCAGGGCTTTATCTATCCCAGGAGTAGTGATCTGAATAGGTTTGGCCTCCAGAGATTCATGTGTTTCAATGCTGGGCCATAGGGAGTGGCACTCTTAGGAGGCGTGGCCTTATTGGAGGAAGTGTGGTCTTGTTGGAGGAAGTACATCACTGTGTAGGCAGTGATGGATACCTCTGTGAGGAATCCTATGCTCAAGCTCTGCCCAGTGTGGAATAAGAGCCTCCTCTGGCTGCCTGCAGAACACAGTCTCTCCCTGATGCCTGCAAATCAAGATGTAGAACTCTCACTTCCTCCCTTACCTTGTCTGCCTATAAGCTGCCATGCTTCTCACCATGATGATAACGAACTAAACCTCTGAAACTGAAAATTTCAGATTAAATCACCAATGAAAAGTCCCTTGGTTATGGTGTCTCTTCACAACAATGGAAACCACAACTAAGAGATGAGCGTAGCCTCCAATTCACTATGCATAACCTTTTAAAGTCCTAGTCCCCCTGTCTGGGCCTCCCAAGTGCTAGAATCACAGGGTGAATACAAGTGTATTCAGTGCTGGGCAAGAACTCTGCTAACTGAGCTACATTCTCAGACCATGAATAGCATCTTAAATCTTTGATTGAAAGTACTTCCACCATCCCTAGACTTCAGCTGTATTAAGTAGACTATGGAAAAGCTTCTGGCCACCAGAGAGAGGGGTAGGAGGTGGAGCTTCTGCTAACATGCTGATGCAGGCTAATGGCTCGGCTGAGCTGATGGGTAAGTGGAAACCGGGAGCCAGGACATAGGTAGAGCAGAGTGTATCCACCGGGACTGAAGGTCACCTGCTCTAATCAATCCACACAAATACACTGAATTATGACCCAGGGATGGGCTTGCTAATCAGCCCATGACATACATGTGCCTCTGATTCTTTAGGTGCACAGATGAATGCATTTTGGAATAGCCATGCTCCTATATGAAAGCTAAATCATGAGGAAAGAAAGTGGACAGAGTAAGTGTTAGACAGGGAGGGCCAAGGTACCGTTTGTTATCATTCAAGAAGAGCAAGCAACTTCCTGGTATACGTGAGTGGCCATGTCAAGAGAATACTAGAGTTATTAAAAAAAAAAAAAAAAAGCAAAAGGAAACAAAAAGACCAAACCTAATCCCTGTACATTTTCTCTACAATGGTGCCTGTGGTTGTTTAATGAGAACAGCTTCCAAAGGCTCATATAATTGAATGCTTAGTCACCACAGAGTGGAACTGTTGAGAAGGATTAGGAGGTGTGGCCATGTTAGAGTGGGTGTAGCCTTGCTGGAGGAAGCCAGTGTGTGACTGGGGGGTAGGCATTGAGGTTTCAAATGCCTACACCTGGCCCACCTCTCTTCCCTCTCCCCACCTGCCACCTTGCCTGCCTACCTGCTGCCTGTGGGTCAGGATGCAGAGCTTTCAGCCATTCCTCCAGCACCACACCGTGCCTGCCTGCCTGCCTGCCTGCCTGCCTGCCCGCTGCTGCCATGCTCCCTGCCACAGTGATAATGACCTAAGCCTCTGAATCTGAAAGCAAGCCCTTAATTAACTGCTTTCCTTTATAAGAGTTGCCTTATGAGAGTTGGTCACGGTGTCTCTTCACGACTACACAAGTCTAACTTGTATAAATAAAAAATAAGGGCTGGTGAGATGGTTCAGTCGGTAAGAGCACCCGACTGCTCTTCCGAAGGTCCAGAGTTCAAATCCCAGCAACCACATGATGGCTCACAACCATCCGTAACGAGATCTGGCGCCCTCTTCTGGTGTGTCTGAAGACAGCTACAGTGTATAATAAATAAATCTTTAAAAAATAAATAAATAAAAGCATTTGTATTAAAACATTGTCTGGTCCAAACTCCAAAAGGCAGTCCAAATATCCAGAAATGAGCTCAACCTGAAATGAGATTTCTGGTGGTTAGGTAGAAGCCAGCATTCCTCGGGAACTTGGGAAGCCAGTTCCCCTCTACCAAAAGGCACCTTTACCTCTGGCAGAAGGGGCATATGGTTTCCTGTGGTCCCTACCAGCATATCAAAGCCCATGCTGGCTTCTAGGCTCCCTCAGTATCTCCAGTAAAGTCTTTCCTCTTCACCATTCCATGGGTCAGTCATGTCATCAATCTATTCCTCCATGTCATCCAGGTGCCAGAACTTGAGACTAGCACAGCCAAGATGCCATTCTCCCAACAGACTCACCTGGCATAACCGTGACATTCACATAGCCTTCTCCAAATGCATTCTCACTAGAAACGGCCACTCTGAAGGCATAGAGTCCCACAGATAACTGCAAGGTGAAAACCGACAAGTGAGCAGCTGAAGACAGGGGCATCTGCCTCCGAGAAAAGCCTACAATGCCCCAAAGGCTTGGGAGAAAGCTTCATTTTAGTCTGTCTAGGACTGCTATACATTTGAGAGCTGCACTCAAAGATACTAAGTTACCTACAGAGACCTTTTGCTTAGTAACAGATGTCACAGACTTCAAATCAGCCAAGGACAGCAGCCCTCAGATGGGCATGTATGGAATCATGCTGGACTTGGGTTTTTGTGGAGGGGGGGTGAGTCAGTGCTGCAAGTGAGCCCAGGGCCTCACATATGCTCAGCAGGGACTCTACACTGATCAGCAACAGGGTCTGGAGTCACAGATTTCTAACACGTGTTACTGCGTACCACACTTGGAGAAATAGCTCAGACACACAGCAATGATGTGAGCTGGTAAGGCACTGGGATTGGTACAGCCTTGAACAGGAAGACATTCACCTCATAAGAAACCAGACCTCGTGGTTCCTCTTGGAGCCAAGGAAGTGGTATGTGTCTTCTTGTGTGGAGCAGTATTTGACAATCTAAGCACCTTGTAAACTAGAATGGAACATACCTGGTGGACACCTGAGATATCCTTAACACTGTAAAGACTGAAAGAATTAGACCCAGGCTTTGAACCTATCACACATCATGTCCCCAACCTCCAGCCTCTTTCTCCAGAGCTGTTATTTTGAGCAATTTAAATGAAGAAAGGCTACTGAATGTCTCCTCATTTAATCATCCATCTGCCTGATTAAGTTTTATTTAATTATAAGTTTCTGATTTTTTTTTTTGAAATGGGAAATCTGATTATGTCATCGAGGCTGACCTTGAACTTCTAGGATGAAGCAATCTTAAAAGTGAGGCAAAAAGATTGCCTGTCTTCTTTATCCACTCTTAATCCTAAAAGAGGGAATTCTGCATTCAACAGCCAAGACTTTGCTCACTGGAGTCTGAGCTGTGCAACCTGCCTTGTTACTTACTTGAGAGAGGTGAAGAGTCGGCTTGTTTTCTTGTTTGATTTTACCTTGGAAGTCTACTGGGTGGTTCATTAAACTCCATTCATAGGAGTAAGTTGTATCTGAGGGAAAAATCAGAAACACTAATGCTTATCAGATCTGAGAGGTCACCTTACAACCCTAAGGAGGTGAATGCTTTAAATCAACAGCATCAACAGCCTTAGAGACACAGAGCTCTGCTTCCAAGGCTCATCCCAGAGAGGAATCTCGGGTCTCTGTGCTTTTGCAAATGAAGAGAAACAAACACAAAAACAAACTGATAATGAAAGTACACAAATGATAGAAAATAGGGACTAAAAATTAAACCTCCCCAACTTTACTATTAGCATTTGAAAGCCTTCCTTCTGGGCTCTTGCCAACACCTGGTTATCCATATAATTCCTTCTTGTTGTTGTTTTGAGACAGGCTCTCACTGTGAGCCCTGGCTGGCCTGGAGCTCACTATATAGTAGACTGAAGTGTCTTCAACCTCACTAGGTCCGAATGCCTCTGCTTCCATAGTGCTGAGATCAAAGGTGCGGAGAGCCACACCCAGCTCTACACACACTTAAACTGTATAATTCACTGTATCTTTTCTCCTTTTGATGAAAAGCAAAAGCCGGGTGGTGGTGGCTCATGCCTGTAATCCCAGCACTTGGGAGGCAGAGACAGGTGGATTTGTGAGTTCGAGGCCAGCCTGGTCTACAAAGTGAGTTCCAGGACAGCCAGGGCTACACAGAGAAACCCTGTCTCGAAAAACCAGAAAAAGAAAAGCAAATAGGTTTCAGCTCACTTGATTTTTATAGAGTTTGTTTAAAGACACAGTGTTACCTAAGCATCTCTTGAACTTAAGTTGTCTGAAGCCTTTTGGTAGCAGGGTAGTGTCTCAGCTCATCTCAAGGACTGAGAGGCAACTGACAGGCACGACTGCCTCTGTGTATGAAGTTTTGACCCATGAGACCTGAGTGAGAATCAAGCTGAGAGGTTGTAGGGATGGCTCAGGAATAGTGGGCCACTGGGTGAAGGGAAGGCAAGCACTTACACCTTGGCACTGTATTTAAATGTCTGTGTGGGATATTGTGTGTGTGTGTGTGTGTGTCTGTGTAAGTGTAGTTGTGTCATGGCATGTATGTAGAGGTCAGAAGACAGCCTCGGGTGTTAGTCCTCTACTTCCAACCTGTTTGAGATGGGATCGCGTGCCATTCACCTCTGTAAGGGCCAGGCTGGTTAGTCTATTGCTTCCTCCCATTGCGCCATAGGAGTGTTGGGATTATAGATACATGCTGCCGTCTGGGGATCTGAACAGATCCTCAAGCTTCTGTGGCAAGCACTTTGTCCATGGTACCTACCTGGCCCCTGAACATTGTTGAGCAGTTGGTCTCAAGTATTTTGAGAGCCTCTCAGCTATGTTGTTAAAACTACAGCATTTGTAAGCAAGTCTCCCACTGCATGTCAATCCCTCTCCTCACAGTGGAATCTTCCTGGCCTCCGTGGGTTGTCACAGACAGATTGCGATCTTAATGTGGCAACCCTTCCTCTCTGATATAACATCGTGTCCTTCCAACCTGACCAGTTAAAGATTATGAACTATATGTAACTTCCTAGACAGCTACTGCATTTATGCTACCTCAGTAAAACTTGACCAACCTCCACTGTGGAATGCTGTGGGGAAAAGGCATCTAAATCTAGTCCATGGTCTGTAGTGACCTGCCCTGGGAGAGAATGCCTGAGCTCTATCAGTCTCTGAGTCACATAAGAATAGCAGACTCTCACCTGCAGGGGGCGCTGGTTCAACAGAGGCCTTCAGTTCTGCTTCTCTGTCTGGTAAGGTTAGTACTAGGTTATCTCCAGCAGACACAGCAAGCGCCTTTACTAAAAAAGTTCAATAGAACAGTGCATACCATTATCCAATACAGTATTTACCATGTCTCTATAAATATACCCGTTCTTAGAATGACCACTCCTCATGTAATTTTACCTAAGGCGCCCCACCTTGGGCCAGTATGCTCTGTTATGCTACAAGATAAGCTTTGCAAGTTTAAAACTTCCTACAGGAGTTGGCACCAGGAAGAAAATACCCATCCAGAACGAGCCGGTGTGTTGGGTGACAGTTTTACCAGTAGGTGAAGGACTACTGTTTTCTCTGTTGTGACCAGCTTTTTTCCTGACTCCCTGGTGAGCAGTCCTTCCTTACAGAAAGGTCAAGAGTGTTCATAAGTAGCCGGGCGTGGTGGCGCACGCCTTTAATCCCAGCACTCGGGAGGCAGAGGCAGGCGGATTTCTGAGTTCGAGGCCAGCCTGGTCTATAAAGTGAGTGCCAGGACAGCCAGGGCTACACAGAGAAACCCTGTCTCGAAAAACCCAAAAAAAAAAAAAAAAAAAAAAAGAGTGTTCATAAGTGTCTCAGTGTCATTAGCCACGCTGCTTGGATCCGGGAACTCCTTATAAGTGGCTGCTAATGGCCTTGCTCTTGGAGCTTTTCCAACAGGAAATCCAGGCAAGCTCAGTATGAGAAGGTAATTTAACTCCAGCAGCAGCAGGGACATTCACTCTCACCAAAAGCAGTCACCGGCTAATGCAGCAGAGCTCATTCACTGTACAACCTGAACGCCATCGATAGCGTCCTACCATGGCTTCGGAGGTTTGCCTCAACTGGGCATTCGTTTCACTGTCATTCATAATTTGGTTCAGAAAAACACTATTTGAATTGAGTTTTCTGCGACTCTGGCCCCTCCTGTCCCCATCCAAGCTTATCAAGATCTGTGCCGTTCTCAAAGATACCCCGATATTCTGATATCACCATTGGCAGCCAGGGACCCCAAACCCAGGGCCGTTTCTCTTCTCTACACAGCTTCTCTCTCACCACAATCCTCTTCTCACTGAAGTTCAGGAGCAAAGTCAATAAATTGGAGGTTAGGGAGCACCAGGGAATCAAAACCGAGTCGGACCAGTTCTCGGTGCATCTCCAATACCAGTCAGGTTTCAAATGTGGCTGAAGCTTCATGGTGGGCGGGGTGTGGCGGTGGTATTACTATTATTTGATACAGAATCTTGTACAGTCCAGGCTGGTCTCTTATTCCGTATGTAGTCAGGGGTGATCTTGAACTCCTGGTCCTCCTGCCTCCATTTCCCGAGTGCTGGATGACAGACTTGCACCTTCACGCCCACCTACACCCTTTGAAATGAGCTGTAGCTATAGCCACCCTCATATTCAAGTTGGTGTTGGAAGCATTAACCCCCACGGGCCTTCTGGACTTAGTCTGTCTTGTATCTAATTTTCTTGTCGCTGTAACAAAAATGCCTGGCAGAAGCAACTTGAGGAAGGAAGGGTTTATTTTTCTCACAGTGTGGGCAGGTCCAGTCCATCTGAGGCAGCAGGAGCGGGAGGCGGCTGACCACGCCGCGTCTACAGCCAGGAGGCAGAGAGAGGTGAATGCTGGTGCTCACTTTTCCTTTTTGATGCCTTACAGTCCCTGGCTCATGGAGTGGTGCTGCTCACAGTTAAAGTCTCCATCGAACCTAATCTGGGGTGGGATGGGAACGGGGGCAGCCCTGGCTGTTCTTCGTTCTTCTTGGTTCCTCATGAGGCAGCCGAGGGACAGGAGTAAGACTTGATCTTACAGACATTTAGGGTTGCTTTATAACACCTACCTTAAGTCTAAGTCACTTTGTGTCAGTAGCAGACCTGCCTGAGTTCCACTGAGGCAGGACGCTGTCTCTGGCATTTAGCACCTACCTCATCATAAAACACCAGGGGATTAAGTAAAGTAGCCTTTGTTCTATCTCCACAGGAACTGCTCAGCTCTAACTCCCTGCCTGCTACACATTGAAAAGTGATTTCATTCTTTATTTCTATGTTCTCTCTAAAAAGTTTCCTATGAAAATTCTTTAAGAAAAGGGGGATGGGGAATTAAGTAAAGGATTAATTGCTAGAGTCTTTCCCCTCTGGTCTGGATGCCTCTTGCTTGTCAGGCTAGGGGGAAGTTTGGAGCAATAAACTTCTATTGAACCAAGAGAAAAGAATAACACTTGTAGAAGGAAATATTTTTACACAAGCAAATATGGATTAAACTTACATAAATCCATATACGGATTCATGCATACACATTCATAAATCTCCATTCAAACCAGTTGGGTCCAGCTTACATGCTATCTCTTAATTATATACACATCCATACAAACACACACATCCATACTTATATGTATATACAGAGCAAAAGACCAAGCACCAGTGCAGAAAGAACTCACTCATTCTGGATGAAAAATGAGCTCCAATCTTTATTGCTTGGGGAAAGAAAAGGCTTCTACGCTTTTATTGCTAAATGAATTAAACCCAAGTCTGTAAGAAGAAAGCTTTGTTCCCTTTAGTAAGACTAAACCTGCCTTGTTATTAAGAAAAGAACTGTTCTGTCCCATGGTAAGGAGAAGCCTTCCTGCTCCTTCTGCTCTCTCTACAGCTTCTTCTTTTTTCTTCTTTCCCTCTGCATTACATATTGCTCTTAATATTTTAAGTTGCCTTATAATTTTTAAGTTATTCCACTCTGCATTCTCCTCCTAATTGTGCTCTCTCCTCCTGCTCTGATGTAACAATGCCCTCACTCCCAATGCCTTGCTCCCAATGCTATGTTCCCAAATGCTATCTCTTCAATATTATAACGTCCAATGTAGTCTTTCTTAGTCTTTTTGTACCTTTTCTAGGAGAACAGATCACATGATTTTTCCAAGCACCCCTTTTTTACAAAAGTTCACTAGAAGTACAAACATAAATTCAAATCATAAATTGAGTAGGAAATTTAAAATAGAGAAGGTTTACATGTATATCCATTAAGAGTAATTATCTGGCTAAACATTCATCATCTGTCTCCAGCTCTACAAGTTCATGGAGAATTAAAAGCCATAACTTTGTGACTAAGTTATTAGTGAAGTTTTGTATAGATAAACCTAGTCAATATTTTATCTTCTGTCCTTGCACCTAGAGTAAGTCCACAATTCCCTTTGTATGACCTTTAGTTTATTGTTTTACAACTTCTTGGCATGTGCTCTAAGTCACAGATGCCTTCTTGCTATCTCAGAAGCAATTAACTGGTGACATTTGAAGACTGGCACAGTTCTCAATGTACTTTTGACATCAGAAAGGACTTAAAAGCAGTCCTATTATAAAAGAGCTCAATAATTACTAATATAATTTTAGGAATTCTTATAGAATCATAATTAAGAATTAAGAAATCATCTATTTGTCTATATAGTGTCACTCAAGACAGTACATTTTTGGTGTTCTGCAGAAATCTGCTCAAATCTGCTAATATTTAGTGACTGTTATACATTTTTAATAATAACAGGCAAAGCATATTAATAGCAGGAAACTTTCTTAAAATCACATCTCTTCTGCCTTGTTTGAAGAAGCAAATCCATCATTAACTGTATAGTCCATGGTGGGACCATGGAGAGAAGCATTAGAAACTAGAGAACACTGCAGGCCCTTCTGACCTGTCATGCTTCTTCTGCTTCCAGCATCAGGACAGGCTTTCTGCAGTTCCCTTATCTCCACATTGAGATCACCTCAAATAGAAATACAGCTACCATGTGTTCTTGCTACAAGTTCACTAACCAGAAATATATACAACACTCCGTCCCGTTAGAGCATGCGCTGCTCCCACGATAGAACAGGCTAGACCCATGTGAGTTGGTTCACCCTAACCTGCCAGTCCCTCCTCCAGAAAGGCTTCCTGGCACTCCTAGGAGGTCAGGCGACCTTCCTCTGCTGCCGGAGCATCCTCTCACGCCACTTCCCACTGAGTATCAGCCTCATCTTTCTACCTGTCAGTCTCCTCTCATGCTCTGCAGAGCCACAGAGGGAAAAGGCCGTGTACAATTCATCTTTTCCCTCTGGTTATAGAGCACTGTGACTGTTATGCCTCAAGGCTGGGGCCGAAGGGAGGACTAAAACCTTAAACATTGTCGCTGCTAGATTCTTTACGTGTCTTCTAATTACAGTTTTCAAAAGTTACCTGTCCTGGAAGCAGTAGGTGACAAGGGCCACGGAGGAGGGCTTAGCCCAGTGAGGACTGTACTGGTAGGAAAAGTTGGGGTGCTGTGTTTTCTGCTCCGTGGCGTGACTGTAAAGTTGGAGTTTTTTTCCGTCGTGGCTGGGCTAGACTCCAGGCTGGCAGGTGAAGGATTATGGGAAGGCATTGGAACCTGTGGGGTGAATTAACAAGGGTATATTGTTATGGGAAAAAAAATGAAGACTAGGAAGGCTTAGCAATGGATTGTTTGTGCCCACCATCTCCAAATCCGTGCACTTAAAAGGGGGAGGTAGAGACAGGTAGAGGTCAGGTCATCAGGATGACAACACTCAAGAACAGTATCAATGCCTTTGTTACAAGAAGACAGAGCTGGGAGGCGGTACAGGATCCTAGAATTAGTGTACTCAACGGGCACTCTTAGGTAGATAACCTAGGAAGAGGAGCTCTGTGTTCTTTCCAAACTGCCTGCTTAGAGAAGGAAGCACAGCAAAAGAATGCTGTTCTGTTTCCGGTGAGGCTCTGACAGACGTTCCTCCTCTGGCATCGGCCTGAGGTAGTGCCCTTTAGGAGAAACCTCCTTGGGTTCCTCTAGCCTGAAAGAGTCTGGCAGAGCTTAGCCCTGTGCTCCTTCCCTTGCCTACCCCGGCACATCTCAAGCACACCCACCTCTTTTCCAGAGCTATTGCTCGGTTGTTCTTGGAGCTGTAAAGTCTCTTCTCCTTCCAGTCCCTCCTCTGTCGGTAATGGGGTCGCAGAGGAAGGCCACACACTGCTTATTGTAGAGTGCCCGGGTGTAGGGGACCAAGTCGACTCATTCAGGGCCTGCAGCTGCTCCTGGCCCAGTGGGTGGGGCGTAGGGTCCTGCAGCTTCTCCGTGGAAGCAGCTGAGTTGTCTCCTGTAGCTGAAGCATTGAAACCTCCCTCGCTGCTGGGCAGCAGGCTCCAGTCGGGGTATTCTGCGCTACCTCTAGGGTCTTGTTGGTTGGAGGGCTGCAGGAGGCCCCGCTCCAGTTCTTTGTATTCATCTGAGTACTCAGCGGTTTCCTCTGGTCCCCCGTCTTTGCCAAGAAAGGGCAAGTCCTTCCTGAGGTCCTCAAGGGAGTCTCCCCAAGCTCCTGAGGGGGAGCCCCTGCTCAACATCATGTCTCCATAGTCCAGCAGCTGCCCGGGCCTCTGGACAGGTCTGCGCACGAAAGTGAGGTAAGACCGGATGGGGCCTGTGGTCCTGGGCTCGCAGTTCTCTGAGCGCATGCAGTTCACCAGATAGCAGCTGCCCTCAAACCACCAGGCCAGGTCACAGGTGGGCAAGTCACAGCAAGCGGCCGTGCAGTCTCCCACGGAGAAGGTTTGAGACACCCGCATGATTCTGATGGTTTCCGGGTTAGGTGAAATGATGGCATCGGAGTAAGTCCTGCCCTCAGAGCACTGCTGAGAACTGCCCCCTGAGGACCAGAGTGGTACATGACTCAATTGGTAAGCAGACAAAGGGACTACTCAGAGCTCAAAAGAAGAAACAACAGACGACCCATAAAGACATCGGGAAAATATCCAAGCGGCATCGTACACCCGGGAAATAATCCCAGCACTTTGGAAGTAGAGGCAGGAGGACCAGGAGTTCAAGGTCATCCTTGGGAGCTTGGAAGCCAGCATGGGTGGGCTACATGGCAACTGGTCTCAAGAAATCAAATCAAACCCAACTTCAAATGCAGAATCTCGATTGAAAGATACATGATATATATGCACTTATATGCATGCACACACATGACTTGAAAGTAGAAAGGAGACTACAGGAAGAGGGAAGTTTTGAAAGGAGGGGGAGAAAGAGGCTAATGGCAGAGAAGGGTGACAGACCACCATGCTTTCTCTCATATGCAGAATGTAATACACACACACACACACACACACACACACACACACACACGTATTCCAAGGAAGCCACTTCAGAAAACCGGAGCCTCCTCCATCCCTGGCTATTCGGCCAACCATCAACACTCCCTACAGAAGGGTTCACTGCTATGCTCCCATCCAGACAGTCACCTGTCTCTCCAGCCATTCATCCATTGTTCACTCACTCACCATCCACCCACCCTCTATTCTTCCTCTTACCTCTCCATCCCCCTATTCTTCTTTCTATCCATGTATGTTTTTTCAACCATTCATGTGCCCTTTTACCTATACATTCTTTCTCTTTGTATAATTCCATTCTTCTCTACTTGTGTCTCCTTTTTATGTAACTTACAAGAAGCCCTGTGTAAAAACTAGTTATAGAAGTAACAGAAAAGTACTGTATCTTTGTTTTGTTGATGTTTTTAATAGATTTTTTTAAAAATCTCACAGGCTGATAATAGATCATCTGAAAGGAAAATGTCTAAGGAGAGAAAATACTTGTCCTCCGTACAAATGTCTAATCAAACTTTGTTTGGTTTCTGAGATGGGTCTCACTGTGTAGTCCTAGCTAACTTGGAATTCACAGGGATCCGTCTGCTTCTGTTTCCCAAGTGCTGGGATTAAAAGTGTGCACCACTAAGCCTTGTTTTACATTCCACTTGGTTTTACTCAGATTCTCAATAATAAACTATTCATCTTTCTACAGAGTCACTACAATGGGCACTGGCATACACTGCATAGAGTCTGGCCTATTCTTTTCTGTGACAAAATAGACACAGACCTCAACAGCACGAGAGTTCCTTCCTAGTAAGGGATGGTCATTCACAGCTGTTTTAATAACTGTGGCTTTAGTCACAGACAGTTTCTAACAGGAAACATGTGAAAATAGCTGCATGGTGCATAGGAACCACCTTTGTGTTGCATGTACAGAGATCACTGTAATAGATTTTTAGTAGCACAGTAGCATGATCATTTTTAGTGTCTCATTAGCATGGTAGGTAGGTTAGCAGTATCATGACACAGGGCCAGAGCCAGAAAGTTTGCTCAGTGGGTAAAGATGCATGCTTCCAAGACTGATGGCCTGAATCTATATGGTAGGAGAAGAGAACTGATTCCCATGAGCTTATCTACACACACACACACACACACACACAATGAGTAAATGCAACATAATGCCAAATATCAGCTCTGTGGAAAGACTACTTCATCCAATGTAAGAGAAATTAGATCTGACACACACGTTCCTTTTCCAATTAAAAAACAAAAACGCAACACGTGAAGCTGATGTCTCAAACACAAATCATGTGATAGTTTTGGTCTGTCATTTTTCTGAGAAGAGCTAGATCCAGGACATAGAGGAAACAAAACTACACCCCTTAGGAAGATCAAGAGAGAATGGGGGAACAGAGGTAAGGAACCCTCTCCAAACATTGCATTTTTATGACACCTCTCCTTGATGTATATGAAGACCAAGCCAGAAGTTTCTTCCTGGCCCAGATGGTCAGATGTGCTTTCGTTCCCTTGAAGACATGTGTCCTGTCATGTGGCCTCCCTTCCCCCCAGCCTGGAACCTGCCTGCTCAAGGGTGGAGCTACCGGCTCATTCGTCCTGCCACGCCCACTGCTGGAACCTGCCTTTGCTGCCTGGAGGCACACACGTGTTCGTCCTGCTACTGGACCCTGAGTTACTTGGCGGGAAATTGGGTTCCCTCCCCCTTCCTTTATAAACTGAGTGTCTGGAAATATTAAATTGAGTCTTGATCAGAATGTTGTCTTGACTCCATTGTTTCTTCCGCCCCGTCTAGATTCCTCTCTTTGCAGGGAACTGCCATTTTCAGTGAACCGTTCGTGTTGTGGACCGCGGGCGGGCCGCAACACTGTCATGCAGCAAGTGAATGAGCGCAGAACCATGTTTAATGTCTGGCCCTGGCCACCATAAACCACGGGAGCCAACACTGACAAGTCTCCCAGGAAATGGCGATGGTTTGCTAATGACTTCCTACCTGCCATGGCTGCCAGCAGCAGCAATGAAGACAGTACTCCTGGTGGGGACACCATTCTGCCTCACACAGGAGGAGGCTTCCAGGGCAGTGGACTTGAAACACTCCCTTTGATGGTTGATGAGCCAGCCAGATGTAGCCTTCTAGAACTTCAAAGAAAACAAAACAGAGACAAAAGAAGAAGAAAGGATTAGGTAAATGGGACTGAAACACATCATTCCTACCCTGTACTCATGTTAACAGGAAAGCTGCTCTGCTCACAGAATAGCGTCATATCCCAAGCAGCCAACTCTCCAGAGAGGTTTGTTGTTGTTGTTTTATTGCTTTTTTTAAAAAAAGATTTATTTTTTTTTATTATATGTGAGTACACTGTAGCTGTCTTCAGACACTCCAGAAGAGGGCGCCAGATCTCATTATGGATGGTTGTGAGCCACCATGTGGTTGCTGGGAATTAAACTCAGGGCCTTTGGAAGAGCAGTCAGTGCTCTTAACCGCTGAGCCATCTCTCCAGCCCTTATTGCTTTTTTTTTTTTAATTTATTTATTTATTTTATATGAGTACACCATTGCTCTCTTCAGACACACCAGAAGAGAGCATCGGATCCCATTACAGATGATTCTGAGCCACCATGTGGTTGCTGGGAATGGAACCTCTTGGAAGAGCAGTTGGTGCTCTTAACCACTGAGCCATCATCTCTCCAGCCCGAGAACTTTGTTAAAATAGCCAGGACAGTTAGTTTCTAAGAAGACAAAACAAGCCGAGCACGGTGGCACATGCCTTTAATCTCAGAACTCAGAAGGCAGAGACAGGTAGATCTCTGTGAATTTGAGGGCAGCCTGTGAATAGTGAGTCCCAAAAGAGGCAGAGCTAAATAATGCCTCAAAAACAAAACAAAAAGCAAAAGGTTTTAGGTCAGTTCACCCTACAGACTGGAAATAAGGGCCAATCAATTGAGAAAAGCAAGGCTCTGTATTCCAGTGCCTTATGGCAAAAGAGTCAACCACTGTCAATTGAGTTTAGCAGAGACTCAAAGGCAGAAGAGAGGAAAGGTTGTTTAGTGGATAAAGGAGAGGCTTCGGGTGTATTGGGAAAGGAGGCTCCTACTATGGGAGACAGTCCTGGGTAGCTAGAGTGAAACACCCAGTGGTTAGTACGGGGAACTCTACTGCATAGTTTAATGCCAACTTGACACAAGCTAAAGTCATCTGAGGAGAGAACCTCAACTAAGAAAATGCCTCTGTGAGATAGGACTGTAGGCAAGCTCTGTGGGGCATTTTCTTTAATTAGTAACTGATGTGGAGGACCCAACCTATTGTGGGTGGGCCATTCCAGGACTGGTGGTCCTGTGTTCTATAAAAAAGCAGGCTAAGCAAGCCATGGGGAGCAAGCCAGTAAGCAGCACCCCTCCGTGGTCTCTGCATCGGCTGTTGCCTCCACGTTTCTGCCCTGTTTAAGTTCCTGTTCTAACTTCCTTTTGATGATGAACAATGATATGGAAGTGTAAAACACATAATTCCTTTTCCCTACAACTGGATTAACTAAGGCAAGAGTGTGTTTGCTTTGTCTGGCTAGTCCCAAACTAGGAAAGGGGGTTAGAAATTAGGAAAGCTATCAATAAAGTCCTGCCTACTTGGAGGTAAGTGCTGGAGAAGGTATTATTTAGCCTCATGAAGTACTAGAGATGGCAGTCCAGCTTCCCAGAAGTCTCTTGGCAGGCTGGCTTCCTGGACTGTGTTATAGATAAAGGGTTGGGTTCCTGGGCAGGTTTCTATTTGTGGGTCAGAGTTCTGCTTTTGTATACGGTCCAGCTACTCCCATTTGTACCTTCAGTGTCTCAGAGCCCGTGTGCCTGTTCTTTCATTTCTAACACGTGACTATGTTATTTACCAGCTCCAATGCCAGGGTTTCTTAGAATTACAGATGGCCAAGTGGTAGAGGAGCTATGTTGTTGTTGCTCTTTGTTTATGGGCTTCAAAGTGTTTGGGTTTGCATAAAATCATGCAAGGCATAGAGTGAATTAATAGCTGTTTTACTGAACTTTCAAATCCATTAAAACCCAAACCTTCTGGCCATTCTGTGATTAAGTTTTTAAAGAGGCAAACACAATCTGGATCCTGATATCATCCATTTAATCACTACTGTATTCTCCCTTACAGAGGGAAATCTTATCCCAGTATTCAGGAGGCACGAGCAGGATGATCACAAGTTCAAGACCAGCTTGGGCTACATAAAACTCTGCTTCCAAAGAGACCAAACTTCCTTATGGCTGGAGAGGTGGCTTGGGCGATCAGCAGGACCTGCTGATGGGTAGACGGAAGGTGAGGGCGAAGGGCAAACTCCAGGGGAGTCAGCAAACACAAGAACAGTTGCCATTACTCAGAGTGGGAGACAGTTCAGGAGAAATGTGGTAGAGCTGCTATGCAGGACACTGTGGGCAGCCACACCAACCCAAGACTTCCTCCGAGGCCTGAGCCAAAGGACAGAGAAATTCAGTCCTGTGTCAGATTAGGCAGCACTTGGGAAGCAGAAGGAATTGGATCCTTGTGAATTCCAGGGCAACATGGTCTACATAGCAAGTTTCAGGATAGCCAGAGCTACATAATAGAGAGACTATGTCTCAAAACAAACAAACAAACAAACAAACAAATACAGTGCAAAGCCCCTTGTGAAGGACAGACATACCCAGTCATACACAGACACAGATTCACAAGACAGCCTTCAGTCCGGCACAAATCCATCCAGACAGACAGAAGTCAGAAGACACAGGGAGCCCTAAAGTAGAGAATTCAATGGTTCTCTTAGTTAAATGACACCAAGGGTAAGTTCTTTACTGTTGGTGACTTGGAGTTTATTATTCATGCCTTTAGTTCATGCAGACATTAATCCTACAACCTTAAAGAACTGAATTACGCAGCCACCAGAAACAGCTTGCACACAAATTCTTCCCCAGAGCTTCCAGATAAGAAGGCAAGTTATTGGGCTGCAGAGATGGCTCAGTGGATAAGAGCATTGACTGCTCTTCCAAAGGTCCTGAGTTCAAATCCACACGGTGGCTCACAACCACCCATAATGAGATTCTGACACCCTCTTCTGGTGTCTGAAGATAGCTACAGTGTACTTATTTTTTTTTTTTAAAAAAATGTAAGTTGTTAAGTAATTGGTCCAGGCTGAAACATTCTCCCACTGAAGGAAGAACGATTCCTCAGGCCCATGAAACTTGCAAGGTCATAACGCTCCTTCTCCCTTGGGTTATGAAAAGTTACAGGTTGAGAAGACTCTTTAAGGGCAGGAGAGATGGCTCAGCAGTTAAGAACACTGACTGCTCTTCCAGAGGTCCTGAGTTCAATTCTCAGTACTGATGGCTCACAGCCATCTGTAATGGGATCAAATGCCCTCTTCTAATGTGTCTGAAGACAGCTACAGAACTCATAAACATAAAATAAATAATTTTTTTTTAAAGAAGAAGACTTTTAAGTAGTGTAGCTGCCTGCAACTGTCTCAGAAAACTCCAGTGTTGTAGTTCTGTGAATGGTCAGCCATGCTGGGTGGGGTTCTTTCTTGGTGATGGAGTTGCTCCTGTAAGTAATGCCAAAGAACTCATTGGTCCATTCAGCTAGATAGAATTGCATTTTTGGAGTACTGTTGCCCTCTCTCTTTTCCCAGGAAAAGCCACATGGCACATCTCAATGGAAACTTGATCTGAGTCTTGATTCGAGTCCCTCATAAATTCTAGCAAATGTATGATACTTTAAGTCACCATTTTTGTAATAATTTATTCTATGGCAACATCAAACTAATACAGCAGGCATGTGGGGTAGACTGGCTGACATTGTAAAATATTATGAGGTCTCATAAACAACACTGAAGGCTAAGAAAGGGTAGTGAGTCCTATTACTTGGGACTGGAAAAACAGAGAGTCATAAACTTCAAGATCAAAAACAAATAGGAGGATTGCAAAGATATGGTTATTACCAGAACTTTGTTTTGGGAACCCGTAAAGAACTAATTTAGAAGTATGTCCACATTGATTGTGGCATAGGCATATATATATATATATATAGATAGATAGATAGATAGATAGATAGATATAGATATATATATATAAGCATTTTTATGGGGTGTAGAAATAGCTTAGGAGTTAAGAGTGCTTGCAGCTCTGAAGAGGTGTCATGACCAAGGTAACTCTAATGAAATAAATGATTTAACTGTAGGCTTGCTTACAGTGTCAGAGGGTTGTCCTACTATCATGGTAGAAGCTTAGTGGCACTCATGGTGCTGGAGCAGTAGCTGAGAGCTACATCCTGATCCACAGGCAAGAGAGATGTCGAGCCTTTTGTGGGCTTTTGAAAGCCTACACCCAGTGACACACTTCCTCCAGCAAGGTGAACACCTACTCCAACAAGGCCACACCTTCTGATCCTGATAATCCTTAAAAAGTGCCACTCCCTGATGACTAAGTGTTCAAATATATGAAATTATGGGGACCATTCTTATTCAAACAACCATATATATGTGTGTGTGTGTGTGAGTGCGCGCGCGCGTGTGTGTGTTCTTATAGTTTCCCTTTTCCAACTCATATTTTTTATTTTTTTCCATAAAAATATTCAAATATTAACCAAGAGAGCTGATTGCAATCTATCTTAATTAAAAAGTAGCTTCTTTGTAAGCTTTAGTCTTGAGTTTTTTTTTTCAAATAAACTGATAGTAAATTTAAATTTTTTAATTTAAAAACTAAAAAACCTAGAGGGGCTGTGATCAGGATGTAAAATGAATAAAAAAATAAATATTTTAAAAAAATTAAAAGCCTAACCAGCACAGGGTCTATCTGTATGTGGGCATGTGCATGTGTGTGTGGTACACATGGAGACCAGAAGAAGGCATTGGAGCTGGAGTTACAAGCAAGAAGAGTCTTCGGCAAGAGCAGTATGCCAAACTGCTGAGCCATTGCTCCAGCCACTCTGTCAACCTGTAAGCTTTCTCATTAGTAGAACAGGTTGAACTGGTAACAGAAGATGACATCAGTGGGATTATACAGTTGCAAAGGGCAGCTGCCACACCAGCAGCAGGAGGAGCAGTGGCAAGGAAGCAGCTAGAGTGTTCCAGGCAGCTGCTGGGGGCAAAGAGCATAGGTTAAAAACTATTGGCCCAGTCTCTGGAAGAATCCCAGGGAGCTGGCAAGTAATGGGTGAAAATCTGTGATATTTTATTCCCAAGAACTATAACTATGTCTGCTGTCCAAAGGTCCTATCTAGGCCTAAGAGCTGTCACAGTAGACACCCTAAGACCTGAAGGTCCCAACCCACAAGGCTTTCCCAGATATTGTAACATAAGCAGGCACAGCCTGCTACTAGAAGGTAGGGAGTACAGCCAAGTGCTAGGGCTACAGGTAGAATAGCCCCATCATAGCCTCCACCTCCAAGTGCTCAGAGACCTAAGTCTCTGGCTTCTAAAGTCAGATACAGTAGGGCTCCTGCTCTTAGGGCTTGGATATGGAAGCCTCTGGGTCAGCACTGGGCATCTGAAAGTCCATTACTACTGACGTCTGAACAGCTATACTCGTATGAGGTACCTTTACCTACTAAGCCATATTGATGGTCCTGGTGGTAGTGTTTTGTTGTTGCTTTTGGGTTTGTGGAATTTTTGGGAAGTGGGGGCAGGGTATCATGCAGCCCAGATTAATTCCAAATTTACTATATAGCCCGGGATGACTTTGAATTCCAGAGCCTCCTGCCTCCCTCTTCTGAGTGCTTGGAATTACAGACATGGATCAGTCACGCTCAGCTCAGTTTTATTACTCAACTACACTTTAACAAAGCTGATGAAGAAAATGCAATACAAGGGGCAGAAACGTCCCAGAATTGATAGAAACTGTTAGGAAATAAGAATTCCCCAGTTCTGAGCAGGTGCTAGAGCGTGAATTTGGATCTTTTCACAATGCATTTGGAATGTAAACTCACTTGATGAGCTATCACAAGGGCAGGGCTCTAATGGATAGGATCTGTGTTATGTGGTGTTTTGAGGTAGGATCAGTGTAGTTTTGGCTAGCTTGTAAAGTAGATTTTCAATGGAAATAGAACAGTAACCTACCAGTTGCTTCATGCCTTTATATTTTATATTTGCGAGAAAGCAAATCTTTCAGAATACTAAATGTAAATTAACTGGGTGTTAAATTGGCATGCTTTTAGATCATATCTGTTAGATTTACTGCTTTTGTAAAGCGGTTACAAGAAAAAATGCATGGATTTTCTGATGTTTCTAGTGAAACTTAACTTTAGTCATCAAAAAAAACTTTTGGCCACATTAAAATAATTCTACTTTTAGTGACATAATTTTTTGGGAAAAAAATGAATTTTTTTCCTGAACATTTTTATCTCAAAAATAACTTTTCCTGGACTGGCGAGGTGGCTTGGCTCGGGGGCTAGGAGCATGTGTTGCTTTCCCAGAGAACTCAAGTTTGGTTCCCAGTTCTCCCACAAGGCAGCTCATGACCATCTCCTCCCATCTCCAAAGGATCCAGCACTCTCTTCTGGTGTCTGTGGGTATCCGGACACATCACCATGCATGCAGCTATATAAACAGTTTTTAAACGTTTTAAAAATGTAACTTGTATTTACTTAAAGTTTTGTGGGTTTTTTTTTTTTTTTGAGACAGAATCTCAAATAAACCAAACTGTCCTCTGACTTGATAGATTAGCCAAAGACGATCATCTTGCCTGAATCCAGGAATTAAGCTGGGTGTAGTGGTACACACACTTTTGATCCCAGCACTCAGGAGGCAGAGGCAGGAGGATCTCTGAGTTTGAGGCCAGCTTGGTCCACATAGTAAGTTCCTTGATAGCTAGGGATATACAGAGAAACTATGGTTTTGTTTTGTTTTGTTTTGTTTTGTTTTGTTTTGTTTTGTTTTGTTTTGTTTTGTTTTGTTTCGAGACAGGGTTTCTCTGTGTAGCCCTGGCTGTCCTGGTGCTCACTCTGTAGACCAGGCTGGCCTCGAACTCAGAAATCCACCTGCCTCTGCCTCCCGAGTACTGGGATTAAAGGCAAGCGCCACCAACGCCCGGCGAAAGCATGGTTTTTAAAAAAGCATTTGTGTAATAGTATCTTATTTTAATTATTTTCTAAATGGGCCTCTAAGTTTGGATCCTAGCACCTAGGTCAGGAAGCTCACAAGTGCCTAGAACCCTAGCTCTAAGAGTTCAAACTCCATGTTGGCATACAGACACAGTCGCACAGAAATCAAAAATAAAAACAAAAGCAACAGCATCCCTCTGTATATCCAAAGCTGGCCTCCAACACTAGGGTTTGAGCAATCCTTTACAGCTCATCATGTGCAAATTCTATTCTTATTTTAATTCTTATAGAAATTCCACTCAATAGGCCTTACTATTTTCTCTATTTTACAGATGAGAACAATGGGGCTTAGAGGTTATAGTTTCCTTAATATGAGGGAGGTCGCCTCTAACAGCTGAACCACAACCTAAGCAGACCATCTTTTCCCATCAGGCTATCTGTCACCCAACACTGCGCACGCGTGCGCACGCACACACACACACACACTCCAACCCCTGCTCCAAACAGACATCCTTATTTCCACAAATTGGTTTTAAAGGGAAAGACTGTCTGTTGGGGGTGAGGGGAACTTAAGTCAAGAACAAACCTTAAACATAGTTACTATTTTATAACTCACCAAAGCTCTCCTTCGGCTCTCTAAACCGTGAGGATGTGAGCTCAGTGACTGTTATCTTTTTGAAAGGACACGCATCCCTGCCTTGGCATTTTACACAGCAACGATGTGGTGTCTGTTCCTGTTACCGGTGGTTCTAAAAATTCCTGCTAAAAAAAAAAAAAAAAAAAAAAAGCCGGGCGGTGGTGGCGCACGCCTTTAATCCCAGCACTTGGGAGGCAGAGTCAGGTGGATTTCTGAGTTCGAGGCCAGCCTGGTCTACAAAGTGAGTTCCAGGACAGCCAGGGCTACACAGAGAAATCCTGTCTCGAAAAAACAAACAAACAAACAAACAATTCCTGCTGCAGGTTTTTGTTTGTTTTTTGGTTTTTGGTGTTTGTTTGTTTGATCTCCTTTTCAGTTTGCAGAGAATTCAGCTTTCTCAGTGAGTTCTAAGTTTAGAACTGAACTGAAATCTCTACTTTGCCCCATCTGCATTAGAAGTAACTAAAATCATGAGCATCAAATAAAACTTTACATGTGACATAACTTCAGTCTCTCTGAGGAACTTTCCCAGGCACCGTGCATTTCAGGAATAAATTAATGCACACATTCACCTTGAACATTTTTGTGGTTTTTAGGAAATGTGATCTACACTTTTTTCCATTATTAACACAAATGCCACTCAACTTTTCTGCTCAAGCACTCGGAAAAAATATCAACATCTAACCCACAAACGAAAACGTTCAGTAAAGCCAGCAATAAAGATGAGCGTGAATATGCTCCGGCTTGCTTGCTCCCTTCAGACAATTATGAGAACAAATGGTGTTGAGAACGATGACTAGCGATCGCAGCTTTGTGATCCTGATAAATCTGGGCCATTCCTTGGAGAGAATTCAAAGAGCAGGGAAGAAAAGCTTTTACACAGCGTTAAGCTTCTGGTGACGGTAAAGAGAGGAGATGAATGCATTTGGTAAGTGGTAGCAAGGTCCACGACAACAGCACCAAACGAAATTTAAAGGTAATTCTTCAGTCTAAAGCATGCAATTTGAGAGGTTGGAAAGATCCCCAAACCTCCCGCCTCCACGAGACAGGGAAAGCATGAAACCACGCAACTATCCAGGATTGCTTTTCCTAGGTGTCCAGAAGGACCCTTAGAAGTCCCCCTCTTGGCTTTTTTCCCACTGACACCTCCTACCTGCTTGCTGTCGTCGTCCTTGCTGACAGTTGGCCAGCTGGGCTGGGAGATGGGATTCTGCACCTGAGGTGGCTGCTGAAGCTAAACACTGCAAGCTCACTGGAGCTTCGTTCAACACCCCATCACCCAGTTTCATAAACACACTCATACCCTGCATCCCTAGGCAGAGGTAAGGAGGAACCCCAACTACACCCTAGCTAGAAATCCGGGGACCTGGAGTCCAGATTAAAAGCCTCTGACTAAGATACGAAATGCATTTAGCATATGCCAGTACTGAATGAACTTTAAAGAAACCTAAGATTCTTAGGTTTAAGGTTAGCTGCCCAAGTCTCCCTGACTCCACCCTGCTGAGAACCCATCGGATCCAAACAGGAACGCAGGCAGCTGAGTGCGGCTCTTACCTCCATCCCCAGCGATCTCCAGGCTCCGCGGTACTCCAGATCGGCCAGCCGCTGATGTCCAGTTGAGACACCTGCGAGGCACACCTGCAGGCGACACCTGCCCACCCCTGCGGCTGCACAGACAGACGCTGCGAGCCCGCGCTGGTGATTCAGCGCCTTTCTGCCTCCCGGGTTACCAGGGCGACGCATACGCACGCGCACACACGCCCCTAGGGATGGCCTGTGCCGCAGCCCGCACTGCCCCGCTAAGCAGAGGGGCCTCCGTTGTTTCCTGCTCTGGTCCCTCGCCCACCCTTTTCCTGCCATGGTTCTGAACTGTTGAGGGGATAGACGGGTCATCTAGAAAAATGCTCCACCCGGGGAAGCAAGCACTGCTTGGCTCAGACTACTCCAAGTCAAGTCACCTGGCCACTCAAGTCTTGTTTTCAGCCAAGCCTTTTGCCCCCCAACCCCATAACTAATCTGCTTGGTTTCAAGTGCTGCTTTCAAATCAGGATGGTAAACTGGGCCTAGGTCGCCACCGAGCAGAGCAACTCTACTTTGCAGGTTAAATGGGTGCCAAGTGCATTTCAACATTTGTGTCTTGTGGTGGGAAATCTTGAGTCAGAGGAAATTCTAAGTCAGTGGAACACTGTTCCTTGTATTTTTAGTTTTGTAATAAGGACAAGAAAGTGTCTAGGAACTGGCATTAAGGGTGGGCAGAAAGGATGGGCGGAGTATTCTTTACACATCCACGGTGGCTTCATGACTGAGTCGCACACTAGTATAGGCCTGCACTGTCATCTTTGTGGAGAAACACCAGACAGGTTACAAATGTTACTAAATGTCTCCTGTTAGAAAATGGAGATGACCCAAGAACAGTAGTCCACCCTAGGACTCATGCGGCTGAAGCAAGAGCTTCACGCTTTCAAACAATAACACTCTTTCAAACAATAAATAAAAAGCCAGATACAGAGCTGGGCGTGGTGGCGCACGCCTTTAATCCCAGCACTCCGGAGGCGGAGGCAGGCAGATTTCTGAGTTCGAAGCCAGCCTGGTCTACAAAGTGAGTTCCAGGACAGCCAGGACTATACAGAGAAACCCTGTCTCAAAAAAAAAAAAAAAAAAAAAAGAAGCCAGATACAGTTACCAGGCCAGCGCAGGCTACTTAATGAGGCTTTTAAGGGGAGGGGCAGTGAGATGGCTCAGCTTACTTTACCAAGGCTGACTTGAGTTAGATCTACCATAAGACCCACATAAAATTGGAAATGACTCCACAAACTGCCCTCTGGCCTCCTCATGTGTACTTACAAACACCATACATGTAAAAGCATCATACAGGATGAACACGTTAACTAATGCAGATAAAGAGCCACTAAGGAGGTGAAGAGAATAAGCTATAAAACTGAGAGGGCACGGGCCTTTAATCCCAGTCCTACAGTTGTAGAGGCAGCTACATCTCAAAGCCAACATGGTTTACAGAGGGAGTTCCAGGACAGTCAAGGCTACAGAGAGACCATGTTTCAAAAAAACCAAAATAGAAGACTGAGGAGAATAAAAATAAGCATGGACTAAAAGGGGGGGGGGGAATCATTAATTCAGTCACTAAATGGGCTCTCTAGAGGGCAAACACCAAACCTCACTGTAGGAAGACATTTCCTCCTTTCATGGTACATATTAATGATAGCTAGAGAAAAGATGCAGGCAGTGAAGAGCTCCGGAAGGCACGGAGTCACAAGATGAGAATAGTTACATCAGTGTACAACTCTCCCAGCCCTCATATAGAAACAAAACAGACAAAGTCATCAGAGGTCCTTACACATCCCTACAGACTAGAAAATGAGAAACTACCTTCAACTTTCCCCCTCCAAAACAACCAAACTGCTTACCATGAAAAAGAAAATCAGTTTTCCTCTCCTCTGTCCATCATCAGTGTGCTGAATGAAATGCCAGTCTCCTTCAGACTGATGTAAAACTACCCCTCTGGTATTCAGTGGACATTCATTTCATATTGTGGCATTAACCCATTTCAACGTTTCTGCAATGTGACATACTGTGGTCTTCTAAACTTAATTCTACCAAAGGAGTAAGTACCATCCTCCTCTACTACACTGCTCCTTCAAGCCTTAATGTTTAAAATTATGATGAAAATAGACAGTTCCTGCCCTTTCCTTTGTCAGGAGGAAAGGCATACCACCCTATTATAAGTTCAAATTGTTTTTAGGTGTTTAGTTTGGGGTTAACAGGTAAAAATGTCACTTCATTCTAAATTTCCTTATTTTGTCAGTCCTTACTTTATAACCTAGGCTAGCCTTACATTAATGACAATCCTCCTGCCCTAGCATCCAAAATGTCAGGAATTTAATATAACAAAACACATTTGGTGATTCCCACTGAAAAGTAACATGCAGGGCTGCTTTCCCGATGGCAGTAGAGCAAGAAATCCCACCATGAAGTAAAAAGTCGTACTCAGTCTACAAATAAAACACTTTATTTACTGTACATTTTTTCTTTACAGAACATTTACAAAAAAGAAAAAGTATTCTTTATTCACTCTGCAAAGCATTTCCATTTTACCAGTAACAAAACTCAAAGTTACTTTTCTTCTGAATTTTCTTCTTAGAAAAAATAAAAATTCTCACATTGCTAAGCTGGGCTTAATCATTGCCAAGATGAACTTTGTCAGTTACCAGCAAATAACCAACACTAATCGGAACAGTAACTGGGAATCAGAGTGGAGCTGTGACTCATCAGGCACGGTATCCTATCAGCCGGCAAAGTTAAGTCTGATATACAACAGCTGCCATCTACTTACGTTTCTGAACTTACAGAATGTAAGACAATGCCATCTCAAGGATTCAATGGCTTACTTTTTCTCTTAATAAAATGATTTAAAATATATTGGTGCCTAATTCAAACAATAGTTAGCCCTGAGATAATGCCCATTACTTGAAATCCTGATGGCAACAATGACTTTGTTACAAGCTGAGAGGTTATGTCCTTTAAACCAAAGCCCACACATTCTGAACATAAGCATGCTTTGAATTATTACAAACACTAATTCTTATTTCTGAGGACACAAGATACAAAGTAAAACGTTAGCTGCTTTTGATGTAGTAATCATCCAGTTTATTAATTCTTCTGTATTAGACCTAGATGTCCTGAAAGGCTGAGACCTATACAAATTCAGAACTAGTGCTAACAAACGTGTAAAGCTGCAAGTATGTAAAGCTAGAAGTGGGAAGCTTTTCACAATACTACATTCAAGGTGCACAAGAGCCCCCAGTGATCACTCGGAAATCTACCACAGTCCAGTTTTTCCAACCCAACAAGGTCTAAACTTTGAGGAATAAGGTGCCCCTCTTCTGCTCTGAAAAATATTCGATCAAAACGATGCCTACAAGCAGCAGGGATCCTGAGGTTGTTATTTGCTTTCGTGTCCCATGTATACCGGCAATGTTTAGGTTTGCCTAGAAATTCCCAGGCATCAAAAACGTTGTCAGGTAAACCACCACATTTGATAACCTGGCAAGAGAAAGAATAGTATGAAAGAATATTATATATTTACTCCCTGCCCCCAATTTAAAAGGTGTCTGATATTATCATTTGTAGGTACAACTTTTGTGGTTGTTTTTCAAGACAGGGTTTCTGTGTAATCCTAGCTGTGCTGGAATTCACTCTGTATAACTCAGAGATCTGCCTGTCTCTGCCTCCCAAGTGCTGAGATTAAAGCATGGGCCACCACACCCAGCAATAAAGTATTTTAAAAAGTTGATTTCAACTCAGAAGAGAATTAGATCTTCTTATACATAGGGATGCTACAAATACCCTCAACTTTTTAAATTAGAATTCTTATAATTATTATCTTATTTTAATACTTGTTTATCTAACATATAACAGGATTTCTCCTAATAGCTTTTGTGCATATTTTAAACAAAAGCTACAACAGTGTTTTCTAACTTGTATTTCAAGTCCATAAGACTTTAGATAAAATGAATCCAAATTAATTTCCATAGCAATACTCTCCCCACAAACATTGAATCAATTCTGTTACTTACTTCTTGATCTCTTAAATTTGTATCTCCTGCAAATATAACAGTAGTTGAATCTGGAGCCTCTTGCATTTTTTGAAGAACAGTTTTTAATTGACTTATTCGTTCCGCAGAATGTTCTCTGGTACTCTCCAAATGGGATGTCATAAGGCAAAATTCATTTCCACCCAAACTCACCTAAAACAGAATAATTACAATTGAACTGGCCACTGATGCTGATAACAGGCTCCAACGCAGATTAATTAACTGGAATGTATTTACTCAACTGAAACCAGTCAGTACTGTTCCTAAATGAAGAGCAGAAGGTGCAACCCAACCCATGATAACTATTTAGAACAAGAACTATCCACAGAATAGCTCTTCTGTATGTACCCCTTCTCCAGCAGCTCCAGGCCATCCATGGCTCACACCTCTCTAGGATCCAATTCCAAGGTATACAGATGGCTAGAAAAGGTTCCAAACAAGTAAAAGGACAGCAACTTCTCCATTTCATGAAGCCATGAGTTATTTGCAAACTCAGATAACTCTATTTATTGTTCCAACAATATCCAGGCACAGATACATGGAAATAATCACTTAACTGAATGAAGTCATTATCATTTACAATGAAGATACTAGTATATAGAATGTGCTGCAATGCCTACAGAATCATTTTAATTTGTTCAAACCTATAATCTGGATCCTGCCTACTGCTTAAGCTCCAGTCAACACTCCACTACCTCTCCACACTCAGGATGGTGGTTAATATTGTCAAACTTTATAGAATCTAGAATCACCTAGAAGGCAAATCTCTGGGAATATCTAAAGAAATTTGAGATTAGCTTACTTAAGGTGGAAGCCCCACCTTAAAATGTTAATGGGCACCAGTGGGAGATGAGGTCCCAAACTAAAAAAAAGGTGGTGGTGGTGGTGGGGGGTGGGGTAAAGCAAGCTTAACAGCAGAAGTCATCACTTTGCTTTCAGTCTGTGGACACAATGTGATTAGCTGCTCCTGCCTTACCCTACAACTATGTGTCAAAATAAACTCTACTTAAGACTGCCTTTGTCAGATACTTTGTCACACTCTTAGGAAAATAACTGTTTATCACACCACCATGAACATAAGCTCATCCACACGCACAGGTTTACCCTTGCTACCATTTCCACGTCCTGCGCTGAATAAAGGAGACAGGAGAAAACAAGCTGAACGCCACATTCCCTTAATTCCTGAATTGGAGGGCAGCCTGGTCTACAGAAGCCCAGTAGGATCACACCTCCACTGCCATGCCTTCCCTCAACTGTGAGCTAAAGTACTAGTGTGTTCCTTAGAGTTATCTATGTGCTGTGTTATTTTTCTCATTGATATAACAAATGACTTGACAAATGTTCTCCATAGCCAACTGTTGTCACATTCATGAAAACATCTAATCAATTAAGAATTCAACTTTGCATTTTTTATTTTGCATTTTTGCAGATTTATTTTACATTTTAAAGTTTGCATCTAAAATTATGAGACCCAAGTTTTCCGAAACTATTTAATCAATACAGAGAACTACAGTGGGAAATGAAATCTGACTCCAAGAAGTTGTCCTGATCTCCAGACCCCACAGACAGACACAAATAGGGTTTAAAACAATTGTCCCAGTGACATGGCTCAGCAGGTAAGAGCCTCTGCCAAGTAAACCTGAGTTTGATCCCTAGAATCTGGATCCCTAAAACATGTGGTGGAAGGAGTGAACTGAGTCATAGAAGTCCTGACTAACTGATACAGACAGACAGACAGACACAAACACACAAATAAAAATGCCTTTATAAATTTATCTGTAAAGGCAATACACCTTCAAAAACCAACCAAACAAAAAACGCCCCAAACTTAAACTTACATTTACACATAGAAGGTTTCTCATCATTTTGGTATTTGGAAAAGGAATAATCTCTAGACTTTTAAATTTCACTCTTCCTTTCTTCAATAGTATAGCTGTGAAATATCCTTCTTCATTACCTTCAAACATTTGTGGAAAAAAGTATAGGGAAGAAAGTCAATTGACAAAATTGATGGACTGTGTGTTAACTGTATCTTCTACTTCATAAATGACACAATGTAATAGTTGTGCTTAATTTAAATCTGAGAGAAAAGAGCCTTTCAATTGAACAAAAAGGGGGAAATGTAGTTTGCCCTGGTATGGTTTGTATTTTGATGTTAATTCCACTTTCTCAAGAAGGGCTGCCACAACCAGGAATGGATCACATACTCAGGTAAATTCATGTGAACCTCTCCCCATTTTAACTAGTCAAATAAAGGTTAGAACCCACGATTGGCCAGTGGAAGGGAAAAGTGGGGCTGGAGGTTTTAGAGAGGCAGAAGAGATGAAGGAGGAGACAAGGAGATGGAGAGAGAAAGATGGAGGAAGAGGAGGTGGAAGGAAGATGGAGCAAAACCACATGGCCAGGAGGAGCCGCAAGTAGCAAGGGACCTCAAAGCTGAGGCCTAGTGTAGTGCTAGGCGTGCAGCTCATAAATATTTTAACTGTAATTGTGTGTTCTTTGCACGGCTTTATTGGGGTTGGATATTTACCACAACAGAGTACCTTCACTTTACCACAAGCTCCCTCACTATAACAAGGAGCAAATCATTTAAATGGGATCAAATCTTAAGCCTCTACTTTGAAGTAGGTCAACCAAGTGCTATGTTTCTGTCCCTTATCAGAGTTTAACAAGAGATACAAGTGATGTTTAAGTAAGAACAAATAGTTGATAAGGGCATGCCTCGATATTCAATTTCAGAAAATATACAAATCTAAAATTTTAGAACTTTGTTTTCCTAAAAAGAAATACCCATTTCAATTATTTTTCCATTTATTAACATTAAGCTGTAAAATAGCCTATAAATCTTTTAAGTATCTGGTGTCATGTTGAGTTTCCTCAAACCCATTTGTGCCCTTTGTAATAGCCTCTCATTTTTTTTTTTCTTCATTGATCTATTTTTCAAAGAAAAAGGTAGTTTAGGTAGCAAGAAGAGCATTACCTGTAATAATTTTGTAACTGGCTGCTCTCTTCTTTAGGTAGGCACAGTATGGGGGGATAACTTCCTGTAGAAATACCACATCTGGACTGTACCTAATTAAAAAGAGCAATTTACCAAGAGCAGCAAAGCATTCATTTTCAGCTACATAGAGAAAATTCCACAATATATGCACATAAAACAACTGTTACCTGGCCCCCTAGCACTCAATGCTCACACTGACCTCTATCTAGATATAGTTTACTACACCGTGCCATGATGACCAACAGGCTGGGTGTGTAGGGCAGTGACACTTGCCTAACAATCCCAGCATCCCCCCTACACATCACCCACACACAATACACCAGTGGAATTAAAACAGAAAACAGTATATATACTACATTAAGCGTTTGCAATCGTTATATATACACCAAGAGATGTATTCAGTGCTATGCTCTCTTCAGGTTCTCTTAAAAAGCTGTCCAGTGACAACAGCTCTAGAGAATGTGAGTGCTTTAGTCACAAAGCTCTCCTGAGGCCAAAAACAAAACTTTTAGGAAATTTTCACTTCATAACAATACTTATAAATAAAACTATGTATGTAAAGCTTACAATTCTAGAAAGAATCTCACATAAACCGGTGTTCCAATTCACCAAGACCCTCCCAGATCAAAACACCTCAACTCTTATTAAATATTTACTCAGAAACTGACCTTAAAGTCAAATTTTCAAGTATACAACTGTTGCGCTGTAGAACCATTAAAACACTTATCAAAGTCCCTACCATGGAAAAGAGAATGCTTACAAAGCTAGGCAGGAACACACCCCTCGAGCCCTCTCGGGCAGATTGCATCCATCTAATCCATCAATATTCCAGGTAATGAAAGAAATAGTGCTGTTATCTTCTAGAGGAGTTCCAGATGAACTGGCTTCTAAAATGGTTGTATCATTTGCATCCTCGTTGGTTAGATCAACACTGGTAAGATCAAAATAAAGGATTAAAAAAAAAAAACAAATTATGAATTGCTGTAGTTGGGGGTTATGGAGGCAAGAACCCCCACATTTAACACTGGAAGCTGTGGCATACTTGTACTCTCAAAACTGGGAGGCCGGGACCAGTAGATACTTGAGGCCTGTTTTACCTTAAATGGTGAGTGCATGGTCCCAGTGAGAGACAGTCTGAAAAACCAAGGAGTACTATGCCTGGGGAATCCAAATCTGACCTCTGGCTTCCAAATGTAGAGACTGTTTGAATTTTGTTGTACATGTTTGTCCTCAATTTGAAGATATAAACAAATCACTTCTAATCAGGCATTTTTGAGTACAGACTACTTTATACAATCACTGTCTTATACAGTAATTCAGTTAATCTTGATGTTTTCTTACAAGTCTAGCTGTGAACTTTGGGGCAGGAATGACAGCATTACCAATGCATGGTTAACCAAATATCCCCACTGGAAAGTACTGATTTTTCCCATTCTCCTCAGTATTTTGTGGGTTTTAACTATGGAAGCATCTTGTTTATGACTCAACTTTCATCCTGGTTTTACTGCCCGTACTTAACTGAAACATAGTTCAGTTTCAGTTTACTTTAATAGTTCTCAAAAGATTTTTCTAATTCCTCAAGCCTTAGAAATTTAGTAGTTTAAATTCCCCTACAACAGTAACTAGTCGGGTTGGAGAGATAAGAGTACCAACTGCTCTTCCAGAGGTCCTGAGTTCAATCCCCAGCAACCACATGGTGGCTCACAACCATCTGTAATGGGATCAGATTCCCTCTTATGGTGTGGCTGAAGATAGTGACAGTGTACTCATGTACATAAAATAAGTCTTTTAAAAAAAAAAAAAAAGTTACTTGTCCCACAAACAGCAGGTACTTACTTAAATATGGGTTCGTATTTTATTGTGCAGACTACAACCTGTTCTGAAATACCCAAGTGTTCATTGTCACCAATTTTACATTAGCCCTATGTTCTCCTGGAACGTTTCCAACATTCTCTGGCTACTCCCTTACTTCCCAGCACTGTAGATTATTCTAAATCCATCTCCTAGCTCACTTACTCCTGCCTAGAATCAGTCATCCTGTTCTTTCTAGTGGAGATTTGAAGCCAAGGTCTTGATGCAAGATGGTTTAGTACCAATTCTAAAGCAAAATATGAAATGTAAACACCCTCTTTGAAACAAGGTCTGGAAATGTATACCTGCTAGCCTCAAACTTACAAGCTTATAAAGTAGGAACTTTAGCAAGTATATATCCAGATTGCCTTAGGACTCAATACTTTAGCTAAGCTGGCCTCAAACCTTTGGCAATCCTGCCTCAGCTTCCCAAGTAACATAAGCTACTACATCTGGCTAAAATTCATCTGTATGTATAAAAGTATTTTTAAAGAGAACCAAAAACTATGTTTAATGCCAAGTTCCTTTTGGAACTTCACCCATCCCAGAAAGCTTTCTTTTCTAACATTCAATATTATACTTTTTCTGCAGCCTTACCAACGAGAAAAGGCTACGCCATTTCAGAGCATTGTCAGATCTCAGGCCCTTCATTTGTAACTAAAAACATCTAAGAAGAGATCCCTTTAGGAGCACTGGGTCTTTCAGAGGACTTGGGTTCAAGTCCTAGAACTGCAGCATGCATAGCTCATAACTATTTAACCCCAGTTTCAAGGGTTCTAATGCCCTCTTCTGGGGCTGGGCAGTGGTAGCACACGCCTTTAATCCCAGCATTTGGGAGGCAGAGGCAGGCGGATTTCTGAGTTCAAGGCCAGCCTGGTCTACAGAGTGAGTTCCTGTACAGGCAGGGCTATATAAAGAAACCCTGCCTGCAACCAGGCAGAGTTGTTGTCTAACCAACACACAAGTAACTGGAGGAGGTGGGGAGGGGGTACTGGATAGGTGGACTCCACTCCTTATTTATAACCTATGGAGTGTGGAGACCCAACGTTTTCTAAACAACTTTCCACATAATTTTCAGCACAACTGTTTTATGACAATTGCCCGTCTCTTCTGGCTGACACAGACAACTCCCGTGTAAGAGACTCTGGAAAGAACAGTGGCCAATTTGTGTACAAGGCCCAGTATGGCACCTTAGTTTTATTCTGCAAACTGTAGAACAACAACAATGAATATCAGAGGCAGGGCATTGAGACAACAGAAACAGCATACACTAAAAACAAATCTTAAACCTGGCTGGTATGGTTTCTAGTTCCCACAGGCTGAGGCAAGATTGCTAGGAGCTCAATGCCGGCCTGGACTACATACAAACTTGTGCCAAACTAGTCAAACTTGAGACAAACCTGTCTCAAAAGAAAAAAACTATCGTTCTTTGGCAAGAGGAGAGCAGATAAACTATGCAGAAACAAGGAGACTTACAGGTTACCATTCTTCAGGAGAAAATCTCTACCTCCATTTTTTTTTTCTAATCTCCAGTTTACATATCACCAATATTTCAGGTTAGTAAGTGTATTTCAGTAGTCAGGGTTTCACAAACCTTTAATCCCAGTACTGGGCCAATAGAAGGCAAGCCCTGACCACACAGGAGTTCCAAGTCAGCCTGGACATATGGCTCAAATAAGAAGTTCGGGTGGGGAGTGCTAGAATCAGATGCAATGCTAGCAAAAGGGAGGCTGGAAAAGAGCTGGAGGTCAGGATTATTGCAAGCCTCTGTCTCAAAAAAGAACAAATAACAGTAACATTAAACAGAAATTTCGTCCCAGTGTGGTGGTGGGCACTCTAAATCCAGCCCTTTCGATTCTGAGGCTGGTAGATCTGTGTTTGAGGCCAACCTAGTCTACACACCAAGCTCAGGTCAGCCAGGGATAAAGGGTGAGACTCTGCCTCAAAATACATAAAATAATCTGCAGGTTTTTTCTCCTCCAAAGAAATAAGATAAAATAAAATAAAATAAATCACGTTGGAAGCCAGTCCTAGTATGTGCCTTCAACGTGCCAGCACTGAGAGGGCAGAAGCAAACTGTTCTGAGTTCGAGGGCAGCTTGGTTCAAATAGCGAGTTCCAGGCCAGCCAAGCGCTACACAGTGAGACTCGTCCCAAAACAACAAAGACAAGTCCCGCTGGGAAGTGACCCTGCATCCTCGGAAGCATTCCCTCAGATTTCCAGCTCCGGGGCGCCGGCTGCCCTTTTCCAGGTCCCGGTCCTCGGACGCCCAAGCCCCTCCCCGCCCTCGGCGAGCAGCCCGCGACCCCCGTCGCTTACTAGGCCTCGGACTTGAAGGACGTGGGAGGCTGGCGCGGCCACCCTTGGTCGTTCTCTGGCAGTTCGAAGTAGGCGCTCAGAGCTTTCTGAAAAGCAAAGGCACAAGGCTGCAGGGCGCGCCCCGCCTCCCCGGGGAGAGCGGCGGAAGCGAGAGACGCGAACTGACCTGCGTCTGCCAGTCGTTCTCCGGCAGGACGCTGGGGACCATCGTGGTGTCGCATCCCCCAACCAACGCAAAGCCCAGGCACTGAAGCCGCCGCCTCTTCACCCGGTCCTCCTCCGTCTGTGCTGCTTCGGGCGCCGCCGCCGCCGGCCCTGCCGGCCCTGCGGGCTCCGCCGCATCGGAACTGCTGCCGGACGCCATCGCCGCAGGGTCCCCTCAAAACACCCGCTCTTCACGCTGCCTCCCGCGCGACTGATCGCGAACGCCGGAACCTGAGCAGGCGCGCAGCGTGCGAGCGCGTCCGCGTCAACCTTCCGGTGGAGAAGACCGCCCTCTCTGGTTCCGGGCCGCGGCCAGCGAGGCGCAGATGGGGAGGGGGAGGGGGAGGGGGGAGGGAAGGGAGGGGGCGGAGGAGGCCTGAAGGTTGCGCGTGCGCGCTGGGGCGCTAAAGAGTGAAGGTTACCCGTGATCATCTAGGACCAGGGCGACCAGGGCGCGCGATCCTTTCTCCCGAGCACGACGCGACACCGGCCGGGCTTGCAGACTTGACCTTCCACACCCTTGTCCTCTCACAAACGTCTCTTCCAGAGTTCATTCTCGCAGAGCCCAGACTCTTGCTTTGCGTCCACGATGAGCAGCATGACCCAGAACCTACGAGAAGTAATGAAGGTTATGTTCAAAGTTCCCGGTTTTGATAGAGTTTTGGAAAAGGTATATTTATTGTAGGCGAAGTCTCTGGTGAAGAGGACCAACCTAGTAAAACACTTTAGTGGCCTCTCAAACGCAGGGGAAGTGCGTGGATTCTCATCGAAACGTAAATAAGCATGTTTGGTTTGGTTTTTTTGTTTTGTTTTTTTTGTTTGTTTGTTTGTTTTGTTTTGTTGTTTTTTTTTTTTTTAACCAGCAAACTGTTGGAGTGTGCAGAGAAAAAAAGTCAGCGTACCATTTAAGGGACGCTGGAGTCTGCAGGGCTAGTATAGAGGAATTGTTTCTTCTGGGGTCAGAGTCAAGTAGGTTTGAGGTACAGAAGTGAATGTGAGAACCACCTGTACCTATGTTGTGTTTCTTGCTTTTGAGACTAGGTCTTTGTAACTAGGTCTATGTAACTATGTAACGATTGTTGGCTGAGAACTCTGGTAGTCCAGGCTGGCCTGGGAATCTACAGTTTTTTTGTTTTTTTGTTTTTGGTTTTTCGAGACAGAGTTTCTCTGTGTAGCCCTGGCTGTCCTGGCACTCACTTTGTAGACCAGGCTGGCCTCGAACTCAGAAATCCGCCTGCCTCTGCCTCCCGAGTGCTGGGATTAAAGGCGTGCGCCACCACGCCCGGCGGGAATCTACAGTTAACCAGGACCAGTGCCTGCACCCTGCCATTCCACATGAACTAACATAGACTACTGTTTTTCCAGACTTTATAGAAAGACATTATGTTCTATAGGAAGCAGTCCTCAATAAACATCAGTAGCAGAAGTCCAGTGCGTGGTATTGTCAGAGTAGAAAGACACTTTAACCTTAGAACTTGCAGACTTTTTTTTTTTAATTAAGATTTATTTATTTATTATTATATGTAAGTACACTGTAGCTGTCCTCAGACACTCCAGAAGAGGGCGCCAGATCTCGTTACGGATGGTTGTGAGCCACCATGTGGTTGCTGGGATTTGAACTCTGGACCTCTGGAAGAGCAGTCGGGTGCTCTTACCCACTGAGCCATCTCACCAGCCCCAGACTTTTTAATAAATGTTTTAATGCACGCATGTCTATTTTTCTGATTAAGAAAAAATACTTGGAAATTTAAAAAGAATTTGGGCATGAAATATATTGGTCAACAACAGGCATTTGAAATCTTTTTCCTGAACACTCCCCCTCTTAGAATTTTTTAACTATGTTCATAAAGTGTCAAAAAAATAGGAAATAACCCTTAGGTAAATATATTTAATGTTTTCCAATAGGAAATATTTAAAAACTAAGGACAGCATTTGACAGTGACTTTTGGAAAGATAATATTACCTAAAAAGAATTTTAATGATTTAAGAGAAAATTTTAATTCTTTAAAAACAACCAAAAACAACTTTATGAGGACTGGAATGTAGTTAGTCCAAGCTTGCAGGTGGGCGCCTGTCGTTGATAGGGTTCCATAGCCACTTCTCCCTAAGCTTTCCTCACGCTCCTGGGTATTAGAATATTTTGTAATGTATTTATTTGGTTTTATTTATTTATTTATTTATTTTCTATTTAAACGGGGTCTCTCTATGTAACCCTAGCTGTTCCAGAACTTGATATGTAGACCAGGTCGGCCTGGATCTCACAGAGATTGATCAGCCTCTGCCACTTGAGTATTGGGATGAATGGTATGTGCCACAGCATCTGACTGTTTTGTGTGAGATAATTTTGACATTGATTTGATTGCCTTTGAGTAGCTAATTAAAATTCTCATGCCTACGTTCAGCTTGGTGGTACCTGCCTGTAATTCCAGGCTAAGGGAGGCTGATGTAGGCCAGCTTGTAAGCTAGTTACATAAACAAATCCCTCAAAAAAAAAAAAAAAGTGAATTTTTAAAAAACACTTAATAGTTGAAAATTAGCATAAATCTCACATTTATAGTATGGCTAGCCACACTGCACAAGTTCGGTATTTATAGGTAGCAGCTAGTGACTGTTAAACTACACGGGGTCGATAATATAATAATAGTTATTGTGTGATTGATAACTTACGACAGACAGATAAGAGGTTGTTTTATGTGGGATGAGAAGCTAAGACTAAAGTATATATTTTTGTATAGTGGCTTGTATATGTGTATGTGTGGGTTTTGTGATTTCCTTTGTTTTGTTTTTTGAGACAGGATCCTGGCTGGCCTTAAACTTGTATTGACCTTCCATGCCTCTGTCTCCCGAGTGCTGGTATTACTCATGTGGTGTATTCTGTCACCAATGATTCATAAAAGATTGCTATACTTGCTGATTCTGCAAGGACTTCAACATTCTGGTCGAGTCTCGATTTCATAAGACAATACAAAACACCTAACTCTTCACTTTCCACTTTTTTTGTGCTCATGTGGCTCGGCTGGTAGAATGCTTGCCTGGCATGCACAAACCCCTGGTTTACATCTCTAGCATCACAGAAAAGCAGATGTGATAACACACACCTGTAATACCAGCAGCATTCAGGGAAGTAGAGACAGAAAGATCAGAAGTTCAAAATCATCCTCAACTTCATATCTAGTTCAAGGCCAACCTGAATTATTTAAGAGACATTGTCTCAAAAAAAAAAAAAAAAAAAGAAATTATGTCTGCATGATACATGTTTTCCTGCAGTGTAACTTTCCCTGGGGAGAAATGAACAAACCTCTGTTCACCCCAGGTAGAGTAGCAACAATAAGCCTGCTAACACAGTGACCTAGTGAGTGTTTTAGAGTACACATCACTCAGAGGCAGCTAGATCACCAAAAAGCCCACCCCTCCATGAGTGGGAACTCGGTATGGCTGCATCTCTGAAGCGCCCTACTCGCAGAGGCAGGCCAGCTAGCAGGAAACTGTCTTCCCTCCATTCTTGCAAGTTTTGTTTGCTTCCAAAAGGGAATCTTTCAAACTGTCTAATTATTGGGCAGCCTTGGAAATCCAGTCACGAGGGCACACAGTTTGCACCTCATGTTAGGAAAACTCAGGCACACTACCACATCCTGGTGAGTGAACCTGAGCTTCAGAATGCATTCAAGCCAGAGCCTGCAAAAAGAGCTTCCAGCCAGCTGCAGGACAGAACTCCGAGGCCCTGCTTTCTTTTTAGAAAGATTATTCCATTTTGTAGATAAACTATACTTTATTCAAATACCCTCTTTATAGGAACATTTGAATATAAAGAATATTGGAATACACTTAAGTGCTTATTTATAACTTTCAAGGTTCTGCAAGGAAGGCAGGAGACCTCGTAAGGGCCACCAGTGCCTTCCTAGATTCCTGCCAGAGGCTTGGGTATTTATTTTCACCAGCCTTTTCTGGCTGCCTCCTTTGGAGTCCTATCCAAAGACACATTTACAGTAATTCATAGATTCTAGTTGGCCTTTTCAATTCTAGAATTGAGCACTATTTATATAAAGCTGCACATTTTCTGAAAACTTTTTTTTGTATGTTGATTATTATTTGAGAACTTCAAATGGAATGTATTTTAATGGACTCACTCCGTAGTCCTCACCTAACTCCTCCCAGATGCGCTCCCTGCTGCCTCCCAGTGTGATGTCCTCACAGGGAACTTCCAAGGACTAAACTAAAGTTTAAAGAGCTGGTATGATTTAGAAAGAAAGCCAACCTGCAGTTGTCCTCCGTGTCCACAGGCACTCAGGCACACGCATACAAGCAAATGAGTAGATGTACCTTTTAAAGAACAAACCTCCAGGAACTTTTGGTGTCCATATGGCTCTCATGTTTCTGGACCTGGCTGGCTTTTTCCTGTCTTCACTAACTGGCCTTTATAAGAATTTCAGGTATCATTTTCCTGTAAGCCTTTCCTAATCCCTCATAAGAGCACGGCTTTGAAAGTGAGGTACGTACACTAAAACAAGAAAATAAAGGCTTCTTTTATTCTAAAAGTATCTACTTCAACAAACCTGTATCAGACTAGTTGTAGTGGCACACACCTACGATCTCAACAATCAGGAGGCTGACGAAGATGATCTAGACTTTGAAGGCAGCCCGAGCTGCACACGCAGTAAGACCACCTCTAAAAGAAAAGGGAGCAGGCAGAGAGGCAGACTTCCATTCATGCTGTCAACAGTCACTTTCCGCTGCAACTTTATATGCCTGACTTCGGACTGAGCTCTGAAAAAGCAGGCATTAAATGTCCCTCATGTGGCTGGGGCTGGTGTCACATCTGGAAGGGAGACAAGAAGATCAGGAGCTGAAGGTCATCCCAGCACTGAAGATTCGAGACTTAATCTCCAAACAAAAAGGAAACTCATCCCTTTTGCCCTGCCAATCCTTGACTTAAAAACTCATGTTGAGTGTAGCTCACTTATAGAATACCTGGCCAGCATACATAGTAAGGCCCTGGCCTACATTCCAGACCTCCCTGCTGTGTAGCATTGGTTTGTGAGAATGTCCCCTGGCTGGACTCTTTATTGTAATACAGACAGGCAACGCTGACATTTTCCTGTTTATTTACCTGTGGCATAAAACACAGCATTGTTTGAGGTGGCTTGTTTCATTTCAGTTTTTTCCTTTTCATGGTCTTTGTAGTACATTTAGAAGTTACATAGTCTCTGATTTTTAAGCCAATGATTGGAATCGGGAATAATAGCGTGTGCCTATAATCCCAACACAGGGTGGAGGCTGGGGTGTGGGGGGAGGGGTTTCTCAGAGATAGAGTCAGTTTGACTGTAGGAGACCCTGTCTCAAAAATTAAAATATTGACAATAGGAGGTGTTTGCATATGCTCAACCCAGGGAGTGGCACTATTAGGAGGTGTGGTCTTGTTGGAATAGGTGTGTCACTGTGAGTGTGGGCCTGAGACCTTCATCCTAGCTGCCTGGAAGTCAGTCTTCCACTAGCAGCCTTCAGATGAAGGTGTAGCTCCTCCTGCACAGGCCTGCCTGGATGCTGCCAGGCTCCCACCTTGACAATGGACTGAACCTCTGAACCTGTAAGCTGCTCCAATTAAATGTTGTCCTTTCTAAGACTTGCCTTGGTCATGGTGTCTGTCTACAGCAGGAAAACCCTAAGACAGGAGGTACACATGAAGGTGACAGGCCTCGAGCAATGCCGCAGTTCTGTCACATATGAGGTGACCCTGAAGTGAGCTACTGAGTAGGTCAGCAAAATGGAAGTTATCTACGTAGCATTTGATAGTTAGACATCATATAGTCGACATTTTTGTCAAGCCACATGTGCTACAGAGGCCCCCTGAGTTTGATATTAGAGGTGAAAATTTCCTGCAGGTTAGGTAGTTGGCTTACAATTGTTTGTAACTCCATCTCCAGACAATCTTACACCTTGTTCTGTGCTCAGAAACTACATGCCGTGTGCACATACTTACAGACCCACACATAGAAGTGTAATTTAAAATAAAATACATACCTTTTAAAAAAAAAGGATTTATTTTTATATGAGTACATTGTAGCTCAGACACACCAGAAGAGGGCATCAGATCCCATTACCGATGGTTGTGAGCCACCATGTGGTTGCTGGGAATTGAACTCAGGACCTTTGGAAGAGCAGTCAGTGCTCTTAACTGCTAAGCCATCTCTCCAGCACCTAAAATACATACTTTAAAGAGATCATTGTTGTAGCGCACCCCCCCCCCCCGCCCCACAAGCCTTGACTCAGCAAGTCCTCCTCCATGCTAGAATCACAGGTGTGTGCCTCTAGACCAAGCTTCCAGCTTCACAATCACTCTTGCCCTGCTGTTTGTATCTGAGCTGTTCTAATACCACAGAATTAATGTTGTTTTCTTTTCTTTTCCTATTGAATATTTAGGTGACGCTTGTCTCGGCTGCTCCTGAAAAACTAATCTGTGAGATGAAGGTGGAAGAGCAGCATACTAATAAGCTGGGTACGCTCCATGGAGGCTTGACAGCAACCTTAGTGGACAGCATCTCCACCATGGCTCTAATGTGCACAGAAAGAGGAGCACCCGGAGTCAGTGTGGACATGAACATAACGTATGTATCCAGAGGCCATCCCAGATAATTTCTCAAAAACAAACAAACCCCAATATTCATTTCAGATAACTTATACTATATTGTTTAGGGAATAATGACAAGAGTCTGTACATTTTGGGGACAGGTGTCCCTTTTCGTCGACTACCTTCAATCCACAGTTGTTTAAACTCACGATTTTTTGTTTTGTTTTGTTTTTCGAGACAGGGTTTCTCTGGATAGCCCTGGCTGTCCTGGAACTCACTCTGTAGACCAGGCTGGCCTCAAACTCAGAAATTTGCAACAGGGCGAGCACAGGTACCAGGAAGGCATCCTGACTCTCTCCTAGGACTACTGTATAAATGGCACAGCAGTGTGTGCTCTAGACCCCGGCCTGTCACTATTGGAAAATGTTTGTAGAAGCCACTTCTCCAAAATGGGAAATTTGAGTTCCATAGTTAGGCATGGTGGCTCATATCTGTAATCCCAGCCCTTGGGAGGCTGAAGCAAGAGAATCTTCAGTCCACGCTTAGCCTAGGCTACAAAACAAGACCCGGTTTCCAAAAACAAACACAAGAACCTAGAACCTTGTCAGTTTCTCTTAAACCCGGGAATAAGCAGAGATCAGTAAGTAAATCACAGGACAAAATATGGAAGACAAGATGGACAGAAAAGAGACTGCGCTGAGCCATATCCAGTGGGAGTTATTTTACCTTGTGTGGTAAACAAGCCCAACAGTGAAAGTTTTACATGAAGGCTCTTATAAATGGGCAGAAGTGGTGGAGAGATAGCTCAGTGGTTAAGACCTTAGTGGTTCTTGTAGAGGACCTGAATTTGGTTCCCAATACCCACATCAGATAGACTGCCGGTAACTCCAGTCCAGAGAGACCTGACACCTCTGGCCTCCTTGGACACTCATATGCACATATCCACATGGGGTACATGCATAACGAAAATAAGATGGGGCTGGAGAGATGGGTTGGTGGACAAGCATCAGAAACAACTTGTGGGGCTAGAGAGCTGATTGAGTGGGTAAGTGCGCTTGCTGCCAAACCTGCTGACATGCGATTGAACCCTGGAACTCACATAGTAGGAGGAAAAAAAATCCCCACAACTCCCATAATGGAAGGAGAAAACTGGCATTGTCAAGTTTCCTGCTGTCCTTTACACAAACACCATGATGTGCACGAGCACACACACAAAATAATGCAAATGTAATAATTAAGAAGCCCTACAATTGCTTGTGAAATGGATCTTGAATTGCATGTTGACCTGAACATTTATGGGTTTGGTGTATCTAGACGGGTGTATCTACACCATCCTCATGCATACAGGACAGCTGTATATGCTCTTTATTTCTGATGGCTAAAAACTTCATATTCACTTCACCTTCTTGTAGTTTCTTTTATGAGTATGTATCAGAGTACATGTGTGTATAACAACCACATATATACAGGAACCAGAGGCTGGAAGAATCAACAGATCCCCTGGAATTGGAATTACAGAGGGTTGTGGGCTTCCATTGTGGGTGCTGGGAATTGAACGTGGGTCTTCTAGAGCAGCCAGTCCTCTTAGCTTCTGGGACATCTCTCCAGTCCACTCCTTGTAGTTCTTCTGTCATTTTGGAGTTGAATAAAGTATGCTGATAAGCTATAGACATCCAGGTACTTCCCTTAGGAAGCTAAGCAGATTAAATGAAAGCTAGAGGTAACTGTTCAGTGGTTTCAAATAGGAAATAGAAAACTTTTTTAAAAAGGCATGGAAATCCCATTTTTATGTGAAAAGAAACCCATGGATAAATGAAGGATGGATCAGGTAGACCCCCATGCAGCCCAGCCATTTGAATCTGGTACCAAAATTATTTGTAGGTTGCTACACAGGAAAGCTGGTAGGACTGTCACAATCTTTCAATAGTTCCTTACCATAAACTATATTTAAACCTGTTTTCTCTCAAGGTACATGTCACCTGCTAAGATAGGAGAAGAAATAGTGATCACAGCACATATTCTGAAGCAAGGAAAGACACTTGCATTTGCCTCAGTGGATCTGACCAACAAGACCACAGGAAAATTAATAGCACAAGGCAGACACACAAAACACCTGGGGAACTGAGAACAGCGGGAAGACCCGAAGAAGCCCAACAACGCCAAGTATGGTTTGTGAGCAACTTTCTGAAATAAATTATCAAAACCAGAAGTAGCTAAGGAAGTATTTTCTTTGGAGGGGGGAAAAAAAACCCTAAGAAACCAAAATGAAACTAATATGAAAGTTAGGGAGAGGGGTTATTTCTTCTGAAACAGAAGTCTGACTGTTCTAGAATTATGTAGACCAGGCTGGCCTGGAACTCAAGAGAGCTGCCTTCCTCTGTCTCTGAGTGCTGGGACTAAAGGCATGCACCACAACACCTAGGTGGGTGAATCTTTTTCTTTTGAAGCATCTTGTTTAGATGAAGTGCCTGATGATTGGATGAAGTAGTTCTTGGCTCAAAGTTTTGAGTTTTGGTATTTGAGTCTGGCTTTATAACACCAGGATGGCCTTGGGCTCAGTCTTCTGCCTCAGCCTCCTGAGTGTTGGGATTATAGGGAGGAACCACCTTTGTGCCTGGCTAGTTTGCTTTGGGTTGTATAGGTTTGGGTTTTTGTTTGTTTTTTGTTTTTTTTTTATTTATTCAAGTTCCACACCATGCACCCCAGTCCTGTTCATCTCCCCATCCCCTCTTCACCCTTACAGTCTCCCAACCAAAATAAAACACACATATACACAAACCAACAAAGCATAGAAAACATTTTGTGGAAGCTGCCGTATGTCAGTGTGTCGCACAATACATTCCTTCCTCTGTCCACACATCACCTGCAAATGTTCATTGCAACGAGTCATTGATCTGGTTTGAGATCTCTGGCTTCTGTGACGTCATCAATATTAGATCCTCATCTGGACTCCCCCCATATATCCTGTTGTTGCCATGTCATGGAGATGCTGCAACTTTGGATCAACAAGACTGGCGCTTTCATACCTCCCAACCATTTGAAGATGATACAGATTTTGTGGTGGGTCAATTCAGAGTCTTGGATCTAGGCCTAGATGGTAGCTGAGCTGGTCGGCTCTCCCTTACCCACTCACCAGGGCAAACTCTATAGTACTGCTCTGGCTAGGCCACCCAAATGGTGCCATCTACAGGAGGCAGAGTCAGCTCTCCCCTCTCATGTAATATGGGCCTGTTCACCTTCACTCATGCCTCCAGAACCAGCTCCACTGTGCTGCCCAGACAAGAGGTGGGGCCCACTAGCCCAAATGCTGCAGACTGTGAGGGGCTGGGCCAGCTCTCTGGCTCTCACACCCTGAGGGCGGGCCTACCAGAGCCTCTGTCATCAGGACCAGCTCCATTATGTTGCCCAGGTGAGGTGCTGGGCCTGTTCTCCCAGTGCTACAGCCAGTGATAGGGTAGGGCTAGGTCTCCTGCTCTCATGACCTCAGGGCACTCACCCACCCCACCTCACTACTGATGAATGGTGGGGGCCAGCTCTACTGTGCTGCCCAGACAGGTGCAAAGCCAGCACTACAGCTAGCAGGGAGCAGGGCCAGCTCACATAACCCTAGGACCAGGTCTGGACTGCTGCAGGTAGTTAGGGGCAAGGGGGAGGGGAAGGGAGGGCATCAACCCTACACCAGTCACAACAGCAGATGAGTGGGTGGGGCAGCTCTCCCTCACTTTTGCCCCCAGGGGTGGCTCTCCTGTCCGCCATTCCCTCCCCCACCCCCACCAGTGTCAGGTTTGCTGCCCTGTACAGGCAAGGTGAAGGGTCCATTCTCCAGTATTGCAGCTGGTGAGAGGCAGGGATAGCTCATGACCCTGTGGGCAGCTTTCCCAACTGCCTGAGGTGGTGAGTTCAGTGTTTATATACTGGGAAAAGCAAAGAAGCTAGGACCACTGTAAGGTTACTGTGAAACCAAAGTTTGGTATTCCAGGAGCAACATAAACTGCTAGATGTCAGTCACTACTACAGGCTGGCTAGGATATAAACGCCTTGCAGATGTAAAAGACATTACGTTTCCAGGATACTTTTTGGAGGGGCCACTTCTTCAGATAGCTGCCTTCTTCACATAGGGAAAGGCCTCCCTGAGACGTCACCCCCAAAAATCACTACCTAGGGGCCCAAGAGTTTAGGAGACAAAGGCATCCCAACATAGTAATAATCAATCCTTAGTGAAATTTTAGGTCTTTCTCAGCTCTAAAATAGTGCCATATTTTCCACTTCTTTTGAGACAAGATTATCAAACTCCCAAATGGATAAACCACAGCCATACTAGGAAATTTAAAAGCCTGGGACAAATTTTGAAGCAAAGCCCCTGACCCTAGAAATATCATTCTCTGCTGATTTAGTATGTCTGGACCTGACATCTTTTGTATAGAAGGAACATTTATCATGAGCGCCTATTGAAAAGTTAGAGGCCGGGCGTGGTGGCACACGCTTTTAATCCCAGCACTCAGGAGGCAGACAGGTGGATTTCTGAGTTCCAGGACAGCCAGGGCTATACAGAGAAACCCTGTCTCAAAAAACCAAAAAAGTTAGCATATTAGGGCATTTCTCAAAATCTAAAGAGTTGGGACTCTTGCTTTCTTTGCAGTGAACATCAAAACTAAAGTGGAAAGACAGAAAGCAGCTTTCGGTAGACTGAAACATCCTAAGTAAAAAGCTGTCTTAGGTAGCAGATCTATAGACTCTTCAGTTGTGGACAAACTGGAAACCTAGATCTTGATCTCTACTCCATCCAACAAAAAGACCTGTATACTATACTCCTTGTAGGAGCTGCTTCCAGTCCGGGAGGACTGGATACAGGCAAGTTTGGATTTATCTGTGATAGTGCTTCAGAAAGTCTTATGGCCACATCATGTGACAAGGCTGAGAAACATTTGAGGGTTAATTTGGAAAATCTGCTTTGCAACCAAGACGGCTAGAGACAATGCAACAAGAGCATCAGCTGCTCTTCCAGCCCCCTACAGCTCAACAGTTAATCAGCCCCAGGGGTCACCTCCTGGCCTCCACAGGCATTGCATGCATGGGATACAGATACACATAGGGTGCAACAGCTAGACACACAAAGGCTGAAACACTTTTCAAGCGGTTGTCTTGGCTTGGCACTAAGATTCATTCTAACTCAAGGGAGAAAAGGAGGGGTCAGCGTTTTCGTACTGTTTGTCATCAGTCACTAACAGTGAGTTCATAGTGCAGAAACCAAAGTTAGTTTTAAGGAGATGGCATTTGCTTTTGGATAGTAACCTGAAGGGTACAAAGTCAATCTCAGCTTGGACAAACTCCAAATTTTTTGAGCTAATTAGCAGAACTAGAACATGGATGGCATATTGTTTTTGTTTTGGTTTTTTGAGACTGGGTTTCTCTGTGTAGTCCTGGCTGTCCTGGAACTCACTCTGTAGACCAGGCTGGCCTCAAACTCAGAAATCCACCTGCCTCAGCCTCCCAAGTGCTGGGGTTAAAAGCTGCCCCACCATGCCTGGTGTATTGTTACTTTTTAAGTTTGGTAATGGTACTCTAAGGTATCTTTAACACCCCATCCACCACAAAATCCTGTACTGTAACATAAACCTAAGCACCAAAGACAAAAATAAAGGATGTGTGCAATAAATACCATATGGCTCATTAAATATGTAAAATATATAGAGAAAAAAATGTGGCAAAATCTTAATGTGTTATACCAGAACATCTACACTGTTCTTGACAATGTTCCTAAATTATTGACATAAAATGGGTGCTGAATTGCCTAACATGTTGAACACAGTAAAATGATTTTTATAAAGCCACTGGCCTCTAGATCCAAACTGATGACTTAAATCCTCTATTTATACGATCTTGGGCAAAGCTCTCCAACTGTATATCTACTTCTACTCCAAACTTTGACAGAATGATAGCTGCAAGACAAACCTTCAAAATGTTCTATCAAATTCTTCTGATAAAACAACCTTAAGTGACCAGAGACATGGGATTTAAAAAAAAAAAAAACTTATCACTGCTATTTTTATACATCCATCTGAATAGCCGGGAAGCTTTCACCTATTTTATTTAGGTTTCTTTCCCTTTTTTTTTTTTTCAAATTCCAACCAGAAGCTAAATACAAATGGAAACCAGTAAGCACTAGTTTTACTCCAAAAGAGTAGAATCATTCCGATTTACTCCAATAAAAGTATGCAACCCTTAAGCAAAGCTTTTCTTCATTTAAAAGAAAACAAAAACAACAAAAGTAAAAGCTATACAGTAGTCTTTCCTTATGTTCATTGCACAAACAAGTTCTGCTTTCAGAACTCTTCACTCTGCAGTTATTTTTACAATGTGAGATTCCCCACTTTCGTTTTCTATCCCAAACACTCAACTTCTTTAGGATGGTGTAGAAACCAGTATTGCTGCAAAATTCACTGGATTTTTTATTTGTAATTAAAATTTCTAACACCAAAAAAACAAAACAAAAACCAAAAGTCCTCTACTTATGATGGTTTTTGCAGCTATGAATGTTTCTCGGTTTTGTAGCTGCGTTAGCCACACCAGACTCCAGATCTGCTTTGATGTGTATAAATGCATCTGCACGCAGCAGAGTACTCTATAACAGCAACCCGGGGAAAGAGATCTGGGAAAAAACACGTGTACTAATGAGTACCAAGAAAACAAACATGGCCCAGTGCACACGAGGCAGAAATGCCTCAATGAGATGCTTTTTTTTCCATTAAGATTTCTTTCCCATGGTTGTAATTTCTTTTTGTAACAACCATCTGGTCATTATAATGAATCTGACAGTGCTCTGGAACAACGGTGATTATAGCAAAGCTATTAAGTTTTTAAGTGTTATTTATACCTGTTACATTCACTCTCACCCTCAATACTGATGACAGATGTCAGAGGCAAACACCAGCACAAACATGAAGACCACAACACTGAGCATCACCTGTGCTTTCAGATACAGTAAGCATTTCAGTGTACAATAGTCCTTCCTTCACATTTTAGTAAGATGCCGATGCAGTGCAGCAATCTGCAATGCACCTTCTTTCACACAGTCCGTGCAGAAGACATCTAATTTTTTTTAAAGTTCTGTGATACAAATGATTAAAATAAATCCAGGATGAACAAGTTTCAAAATGCATAGTGTTCTGTGCATGAGTCCATTTTCTTTAAACTCTGAAAGAAAAGTGGTAAGAAAACAAGAAAAGAAAATAGCTGCTGCATTCTCTGGTCTTCTCCATTTTGCTGGTCAATGCTCTTATTTACTCTGGCATGTAAGGACGGAGGTGATCCTCTATGGTGCCAACTGCCCAGTGGGTGAGCTGTTCCTGTGGCAGGTAGAGGCAGATGCTGCATAACTTGAAGATGGTGGCTTTGTTTTTTGGAGTCTAGAGAGAAACACATTTTTAATAATTTTAATAGTTTTAAACTGTCAGTAATTTAAGGCTTACGGCTGTAAGACTGTAATGACAAGGCAAGAGACATGTAGTTCATTACCTATGCAGGATATGAGAAAGAAAGAGTAGTTTGAAATAAATGCAGAGAATTTATGCATAAATTTGTGCATATTTAAGATTAAAACACTACACCTGGGAAGTCAACAGAACTGTCCTGTGCCCCAACCTCCAGCCCAGAAACAAGCTCCCCTAATGAAGAGGACACAACAGGTCCTCTCTAGTAGGAAATAAAGATCTGGGCTTCTTATCTGCTCCTAAACAGTACAGAGATCTGGCTTCTAATATGCACAAACAACCATCTTATTTTCCCCCAGTTTTTTGAGACAGGGTTTCTCTGTATAGCCCTGGCTACCCTGGAACTCACTCTGTATATCAGGCTGGCCTTAAACTCAGAGATCTACCTGCTGGGATTAAAGGCATACACTACCACTGCCTGATTTTAAACAACCATCTTTGTAATTTTTTAAGATTTATTTTTTGTATGTGAGTACAAAACAGACACACCAGAAGAGGGTGTCAGATCACATTGCAGATGGTTATGAGCCACCATGCGGTTGATGGGAATTGAACTCAGGACCTTTGGAAGAGCAGTCAGTGCTCATAACTGCTGAGCCATTTCTCCAGCCCAACTTTTAAACTTGATTTATTTCCAAGTTTACTTAAAGCTGCTATCTTTCCACTCTATTCTTGATGGTCACTGAAACCCAGATGCAGAAATCAAGAGTCCTAAACCTTTTAAGAACTTTGAGAAATACACTTGTTAATTTAGTCTTTTCTATACAATAGTCTGAGAGATTGAAGGGGGCTCACAATATGCTTTTGGCGTTATTGACTACATCACAGGTCTTAAACATGCCAGACCAAGTTTCAAGGAAGCTGGTGTGGGGAGCCACAACACTCAGGAGGGAGAAGCAGGCAGATCTTAGTTAAAGGACAGCCTAGTCTATGTAGAGAGACCCTGTGTCAAAAACAGAAAAAGACTTGGTTATTACCAAGGCTTTTAGAATGAAGTTTCTCATTTGCTGTGGACATGACCAGAAAGAAAAATTCCCATGAGGTTTTTCATATGCTACTTGACTAGCAGTTAACCTGTTGGGAACATTTGTTGATAAAAGAAAAAAAAAAAAAACAAAACAAAAACAAAAAACCACTTCTGCCAGGAACTCAGCCAGCATCTCAGACACCAGAATTCTGCAATCTCAGAACTAGGGAAAAAAACTAAGACGATAGAGAAAGGCTGTGTGGAATGCTGAAGAGGGGAAACTTGAGTCAGTAGTCACTGAGGACTGTTGGCAGAACCTGGGCACGACCCACACTGACAGCTGCAGCAATGGGGCCACCTTGTCACTGTTGAAGGGTGTCACATACGGCAGTGCCTTCCACGATGTGCCTTTTTTTTTTTAAAAAAAGATTTATTTATTTATTATATGTAAGTACACTGTAGCTGTCTTCAGACACTCCAGAAGAGGGCATCAGATCTCACTACGGGTGGTTGTGAGCCACCATGTGGTTGCTGGGATTTGAACTCCTGACCTTCGGAAGAGCAGTCGGGTGCTCTTACCCACTGAGCCATCTCACCAGCCCACAATGTGCCTTTCTTGTTCCTACTTAGGAGTTTATCAAGAGAAGAGATCAGAAAGCTATTTTAAATATCCAACAAACCTACATGGATGTAGCTCAGTTGTGGTTAAAGCCTTGTTGAAAACAAATCGAGAAGATAAGCCTTGCCCTGGAGGCTGCAGCTAATATGTGTTATACACCGTGTACCCTTCCATATCAGCTACATGTTTCTGCTGACGTTTCCCTTAATTATTAAAGCATAACCCACAACTAATTTTGAGGAAAATCAATAAAAAGTTCTCCTTGCCTGTTTAAAAAAAAAAAAGAAAAAGATTTAAAATGTCACAAAACCAAGTCACAGTAACTGTATAATATGACTTATGCAATTCACACCAAGCAGAAACACATTCTCTGGAGCCAGAATCTACTCATGTACTATCTACCCATGCTAGTGAGAACTATACTATAGCTTTGGAGCACACAGCTTCAGATGTCTGAGTTCCTTACCTTGGTATGTCTTGCAGTGGATAAGTAACAGACCTAGACAATTCTATCATTTCTCAGCCTGAAATTTTACTGGAGAACATCTGTGGAAGCGGTTTTGATAAAAATCTGGATTGCAGTCGAGCACTGGTGGTGCACGCCTTTAATCCCAGCACTTGGGAGGCAGAGGCAGGCAGATTTCTGAGTTCGAGGCCAGCTTGGTCTACAAAGTGAGTTCCAGGACAGCCAGAGCTACACAGAGAAACCCTGTTTTGAAAAAAACCAAACCAAAACAAAAAACCCAAAAAACAAAAACAAAGTGGATTGCTGTTAAAAGTAAGAAAGAAACATCTATGCCAGGGCTAGGGAGAAAATTTAATGAGTAAAGTGCTTGCTAGAGCACGCATGAGGATCTGAGTGGTATGCATAATTCTGGATTCCCTAGGGTTTGGCCACTGCCTGAGGAACCAGACCCACATGAAGACATACATATCTGCATACTTGCACCCCCCCCACACACACAAATCATTTCTTTAAAATACATACTCTAACTGAAAGTAGAGCAGGAACTGAGAGTCTATTTTTAATTAGCTCCCAGGCCACTGATTAGGAGCTAAGAAACACCTGGGAAGTTCTCTGGAAGCACCTAAGACAGGTTTTTTAACTTCACAATATCCCAAATTAGTCCTAAACATTTTTTCTTACCTGCAAATGCTGTCTGTCAATGAAGAGAAACACTGACTGGTTAGGATTGTTGACAACAATTCCTGTCTTGTCCTTGCGGCTCAGTACATGCAGAAACTGTTTCTCATAGTCACCGTGATGAAATTCAAATTTGGCCTAATTGCAAAATACAAACATTTTATATAGCTACAATTACATCGCACTGCCCAACCATTATCTACTGCTTCCACATACATGTTTGTGCTGACCAATATGGAGCCAAGAGACAAACAGTACTTAGATTTAATTAAAATTATGTACAGTATAAAACTCAACTCATCTCAAGAAAATAAAACACAAATTCAGTTCTTGCCAGGCATAGTAGCACATGGCTGTTATTCCAGCAATCAGGAACCTTGACTCAAAACAAAAACAAATTTAAAATAAAAACAAAAACCACCAAAGCCACACACTTAACACCAGTGACATTTCAAATGCCCAAATCACATCCCGCTTGCTTTCTTGAAACACAGGACATTTTCTTCATACAGAAGAAAATTCTACTAATAGTACTCTACCGTAAAACGTTGTGATCTTTAATACTTAAAATTAAACAGGAAATGAAAACCTAATGAACCTAACAAAATAAAAATGCAAAGGCCTCAGTGTACAAAGTAGTCCCACGTGTACAAATGGCCTTCTGAAAATACAGGTCCTGAGTTCAATTCCCAGCAACCACATGGTGGCTCACAACCATCTGTAATGGGATCTGATGCCCTCTTCTGGCACAAAGGTGTACATGCAGATAGAACACTCACATTAAAAAGAAAAAAAAAGGCAAAGCTTAATAATAGATATTAACAAAAAACCTTTAACATCCTCTCAGATAACTCAGAACTGTAAATTCTGAATCCTATTTGCTTTGAACAATTTCTACTACGAACAGTCGGCAACATTAAGCTGTAAAATCATGAGTGTCTGCTACTTATGTTTTACTAGTGCCTTGTAAACCCTGGGCTCCTGAACTACAGTACTCATCGCTCCCTTACTCTCCAGTGGCTCCACAAGCTCAGGCCATACACAAGCCAGTGCTCCACTAAGACATGACCCTAACTCTCAATAGCTTTTAATTTAAACCTAGCTTTCAGGGCCAGAGTTTGGTGTGGCATGCACCTTTAATCCCCTCACTTCAGGAGGCAGAAGCAGGTACATTTCTGAGAGTTCCAAGCAAGGCAATGCTACATAAGACCCTGTCGCAAACAAATCCAAAAGTTCACCAGGAAAAAAACCAAAAACAACGAAAAAACCCTAAATCCTCAAAACCCAAACCCCATACACATTACTCTTCTATTGCAAACAGCAAATAATCAAATTGACAGTAGTCCGAGATTCACCATATAGTTCTAGAGCATTTTAATTATATCCTACTGAATTTCTTCTTGGGGAAGGAATGTTCTACCAAATAAAACAATTTGCATAAGGAAGATATAAAGGAATTCTCTGAAGTTACAAAATACTCTAATATGAATTGGGCAGTAACATGAATGACAAGGAAAAGAGCAAACATGTTTAGTAGCCCCTCCAGTCAGTATCTCACTGTACAAGCACACAGTCATTATTCCCCACCAAATATCACTATAGATGGACTCACATTGAAAAGTTTCAAATTTTTTGGTTTTTAAAATAGTCTGGGTTAAAATGTATCATTCCTTTTTACATTTACCTATACATCTATATAGACGTTTGTTCTCTCAATTCCTACTTTGTTTTTTTTTCAAAATAGGGTTTTTCTGTGTAGCCCTGGCTATCCTGGAACTCACTTTGTAGACCAGGATGTCCTTGAAGTCAAGAGATCCTCCTGCCTATGCCTGTCAAGTCCTGGAATTAAAGGTATATGCCACCATACTGGCCTCAGTCCCTACTTTTTTTAAAAATGGGGAAAAGTGGGTCAGGTCACTGTGAAGGTCAGCAGGTTCATGGCCTCATTAGAACAGAGTGAACTAATAACATTATCTTCAACATCCAGACTAAAAGTATGTAAGGAAAACAAAACCCTATTAGCACTAAACAAATATGGACTCCTCACCCCTCATATCCTTTCCAAAAGAATCCAGTGTGTAACACTATTAAACGTTTATTGCTTTTATAAGCAATCTAGAGATTATGCACAGTATACCTAAGTGTGTGTGCAAACACTACGCTGTTTTACACAAACAGAAGGTTCTAGAATTAGTTCAAGGAACTTTCTGTCGCAGTCAGTCTCCAGATGAACCTTTTCTCTTGTTTACTTTACCTTGCTTTCCTTTTATTAAGTTACTGTTTTGTATATGGCTGTTTTGCCTGCCTGCATGTGTCCATGTACTATGTGTATGTCTGGTGTCCTTGGAGGCCAGAAAATGTCATTGGATTCCCTGGAACTGAAGGGTTAGAGGGACACCATGTGATGCTAGAAATTAATTCCAGTCTAATGGAAGAGCAGTCAAGTACTCTTAACCTCTGAGCCAGCTCTCTAGCCCTTGCTTTTAAAGAAGGGTTTCTTTTGCCTTACAGTTTGTCTGGCCTCCTCTTAACTGAATGACCGTAGGCCTACTCCTCTCTGTTTTTTAACTGCCTCATTTCTTTTACACACCTACTTATCACTAGTGTACTTAGGTAAAATGTATATATAAAATACCTAGAAGAAAGATTAATACAATGGCTTTTAGTAACCCTTACACCTGATTTCAAAAGTAGCACTTGAGAAAAGACTTCTCTATTTCAAATAACACCCCAGAGGAAAAGATTATACATTTAAACCCTGTCTCGAAAAAAACCCAAAAACCAAAAAAAAGGTATTAGCTACCGAGGGGAAAAGATTTTCTTTTCTTTTCTAGAGGGTTTCTCTGTGTAGCCCTGGCTGTCCTGGAACCCACTCTGTAGACCAGGCTGGCCTCGAATTCAGAAATCTGCCTGCCACTGCCTCCCAAGTGTGGATTTTCTTTTCTATTTTTTGTTGTTGTTGTTAGGAACTTCTCTCATGTCCACCTAGTCTAACAGTCTTATTACTATGGGGCAGGAGATACATAACCAACTTAATGGCATGTATCACACACAACATCAACAGAAAGATGAAATCCTACTAACAGGTAAGAAAATTTCTGAATGACAATTTTCATCTTTCTAACAATAAGCTATTCAACATTTAGTTCCATATACCTAATTAAAATAGGCTCAAACACATATTATTATTATTATTATGAGCCTAGCCTTTAATGGTTGAGCCATCATTGTTTTTCTAATTCTAAAATCTGAGTATACACTGTAGAAAACTGTAGCTACAAGTCAGCAAAGAGGACTAGAGTTGGGGCTCTGTGACTGAGTGACTGCCTCTGATACATGAGGCCTGGGTTCCATGTTCAGCTAAGTAAACCAGGAATGGAGCCAGTAGGATCAGGAGGTTCAAAGTCACCAGGGGTACAAAGGCAATTCTAGGTCAGTCTAGGCAACATGAGACTTTGTCAAAGAAAAAAAAGTCTAAAAGATTTTAATAAAGTTCATTTAAAACCAGAGACACTAAGAGAGTCTAGAATTCTAATGTTTTTTCTAATATAATATTTAAAAAGACAAAATATTTATGAACTATTAGAAGCACATTCCCAAAGATTCCAACTTAAGTCCAATTACAGGTATTGTCACCAAAGTGCTCACTACTTTATTGAAAACAAATACCTGAACAGGCCTAAAAGGTTCATCAGATTCCTTCCACCTAGAAAACAGGAGACAAACAATTTTCTCAATATCATTCCGAGGCCAAAGAATGAAATCCATCTCCTGAGTACAGCCGATTACATCCTAGAAAACAAGAGCAAAGATTTTTCTTTTAAATGTTAAAGAAGCAAAGTACAAAAACATCGCTTAACTACAGAGTCATGCATCAGCGCTTTGTACCATCAGGGTAACAGACTGCATACAACCTAATTCCAGCTGTAGTACTAACTTTTACACTGTAGAATCCAGTCACTTAGCCAATATTTCTCACACAGAAACATTCCTCAGTATGTGCTTAAACTCTAGCTAGGGAGCTAACGTTATTAGTGAATATGCCTTTATTTTCATCTTTCAAAACCAAATGTAATCTGGCTAAAATGTCTCCAAACGAATACAAACCAAGTTATAGTTTCATGTGTTGCTGGCTACTTTTCTCCACTTAACTTCCAAACATCACATGCCATTATCTGTTCCTTAAGGCCAATGAACTTCTTCAGACTAGTATAGGTAGCTCCATGTTTCCACTGCTTCAACTAATTTTGGAGTATGCACCAAATTAACTTCAATGTAATACAGTTTTGAAGGTTATCAGTAATATATTTTCTTTAGATTTTCTTATTACAATGGGGCATGATATTCTCCCCTCAGAAAGAGAAAGCAATCATGGTGATCACATACATACATCCCTGTCATTCCATCCAAGTCAAGTCATGGTGATCACATACATCACTGTCATCCCATCCAAGTCAAGTCATGGTGATCGCATACATCCCTGTCATTCCATCCAAGTCAAGTCATGGTGATCACATACATACATCCCTGTCATTCCATCCAAGTCAAGTCATGCTGATCACATACATCACTGTCATCCCATCCAAGTCAAGTCATGCTGATCACATACATCACTGTCATCCCATCCAAGTCAAGTCATGGTGATCACATACATCCCTGTCATTCCATCCAAGTCAAGTCATGGTGATCACATACATCACTGTCATTCCATCCAAGTCAAGTCATGGTGATCACATACATACATCCCTGTCATTCCATCCAAGTCAAGTCATGGTGATCACATACATACATCCCTGTCATTCCATCCAAGTCAAGTCATGGTGATCACATACATACATCACTGTCATTCCATCCAAGTCAAGTCATGGTGATCACATACATCACTGTCATCCCATCCAAGTCAAGTCATGGTGATCGCATACATCCCTGTCATTCCATCCAAGTCAAGTCATGGTGATCACATACATACATCCCTGTCATTCCATCCAAGTCAAGTCATGGTGATCGCATACATACATCCCTGTCATTCCATCCAAGTCAAGTCATGGTGATCACATACATCACTGTCATTCCATCCAAGTCAAGTCATGGTGATCGCATACATACATCCCTGTCATTCCATCCAAGTCAAGTCATGGTGATCACATACATCACTGTCATTCCATCCAAGTCAAGTCATGGTGATCACATACATCACTGTCATTCCATCCAAGTCAAGTCATGGTGATCGCATACATACATCACTGTCATTCCATCCAAGTCAAGTCATGGTGATCACATACATCACTGTCATTCCATCCAAGTCAAGTCATGGTGATCGCATACATCACTGTCATTCCATCCAAGTCAAGTCATGGTGATCGCATACATACATCACTGTCATTCCATCCAAGTCAAGTCATGGTGATCACATACATCACTGTCATTCCATCCAAGTCAAGTCATGGTGATCGCATACATCACTGTCATTCCATCCAAGTCAAGTCATGGTGATCACATACATACATCCCTGTCATTCCATCCAAGTCAAGTCATGGTGATCACATACATCACTGTCATTCCATCCAAGTCAAGTCATGGTGATCGCATACATCCCTGTCATTCCATCCAAGTCAAGTCATGGTGATCGCATACATCACTGTCATTCCATCCAAGTCAAGTGACCAAGACTTTTATTAGAAATCAATCTTTTTAAAAAGCACTTAAAGGTCCTTAAAAACTGTCTTATTTATAATACTTAAGTACCTAACAGGAATGATGGGTGCTTCTACATGTTTTATCCATGTCTTTTACTTTGTCTTGAGGCAAAAACATTACACATCTGCACCCTCTAAGCATAAGGCTAGCTAGCTAACTACTGATTTTCAGGGGAAAACTGCACACTTTAACTCACACCAACTCATTTCCTCAGTGCAGACTTGCAGAACTTACCCTTCTCATAGACTGGTACCGAGGGGCATGGAGCTGTACCACATCCTTCTGTAGAAGCTCTAGCGAACTTTCCAAGGAATAGCTGGAATCTCGCACACCTTTCAGAATATTTTCTTCGTAATTATTTGTCATGACTGGTATAACCTCAGACACTTCAAAAAGTGCTGACTTTTTCTTCTAAAAGAAAAAAATTCAGCGATACACTGTTGATATAACTTGATTTAACTGGTTCTACAGGCAATAAAAATCTCACAAGTTTAAAACATGCAAATATTCAAACAAATTAACAATTTTATTCTTGAAATGGAGTCAAGTTCAATGATAGTCAATATTTCTGGATATTATCTGACTACAATTATCAATGTTTAATAAAAGGTAAAAAACAAATTGTGTCTCCAAGTTATTTAAGATTAAGTGTTCATTACCAATCTAACTCTATACTCCAATGCATGATAACACTATATAATGGATCTTATGGAAAAATCTATCTAGTATCATCACTATATCACAACACCTTCAACTAATCCATCAAAAATAACATCTTCAAAATACTTCAATATAAAAACTTCTCTGGAACCACTTTGCCATGAGCTAACAGGTGAACGTTCTCAAGTACAAACCTTAAGATTGGGGCAACAAGCATGGAAAGTTACAAAAAGTACTGAACAGATTTCACGCTAAGATTACATTTCTCATTAGAGGCAGACCACTTTCAGTGCAAAAGTCAAAGTTGCACTTCTTTTATTCATAACCCAATCTATGTCAAACAGCCCTATTGACAAATGTCCACCTTGAATTGCAAAACAATACTGCTTTCATTGAATTCTCTTTGCCTTTCACTCAAATTCATCTAATATTTAACTATGGAACTAGATCATAAACACACCCAACATCCTCTTGGTTGATTTTTAATGTTAAAAAAATAGCAATTCTAAACAAAAATTTACCATTTCAGGTTTTAGCTGCTTCTGAAATTTATTGTATTCCTTCATTAACTGTATCGTAAGAAATGTCACCTACATGGAGACATCCTAGGTAACTTTACTAAAGTTCCCCCTTTTGTTCTACATAAAAGTTTCAGTTATACAGTCCAATGTCAACTAAAAGTGTATTCTACTAAGCCCTTAGAATTATTTCAGTCAATATGATAAGCCCTCCATTTTCTCTAAGGTCTCTATTCACAGACTAACCCCAGCAGTAAAAAGCAGTAGTCTTTCTCCAAACACTCTTAAACCTAGTATTTATAAAACAATGAAGTATCAAATAATATACACTTACAAAAACCACTTGTACTAATTCACAGTAAGAACTTAAATTACCTTCTCCTTGAACACAAAGGCAATATACATCTTGAAGTCAAACTGGTCAGCTAGAGATTCTTTTTTCTTTCTAAGCTGAGCACGTAGTCTGTTCAGAGCTTGTTTCTTCCGGGAGTTTGGGTCCCCCATTTTGAAATACAGGTGGTACTAAAGCCTTTGGAAATTGTCACTAAACTATGGGCACTTTTTCTTAAGACTCAAGTACAACAGAAACAAGTCATTTTTTTTTTCCTGCTAATATGATTGAATAGCTAAATCACAACTGTAACCCCCAAACTGCACCTTCTAACAATATTAGCAGACTGTCATACCACAGGGTCAAGAAACAAAAGTTGCTGTCCAGTCATGTTTGGACAATAACGTTTGGGGGTTAGATGGGAAAGGGGAAGGGGAAGGAAAGAAAGAGGAGAAAAAAACTTGGAACTAACTTTCTGGAAAACACATGTGGCTAAACTGCCAAAATAAAAGCCATTGAGGGGAAAATGAAAAACCGATCATCAGGATTTAGGTGTGCAGTAAAACACAGCTGACACCAGTCCAATCCGTGAAACCCATTCGGATATTCCCCCTTTTCAGAAAAGGGATTAAGAAATTGAGAAAAGGGAGGGAAATTGTGATGTTGCTTCCCAAATACAGGGAAAAAAAATACCCCCCCTCCAAAAAACAAAAACAAAACAAAAAACCCAAAAACTGAAAACCACCAAAACAGGGTAGGTGAATGAAACTGAAATCCCCAGTTGGATTTTACCCAGCCAGATCCATGGCTGTAGTACCTGATTAATTCTTAGTTATTTCAGATTTCACTACTGCTATGAACTGTCAGTGCTTTGCTATTGATTACACTTGGTGGTGAGCAAAGAGAAAAGTGCAAAATCAGCAGAGAAAGAAGGGGAGAGGTACAGGGTTTCCCTGCAATCAACTACAGTGTATACCGGGGGTGGACAGCTGTTGCCCAAAGGAGTCATGAGAAAAAACAGCGGAGTCATTACCAACTTCCCCATCACCCACGTTTTCACCCTCAGGCGGCTGCGAACGCTGCTGCCAAGGAGAACCATGATGGCAGAGGGAAAGGGGGGGTCTATTAAACGGTATTAATAGTTATTCCGGCTCTGTGATTAGCCCTGATTAATGCCCGGGATCCAAGCACCCTTAGCCCTGTGGTGGGTTCTACATTCCCCGGGGAGCCCTCCGTATAAATTTGACCCCGTTCAAGTTCGGGATGGTAGGGAGTTCGATTATCTTCGTGTGAGCATGGCTGAGGCTAAAGTGGCGGGTTCTCCCACGTCCCAGGCCGGGCCCGGGGATCACCTGCCTTCGACCCCCAGGTCCCACCCACAACCCCTGGCCTTCAGCGGCAGCGACTCACTCGCACCACGGGAGACACTGGACCACTCGGGTTCTCACTCATTTCAACGTGGAAACAATTCCCGCCCGGATAGAGGAGGCGGGAAGAGAGTTAAGTGGGAAGGATCAGTTGGGAGGGGGGGAAAAGAAGAAAATAATCGTGTTAATAGTAATTACTTCTTAAAAGGAAGCCCACCCTCCCACCCCCAAAAAAGGAAGGAATGAAGTTCCCGGGTTCTGGATTCGCTTTTCCCGTTCAACAGCCCATGTTTCCCGAGTGGGGGCGGCTGGGTGGTTTCCCAAGGGGACAGAGAGGCCGGGATCTAGGCGGCAGGGCGGGGTCCCCGCGGAGAGGAGAGCGGGACTCGCAGGCCGACCGTCGGTGGGCCGTCTAGCCGCAGCCTGCGGGCGGAGCGGCGGCTGCGGAGGAGGAGGCGGCGGCGGCGGCGGGGGCGCTGCTCGTGGCGCGGGCGGGAGCCATGTCAAGAGAACACGACGGGCCGACGGAGCCCCTCCATGCCCGCTGCGCTGCGCTCTGTGGCCGAGCCGCGCGCGCTGCTGCCGCCACTCAGCCCCCACCTGGGCCCCATAGTCGGGCTCGGCGCCCCGGGCGGCGACGGAGGGAAGGACGCGGCGCGGGGTTGGTAGGGGGTGGGGGGGAGACGGCGAGGAAGAGGAAAGCGCGCGGGAGGGAAGAGGGAAGGAGGGGAGCCCTGCGCTACGGCCTGTCCGCGGAGTGAGCCCGGCAAAGTTGTCTCGGTTCGAGCGTCGGCTCCCGAAGCCTGCTTCGCCCAACAGTCCAGTTCAGGAAGACAGTCCAAGAGAGAGCCCCGACGGATGGGGGGAGAGAGCCGCAACGGAGGAGGAGGTCGAGCGTCCGCGGGGCCACAGCCTCGGTTCCCCCACCCCCCGCACCGGAGTGGCTTCAGAAGCAGCGGCTGCCGCGGGAACCTCCCGGGTCCGGGGCTGAGTCGCGTTTGAGGAAAGGAAACAAGAACAAACAACTTAAAATGGCAGCGACGGCTGCTGCGTCACCCGCCCCTCCGCGGCACCGCCCCGAGCGCACTACGCCTGCGCGCGCCCCGGACGCTGCCATCTGTGGCAAAAACTGAAGGGGGAGGCGGGAAAAGAAGCGTGAAGGTTTTCACAGTTATGAAGACAGAAAAATCGAAAGGCTAGTAATGTGTGACATCTAAAAGTCGGTAGAAAGAGTGAGTAGCTTTGAAATTAGGCTTTCAGTAAGCTATTTCTTTTCCTAGGGGTGTTTGAGAACACACAGTCCCCCTATTTATCAATATGGAAAGTCCTAGGGCGTGGCAAGGGTCTCCCGCCACTCCCTCCGCCCCTCTGTCCCTCCATCAGGCTGTCCTGGTCTCCCCCGCCCCGTCCTTTTACGTCATAAGAGCACGCCCCCTACGCCCTCCATGACGAAGCGGAGAGAGTAGCTCCACCCTGGGCTTTGCTGGGGAGCTGTAGTTGGACTTGGGGGGTGGGATAAGGTGGGGGTCCCTTTAAAGCAGTGGTTCTCAACCTGTGGGTCGCAACCCACACGGGGGATCCAATGATCTTTTTATAGAGGTTGCCTAAGACCATCGGAAAAATTTTAACATAACAGCAGCAATATTACAATTAAGAAGTAGCAACAAATTTACGGTTGGGAGTCAGCACAATATGAGAAACAGTACTGAAGGATCTCAGCAATGGGGAGGTTGAGAATCACTGCTCCAGAGATGCTCAAAAGCCAAAGCCGGGGAAGTGGGCGGAAAAATGGGTGTTGGAAGGGCCAGAGTGAGGAAGAAACCCGGAAGACTGAAGGATGGTTAGGGTCATTTTATTATCCCCTAGAAGTTGGCCAGTTGGCAACAACGGAGAATTCATTTCGAGTTCGCGGAATGAAACTTGCTTGCACCCCAACGAGTATAGCCTCAGTCCATGCGGCTCTATCCTCACCCCTCTTCCTGCGCCACCACGGCGAAAGGACCTCGGGCTTTAAGCGACAGACGCCCTTGTATGCGTTGTTGCTAGGATCGGAAGAGGCAGCCGAACGTGATTCCCCCACCACGGTGAACAGGGATCCCCGAGAACCTCAGACCTACGTCCCATCTTCTCCTGACTCTACCTCAACGGTAAATGGGACACTGGAACGTTTACTGCTGAATCACGCCGTCCTTGACCCCAAAGAGTGCTCATTCGGTTTCTGAGAGCTCTGGTGTGATAAAAACGAAGTTACATAATTAATCAGCGAAGGTTGATACTCCACATGAACAAAACCTGGGTGCTGCATTCCTGACTACTCGGTCGAAACTTTTAAAAGTCCAGTCTCCTAAATAGCTGCTTTTCACTTCGTGAAATCAAAATCTATCAGCTGCAATCACTCTTTATCCATAAACCAAAGAAAATAAATAAATAAAATCCTATTTTTATGTTTGCCTGCATGCATACTTGTGCCCAGACAGAAGAAGAAGTTATCAGATCCCCGAGAACTGGAGTTAAAGATGTACTAGGACCCATTCTTCAATGTAAGTTGTCCAGAACCAAGGTTGGCATTCCTGATCGTTCCAAATTAGTTCCAACATGAGTCAGCCATAGTGGCTGTAATCTGAGCACTCAGGAGGCTGAAGCAGGTTTGTTGGGACTTCGAAGTCATTCTCCTTCAAGGCCAACCTGGAATACCACAGAAACCCTGTCTCCCCTCCACCAGCACCTCTACAAAATAAATATAAATAAAACCAGTGTGGTGACACAGGTTTGTAATTCCAGAATTGGGGAGGCTGACACTGGGTAATCGCTGTTCAAGGTCAGCCTAGTCTATATAATATGTTCAAGGCAAGCCAGGGCTATATAGTAGGACCCTATATAAAAAAAATAGAAAAAAAAAAAAAAAAAAAGGAATGACTGGGAGAAGACTCAGTGGGTAAAGGCACACGCTGCCAAACCCTACTTGAATTGATTCCAGGACCCACCAGTGTGTCATGAGCACACACACTAGTACATACAATAAATATAATTTTCAATTAAAATATATATGTAATAAAACTTGTAGTACTCATTTGGTGATTTATCCCACAATCATATGACTGAAAAGCTCACATGGGTAAAACAACATTTTAGAGTTGATAGTATGAACAAGAATATGTGTATACATGATCATGTTCAAGGCCTTTATAGAAGTGAGCACATTTGTTATCCATAATCTAATATATATACTGTACTGGTGTTTGGGATTTTTGAAGAGTAGTGTAAGCATCAGGGTCTCACCGTAAGAAGAGCCAGTACCCATTATTAGTCATTCCCCTTCCTGGCCCCAGGAAACCACCAACTTATACTGTTTAAGTTTGCCCTTTTTAGGACTTTATATAAATGAAATACAGTATATAATGTTTTGTGATTAGTTAAGATCTATTCATAATTTACCAAAACTTAGTTTCCTTTTGCTGATGAATAATATTCCATCTTAAGGCAGACATTCTATTTTAACCTGTCCTTCAGCTGTTGAACTGCTCTTCAATTTCTCATGGTTAATAACCTAGGAGTAGAATTTCTGTGTCATCTACTTTCTGGCTTTTTTTTAAATGTCTTTATTAGAAAGAATGTCTATTCAGAGGGTTTTTTTTTCCCCTATTTAAAATTTGTTATTGACATGTAGGAATACATTGCGGGTATTTTCTCCTGTATATATGTTTTTTGGTTGGTTTTTTTTTTTTTTTTGTGATAGCCTTCATGGTATAAAAGTCAAATTCATTATTTTTTCTTGTGTTTGTACTTTTGGTGTCATATCTAAGATCAATGAAGAATGAATTTTTCAATCAATGAATTTTTATGCTGCTGTAGTAACTATAGGCACAGAGAGGCAGTTGGGCAATATGGTAGGTATCTGACACAGGAGGATCACATAGAACCCAAGAATTTGAGGCACCTGAGGTCAATATAGAGTCCTAGTATCAAATCCGAAACATAATCAAGATGGAAAAATGTTAAGGAAATTTGTAGTTTTTAGTTTCAGAACTGAAGATAGCTGGTTACGAGCTGAACAAACCCTACAATCTGTGTTATGTAGCTCGGCCAGCTGAAATGAGCCACAAAACAGAGGTAAGGTGCCTTAAAAGGGCTTGGGGGTGGGGGTGGGGAGGCTGTTCTGGCTCAGTTTTCTCTGAAACTTGGAAAGGCAGTAAAACACTGAGCAAAGGAAATTAAAAAAAAAAAAAAATCTCTGACTGTAATGTTCTCCAGGGAAATTAAAATGCTGTGAATTCATTTTTTTTCCTGGGGAAGCTGGAAAGATGGCTCAGTAAGTAAGTGCTGATGTACAACCACAATGACCTGAGTTCAAATCCCCAGCACGGGGGCATGGCTGAGAGTGCCTGTAAGCCCTAGCACTGTGGTGGCCTGAAACAGGATTGCTGGGGTTTGCTGACCTACAGCCAAGCTACTGATAAACCCTGCCTCAAGGGGATGAGGCAAAGGCTGGCAGAGCAGGGCACTTGGTGTCCTCCCAGGGGCATCCTTACATATGCCCCCAACACACATAATAAGTAAGGAAAGGAAGAAAGAAAGAAAGAAAGAAAGAAAGAAAGAAAGAAAGAAAGAAAGAAGAGAAGAGAAGAGAAGAGAAGAGAAGAGAAGAGAAGAGAAGAGAAGAGAGAAAGAAATAGGATTTGATAGGAATGGCTCAAGTCACACCTCCAACACTAGATAGGTAAGGACAGGATGATCAGGAGTTTGGGGTCATCTTCAGCTACATCAGCTATGGAAACACACACACTTATGTTAGAAACTACCTATTTTGAGTTAGGCTGCTCCACACAACAGGATTGGTAAAGCCATGATGGTGGCACCTTGGTTAAAAATAGCTGTTTAATTTCTTCTGGGTTATTTATTTATTAGCTAAGATGGCACATGTTATTTAAATATACTGAGTTTGATGGCCAGTATATTTAGTATACTGGCCACGGTGCTCACAATCATCTTTAACTCCAGTTCTAGGGGATCTGATACCTCCTTCTGGTGTCTGGGCACAAGCATGCATGCAGTCAAACATAAAATAGGATTTTATTTATTTATTTTTAAGTAACAGGGTCTCACTATGTAGCCCAGGCAGCCTCCTTATGGTTGGGAGTAAAAGAGTTCATGGTCACATCATCAGAGTTTTGATTTATACTCCCAGATACACTAAAATGTCTTTGGTGGAAAGGCAGATAGCATAAAAGGGCGTTATGCTTTCTTTTTTAGAAAGGACCCTGGGACCCCTGGGTTCAAGTATCCTCCTACTTCAGGTTCCCAAGTGCTGCCAATATAGATACACCACCACATCTAGATTCCAGTTCCATTTGCAATAAAGAAACATCTTGTAAAGATTCTGGGCCAGCCTTTTTTGAAGAATCAAGACCAGCCGGGCAGTGGTGCCACACGCCTTTGATCCCAGCACTTGGGAGGCAGAGGCAGGCAGATTTCTGAGTTTGAGGCCAGCCTGGTCTACAAAGTGAGTTCCAGGACAGCCAGGGCTATACAGAGAAACCCTGTCTCGAAAAACAAAAACAAACAACAAACAAAAAAGAGTTATTCAAGCATGTGCTTATATCAAGTACACAGAAGGCAGTAAGACTGCCAACCGCCAGCATGGTAGCTCACCAAAACTCTAGGCCTTGGGAAATAGCCAAAAAAAAAAAAAAAAAATAGGGAAAAGGGAAAAGCCAACGAAGTGTTTACTAGCTTGCTCTCCTGTTACAGAGTCTGGGTTTCATAATACTCTTGTTCCATTTCGTATTTATGATCAGCAACGATACCACATTGTTCAGGAACTCACAAATACATTTTCCCTTCATTTTTATCTGAGGTTGATCAGACACAGGTCTTCTTTATGCTTAACAGTTATGAGAGTGCAATAAAGATCTACTCAAAACAAATCTATGCACCAGACTAACTTGTTCGTAGACAGGAAAGTTTAAACACAAAAGCAGCAGTGACAGCCAGGGGCCTTGGCTCCAAATTTCAACCTAAGATTTTTCCATCTGTGGTGGAATAATGGCCCAATGGAATCACAGGAGCAAGACCGAATCATAGTAAGTACACTGACACACAATAGTGTCCCCTGTATCTTATAACCACACGGCTAACAAACAGAAGGTAATAAAAAAGAATTATGTGGTCTTTGAGGCCTTCGCTGGCCTTTTGGGGGAGAACATAGATTTATTCTCAATTCAGTTTCATGCTATTTTCTCCATCTCAAATGGTAGAAATTGGTGTTTATAGTACTTAAGGAATAAATAGTTGAATTGATTTATTGACTTGGAGACAGGGTCTCTACATTTAGTTTCAAAGATCTTTCTTGATTCCAGATATAACTCCCTTGACTCAAAATACTGCGGGCTGGAGAGATGGCTCGTCGGTTAAGAGCACTGACTGCTCTTCCAGAGGTCCTGAGTTCAATTCCCAGCAATCACATGGTGGCTCACAACCATCTATAATGGGATCCAATGTCCCCTTCTGGTGTGTCTGAAGAAAGCAACAGAATACCCACATACATGAAGCAAATAAATCTTTAAAACAAACAAACAAACAAACAAACAAAACTGCTGCTAGAAGCCCTGCCATGGACTTTCATGCCTAGAACTCCAGCATTCAGTAAGTTGAGACCAGAGAATTAACTCAAGTTTGAGGCCAGCCTAAACTATAAATTCTAAGCCAGTGTGGACTATAACATGAGACTTTATTTTAAACTTATTTTTCAGACAATGCTATTACAAGGAAACATATAATACATATAGGGCCATACATGTAGCTAAGTTGACTAGCATGCATGAAGTCTTGGGTTGGATCTCCAGTACTGAATAAAACCATTACTGGCACATTTGTAATCCCAGAAGTTGGGAGCTAGAGGCAGGAGGATCATGACTTCTGGATTATATATCTTGGCTATATATCAAGTTCAAGGCCATCCTAGCCCACATGGGACCCAAAAAGATTAATGCCACACTAGGAAGTGAAGGCATCTATACAGTCACCACATGGCTCAAGAAACCAGGACCTAGAAAACAATCTTTTGTACCCCAATAGATAAAGATTTCAGCAGTTTTAAAGTTAGTCCCTTCCCAATTTTTGGCCACCACTCCTCTTATCAGGTAGTGGGGGCCCTAGTCTCTACCCTGGATATTGACTCAATAGAAAGCTTAATCCATAGATACAATTCTGCCAACTTTTAGGCTGGGCCTTTAGAAACTGGTAATTTTCTGTCTCCTAAGATGTTTACTTTTGGAATCTAACCACCAGGATGAAGGCTATTCGTACACCCACTTGGAATGTACAAGTCTTAGTGTTCTGTCCAACACCTGTAAAGTCCCAGGCAAATGGGAGCAGCCTTCTTAAGAGCTCAGCCTCCAGTGCCACATAGCCCAACTTGGTCTTTGAGTAGCTCCAGCTGATGCTATGGAGGGAGATTAGAGCTGAGCTGTCCCCTTCACAGTCTTCCCAAATCACAATTTTGTTTTTTAATATAAATGGCTGGAGCCAGGATGAGTGGCTCCCACTCCTGTAACTCCAGAGCTTGGGAGGTTGAGGCGGGAAGACTGCCATACGTCCAAGGCAACCCTGATATGAGTAGTGAGTGCCAGGCCTATGGCAGAGCCTGTGGCAGAGAAGGAAGAAGAGATGGAGGAGGAGGAAAGAAAATGAAAAATAAGTGCTAGGCATAGTGATGTATGTATGTAGTAGTGGCATTTTGGAGGTGGGCATAGGTTCAAGGTCATCTTAGGCTACTTCTCTATGGCCATCGAATTAGAGGCCAGCCTGGGTTATATGAGACCTATCTCAATACTACTAGTATGTTGTTGTTAATTACTAAAAAGAGAACGAGGAGCCTGGAAAGATGAGTGGATTCAACTAAACGGAAGTCACTGTTTATTTAGAGAACAATTTCAGGGTAGCTATGGGAATGGAAACTTGAGATCACATATGCAGGAGGTATGAGCATTGACAGAATGGATGGGACCCCAGGATACACAGGTCATTCATTTGGAGTGAAACTAGCCCTAGAGAGAGTGTGTGGTGGCAGACCAGGAACGACTGCCCTTCAAGATCCCATTGAACAACACAATTGAAAATCAATGCAGAAGGGCTGGACAGATGGCTCAGAGGTTAAGAGCACTGACTGCTCTTCCAGAGGTCCTGAGTTTAATTCCCAGCAACCACATGATGGCTCACAACCATCTGTAATGGGATCTGATGCCCTCTTCTGGTGTGTCTGAAGATAGCAACAGTGTACTCATATACATAAAATAAAATAAAATAAAATAAATAAATCTTTGAAAAAAAATAAAATAGAAAATCAATGCAGAAAGAATCAATAGATTCGGGGAAGAGAGACGCCTTACAGACTTAGCTCCAAGGGAGCCCAATAGCCCCAGAGATGGGTTTATTTTTTAAAGGAAGTGTGGGGGTGGGGAGAGGCTGAGGTCGAAACTCTAACTCCATAGCAGAGCTCCTAGATGACGGACAGTGTGCCTGAACCCCTAGGTTGATTCCCCAGCATCACTGGGAAGAAATAAAGCCAGGGAGAGAGGGTGAGAAAATGTGGTAGAGGGGGTGGGAGTGGAGTGGAAGCTAAGGCTTCTAGACAATCTGGCCAGAAGGTTAAGAAGATGGCTGCGAAGATCCAGACACGGTGAAATTAGAATATTTGAATCAGTGACACAGGAAGGAAATCAGTGATGGTAAGTCCAAGGGCATGGAGCTAGGCTTGAGGACACACACACACACACACACACACACAGAGAGAGAGAGAGAGAGAGAGAGAGAGAGAGAGAGAGAGAGAGAGAGAGAGAGAATGTCCATTAGACAGGATCCTAGAGGTCCATAAGAAAGCAGTAAACTAGCCGGGCGTGGTGGCGCACGCCTTTAATCCCAGCACTCGGGAGGCAGAGGCAGGCGGATTTTTGAGTTCGAGGCCAGCATGGTCTACAGAGTGAGTTCCAGGACAGCCAGGGCTACACAGAGAAACCCTGTCTCGAAAAACCAAAAAAAAAAAAAAAAAAAAGAAAGAAAGAAAGCAGTAAACTATGCCAAGGAATGATAATAGTGGGCCACAAATGAAATCGGAAGTGTGTACAAGAATGCGTCAACGATGGTTGGCAGCAGTTGACTAAATGCAGCGCCTGTGACCTTGAGAATTCCAGAACCATTTCCTATCACTGCATCACCATTTCCAGTGATCTGGAATTCTGTGACACACCCAGAACAGCAAGGTCATAGAAATGACAGGAAGGAAACCTGTAAGACCCTCTCTGCACGGAAGGATTTTAGCACAAAGTCAAGGACCCTCTTTGCCCTAAGTGAAACAGCTAAATTCCTGAGACAGCAGCTTTGCAGAGAAATGTTGTGCCAAACCAGATTAATCATGGCTTTCTTGCAGAGCAGATCTGCAGGAAGAAATGGAAGTTGGAAGTGAGAGCATGAGTCACAGTGCAACTTGTTAACTGGCATCCTTCCTTCCTCCTGAGCTGCTAGTTCTGTTGCGTGGTGATTCATGACTTTGAAATACTTGCAATAGTTCCTAATATCATAGTGGAAATGCAGCAAACAGGAGTCCTTTGGGGACTCTTCTCAGGGAAATGTTTCCTTCACAGTAGACACGGCCTCAAAGCTTACTGGCCATGTGACTAGCTTCTCTTGGATTTGAGGGTTGTCCATATGATGAACACGGACTAGCTATGCTATAGTTAGTTAGCTCATGGTGACTTACCCCTGAGGGCTAAGTATGTGCCTCAACAAAAGACAGTACTGTTGGTGGCTGGAGAGATGGCACAGGGTGTTAAGAGCACACCGTCAATTTGCAGAGGACCGGAGTGGGGTTTCTAGCACTCATGTCAGGTATCTCACAGTCACCTGTAACACCAGCTCCAGAAAGACCCCTGTGGCCTACATGGCCATTCATGGGCACATACCCATACACAGACACACAAGACATATAATAAATCTTAAAAACAAACAAACAGAACTATTAAGCCAGATGGGTGGCACATGCCCTCAATCCCAGCATTCTGGAGGCAGAAGCAGAAGAATCTTTGCCTAGTCTCTCCCTGACCCCACATCCACCACATTAAATAAAATAAATAAATAAATAAATAAATAAATAAATAAAATAAAAAATTTAAAAAAGTGGATGGTTCCTGAAAAATGACACCCAAGGCTGACCTTTGGCCCCAATGCATGCATGAGCATTAAACACAAACACACTAAAAGTAAAAAGAACTTCAGATGTGTGTTTCATTTGGCATACACGTAGAAATCAATGCACCTCTCGATTTTTCCCCGAAGAGCTCTCTATTTGCAAGAGATGGTAATTAACACAGAACTACAACTGGCTAAAGAGCACACAGAGTAAGGGACCCCAGCATGCTGAACCCTAAAGGGAACGTACATGCCACATGCACCCCCTCCCAAGATGCCAGGATCATTTCAGAAGAGGAAGTGGAAAGAGTTTATGAGCCTGAGGCAGTGGATGAACGCGAGGAAACATCTGGACTCATGTGAACCCACAGTCATTGCAACACACCAAACTTGTGCAAGTCCAAGGCAGACCAAACCCAGAACAAGACTTAAACCCAGCCAACCTGGCTCCATTGTCTAAACTAAAAGGAAGTTCATAGCTTAATTATGTATATATATATATATATATATATATATATATATATATATATGGGTACCAAGGGAAAAAATCATAGTATATTAAGTTCCATACAGTTTGAAACAGTCTGTAGCTTCTAAATATACCTTTGAAAAGTCTCCAGGGTGTTCAGGACACGAAAGAGAAGATAACAGTGTTCAACACTGGGCTTCAGGTGAGCTCATTTGCATGCAAAGATGCGAGGATGAAAGATGCTGGGTTGGTTGTTTGGTTGTTTTGGTTTTGGTGTTTTCCAGATGGGGTTTCTCTGTGTAGCCCTAGCTTTCTCAGAACTCATTTTATCGACGACGAGGCTGATCTTGAGCGCAGAGATCTGCCCACCACTGCCTCCTAAGTGCCAGGCTTAGGTGAGTGTCCCAGCATGTCCAAACTAGAAAGATGCTTTTTCAATTTTCTCTCAATGGAAGAATTGATAAGGAGATGATTTAGTTTATGTTGTATTGAAAACATTGTGATAAGCTGAAGGATCGACAGGGAGGGGCGATATTTATCACCCCAGAACTGATAAAGATTTATTCGAGACAATTTACTCGAAGGGTATAATGGCGCACCTGTAATCCCAGTACCTGGCTCGCACAAGAGAATCAAGAGTTCAAGATAAGTTCTTCAGACTTAGCTCTAATAAAAACAGAACAGGAAATGTAAAGAAACAGAAAACTAAAGAAAAGCTGCTGCAGAAACGCAAGAGATACATACCAGTTCGTACTTTCAGTGCTAACAGTCAGTGTCAATCGTAAACTTAATAAAACCTACAGTCACCTGGGAGATGGGCCTGGGCTTGCCTGTGGGGGGGCTGTCTTGGTTTCATTAATGGATGTGTGAAGATCCATCGATGTTTCTGACTGTCAGAAGCAATGTGAGCAGCTGTCCAGGCCCCTGCTGTCTTGGCTTCCTGCTATGATGGCCTGTACCTTGAATTGTGAGCCCCAAATCAACTGTTCTCCCTTCAGGCACATTTGTCAGAGCATTAGGAAAAGAAACCAGGGTAATTGTTCCAAAGATGTACTCTGTCTACTGCCAGCTGCTTAAATTGTGGCAACGAATCTGCTGTCCCACGTGAGGGCTTTGAGGGCTTGCTGTGTAACTCTAAGAGGCCTTACAGTTTGGTATATAGCGCCGGCTGGCCTTGCATTCTAGAAATCTTCTTGACTCAGCATCTTCAAATATAGTTTCACCTTCATTATTCATTTATTTTCACCTTTCTTTAAAAACTGGGGTTTGGCTGTAGGACCTCATGTATGCAGTGTATGTATGTAGCTCTAACAATGAGCTACAGCCTATCTTCTTGCTGTTTTATTGGTTTGGTTTTTAGATAACACTCTAAAATGTGCATCTTTGTAAGTGCAAGGCTTCTTAAATGTTTTCCACCTGCAGCCAGACACTCCATCACAGTACAATCCAAAGGCGTACTAATTTGATACATGCTGGGGAACAGTGGTAGGACAATATTAAAAGCGTTTTCCACAATGAAGCTATTATGTTTTCAATCTGAGCAAAAACTACGTATAAATGAAAGAAGGAAAACCTGGTATAACAACAGACAATAGTCTTATATCTGAGTTGAGGTGTTTAAGGCAGGATTAAGGTGTCATGTAACATGATCGATAGCGCACACAGGGCAAAGCACACTTGAATGTTTAGAACTGTGGTGGTTTACATGAGAAAGACTCCCATAGGCTCAGGTTTTGAACACTCGGTCTCTAGTTGGTTCTGTTGGGGGATGGGGAGGTCATGGAACCTTTAGAGGAGATGCCCTACTGGAGGAAGTATGTCCCTGGGGTGGGTTATAACTTCATCCTGTCTGTAGTGCATTCTCTTTTCTTCCTGGACATGAAGTTGAGATGGGACAGCTCAATTACTGCTCCCTGCTGCCATGCCAGCCGTGTGCTGCCATGCCTACACTCCATGATGGACTAGTCCTCTGGAATAGTAAGCTAAAGTAAACGCCTTCCATAAGTCGCTTTGGCCATAGTGTTTCATCACAACAGAAAAAAAAAATGGATGCAAGACTGAGGGTGCAGGGACATACACAGTCAAACGCCCAGATTCATAATGTCTGATTTTTGAATTAGTTTTTGGCCACTATGCATTCAGAAACCCTTTTCTATCACCAGCTTTTGTGACACCCCCGACTTCAGCAACATGATCCCCACTTTAGGGCTGTGACTCATAGTTTTAGAACCTGTGTCATATCCCAGCTTGATAGCCATGCCATAGGTTCAATAAGCAGATGCGTGGACCTCAGGCTGAAAAACAAAGAGTCTGTCTGTTTAATGTTGCTATGAGAAAAAACTCAAGACTGCACAGTTTATAAAGAGAAGAAAGTTATATTCCCACCGATCTGGCGGTTGAGAAGAGGAGCTGGGTCCCTCACCAGTCTTCTTGCTGGTGGCAACTCTCTTAGATGGGTTAAGTGGATAGTTTTGTGGAATCTAATACAGAATCCCTGTTTAACGTGGTGGTCCATGCCTGGAATTCCAATAATCAGGAGGTGGGAGCAGGAGGATTATGAATTTGTAGCCAGTCTGGACTACATAGTAATAAGAGTCAGTCTTTTTTTTTTTAAACACTCTTTTTTTTTTTTTAAGATTTATTTATTTATTATATGTAAGTACACTGTAGCTGTCTTCAGACACTCCAGAAGAGGGCATCAGATTTTGTTACAGATGGTTGTGAGCCATCATGTGGTTGCTGGGATTTGAACTCTGGACCTTTGGAAGAGAGTCGGCGCTCTTAACCACTGAGCCATCTCACCAGCCCCTCTTTTTTTTTTTTTAAAGATTTATTTATTATTATATGTACGTACACTGTAACTGTCTTCAGACACACCAGAAGAGGGTGTCAGATCTCATTAAGCATGGTTGTGAGCTACCACGTGGTTGCTAGGATTTGAACTCAGGACCTTTGGAAGAGCAGTCAGATCTCTTAACTGCTGAGCCATCTCACCAGCCCCAGAAGTCTATCTTGAAGTAAAAGAATACTTTTCCTTTCTAGACAGATCCTAGATTTCCTGATATACTTGACCTTTGAGCCCAAGGTCAGAGGGATGCAGCTTGTTTTTGTTTGTTTGTTTCTTTCTTGCTGGCAACCTCCCCTTGTGGCATAGCAGGACATCACCTGGTGAGGATTAGGGAACTCCCAAAAACAGAACATTTTTTCTTTCTGCATTTACTTGCCTAGGATTTTAGTCCATACTTCATTTCACACTTATTTCTGAAAATAATTTTGTCATATGGTGTGTGTGCGTATTCGTGCTAAAAATAATCCACCCTGTGTAGTGTAGATGATACACGCCTAGGAACACATCTTCTGCCTGCCCGGGGAAACCTTCTTCTGGCTTCCCATGTGCAGCCCATGCTTTCCTCGTAGGCTGTCTTTCCCTGGCCCCTCAACCTTTCCCATCTACGGGCTCTTTTCTAGCACCATTTAAACACTCACACCTTTTCCCTCTTGGTTTGCCAGACTTTATTTTTCAGTGCTGGGACTGAACCCACAGAGTTAGTTTTCTGACTCCACAGAGGCGCATGCTACTCGATTCCTAACCTACTGCGTGAGACCTATCAGACCACTAAATCTCCCTTAGTCAATCTGACAGCAGGTTCTTATTGATAAAGGAATAGATATATTTATATGTACTTGTTTCTTTTATTTTTGCAGGGGATCGGAAGCAGGGCTTTGTGCATGCTAGGTGAACATTTTCCCACTAAGTTATATCCCCCACTCTCATCTCAGTTTTGTAGACAGTCTCACTAAGTTGCCCAGGTTGGCCTTGAACTCATGCTTTAGCCCAGGTGTGCAATGAACTTTCAGTCCTCCTGCCTGAGCCTCCCAGGTTGATAGAATTAAAAGCCTGCACCAACAGGTCATGCCATATTGCTTAATTTTTTATCATTAACCAACACTTAGTTCCTAAGATGCTTGCTTTCAGCTCAGCATAGTGGCCCACACCTTTGATTCTAGCACTCTGTAGGCAGAGGCAGGCAGATCTCTGAGAGTTCAAGGCTAGCCTGGTATACATAGTAAGACCCAGGACAGCCAGAACTACACAGTGAGACCCTGTCTCAGAAAACAAAACAAAACGTACTTCCTTTCAAGATGCCAGTGCTGCCCTGCTGTCCTGGTTTGATTGTTTTACAGCCCTTCCTGTCAATGGTCTTCACAAGTAGGTCCTGGGTCTTCTGTCAAATCTCCCTAAATTATCCATCTTTGCAGCAAGGACATCAAGACTCCAAATGTAGAGGGATTTGTTCAAGCTTGCATTGGGTGATACCACCTATCAGACTAAGGCACAAACTAGCCTTATTCTGTGTAATATCTAAATCGGTCTATTTCATGCTTGTTGTGTGGGGCACTGGGGATACAGGGCATTAAGATGCTATCTTGTCTCCTCCTCTGCCTCTTGTAATCTGTTTACCCTTTCCCCCCACCCCTTGCCTGTCCAGCTCCATCACACATCAATGATTTGTTGATGGCTCACTGCACCGAGAAGAGTTTTCTTGATCCTATGCCTGTGTAGGCTCTTTCTCCTCCTGAATTCTCTGCTGTGCCTTGTGACAGTTCATTTTCATGGTCGACTTCACCGGGTTTAGAATCACCTACCTGACTCATCCTAGGGTGGGGCAGGGAAGGTGCTTGCTGAGAGGTTGACTGAGAAGACACCACTCACCCTGAATGTGGGCGGCACCTTCCTTGGCGGGAGTCCTAGACTGAATGAAAAAGGACAAAGGAACACGTGAGCTAGGAAGCAGCATTCATCTGTCTGTGGCTTCCTGTCTGTGGATGAAATGTACCCATTTTCCTCAGAGGCCTGTTGCCACATGCAGACTGTGCTCTCCTCTGCCCTCCCCACCCTCCTAAGTCCCCTTCGTCAGGTGTTTTGCCACAGCAGTGAGAGAAGTAACTCCCCACATCCTCTCCCTATTTTCTTTCATTTCTCACATCTTCTGGCGACCCTTCACTTCTCCTCTTCCCATGAGGCCTTTCTTTCTAAGTTGGCTCTCTAGTTTAGTCAAAAAGTAGAACCACTACTGTCTCCATTGCATTTCTGTTGCTGTGTTAAAAACCCAGACAAAAAAAATTGACTTGGGGTAGCAGAGTTTATTTTAGCTCCCAATTTCAGGTTACACCCCATCATAGCAGAGACGTGAAGACGGAAACTTGAGGCGGCTAGTCCCATGGCATCCACAGTCAAGAGCGGAGGGAAATACATGCATGCTTCCTGTTCATTTATCTGTTCTTACACAACCCGGCACCCAAAAGCAGGGATGTGACACCCACTTTTGGGTCCAGTCTTACAGCAGTTAAAAGCAGTCGAGACAATCACTCACAGACATGCCCACAGGCCATCCTGATCTCCACAGCTCCTCCTGGGAACCCTCTTCCCAAGCGATTCTGAGTTGTGTGAGGTAGACAGTTAAAGTTAGCCATCACAGCCGCATTAGCAGGAGTCAAAGTAAATCTCCCATTTCCTCAGGGCGTGGTCCTTAGTGTTCCCATGGAGGCCAGCAGAACCGTCTTCAAAACTCATAGTCCCAACACCTGGCACGAGGGGTTAACTAAGAATTTGTTTGCTTTATGAATAAGGAGAAAAATCAGACACTTCACATTAAATATTTGAATTGATACTTGAGAACTGTTATCTTCTCAAGCAAAGGAAAAAAAAATACTACAGGAGCCTTATTCTGTGTGGAGGTAGATGAGAAGCCTAGATGGCCTCTGTCCACCCCACCCATCCAATCTGCTCATTCTGTTTGCTTTAATACAGTCCATGTTTAGGGAGACAGAATAAAACCCAGTCATCTTTGTTATTGAACTTCTAAGGGACAAGCTGGTTGTGGTGATGCGTGTCTGAATTCCCGACACCGGGGAGGCAGGAGCAGGAGGATGCAGAGGTGAAAGCCAACATGGGCCACAGAAGGAACTCAAGGGAAGCCTGAACTTGTGAGGCACTCAAACAATAGTTTGAAAGATTACTGTCTAGCTATGAACCAAAGTTAAGTTTGGTCAACAGATGAGATAAACTCAATGCAGAAGGTTAAATGGGTGAGTCTCTCAAATTCTGCTTTTAATTTAGACAGAGTCTTTCAAAGATCTGCTTTTTATTTAGACAGCATTGTTACCTAGTGAGAAGTTGGAGGGGGCGTGGATTATTGTAATAGAGATCACTAAATTATTGTGAATAAGTTTGTAAAGATTTTATTTATCTTTTTTTTTTTTTTTTTTTTTTTTTTTACAGACATGGTAGTGTACTCCTTTAATCCCAGTGCTCAGGATATAGGCAGTTATATGTTAGTTTCAGGCCAGTCTGCTCTACATAGCAAGTCAGTTAGGTATACCTAATGAGGCCAGTCTCAAGACAATAGAAAAGAGAGGCTAGAAAAAAGCCCACGTGTATATGTGTTCATGTCTGTGCATGTGTGAGTGCAGGTAAGCGCTGAATCCAGAAGAGGGCATCAGATCTCCTAAAGTAGAGTTGTACAGGTGGTCGTGTGTCCCCTGAGGTGGGTGCAAGGAACTGAGACCCTTTGAAGGACAGTGTGTGCTCCCACCTGGGAACTGAGACCCTTTGAAGGGCTGTGTGAGCTCCTACCTGTTCAGCGCTCTCTATTCCCTGAGGATGGATATTTTTGAAATTGAATCCAACCACGATATTTGAAGAATTCTGTGGGTTTGATTTTACAGCTTGGGGTTTGGTATAACAGCGTAGAGGAAATCAGTGGGAATTTCTTTTCTCCTTTTCTTCTGGAAAAATATTGTGACACTTCTTCCTAAATACATTAACACACTCTATTATAATCTATCAATGACAGAGATTTAAAAACTGGGATTAGCCGGGCGTGGTAGTGCACGCCTTTAATCCCAGCACTCGGGAGGCAGAGGCAGGCGGATTTCTGAGTTTGAGGCCAGCCTGACCTACAGAGTGAGTTCCAGGACAGCCAGGGCTACACAGAGAAACCTTGTCACGAAAAACCCAAAACAAACAAACAAACAAACAAATAAATAAATAAATAAATAAATACCTGGGATTGTGGGCTGGAGAGATAGCTCAGCAGTTGAGAGCACCGACTGTTCTTCCAGAGGTCCTGAGTTCAAATCCCAGCAACCACACACACACACATAAAACATCCTGTTATTAGAAATTGAAGACTATTTTCTCTCATTGTGCATTTGAAACTTTTCCTTATTGTGTACATTGCTGGTGCATGATGCTGTCACCTAAGAGCCTTTTCACGCAGGTATGGAATGAGTCTGAACGCACCCCCTTCTCCTCTTCTCCCCTATTAGTCCTTTTTGTTCCTCTAAAGAGTTTTGCTTCCACTTTCACATGATACATACTTACATGATTTCCTGTAGTTATGTAAAATCTAGGAACCACACAAAAGAGATAACATGCAACAAACACACAATATCTTTTTTTTTTAATTTACTTATTTTTAATGTATACGAGTACAGTATCACCGTCTACAGACACACTATAGATGGTTGTGAGCCACCATGTGGTTGTTGGGAATTGAACTCAGGTCCTTTGGAAAAACAGACAGTGCTCTTAACCACTGAACCATCTCTCCAGCCACCAACATCTTTGTGGTTTTTTGTTTTGTTTGGTTTGGTTTGGTTTGGTTTTTGGAGACCGGGCTTCTCTGTATAGCCCTGGCTGTCCTGGAACTCACTTTGTAGACCAGGCTGGCCTCGAACTCAGAAAAACGCTTGCCTCTGCCTCCCAAGTGCTGGGATCAAAGGCGTGTGCCACCACCGCCCAGCTAACATCTTTGTTTTTAAAGACAGGGTTTCTTGTAGCCTAAGCTGGTCTCAAACTTTCTATATAGCTGAAGATGACCTTAAGCTCCTGATCCTCCTGCCTCTACTGCCCCAGTTCCAGTTCTGGGATTATAGGAGTGCACTATTACATCTTTTTTTTTTCTAAAGATTTATTTATTTTATGTACATGAGTACACTGTAGCTGTCTTCAGACATCCCAGAAGAGGGCATAGGATCTCATTACAGATGGTTCTGAGCCACCATGTGGTTGTTGGGAATTGAACTCAGGATTTCTAGAAGAGCAGTTGGTGCTTTTAATCTCCAAGCCATCTCTCCAGCCCCTACATCTGGTTCTTATTCTACTTTTTCCATTTAGTATCTTAGAAATTTCTCTACCTCAGATATCTCAATTTGTTTTTATGACTCTGTAATATTTCCTTGTACAGACATACTGTAATTTTTTAATCCATCTCTTATGTATGTATCACTAGGTTGCTTCATTATTTAACTATTACAAATAATATAATAAACCAGGTATGGTGGTTTATATCCATAATCCAAGTACTGAGGAAGCGGAGGCAGGAGTTTGAGGGTAGCATGGGCTACGTAGGAGCCTGTCTTGACAACAATAACACCAACAACACAACAAATAACACTGTCAGGGCCCAAGAAACTCCTTTCCCCAAAATCCAGCATTTTGACAGAAAGAAGCCAATATTCCCTTGGGGACTTAGGAAGCCAGTTTCCACTTCCAAAAGGAGTGACTCTATTTCTAACAAAGTAGGGTTTGACTCTTCCATTAGCATAGGCCCTTGGGGCCTATCAGGCTATCAAGGGCTACAATAGCCTCCAGGCTCCTCAGGTTCCAAATCACAAGCACTTGGTAAACACTTCAAAGCCTCACTTCCACCTCACCCAGCTCCCTCTCTTCCAGGCACCAATTCTCTAAGTACATTGTAGTTGTCTTCAGAGCACCAGAAGAGGACATCACATCTCATTACCGATGGCTGTGAGCCACCATGTGGTTGCTGGGATTTGAACTCAGAACCTTTGGAAGAGCAGTCATCTCTCCAGACCCTCAAATTTATTGTCTCATTGTGGTGGCACACACCTTTATTTATTTATTTCTCTCTCTCTCTCTCTCTCTTTTTTTTTTTTTTTGGTTTTTGGAGACAGGGTTTCTCTGTGTAGCCCTGGCTGTCCTGGAACTCACTCTGTAGACCAGGCTGGCCTCGAACTCAGAAATTTGCCTGCCTCTCTTTGTTTATTTATTTATTTGGGGGTGGGGTGGGGTTGAGACAGGTTTTTTTTTTTTTTTTTTTTTTTTTTATGTCCTGGAATTCACTCTGTAGACCAGGCTCTTCTCAAACTCAGAAATCCACCTGCCTCTGTCTCCCAAGTGCTGGGACTAAAGGTGTGTGCCACCACTGCTCGGCTTTTTAAAAAAATATATAATTCTTTTTTCTTGTAAGATTTATTTTTATTTATTTTTATGTATATGAGTACACTGTCGCTGTCTTCAGACACACCAGAAGAACGCATCAGGTCCCATTACAGATGGTTGTGAGCCACCATGTGGTTGCTGGGAATTGAACTCAGGACCTCTGGAAGAGCAGTGGGTGTTCCCCCATACCAATTCTCTATTACTCTGAAGACCCCACCCCGCCCTACCCCACCACCCCCAGTATTTCTTTCTGCTTTCCCTGACAGACAGCCTTAGTTTGAAATCAATCATTTCCCCTTTTCACCTACAGAGCAGCTATCTCTGTTTCTTTACTGTGGCCTTCGGGTTCACCCAGGAGGGACATATATGCTTCCACCCTTTTCGACTTCAGTGTAGAGGATGCTGGCCCCCGACCCCTCCTCAGCCTAACCCATCAGAGCAACAACCTCTGGAACCTCATCCTCTGGCACTGTCCGCCAGCTTCCTCTCCCCGCCCTAACTTCACCTCAACTCCATTCTTGTCACCCAGGGCACTCTCCACATTGCCTCTGTTGGCTCACACATACTCCTGTATTGATGGCCTTTATCCTCTCAGGGAAATGGCGGTCTGAAGGGCTTTCACATCTCTTTTTCTATGCAGTTCTCTCCCAGATAGAAAGGCACCCTGGTTCGTCTTCTGTTGACCCCTCTAATGACATCAGAGTTCAGGTGCCTTATCCGAGCCTATGCCTCACCTGACAAATGCCATAGGAAAAGCCCTGGATGCATGCTGCTTTGAGTCAGCGGTGGTCTCTCCTCAGAGCTTTGGTTTGGTTTGATTTGGTTTCGAGCCAGTAAGAGGCTGACTCAGGAAAGACCCACATTGTTGGCAGGCATCCTACTGATTAAATCAGGGCCATGAGAATAACCTTCATTTTGATTAAAAGCAACTTACTGAATGGAGACCTTAATTATGTCCATAAAATTTCATGGCTGTTTCGGTATAACCGAGTGTAAACTTGGACACAAGGGAAAATGTGGGGCATTTTAGAAATCTGACCATCATAGTATGGTGTCAAGAATTTGTATTGGCACTGATATGCTGTGTGAGACATATTTCTGTTAAAATTTGTATAACTCTAAGCAAAGGTGGTTGTGATTCTACATGGTTAAGGACCGTTTCTACATCTTTTTTCTGGAAAGTGACTATTTCTTTAAAATTAATTATTGTATGTGTGTGTGTTGTGTGCACTTGTGTGTGTGCATGCATGCTAGGGCACATGTGTGGAGGACATTGTGATGTTGGCTCTCACCAACCTTTATATGAGTTCTGGGGATCAGACTCGGGTCTCCTGGCTTGGGAGATAAATGTTGTTACCCACTGAGCGTCTCACCCACTCTAAACGTTTTTCCTCTGTAGCCACGGTTGGCCTGGAACTGATAGTAATACCCCGGCCTCAGCCTGCAAGCACTGGGATTACAGACATGAGCCGCCATATTCGTGGCTTTGCTAGTTTAGAGGCAGATTTTGACGTTTCAGAGCTCTGTATTGGTTCAAGTTGCTTCTCCATGTATTCAGTTTGGAGAGTTCACTCTGGGACATTTATACTAAAATATATTAAAACCAAGAGTCAGAGAATCAAAACAGGAAGCTGTTTTTACACCTGCAAAAAGCATGCTTCTGAAAGATCCTGACAGAATGTAAAAGGTCACAGAAGCCCTGAAATTGGCAAGATAGATGTCACTGTTAGCAGAACTAGCTTCACTGATTTAGAAAAATAGAGGTGCACAATGCTCTGGCCACTCCTTGAACCTGTGTGTCTGCAAATGTTTTGAGCGTTCCTTGAACCCATGTATGTGCCCACCAATGAAGCCCATTGCCAGGTGTTTGTGATATTGGTTGCTGAGAAAGAGTCAGAAAATCTCCCCAGCAACCACAGCCCAGCCAATCCTGAGTTGCTACACCTGCACCAGACTCTTTCCTAGTACCCCTCCCATACCCATTTCTTGAGAATAGACATTGTTTAGATCTGGAAATCCCCTATTCCCCTCTTCTCCCCCCCCCCTGAGGGCCTATAAAAACTGGGACCTCTTTCCCCTTGAGGTCGACTCCTCTACCCCTGCATGGGATATGAGTCGTCCCCAGAGCTCTGGCTTTCCCCGAATAAAGCCTCATGTGGTTTGCATCAAGCTTGGTCTGTGAGTTCTTGGGTGTCCGCTATTGTCCTGAGGCCTGAGTGAGGGGCTCCTTTCGGAGTCTTTCACTTCATAAATTCCGACAAATACGCATCCTGGGCATTGTAATAAACATGAGACCTTGCCTTTGCTTTTCATTCATTGTAAGAGAAAAGGATATCTGGACTACACGCATCAGGGGACTGCCATGGTTAGTAATCCCAGAGTGTTGGATATTGTGGTAGTTGATACCGATTGTCAACTTGAAGGGATTTATAAGCGCTCTGGAAACTGGTCTATGAGGGATATCCAGAGGCATAGGATTCCCTGGAGCTGGAGTTGCAAGTGGCTGTATGCACCTGATAGGGGTGTGGGAATTGAACTGGGATCCTCTGCAAGATTGGTGCACACTCTAAACCGCCAAGCCAGCTCGTCATCCTCTGTGTACCTTGATTGTTCTCTATAAATCAATCCTTCTCTGCTTTTCAGAGTTGAGGCTCAAACTCAGCCCTCCTCTTTTCTTTGCTCTTCTCTCCCCTCTCCTTATCCCCTCCTCCATTGTCTTTGTCCTATGGAGTTCATGCTGCCTCTTATTTTGGATCTCCTTTCACCACAGCCTCCATGGTGGGTCCTATGCCTGCCCCTCCTGCTTTTTAACCCCTATCTTGTCATTTATTTGTTGGAGGAGCAAGTTATTTGCCCTGTACAATACTTACATTTTGGCTTTTGACATCATTCCCACGTTGTAGCTCTAGAGTTTGTTGCTAACATTTCCTTAGACTGGCAGTAAGTATCCAAGTCAGATGTAGTTTTGGGAGGTGGGGTTGGAAGTCTTTGTAGTTGCACTTGTTTTTAAGAGACTCTAGATGATACCCAAATTTGTCCTCTGCCCTCTCCATGCCTGCACACATATGTGAACCCGCAACACACACACACACACACGACACATATACAGAGACACATACACACATGCAAACATGATTTCCAGGCAGAAGCCAGTGAATCTGTTTCTACATATAACCTTGGTGATCCTGAAAATGAGCCCTGAAATCTGACATTCTCACGTAAGAAGATTAAAGAGCAGCCAGACTCTCCAGAGCTCTCACTCACACAGATGGTGGCCCTGTGGGAATGGTGGACCTCCTTGGCACTTACCTTGCCTAAACAGTCCCTTGTCACCTCCTCACTTATGGCTTGAACACAATTCGAAAATGAGTGATTTGTAATTTCAGCACAAACTGGATCATCTCTTGGATATAAAGTAATGAAGCTTATTATAAGGGGACAAAGATAACAGCTGTCCTTATCCTACTACTTAGAATTAATTCTAAAGAAAGGTGTTACTCAGCCTATGGTCTAGGACTCGGGAGGCTGAGCTAGGAGTACTTCCTCAAGTTCAAGGTCAGGCTGAGCTAGGAGTACTTCCTCAAGTTCAAGGTCAGCCTGAGCTACATAGTGAGTACAAAGCCAGCTAGACAATAAGACATACACGTATAATACCAGAATTTGGGTGGTAGGGACAGGAGAGTCAGGAGTTCAAGGTCATCCAAGGCTATGTGGGACTCCATCACAAACACAAAAACAACAAAAGAAATGTATCTTTCTGTGAGAGAGACTGGGACCTGTACATCCTGTCACTTTTTGGTTTTTGCAGATAAGTTGTGACATTTTCCATACCAAGATCTTCTCACAAAGATTATATTAAACATAGGCATAATTTTAGCCAAGAGAGACAATGCTTTGGTCCTCTTCTTTTTAAAATACATATCATCATTTAATTCATGTATGTGTGTGTGTGAGTGTGTGTCCATGTGTGTGGTGCCTGAGGAGTCCAGAAGACAGAATTGGATCTCTTGGAGCTGGAGTCACATGTGCCTATGAGCTCTGCTTCTGGGTGCTGGAAATCAAACTCCTGTCCTCTAAAGAGCAGTAAACACCCTCAATTGCTAACCCACCTCTCCAGTCCGCTGGGCCTCTTGGATGATAAAATTCAAACCATAGATCTGTGCTTCAGAGCAGGTGCCTAGGACAAAGGCAGAAATGAGAAGATCTGACATTTAAAAGCTCAGCCCCCTAAGTCACCATCAGTTGAAGGGCATCCGGTGAGTCAGGCACATCTCACAGGAAAACCAGGACCAGCAAAGAAAACCACGGGGAACAGAGGAGCCCCAGACTCTTCTCTGCTCCCTTTACAGATATGTAAAAGTAACTCATTTGCCTGATGTAACTGTGGTCTTCGGGGCTTACTGCCTCTGTCTGCAAACCTAGATCTATTAGAAGCCTCTTAGCCTCTGTACAATCTAATCTAGGCCTAGAATGTTTTCTGCCTCTGAGATTTGGTGCTGAAGAACTTTGTAGTTCATAGTTTGTTTTGAGCTCTGGCTGGATGACTCAACTCAGCTGTTCTGGCTCAAAGGCCTCTCCAATCTGACTGATTCAGTCTGGCATCTCGGGGCCTTTCATTGACTTGTCCTGCTTGGCCTCAAACTAACTCTAGGAACTTATTCTAATCTTTTGGCTCCTAATTCTCTGGCTCATTCTATTTTTACTTGTGTCTAGCTTGTTCTCTCTTTAACCTGTGTAAAACTCTCCTGGTAAAACTCCCTCCTTCCTTCTCTGCGCTGTCCCCCAGGTAGTTTACCTGTCCTCTGTTCGCCTGAGAGTTGGGCGTATCGTATTTTGTCAAAACTTTCTCTGATTCATCTCTTTGTCTGCCATTCAATTAGACATCACTTTCAAACATGGCTGCTTTCTTCTACACACTAATGTTACCTTTATTGTTTTGAATTAAAGGTGTGTACCAAGAGTGTGTCTGTATTCCAATCAGATGGATTAAAGGTGTCTGGTGTGCTAAGGACTGAGCCACACCACAACCAGAAAGAGATTTTGCAGTAAATAACACAATCTTAGGGTTCACAGTGTGATCAAATATCCTGCAACACAGGTCTGTTAACGTAGGGCTGTGGCACCACAACAAGAATAATGCCAACACTGGGAGGGTGGGTAAGAAGAGAGGCCAAGGCCAGCCTGGGCTCACAGTGAGACTTCATCTCAAAAGCCACACAAAAACCGCTGGGGCTTGTCATCCCAGCATTCAGAAGACTGCAGCAGGAGGAGTTGGAGGCCAGCCTGAGCTCTTACAATCCTCCTGACTCAGCTTTGTGAGTGTTGGGAGTACAGATGGGGACCGTCACAGATGGAGGGTGTGATTGGTCTTCCTATTTTTAAAGATTTATTTTTAATCATGCATATGTGCATGTGTGTATATGCACATGAATTCAGGTACCCTCAGAGGCTAGAGACGGAACTAGAGCTACATGCGGTTGTAGCTACCCAGTGTGGGTGCTGGGAATTAAAGCCAGGTTGTCTGCTAGAGTGGTGTGTGCTCTTAGTCCCTGAGCCATCCCCAGAACTATGTTTGTTTGTTTGTTTCTTTCTCTGCTTTTTGAGACAGGGTCTTTCTATGTGGCTCTGGCTATTCTGGATCTCACTATGTAGAGCAGGCTGACTCTAACTCCCCTGCCTCTACTTCCCAGACACTGAGATCAAAGGCATACGTCACCATGCCCAACTCCTAATTTTCTCTTCTTTTCTAATAAAGATTTTATTTATTTTATATATGTGAGTACACGGTAGCTGTCTTCAGACACTCCAGAAGAGGGCATTGGATCCCATTACAGATGGTTGTGAGCCATCATGTGGTTGCTGGGATTTGCTCAGGACCTCTGGAACAGCAATCAGTGCTCTTAACCACTGAGCCATCTCTCCAGCTCCCCACCCCCTTAATTTTCTTTTTCTTTTCTTTTCTTTTCCTTTCTTTTCAAGACAGGGTTTCTCTGTGTAGCCCTAGCTGTCCTGGAACTCACTCTGTAGACCAGGCTGTCCTCGAACTCAGAAATCTGCCTGCCTCTGCCTACCAAGTGCTGGGATTAAAGGCGCGTGCCACCACACCTGGCTCTCTGGAAGTCTTCTTAACCCTGGAGTCATCTCTCTGGTCCCCATTTGCATCTTTCAAAACTATGTTGATATTTTGTTCATTTTCATTTTGGAGAGAAAACGGAAATGAAGTAATTGACAAACTTGTGCAAGAACACTTAAATCATTCTCACCTGAACTTGGCTGGATGCTCAGGAGAGCGATGAGAGCCCCAGCACTGCAGTGGCCAGGCTGGTGGATTGGGAGTTTGCTTGAGGTCAACTTGGGGACCTATCTCAAAAAAAAAAAAAAAAAAAAAAGAGCCGGGCGGTAGTGGCAAATGCCTTTAATCCCAGCACTTGGGAGGCAGAGGCAGGTGGATTTCTGAGTTCGAGGCCAGCCTGGTCTACAGAGTGAGTTCCAGGACAGTCAGGGCTACACAGAGAAATCCTGTCTTGGAAAAAAAAAATGGGGTGGGTGGGATCTGAACTCTGGGAACAGTCACATCTCTGGTAAATGATCTATCTGTTGCCTCTCAGCTACAAAGTCCTTATTTGGCATGGTCTTTTTTTTTTTAATTAATTTATTTTATGTATATGAATGAGTACACTGTAGCTATCTTCAGACACACCAGAAGCTAGGGCACTGGATCTCATTACAGATGGCTGTGAGCCACCATGTGGTTGCTGGGAACTGAACTCAGGACCTCTGGAAGAGCAGTCAGTGCTCTTAACCACTGAGCCCTTGGCCTGGTGTTTTAAAAAATGGTCTGGTCAGGACTTACTTACTGCCAAGTCTCTCACCACCTGAGTTTGACTCCTGACACCACCCAGTAGAAGGGAAGTACAGTCTCCTATGGGTTGTCCTCTGACCCTCCCCCTCGAACACAGAAGCAAATAAATTTACACACACACACACACACACACACACACACACACACACACACACACGAGCGTGCTAATACATTTTAAAAAGGAAAATGGCTTAGTACTTTTCCCTTTGCTGCTACTGCTGCATTTTACCAGTAGAGGGCGCAGGTGAGACACTACAGGAGCAGATGGCCTTGGCTTCCTGATTCTGCTCAACTTGTGAAATGCACTCACTAGGCTTCACAGTTGAGACAGGTGACAGACATTTGCTTCTCCCTGGGCTTGGGGTAAGTGGTGATGCTTACCTGCAGTGGTAGCACTCAGGGAGCTGAGTAGGAAGATCGTAAGGGACACACAAGCACCAGTGGGCTGGCAATGCAGCTCACGGGCCTGGAGTTCTAGTAACTCACCATCACCAAATCTGTTAAAATCACCATCAGTGGTCACGATGGCTCCTTAAGTTCTTACTGTACACATTCCTCATGTTCATGTTTGGGGGCAAAGCAACTTGATCCCCTAATTGACAGCTACTGATGACTCTCTTGCTACTCTGGCCAGCTGTAGCACCAGGACAGTCACCCAAACAGCCAGCGCTCTTCTACCAGGACAAGCTGTCTCAAACACTCTACTGAAGTCTGGAGACCACAGCATGACAATCTTCACAGCCCATAACAGCCTTGGCACCTCAATCTGTTTTGGTTTGTGTTTTTGAGACAGGGTCTTTCTACATAGGCCTGGCTGTCTTACAAGTATGTAGACAAGGCTGGCCTGGAACTCGCAGGGATCCATCTGACTCTGCCTCCTTCGTGCTGAGATCAAAGGTGTGCATTAGCAAGCTTGGGTATGTAGGTCATTTTTGGTTTTGTTTTTTTGAGGCAGGCTTTTCCCTGTAGGTTAGGTTTGTTTGTAGTTCACCATGTAGCCAGTGCTGGCTTTAAATCTATAATGATTCTCCTGTCTCTGTCTCTTGAGTTCTGGGATTACAGGCATAAGCTACCCTGTCTGACTTGTTTCTGAGATCAGGTCTGGCCTGAAACTTTTTTTTTTTTTTTTTTTTTTTTGGTTTTTCGAGACAGGGTTTCTCTGTGTAGCCCTGGCTGTCCTGGAACTCACTCTGTAGACCAGGTTGGCCTCGAACTCAGAAATCTGCCTGCCTCTGCCTCCCGAGTGCTGGGATTAAAGGCGTGCGCCACCAAAGCAGGACTTGAACTTGCAGGGTTCTCCAGCTTCAGATCCTGGCCTAACAGCTTTTAATGCGGGCCAGTGTTGAGGGCTAAGACTCTCCAGACATGAGGCTAACTAGAAGCTGTTAATGCCAGCCACCACCAAGAGCTTCCTAGGTCTGCAGTGCCTGTAGGGTTAAGGCTGTGGATACGGAGATCTGTGCAGGAACTCCAGCTTTATAGGACATCACTTGCTGCGGCCTTAACCTGCTTACTGCAGCAGCTCAACTGCTGCTAAGCATGGAGGGAAACACGCTGCTGGAGCTGGGAACTCAGAACTTCTTGTCCACTCAGGACTTCTGTCCTGCTAGAGCACAAGGATTATAACCTAACATGACTAATATATTGTCTTAGTCAGGGTTTCTATTCCTGCACAAACATCATGACCAAGAAGCAAGTTGGGGAGGGAAGGGTTTATTTGGCTTACACTTCCATGCTGCTGTTCATCACCAAAGAAGTCAGGACTGGAACTCAAGCAGGTCAGGGAGCAGGAGCTGATGCAGAGGCCATGGAGGGATGTTCTTTACTGGCTTGACTCCCCTGGCTTGCTCAGCCTGCTCTCTTATAGAACCAAGACTACCAGCCCAGAGATGGTCCCACCCTCAAGGGGCCTTTCCCCTTTGATCACTAATTGAGAAAATGCCTTACAGTTGGATCTCATGGAGGCATTTCCTCAACTGAAGGTCCTTTCTCTGTGATAACTCCAGCTGTGTCAAGTTGACACAAAACTAGCCAGTACATATATAGTTCTAGAGAGTATATACTTACAGTATATACTTCATAGGTAGAGTCCCATAGGGTATGCAGTTTCTTCAAGATCTGCATCTCATCTTTAGGTGGAAAGGGTAGCCGCCATTCCTTATGTCACTTTTCTTTTTCTATTCTTTACATTCATCTCTCTCTCTCTCTGAGTGTGTGTGTGTGTGTAGGTCAGAGGATAACTTTTAAGAGCCAGTGCTTGAAAGAACCTAGTGGGGAAACCCCCACCCAACTCCCGATTCAGCGTGCACCCAAGAATCACGAATAGAACACAACACCTTGATGTAACAACACGAGGTATTTTAATGGCGGAGCTCCGGGTCGAAACGTATCTCACACAGGAGACAGTGGATTCGACCACGAGGCTTGGAAGCTAGGGGTTTTTATAGAAAAGGAGTGGGGCTGGGGGAGGAATTGGCGCGGTTTCACATGATTGGTCCATTTAAACATCAGCAGCCTGAGGTCAGAGGGGTGGGAGATAGGGAAGCGATGGGCCTGCCTGGGCATGTCCTGGTCTGTTCTGCTATGTTCTCAGCCCCAGGTTTCAAAGCTCACAAACAACTCTTTGGGCTATTTGACATACATTACATGAATCACAGGTCTCAAGTTTTATTTCCTTTCATTCTCTCCCACCAGCAGGTCCTGGAGATGGAATTCACATGGTCAGTCTCTGCCGTAAGCACTCTATCTGCTTAGCCATCTCCTTAGCCTCTCCCTCTCTCCCCCTCCCCTCCCCCGTCCCCTCATTTTGGAATAGGGTCTCCCTACATAGCTCAGGATGACTTCAAACTCAAGATCCTCCTGCCTCAACTTCCCTAGTGTTTGGATTACAGGTGTGAGCTATCATACCCAGCTTCAAATTGCATTTCTTAGGAAAAGAAAAGTCTTTTAAAACTTTGAATAACAGCCTCAGTGTGGTGTTGGTGCACACCTATAATCCCAGCACTCGGGATGCAGAAGCAAGCAGATCTCTATGAGTTTGAGGCCAGCCTGTTCTACAGAGTGAGTTCTTGGACAGTCAAGGCTACACAGAGAAACCCTGTCTGAGAAGCAAACAAGCAAACAAAATAATCCACAAAAATTTGAGTAGGGAGAATCTTAACTTTCCCACCAAGAACTTTCTTCCTCATCCAGACCCAAAGTCCAGGTCTCACTAGAGAGCATGAGAGAGCAAAGGAGAAGTCCCCAGTACTCTGAGGGCAGAACACATATGCAGTTCCTCTGGAACTTGCCAGGGGACTTGAGGCTGAGAGGTGATAGTGTGGTAACTGGCTGGTAACATTTCCACAGGTTCTCTGCCTGTAGAAATGGATAGAATATTTTCCCATTGAGCAGGATTTAGTGCTGGCTAACATGCAACATTTTGTATGTGTACGAATGCTTGGCCTGCATGTATGGGACCTGCTGCACCCCCCCGCCCCCCTACTGCCATACCTTCCTGACTCTGAGGACTGTACCCTTAAATTGTGAGCCCTGACAAACCCTTCCTTAAGTTGCACTGGTCAGGTATTTGTCACAGCAACAAGTAAGGTGGCAAATACATTGACTTTTTCTCAGCTTCTAGGCCATTGCGGTTCCCTCGGCCCAAGTTCTGTTTCCTTCTAAATTGTTATTGACTGATAAGGCGGGTTCTGGTGTCAGCAGCCCTACTGCATTCTGTCTATGTAACCTGGCTGGCTTTAAACTTATATTTATATAGCCATCCAGGAGGTCCTTTAGAGAGGTTTCCTGTATTGCAGCCCTCTCTCCTTTGTTTAGATTTATTGAGGGATAGTTTAGGTTTTTCAAAGTTGTCTGTGTGATGCATATTCATCTTGGTGTCCATGAAGGGCATCAGATCCCCTGGAACTAGGGCTATGGATGGTTGTGAGCCACCATGTGGGTGCTTGGAACCAAACCCAGGTTTGTCCTGTGCAAGAACAAAGGCTCTCAACCAATGAGCCATCTTGCCAGTTAGTTGAGGTCTAGTTCAAATACAGTAAAAGTCATATGTCTTAAGTATAGAGTTAAAATTTCCTCAGCTTCAGCTTTTTTTGTTAGCTTGAAGCAGGCCCTTGCTGTCTCTAGTTACTGTCACAGTGTGACTTTCGAGTCATCACGTTTTGTCTGTTTATTTACTTCCTTTAGTGTGTGCGCATCTAGGTATGCACGCTTGCATGTATGCATATTAAAAAACTAAACACACAAAATACCTTGGAAAAATATATGCATATTCTCGTGTTTGCCGCTAGAGAGAGTAAGTCTCTTTTGTCCTCGCCCGCTGAAACTTGGAGCCGGAAGCGGAGGGTCATAAGGCAAGGTCAGAAGGCACACACTCATAAAGCAAGAGGAACCCTGGTGACCTCTTCCAGAGACTGCACGCACCGTGGCCGGGTGCGCAGGCGCACGGAAGCCACGGGCGCGGTGGGCGGCGGCGAGAGGCGATTGGCTGAATGCCGAGGCTCCGCCTCTCGGCGCGTCAGCGACCGGGTCCGCGGGTTAGTCTGCAGGTTCGGGTCGTTCTGGCGCCGTTGGGTCCGGTGTGGTGCCGGGGCCTTGTGCGGCTCTCAAGCTCGCCGGGAATTGAGCATTGCTGTCTGTGAGTCCCAGGGCGCGGGAGACCGAGGGCGGGGGCGAGTGCAACTCAGGCCGCGGGATCGCCGAGCTGGCCCGAATGCCGGGCCTGCTTCTCAGCCACGGGGAGCCGGCCTGGGAAGCGACGATTTGAAGGGATCCGAGTCTGGGGACTTGAAAGGGACCCGAGTCTCGGCCCGACTGCAAGGCAAAGCTGGGCGAGCTGAGACGAGGGGCTGCGCCATTGGTGAGGTCGGTTTTGGCGCGCTCTGGTGTTCGCTCTTCCTATTGGCTGGCGCGCGCCGCGTTGGGCGGGGCCGGCGCGCCCGGGGAAGTTTGCAGCCGCGGAGTCGGGGATGATGGCACGGCTAGGGGTTGAACTGGGTGTAGATCCCTCTGGCCTGCTCACCAACTGCAGCAAACGCTGCTCCTGGGACAAGGGCATTGAGTCCTCCGTCTGCTATCCCAGTGGTGCCGCTGTAGGTGATAGTAGGTTCTCCGACACTGTCTCTGTGCTCACGACTCACTAATGATAGCGGGATCTTGGGCCACTGCCTGCGTTATCCAAGTCTGGGCCTGGTGTTAGTGCTCAGTCTCCTGCACCCAGGAGGTTGAGGCAGGAGGTACAGGAGTTCAAGGTCAGCTTTGCCCACTTAGCCATTTCAAAAGGAAAGAAGAAATACATCAAGGTCCCTGCGAATAGGTTTCCAATCGGGTTCTTTTTGTTTGTTTGTTTTTTGTTTTTTTTTTTTTTTTTCGAGACAGAGGGTTCCTCAGTGTAGCCTTGGCTGTCCTGGAACTCACTCTGTAAACCAGGCTGGCCTTGAACTCAGGAATCCGCCTGCCTCTGCCTCCCAAGTGCTAGGATTAAAGGCGTGTGCCACCGCTGCCCGGTGTTTTGTTTTGTTTTGTTTTTGGCGGTCGGGTATTATTAACTTGAAATAGAATAGGAAATAACAGAACACCACTCTGGCTGGGCTGTGAGTTGTTTACATTTGCATACATGTGTGAGTGCCAGGGCACAATGTAAATTTTTAATTACATGTAAGTAAGAGGTGTGGGGGGGTACAGTTTAAGTACCGTTCCCCCCTAGCCTCCTTTTAAATACAGCTTGGTCTTGTATTTGCTACATAGCTGATGATAACCTTGAATTCTGGTTCTCTGCCCAGCTGCTGGTATTATGGACTTGTGTCTGGTTATGCAGTACCAGGAACTGAGCTGAGCCTTTGCATGCTTGTTATGCACAGTACTCACTGAGCGACATCTTGGTTGGAGCCAAAAGATCTTGGGTTTTGTTTGTTTTTGGTTTTGAGACAGGCTCTTGGCTGTGTAGCCTAGGCTCCCATAGGCTCCTATCTCCACCGTGTTCCAGGATTGCAGTCATGTACATGATGCTGTTCTTTAGGGTGGATCTGAACGGGCCCAAAATGTCTGTTTGGCTTTTCCCAGTGCCCTTTTCTCAGGTCTTTTTGAGATCTCTGTAGTTTGTACAGGACACCATGCCATTGTTACAGATAGTGGTTCTACCATAAAGTAGTAAGATTTTTGTGGTATAATAATTTTCTTTAAAAAAAAATCTAGATTCTACCTTCAGATATAAATATTGAAATCACCTTTTTTCCTTGTGCTTTGCCAGCTGAAAAATGAATCTCAGTATGAAGCAGAAACAGGAGGGAGCCCAAGAGAATGTGAAGGTATGTAATGGAGCCACTTCAATGTGCTTGAATTTGTTTGTTTTAAATAAGAGGTGAAGTTTTGTTGTGTTGCCCAGGCTGTCCCCAAACCCCGGGGGCTGAGGTGATTTCCTCCAGTGCCAGAGTGAATGGAGTATACTCTTGTATATATTTTTAGGAAGAGGGTTTGCAGAATATCGGATTGTTTTCTAAAAAGGTTAAGGTTTAAATATGAGTGGAACTTGGAGTCTAGAGGTCTGCTCTTCTGTGCACTGTGTGTTTAGAGAAAAGGATATAGTAGTATACATTCCGTGGGCTGTCTTTTAGAAAGCTCACATCTGTGAAGTGGAAGTCGCGGAAGTGTTGTGTGTTAACGTGAGCATGACAGCAGGTAGGTTGGCTTTGACCATTATCAACATCAAGCACTTAGTTGTATTTTCTTCTGTTTGGAGACTTGATTAATCTGTAATCTACATTGTATCTGAGATGTTGGTATAATATTTGTTCTCGTGGTGGCTGGCATTGGTCCCTCCGTTGCATAGCGAGATAATCAACACTAGAAACTACCGTGGGAAAGGTGGATGCAGTCATGTGAAGCACAGTGACTTTCTCACGCTGGTGTGGTGTCATGTTCTTGCTAACCTTGTTTGAGTATTTACCATTGTTTGCTGTCCCATGGTGGCAGTATAACTAATGAGTTTTTTTCCCAAATAAAACTTTCAAATCAGGAACACTACAGGGGCTATTTACATATCATAAAGAAGGCAACCTTTTGTTTTTAAAATAATAGCTTGGGCATTTTAGAAGGTGTTTTTTTTGGAGGGGCTTGTTTTGAGGCAAGGTCTTACTAGTAGCCGTGGCTATCCTGAAATTCACAGAAATTTGCCTATCTCTGCCTTCCAAGTGACAGGATTAAAGGTTTATGCCACCAAGCCTGGCTTGTTTTTGTTATTGGTGTTTATTTTTTGATACAGGTTCTCAGTAAGTGGCCCTGGTTAGTGTGCCACTCACTGTGATGTAGACATCTGGCTGGCCTTGAACTCAAGAGTGCTTCACCTGCCTGCCTCCCAACCTACCAAGTGCTGGGATTACAGGTTTGTGCTACCAGTCTGGACCAGAGTATTTTCATTTGCCTAAAGCACAGACATTTTATCAATGTCCTAATGAATGGACTTGCAGCAAAACTGCTTCTACTGTCAGGTGATAGCTGAGGGGCTACCATTATCCACACATGCATTTGTTCCCACTTACAATTCCACCTACAATGTATTGCTAAAAGTTACATTCCTGTGTCAGGCACGTGACACACCTTTAGTCCCAGCAACAAGGTATAAGCAGGTGGATCTCTGTGAGTTTAAGGCCAGCCTGATCTACATAGTGAGTTCTAGGATAGCCACAGCTACACAGAGAAACCCGGTCTCAGAAAAACCAAAACAACAACAAACCCACCATGAGCAGAAACAAACAGGATGAGAGTTTATTTCAGTTTCTAGCTCTTGAGTCACGGTCTAACACTTGAGAGAGGGCAGAACAGGTATTCAAGGCAGGAACTGAAGCATAGGCCAGGCAGGAACGCTCCTTACTTACTGGCTTCTCCCCTAACCCCTCACCTCTAGCCAACTCTTAACCCCAGGGATAGCACTGGCAACAGCTGAGCCCTTCACATCGCCAATCAATCAAGAAAATGTGCTTCCTCCCTGCCCCCTACTTGTCTATAGGCCATTGTGATAATAGCATTTCAACAGCTGAGATTCCCTTTTCCCAGATACCGTCTTCTTTTCTTTTGTTTGTTTTGTTTTGTTTTTGTTTTTTGATAAAAATTAACCAACAGGTTTTCACAAGTGTCCATTATTGTTTGGGAATATTTAGAGTTCTGAAATGAGATGAATCTTTTTTTATTAGAGAAAGTATTTTGTGGTTTATCTTACCTCTTCTCTCAGTGTTTACCTATTGTAAGTAGAGTGTTTATAAATTCCAAATTTGGAAGAATCTTTTTTTTTACATCTTTTTTTCTCGAGACAGGGTTTCTCTGAATAGCCCTGGCTGTCCTGGAGCTCACTTTGTAGACCAGACTGGAATCCACCTGTCTGGAATTCAGAAATCCACCTGTCTCTCCTCCCGAGTGCTGGGATTAAAGGCGTGTGTTTGGGCAATCAATGGCACCACAGAGAGTATGTTACGTGTGTTTTACCTGAGATAAGTTGATTGTGATTACAGTGAGAATATGTCTGAGAATGAGAAAAGTTATGTGTATCTGGTTGGATGGTAGGTTCAAGGTTTATTATACTCTTGGGAGATGAGTCTGCTGGTTGATGAAGCCAATATCTGGTTTGAATACAGCACTATGAGACTTTATGTATATAGCAGGCTAAATTTTGTGTTCTTGGTGATTTTTTTTTCCTTTCAAATTCTACATATTAGACTAAGTCTAATATGTAAAAACTCAGAAAGTAATCCTACAGCTGTAACCAGATAATGAATCATCTTGCCTTTTAGAATAGTCCTATCCCAAGGAGAACGCTGAAGATGATCCAGCCTTCTGCAGATGGATCTCTTGTTGGCAGAGAAAATGAGGTATGTGTACAGGACTAGGATGGGTGGACCATGGGCCAGTCAGCACTAGACATCTCCCCAACTTTCTTAAAAACAAACCCTTTCTTTCTTCCTTTTTCTCTTTCTTTCTCTCTCTCTTTTTTAAGATTCATTAATTCATTATATATAAGTATACTGTAGCTGTCTTCAGACACACCAGAAGAGGGCATCAGATCTCATTACAGATGGTTGTGAGCCACTATGTGGTTGCTGGGATTTGAACTCAGGACCTCTGGAAGAGCAGTCAGTGCTTTTAACTGCTGAGCCATCTCTCCACCCCCTAATCTTTTCTTTATTGTAGCTAAGCTGTAGTTCTAACCAAAATAATTGCAAATAAGATTCCTAAAATAATATTATACATTCTGGTAATTTTTTTTTTTAATTACATTTCTGGGCTGAAGCAGTAGCTCTGTGGGTGGATACCACTCTTCCAGAGGACCTGAGTTCCCAGTGGGCAACTCAACTGCCTGTCAGTTTTCCTTAAAGGGATGGGACACCCTTTTCTGGCCAAGAACTGCATGTAAATGTATAAACTAACACAGAGATATAAAAAGGTAATTACAATAAAATCTAAAACAATACAACTATTTTGTGTCTGCACATACCTGTGTGGGTGTATGTCTGCTTGCATGGTCTTTAAAGCCCATAAGTAGCACAGCCCCAACTGGAGTCACGAGCTTTCGGGACTCTGCTTCCTTCACTGTGTGGTCCCTGGGTCGCGTGCAGGTGTTAGTCTTGGTGGCAAGGACCATTACCCGACCATTACCTGATGAGCTAACTCACCAGCCCTATTTTGGTGGTTTTGAATTATTTAACTTTTAAAAAATGGATTCTTAACTACATAAATAAATAATGTAGCTTTCTTGTTCGTCAAATCACAGTTGCCAAAAGGCTTGTTCAAAAGGAAGCTTTGGGATGACCAGTTAGCATCTCAGACTTCAAGCTGTGGTCCAGAAGCTAATGAGAATAAGGATGTTGGAGACCTCACCCAGGAAGCCTTTGATCTTATAAGTAAAGGTATGCAAAAAACCACAGTCTGGTCTTGAAAGGTTAAATTATGGTGGTGGGGTGTCTTGTTTGGTGGGGTTACTGTTTGATAATTTAAAATTTTGTGTTGTAAATATGAAAATACTCTAAATTTGGACACATGGGACAGACCATTTGTTTGGCAAGACCCCCAGTGTGGGTGAAATATTAAAGAACAGGACAGTGACTGAGTTGGCGTCTCAGTAAATTGCATTGGGATCTTTAAGACCCAGAAATGGGCTTTTCAGAAAAGTGTTATTGGAGAATGGATTTGAATATTCCAAGAGAACACTAAGTAATGGGACCGGGGGAACATCACTGGAGAAAGGGGTTGAAGGTAAATGAGAAATACACCTTTTTTTCTCCTTTCTTCCTTTTTATTTTTTTTTTTTTTGTATTTTTCTTGAGACAGGGTTCCTCTGTGTAGTCTGGGCTATTTTAGAACTCACTCTGAGGAAAAGGTTGGCCTCCAAAAGAGAGATCCGCTTGCCTCTGCTCCCCCAGTGCTGGGATCAAAGGTGTGTGCCACCACTGCCTGCCGAAACACTTTTAATAAGTGGTAGTTTTTAATGGAGGAGTAGAGGAAACTGATGATGGTTTAGAAACATTGTGGTTGGGCTTTTCTTTTTTTGTGAGACACTGCAGCCTGGACTGTCCTAGAACTCAGTGTAGCCCCAGTCTGGCTTTGAACTTGCTTCAGCCTCTTCAGTGATAATCTTGAGCTGCCACACCTGGCTCATCGGTGAGACGACTTTTTTTTTTCCTTCTGTATTGGTCAGTGGCCATGAGAAATTTTAAGCATAGGCTTGCTCAAGGTCACAGGAGCAGCAGGTAGGTTTGATCTGAGTTTCTTGGGATGTTGTAAGGAAGTTTAGAAGCAGAAAGTACTTCAATAGGGCAAAGATAGAAACAGTTACGCAGCCGGGCAGTGGTGGTGCACACCTTTAATCCCAGCACTTGGGAGGCAGAGGCAGGTGGATTTCTGAGTTCAAGGCCAGCCTGGTCTACAGAATGAGTTTCAGGACAGCCAGGGCTACCCAGAGAAACCCTGTCTTGAAAAAACACAAACAAACAAACAAAAAAAAAACCCCAAAAAACCAAGAAATAGTTGGGCAGCTGGATAGATCCACAGCAGCTTTGTCATGAGACAGAACAGGACTTAAATGTTTGTACTCGTAACATAGGTTAAAATCTGTCAAGGGTTAGCTCCATACTTGGCAAAAACATGGCTCACACACCTCTGACTTCAGAATTGCAGTGGGATGTATCAGTAGAAGTAAGAGACTTGCACAGAGTGCCTGAGTTTTGTGGAATCTGTTGGTAGTGCGTTAGTGTACTCCTGAAAAGAAAAATCTTGTGTATGCTTTAGAATGGAGCAATGAGTAATGTGTTTGTTGGGAGGCAGGTTCATACTAGGGTGAATAGGAAAACCATGTGTGGAATGAAGAAGGGAAGGGTGAACTCTGTTGCACTGGAGTTGGGAGAACTAGTATGAATGGATAGCTAAAAGCCCTTTCCTGAAAGCAGGAAGCACAAGAGAGCCAGTTCTTGGTTTTTAAACTCTGCTCTGCACGGATGCTCTTAAGGAAGTGGCTGATTCCATGAGAGCAGGGTACTTTGTAGTGATGCCCAAGTTTCTTATATCAGAGTAAGGTAACATGGTGGACCTGTTTAACTAACAGAGATTCACATTGATTACATGGGTGAAAACGTCACTGTCAAAATGAGCAGTGCTGTCACACACCTGTAATACATGTTTTCCAAGGTGAAGGTAGGGTGATCTCACAGCCATTCTCAGCTAACCTGGGATACATGTCTCAAAGTACAGATAGACAGACAGACAGACAGACAGCAGAATTAGTCTTGAACATTGAATGGGAAGGAACATGAATCTGTAGTGATAATAGAAAACTGAATAGGGAGAATTCATTTCAAAGTCAGCTGCTGTGGTGGGTTACAGAAGATTTAGGCAAGAATCATAGTTATATATATAACACAATCATAGTGTTAAAAATTGGTTGGGGGCCGGGCGTGGTGGCGCACGCCTTTAATCCCAGCACTCGGGAGGCAGAGGCAGGCGGATTTCTGAGTTCGAGGCCAGCCTGGTCTACAAAGTGAGTTCCAGGACAGCCAGGGCTATACAGAAAAACCCTGTCTCGAAAAACCAAAAAAAAAAAAAAAAAAAAAAAAAATTGGTTGGGGAACAGATTAACAAACTCAAGTTTTACTCCCTAGATCTCTTACTAATTACCAAGAAAAACAATCTTTACCAGGCAGAAACTTGGTTTATAGCATCTTAATCAACTTGGTGAAATTTTATATTCAGTTTTGTAACTGTGCCGTGGACTTCCTGATGATTCACTGAAAACACAGTGCATGTGTGCAATATTCTAGCCACAGGTGCTGAGCTTGAAACAAATTCAAAATTAAGAATTATATGCAGATTAACTAGTCTAGACTTTTCAATCCTATATTTGGACTGAGTGGTGGCAGAGTCCCATAAAGGTTAAATAAAAAATGTATAAGCACAAAAGAAATCTTGTAAAATATTAAGCAATGTACTTATTCTCCTTCTGTTGCAGCTCAGGGATTGAAAGCTTTGATTATATTGTGAGAAAAGAAAATTAGATTGGGATTTTTCAATAAACATAAATTATTGCTTTTTTTTTTTTTGGTAGCAGTGAGGTTGTTTTTGTTTTTATTTTTTGAGACAGTGTTTTTCTGTGTAGCCCTGGCTGTGCTGGAGCTCTGTAGACCAGGCTGGCCTCAGACTCACAGAGATCTTGTTTTCCTCTGCCTCCCAAGTACTGGAATTAAAGGTGTGTGCCACCACACCCAGCCTGCCTCTGCCTCCCAAGTGCTGGGATTAAAGGCGTGCGCCACCACGCCCGGCTTGTTATTTTTGAAACAAGGACTTGTTTTCACTCTAGGTATACTCTGCTTAGAGCACTGAATTTTGAAGTTCTATAAAACACTAATTTTTTTTCCCCCAGAAAACCCATCTTCTCAGTATTGGAAAGAAGTGGCAGAGCAGCGGAGGAAAGCTCTCTATGAGGCACTGAAAGAGAATGAGAAAGTAAGCATTGCTTTATTCCATTTAAGGCTCTGCTGGTGCTTTTTCTCATCAGCATAGTAAGGCGACAATGCCATAGACTAGCTGGAATGTTGGTCTAAGGGAAATGTGGGTGAGTAAAATGAGTCGTGCTGTGTTACTGCGTGGGAGGGTGCTCAAGGTCAGAGCAGTTCTGTGGAATACTGAGATTCTGTTCTTATGCAGCTTCATAAAGAAATTGAACAAAAGGACAGTGAAATTGCCCGCCTGAGAAAGGAGAATAAAGACTTGGCAGAAGTAGCTGAACACGTGCAGTACATGGCGGAGGTAATCGAGGTAGGTCATCCCATAGTCACGGGCTCAGTCATTGGCCATGTTGTGATCAGCGAGGGTTCAGCCGTGTGATGTGGTTCTCAGCACGACTGAGCTTTGGATAGAGCAGTTATTTATCCTGTCAGGGTTTCATTTTCCTTACCTGTAAACTGGGAGCGAAATGCCCACATGTGAAAAAGTTAGGAAAAGTTACTCTACTGCACAGGTGACATGTTTCTAGGTTCTATTTTTTTTATAAGCATGATATCAGCTATCATTTATACAATAAATAGGCTTTGTGGCTTTATCTGACTTTTTTTTTTTTTTTGGGGTTTTTCAAGACAGGGTTTCTCTGTGTAGCCCTGGCTGTCCTAAAACTCACTCTGTATACCAGGCTGGCCTCGAGCTCAGAAATCTGCCTGCCTCTGCCTCCCAAGTGCTGGGATCAAAGGCGTGCGCCACACTACAGTGCTTTATCTGACATTTTAAATTTGAGAAGCAGCTAATATGTTTCTCAGAATCAGCCTGATTTCTGTGACTTTACTAGGTTTGGCTTGATCCACGTTTTCAGTCTTTGTTGTTTGTGCAAAGCAAATCCATCTCACCAATGGGAATAATTTCAAGTCAAACCTTCTCACATTAAATTGTTTCCTTAATATTTTAGACTCATGACAGTGTTTTTAACTGTTATTAATTATGTGTAAGTATGTGCTGTGCAAAGAGTCTAGCCTGGAGCTAGAGTTACAGACACATTGTGTGGTTGCTGGGAACTGGTCCTCAGGTGGAACGCTGCGTGCTCTAACCACTGAGTCATCTCTCCAGCCCTGCCATGACAGTCCTTGAAGTACTGAACTAGCCCTCTCTCTGGCTTTAAAAGTATGGTTCCCCAGGTAGTGTGGCACTAACACACAGCTCTGTGGGGCCCCAGAGAAGTGCCATTTTAAGTTAATGCTTTTTTGAGGAGCTCAGTCGGTGCATTAAAAGAGCTAGCGAATTACTGTGAATGTTGCTGAAATATGATATAGCAGTGTATAGACTTTGGTGTACTTACTGTAAGTGATAGCATTGATGGGCTGCTGCTATGTCAGTATGATTAGTAGTAGATTTCCGTTTTGAGGTCTTGACAATAAATTATTGGTTTATTCCCTAAAAGAGGCTGAGCAATGAACCTCTGGATAACTTTGAGTCACCGGATAGTCAGGAATTTGATTCTGAAGAAGAAGCTGTTGAGTATTCAGAACTGGAAGACTCAGGAACTGGGACGTGTGCTGAAGAGACGGATGCTAGGCCGTGTACATGACGTGTGGGACGCACTGCCAGCGTTGCCCTTTAGTATAGCTCTTGGTAAACTAACTACACGATGCAAGTGCCGGAAGCCAGGTTTGAATCCTGGGGCTATTATTATGTTAAAATACAGATAGTGTGTATTTTTAATTCGTTTTATGTAAATAGCATTTTCATTTTTGTCAGTGTCAGATATAAACTGTATATTAAATAAACTTCAATTTCCTATTGAACATTGTATGTCGTGGAGAATTAAGTGTGTTTATTTCTATAGTATTTTATTGTTTGGCTGTCATAGAAATGGGAAATGAACTGACTACTCTCGTCCAGGCTGGTGTGGCCCGGTATCTGTGATCTGACCTCAGGATCTCTGAGCACTGTTGATTTTCATGCTTGCAAATTCTTTTTTTTTTAAGATTTATTTATTTATTATTATATGTAAGTACACTGTAGCTGTCTCCAGACACTCCAGAAGAGGGAGTCAGATCTCGTTACGGATGGTTGTGAGCCACCATGTGGTTGCTGGGATTTGAACTCCAGACCTTCGGAAGAGCAGTCGGGTGCTCTTACCCACTGAGCCATCTCTCCAGCCCCATGCTTGCAAATTCTTACTCAGCAGTGTGAAGCGGCTACTTCTCTAAAGCGTCCCCACAGGAATTTGATTAGTCACATGAAGAGAGGCTTGCCTAACTAACGGTTGCAACAGTTCTGAATGTTCCGATGGGTGAGAGGAGAGTTTTCAGAAGCAGCAAGCTGAGCAGTGGAAGCACACTGAGAGTCACCAGGGAGTCACCACAGTCGTGTGACTCAGGAGTGAGAGCCAGGAAAAAAGACACTGTTAGGACAGTGTGCAGCAGTAGGGGGTGGCATATGCTCTGACGTACGTGCGCATGGTTCTGGGCGTTGACTTCACCTATTCCATGTGACCCATGACAGCACTGCCCACCTTTACGTTTCTTATCCCTATTTACTTGTGTGTGTGTGTGTGTGAATGTGTGGTAGTCAGAGGACTCCACCTTCTGGGTCCTAGAGAAGGGTTGCCAGGTTTGGCAGTAAGTTTCCTATTGAGCAATGTTTTCAGCCCGAATATCAACCTTTAAGTGATTATTTTAGGTGTGTTTCGTTATAGAACTTTAATTTTCCTACCTCCAATATTGAGGTAAAGCCTGTCTTAAGTATTACTGTGAGGAAAAAAGACTTCTGTGTGTGAAGTAAGTGCTTAAAAATTGAAGCTCTCGTTAGGCTGGGGAAGTAAGGCAGCCGAGCGCTTGCTTAGCATGCACACAGCACTGATTTATCCCAACCTGTGGAAACCACAAGGTAGCATGCTCATCCATTCATGTAGTTTGAATCATCCCTGTTTGGCTTGTAGCAGTATATCATCCAGTGAAGCTCAGACTTCACCTATTCCATGTAACCCATGGGAACGATACCTCGCTAAGGATAGTAGCAGGGTTGAGGTGGGGGCAGGGTGAAGCAGCTCGGGGTGGTGTGCTAGCTACAGCATAGCAGCAGAGGGGTCAGCATGCAGCGTGATGGATGGTTATGGTGATGGGCTGTGTGCCTGCTAAGCTAGAGAAGCCAGCTGAGCTCGATTCACTGGCTTTGCAAGAGTTTGTAACAGTAGAAACATTTTTGAAAACTTCCTTTTCGTTTGAATTTGAGATGGAGAGATGATCGATCCTGTGGTTAAGAGCACTTGCTGCTCTTACAGAGGATTCAGTTCCCAGCATCCACCTAGTGGCTCATTAATGCCTATAACTCTAGTTCCAGGGGTCCCACTGTCGTCCAAAGCCACCAGACTATCATGCAAGAGGAATATATATATACACACATACACACATATGTACATACATACGTACGTACGTACATACAAATTCGTTTGTGTATGGGTCACCTGCATGTGCCCTTAGACATGTGTAGAGGTCAGAGGAAAATTCATGGGAGTTGGTTCTCTTCAACTATAATTCCAGAGATTGAACTCTGCTCAGAGGTTTCAGGGCAGGTACCGTTACCTGCTGAGCCATTGCACCTGTGCAGAAAGCATTTATCTATCTATCTATCTGTCTGTCTGCCTGTCTGTCTATTTTTATTGAGAATAGCATCTTCTCTCATACAATACATCCCAGCTAGTTTCCCCTTCCTTCCATTCCTCCAAGCTCTTCCTCACCAGATCCACTCCCCTGTGGTTTCTTTTCAGATAAGAGCAGGTCTCCAAAAGAAAATAGCCAAACAGGACAAAATAAGACAAGTGCCAAGACCTCATTTTGAGGCTGGACAAGGCCCAATAGGAAAAGAGCCTCCACAGACAAAAGAATCAGAGAGATATCCACTCCCCTCATAAAATCCCAACCTGAAGTGGAAATTTCTGGTTTCTTTGGAGACTTGGTTGTGTCATATGTTCTTCTGGACACTTATCAGAGCACGTTTTGCTGAGAACAGTGTTTTTCCGGAAGCAGCCCGGAAAAAGGGCACGTGGTGGTTTGCTCGAGCAGACACTTAAGAGAACACCTGATGTTTGGAAAGGGTATAACCCAACAGACAATGGCCAATGTATTGGTTCACCTTGCCACTCTTTGCTTGTCATCATTTGATGTGACTTCATAGAAAGAAATGCCACCAAAACTTTGGTGGTGCTCTAGCAGCTTCTTGCTGCTTCTGCAGACTCAGGTTGATAGACAGAGACTTGGCAGTCTCTTCTGGGTCAGATTGCTGCTGCTGATTCATGAATGGTGTGAGTGGATGGAGCTGTTGCTGCTGATGTGTGTGAACTGAACTGCTGCTCTCCTGACAGTGCAGATTGGACTCTCTAAACAAGCCCACATCCTCCTTTGCCCTATTAAGCTTTCCTTTGCACTCCCTCTGGTGGGTGGGCTTGAGGGAGGTTAAAGCACTTAAGTACACTTATTAAAAGTAGGCTTTAAAAGTTATAAGCCTATAACCTAATAGTTATACATATACACAGAGGACCTGGTGCAGACCCATGCAGGCCCCATGTTTGCCACTTCAGTCTCTGTGAGTCCATGTGAGCCCTGCTTAGTTGATTTGGTGGGCCATGTTCTCCTGGTGTCCTCCATCCCCTCTGACTCGTAAAATCTTTCCTCTGCCTCTTCCACAGGGTTCCCCTGATCTCTGAGGGGAGGGATTCAGTGGAGACCTCCAAATTGAAACCTTCCACATAATGAATATCTGAACATGGGTCTACATACCTGCTCCTATTGGTTGCCAGAGGAAGCCTTTAATGACACCAGGACAAGGCACTGATCTATGAATATAGCAGAATATCATTAGGAACTTTTTTTTTTTTTTTTAAGACCATTCCTGTTTGGTCTAACCTAGGTCTCTGAGCTATCTAGTCGTCAGATTCTGGCTATCCATGCAGTGTCAGGCAAGGACACTCTATGAAGAGTGGGCCTCAAGTCAGACATTGGCCACTCCAGGTTTTGTACCACCACTGCCCAGCATATCTTGCAAGCATGGCTGTGTTGGTATACAGGTTTCTCTTTCCATAGCCCATGGAATATACCAGAGACTAGAATATAGGTGTGAAGGCTCTAAACCTGCATCAGCTAGACCTTTCTACATTCAATAAGCTGAATAGACATTGTCCTCAAAGAATGATTTTCTATCATAGCATCAGTCTGAGTTGTTTAGGGATCTCCACAGGACCTCCTTGACCCACAACCCAGTTCCACTACTGAAAGCTTTGCCTGGCTAATATATAAAATCTCCAGTTCAGACACCATATCCTTTTTTTACTAGGAATCCTTACAGATTCCAGGAGGTTTCTATACCACAGTCCTGAATGCCCCCAATTCCAGCAGTCTCTCCTGGCACTCTCTCCCTTCACTCCACCCCCACCTGACTGATCCCTCCTGCTCCCATCCCTACCTGCTTCCAGCCCACCTGCAGAATCTATTTCTCCTTCCCAGAGAGATCTGTAACTTTGCTTTTTTTAAACCTTATTTTTTTTTCAAGAGAGGACCAGCCTCCTCCTTCTCTTCCTCCTTTTCCTCCTCCTCCTCCTCCTCTTCTTCTTTTTTAAAGATTTATTTATTTCACGTATGTGGGTATACTATCACTGTCTTCAGACATACCAGAAGGTGGCATTGGATCCCATTACAGATGGTTGTGAGCCACCATGTGGTTGCTGGGAATTAAACTTGGGACTTTTGGAAGAGCAGTCAGTGCTCTTAACTGCTGAGCCATCTCTCCAGCCCTTAAACCTTATTTTAAAGGATGGTTCTTTTAAATATTTAAACCTCTTTCTTAGTCCATCACCCACCAGAGATTGTGGAAAAGAAAGGATATAGGGGAGGTGGACCTGCTTAGAAAGTTTTTTTTTAGTAACTCTAGTCTGTGTTGTATGGAGATTGGCAGTTTGTTTTATAGGTTAACAGTGGGAGCTTATTCTACTTGTGAACACTTTTCGGATATATCATTAGTCTAGTTTGATAGAGTCAGGATAGCAGCAGCAATAGCATGATCTAGCAGAGACAGCCAGTCCTCAGCCTTGGCACTAGCCAACAGGAGGGACCAGGGTCAAGAGGAACTCCAGGAAAAGTTCTCAGCTGTGCCTCTGTGAGGCCAATAAGTGTTGAATAGCTAGCTCTGTAAGCAAGCCAAGTTCAGCCCCCAGTCACTGTCAAGTCCTATTTATATCTCTTTGTGATGGTTTGTATATGCTAGGCCCAGGGAGTGGCATGATTAGGTGTGACCCTGTTGGAGTAGGTGTGTCACTGTAGGTGTGGGCTATAAGATGAGAATCCTAGCTGCCTGGAAGTCAGTGTTTCACTAGCAGCCTTCATATGAAGATGTAGAACTCTCAGCTCTGCCTCCATCATGCCTGCCTAGATGCTGCCATGCTCCCACCTTGATAACAGACTGAACCTCTGAACGTGTGAGCCAGCCTCAATTAAATGTGGTCCTTTGTAAGACTTGCCTTGGTTATGGTGTCTGCTCACAGCAGTAAAACCCTAACTGAGGCACCCTTTAAACATCATGTGTCCTCTACAGGTCTTGTCTCAGTCCATGTGTCTGTCTCAGCTGACATCATCAATAAGCCCTAGTTCACAGAAATGGACAAAACCTTTGGCATACCACCAGAAGTGCGTTTCTATGGAGTCTTGACAAATGGCTCTTAACTACGCAATGTTAGTTGGACTGATACAAGTGTATTGTTATCAAAGAATCTCTCATCACTTGCCTTTCATGTGTTCGCTTTAGCAGAACATCTTTCCTCTTGTGTCTGCTCTAGTGAAACGTTCCTCCATGAGCCTGCTTTAGTTTTTCATCTGTGTCCACTTTGGGAAAACATTCCTTTCTGTGTTTGCCCCAGCAAAACACCATCCAACACAACCGACTCTCCAAAGAACCCTTAAGTTTCCACTTCAGAGGTCCATTGAAAGCACATTTTAAAAGTCCATACCACTTCTGTTCATGTAGGTCCCAGGAATCAGCTCCTACATATATATGGTCCTAGTATTCAGATCTCTGAGTTGCTTCTGGAGAGATTATTTAAAAAGGAATAGCAAGGGAAAGCAAGGCCTTGGAAACTGGCTATCCAGTTTGACGTTCGAGACTTAGCATGACAGCAGAGCTTTAAGACTTCACCTTGTGTCTTAGCTCCTTCAACTTGAGAGGCACCTTTTGGAGCTTAAGTAGACCATGGTGCCTTACTGTCTATCCTGTAGAGAAAATGTTAGCCAGAGCTTCTGTGAGCACAACCAGAAGAGCTTTCTGAAGTCTCCAATTAAATATGTGAATTGAACATTGCTATCTATCGGCTTCATCTCCTGAGCCCTTAAGAAACTTAAAACTCAGTTCTACACCAAGAAAGCTAGATAGAGGAGTGACTGAAGCGGCGCTGGGAGCGGCGGTCGGACGCCGGCGGAGCAGGAAGAAGATGAGCCTGAAGTCCGAACGCAGGGGAATTCATGTGGATCAATCTGAGCTCCTGTGCAAGAAAGGATGCGGTTACTATGGGAACCCTGCCTGGCAGGGTTTCTGCTCCAAGTGCTGGAGGGAGGAGTACCACAAGGCCCAGCAGAGACAGATCCAAGAGGACTTGGAACTGGCAGAACGACTTCAGCGGGAGGAAGAAGAGGCCTTCGCAAGCAGCCAGAGCAGCCAAGGCGCCCAGTCCCTCACCTTCTCCAAGTTCGAGGAGAAGAAGACCAATGAGAAAACCCGAAAAGTCACCACAGTGAAGAAGTTCTTCAGCGCCTCTTCCAGGGCTGGATCCAAGAAGGAAATTCAGGAAGCCGAAGCTCCCAGTCCCTCCAGAAACCGGCAAACCAGCATTGAGACGGACCGAGTGACTAAGGAGTTCATAGACTTTCTCAAGGCCTTCCACAAGACAGGCCAAGAACTCTATAAACAGACGAAGATGTTTTTGGAAGCAATGCCTTATAAAAGGGATTTAAGCATCGAGGAACAGTCAGAGTGTACTCAGGACTTTTACCAAAATGTGGCTGAAAGAATGCAGACCCGTGGGAAAGTGCCTCCAGAGAAAGTGGAGAAGATAATGGATCAGATTGAAAAGCACATCATGACGCGTCTCTATAAGTTTGTGTTCTGCCCAGAGACTACTGATGATGAGAAGAAAGATCTCGCCATTCAAAAAGGAATCAGGGCCCTGCACTGGGTAACGCCTCAGATGCTCTGTGTCCCTGTCAATGAGGAAATCCCTGAAGTGTCCGACATGGTGGTGAAAGCGATCACAGACATCAGTGAGATGGACTCAAAGCGTGTGCCTCGGGACAAGCTGGCCTGCATTACCAGGTGCAGCAAGCACATCTTCAATGCCATCAAGATCACCAAGAATGAGCCAGCCTCTGCTGATGACTTCCTGCCCACCCTGATCTACATCGTCCTGAAGGGCACCCCCCTTGGCCTGCAGTCCAACATCCAGTACATCACTTGCTTCTGCAACCCCAGCCAGCTCATGACAGGTGAGGATGGCTACTACTTCACCAACCTGTGCTGTGCTGTGGCTTTCATTGAGAAATTAGACGCCCAGTCTTTGAATTTAAGTCAGGAGGATTTTGACCGGTACATGTCTGGCCAGACAAACCCCAGGAAGCAGGAGTCTGAGAGTTGGCCCCCGGAAGCCTGCTTAGGTGTGAAGCAAATGTATAAGAACTTGGACTTCCTGTCTCAGTTGAATGAACGGCAAGAAAGGATCATGAACGAAGCCAAGAAACTTGAAAAAGACTTAATAGACTGGACAGACGGGATTGCCAAGGAAGTTCAAGACATTGTTGAGAAATACCCACTGGAGATTAAGCCCCCAAACCAACCCTTAGTAGCCATCGACTCTGAGAATGTGGAGAACGACAAGCTCCCTCCCCCTCTGCAGCCTCAGGTGTACTCAGGGTGATGGCCCTGTTTATTTGGGGCTGATTTCTGGGAGCTGCTGCGTTCCACTGTTCAGGTCCGGAATATGAACTGATTGCTTAAAATTTCAAAGTATTTTTAAGGTACAGATCTAGGGATTGGTTATTTCTTTTTTCTTTTCCTAGCTGGGGAAGCTTAGTAAATAATAATGTACTATTTATTTGAGCTGGTGGAGTAGGTTTGTGTGAATTCTGTGTCGATCTTTTATGTCCTCCCTGATTTCCCATGGGCTTCCTCTGTGTAGACACTGTTGTTGGTTTTGGGCAAACACTGCCTTTTAAAGGATAAAACAGATGCTATAAAGTCTATGTTGAAATGAATTCTATGTTCCCACAGTCTCCCAGTGTGAAATAATTTTGTAATTGTAAAGATAGAAGATAATGTTAATAAGTAAATATGTAAAATTGTAAATATGTAAAAAAACACATAGGGCTGGGGAGGGGTGTCTCGGCGTGCATGGCATTTCATGAGCTGATTTTTTTTTTTAGGTGAAAATGAGATTTATTGAATGTTTGCCTCTAGCGCCATTTTATATGGTTTGTCCCACTAAAAAGAATCTAAAGAATTTGAGCTTTAACAGGACATTGGCACTAACTGCCCTAACTCGAGGTTCTTTCTGGCACATGTGAAGAAGTTGTAACGCCAACTTTTAGGTCACATACAGAATTATTCTGGGACCCTGGGGCGGTGGCTCAGTCAGTAAAGTGCTCTCTACACTGATGTGAGGACCTGAGCTCCCTGTCCGGCCCAGGGTGAAAAGCCGGGCATGGTGACACTCACTTGGGACAGCTCTGCTGGGAGCCAGAGACGGCCAGGTTCCTGGGGCAGGGGGCATCGCTGTCAGCGAGACACCCCGTGTAAGCAAAGAAATCAAGATGGACGGCTCCTGAGAAATGACAGCCAAGGATGCCCTCTGGCCTCCACATGGCTACATATGTGCCTGTGTACCTCTACATACATGTGTAGCACACACACATAAACACACAGTTGCTGATTAGTACAGTTGACTTGGAACTGTGCTTGCAGCTTCCTTTCCCTGTTTATCCAATAAACTTCCCCCACAGTGCTGTGGGGCTATTGCCTTAAAAAAAAAAAAAAAAAAGAAAGCTAGATAGAGTCCACTCATGAAAAGGTGACAGTGTAGGGATAAGACATTGTTTTGAGTTAATTTCATCTTAGAAATACCTTTGATATACTTGTGTGAAATACATGGTATTCATTACAGTAGCTGACTTTTGCTACTTTGTGTATGTGTGTGGGGGGGCTTCTTTTTCCTACAATTTATCCCCCCTGGTTTCAGTGTTAACTGCAGAAGACAACACTGTAGAATAATCCATGGACTTTATTCTTTACTTCAGGTTTCTGGGGTAATGCAATGGCACGAGGATAGTTGAATCTTGTAACTGAACTAAAAAAAATAAAAATTAGTTCCTGTGAAAACCTATTAGGAAATATAAGACCTCGGCAAAATTTTCAGGCCACCCAGACCAGTTCTCTGTAGCCAAGATCTGTAGGTGGAATTTTAGAGATCGGTAGGATCTCAGCTCCCTCATGATAGCTAAGTTGTTACAGGTTATGGCTGTGAGGGCATAGCAGGTCCAAAATTGGCAGAGGCGGTGGGTGTTTATGTCAGTCTTGTTGCTAGATGAGAAAGGCAACTCCAAGAAATCAATGAAAATCGGAATAATCTCTAGTTGTCTGGCCTTCCTCTGGCTTTCGGGGTTTAGGTAGCACCAGCACGCTACACTCTGGAGTAGCAGGATCTTTGTCTTGAATGACATCGCCTTTTTCTTCTGCAGCAAGAAAGCAACCTCTGTCATGTACTCGCTGGCGAACTGCGCGGCACTCATGCCTCCTGGAAGACAAACATTTGTGTTTCCAGAAGTGTATGGTCAAGGTGGCTGGTAACCATTCAGAGGCCCCGTGCATTCTTATTCTGTGTGTGTCTGTGTGTCTGTGTGTGTGCATATGTATATATGGGGATGGCTACTATATGTATGTACATATTTGAGGTTAGGACACAGCCTCAGACAACATCTACATTTAAATTATTATTATTATCATTATTTTGGTTTTCTGAGACAGGATTTCTCTGGCTGTCTCTTGTCTCTGTAGACTAAGCTAGCTTCCAACTCAAAGATCCACCTGCTACTGCCTCCTTAGTGCTGGGATTAAAGGTGTGCATCACCACACTGGGCTCTTAACTAAATAGCTTTAAAATTTTTGCAATCAGGTTTCTCTCTGGCCTGGAACTCTACGAATAGACTGCTAGCCTGACTGGCTGGCAACCCACCTATCTTCACTTCTCCCGTGCAGAGATTACATCCGGCTTTCTATGTGGGTTCTAGTGCTCAAACGCATGTTGTCATGTTTACAAGGTAAGCACCTGACTGGGGGAGCTCTCTCTCTCCAGCCTCCATTTTCTCTGTTGTTTTTGGGATTGAATTCAAGACCTTGTCGCCACACCCCCAGACCCAGGTCATATTCTGTTAACCGTAGGTGACATTTTACATGTGTTAACTTTTCCTGTGTGGCTGTGGACATTGGGAACTTGATGAGGAGTCATGCGGGATTCGTGGGAATGTCACTGCCTGCAGAGGCTCCTTCCTCCCCTGTTTCTGTTATGTGGACTGAGAGTGGAATATACGCAGGTGGTATAATCTGGCTGTCTTTTACTAAGCAGAATTCTGTCTTTGTACTGGAGGAAAGTCTGTAGACCTGAACCTGTCAGAGCACAGAGGAAGTGTAAAGGCTGAGCAGACACACCTCGGCTGGGGGAAGGAAAGGGTTTTGGAAGTCACTAGTGGCTGAGAGCTTCTTGTACATTTCTTACTCCCAACTATTTCCCAGACCCAAGTCCAATGTTTCCATATAAGATTTTTCTTCCTTTGGCCATCGACCCAGCCTGGTCCTAGATTCTATGGGTTTTTTTGTTTTTGTTTTTCTTTTGAGACATGGTTTCTCTGTGTAACCCTGGCTATCCTGGACCTCACTCTGTAGGCCAGCCAGGCTGGCCTCCAACTCAGACATCTGCCTGCCTTTGCCACCAGAGTGGCAAAGTGTGCACTACCACTGCCTGGCAGATTCTGCCCAGGATCTTTTCTAGTTCCATTTCAAATTCCAACAAGGCACTAACTAAAATGTACACAGGATAGAATACTTTGGAGTCGATTCTAGCGATTAGAGCTCTGTTCTTAGATTTCTCTAACTTGCTAAGAGTATTCCATTTGATGTTAAAGCTTTAGTGGAAGCTGCATGAAAACCCTTGCTTCCCACCAGCCTAGCTAAGACTAAGCCCAAGCTAAAGCATTTCTGGCCCTCTTCCCTCAGAAATTGAACATAACTATGCAGGGAGCTGAGCCTTCCCTCTTCATCTGATGCATAGCAGAAACCATTCCTCCACAGGGCTAGGGATGATTTCTGAGGTTCCTGACTCTAGCTTTGGCCATTCAGTGGATGAGGATGGGGGTGAGGGTGAGGGTGAGGAGTTCTATATTTCCCCTCATGGATATCATTATTTGAAGATTTGGCCCCTCAAGCTACATCTAAGTAATTTATTTTCCCACCTAAAATTAAAACACTCAGACCTAGCTAGAAAGTTTTCTTGTAAAGGAAGGGTCTCGGGTAGTCTAGGTGGGCCTCTAAATCTGTTTGTTGGAGGTTGGTTCTAATGCTTTGATTCAGTGGGGAATCTGAGTGTCCAAATGCTAAAGGTACTTGTGAAGAAGTATTAAAAAAGTATAGCAAAGTAAAAACAAAATTCGAGGCTTTTGGGCCCAGGCTTGGGAGTGTAGCCTTTGTGGCTTAGTGCTCCAGGTACTGGTCATAAAACAGATAGCGACATTCCTCCACCTACCCGCTTCCTGGGTTCAATTCAAAGAATGGCACCCTGACCATTACTGGAACCTGCAATGCAAATGTGCTATCTTTAGGGGCTCTTAGATTGTTAGGGGCTCTTAGAAACTGTCTTGAGAGATAACCTGACACCTGTGACTTTACACTTCCTTGTGACTCTTAACTGGTATTTTTGGTATTTTCCAACAACGCCCTCCCCACCTCCATGAATTGTGGTTTCTTCCTTTAAATACCCCCTTACTCAGCTACTCGGGGCGCCATGGTCCTCTACCCCTGCGTGGTGTATGACCATGGGCCCGAGAACGCTCTCGAATAAAAATCCTCTTGCAGTTGCAGCAAGATCGTTTCTTGTGGGTGATTTTGGGGTGTCGCCTCTCCTGAGTCAGAACGTGAGGGAGTCCTCACGTTGTGGGTCTTTCATTTGTTCTCAATTAGTTTTTGATCGATCAATTAAGATACCATTGGCTAATGGCTGGACAAAGGGAGATGGGGTGGGAACCTGAGAGTTCTGAGGGCTAGGACACAGGGGAAGAAGGATGGGATTCAGGAGCTGCAGGGGAGAGAGAGAGAAAAGGAGGGGGGAGGGGAGAGGGAGGGAGGGAGGGAGGGAAGGAGGGAGGGAGGGAGGGAGGGAGGGAGGGAGAGAGAGAGAGAGAGAGAGAGAGAGAGAGAGAGAGAGAGAGAGAGAGAGAGAGATCCATTCACAAATCCAAAGAGTTCCTGGGCCTGTGGCTGGAGACGCAGGCCCACCGGGAACACAAAACCCTGTAGCACAAACTCACCGCTACAGGTGTTGTCAAGGATGACCTTAAACTTTGTATCTTTCTACCTCCATCTGGGTTAGAGCTGGTCCTGGGGATTAAATCCAAGGTCTCATGCATGCTAGGCAAGTACTGTGCTATTCCCAACCTCAGATCATATCATTGTTGGTTCTTCTTGCCAACTCAAGCAGCAGAGAAGGGTTTGTAAGCTTTGTAAACCCTCAAAGGCAGGAAAGTGGCCAGGCCCTTGACTGAGAGCTTCTGCAGCCAGGTCCTGCCCCCCTCCAGATGCCCCTAAAGGCACTAACGGTCATTTTCTATGGGTGTTACTATCATTTCCAGTCCCAAGGCGAGAGAATACCCAGACCCCAACATCTTATATGGAAAAAAAACCCCACTAATCCTTGAATAGGAAGACCCACCAATCCTTGAGCTCCCCCAAGCTCAGGACTTGAAATCTGACCAATCCTCGCCCTGGAAATCTCCACCTGGAAAGCCCCACCCCCCACCCCCACCCCGAGAAATCCCGTATAAACCCTGCCTATTTGGCTTCCTGCTGTCTTCTCCCTGGAGCAGGGGCAGCTGCTCTTGAATTCTGGTCTCCCGATACAACCTCTTTCCTTTGCTCCCTGGTGTGAGACATCTGCAGAAACCAAGAAACCAAGAAGTGGAGCCAGACTGAGGCTCCTGGGCTCCTGAGCTGCTGAGCCTCAGCTGGCAGTGCCCTCCCCTGGGGGCTCTAAAGCCAGAGCAGTGAAACAGAGTTGTCACACGGTAGCAGTCCAGCTTAGGCTGGGGTATCCTTAGGGCTGCAAGGCTTCCTTTCAGAGCTGCGTGGTTCCTGGGCTCTTCTGTCTCAGGATACCTTTCCATTGGGATATTGTCCCACCTCAGACCTATGTGGCTTTTTGGTCTCCGGTGTCTCAGGATATCTTTCCATTCTAGCAGGATGCCAACAATTATTTTATTAAAAGATGATCATAAGGATTAAATACTACTAATTAAGGTAGAAGTCCACCACGATAGGATAGCCTCTGGGCTTGGAGCAATATGGGAGACTCCTCTTAGCAGGGCTTCTCTTTCTCTGACCTTGTCTGGGGAAGCCTACACTACACATCTGCTTCTACCTGAGGAATGTCACCTAACCTCAGTTTATGCGATGGGTTTCCTTTCTCCTGATAAAACCTGTTCAGCCAGTCCGAGATTCCTGAAATGCTTCGCTATGCTAATGAGGCTTTCCAGGGACCCTGACCCCAGCCTTTGTTCATCCTGGATGTTTCTACCCTCAGACCCCCAAAACTTTATAAGCCTTGAATAACCCTAAGTAAAGTCAACCTGTTCAACACCTCTGCTCCCTGTGCCTTGAGGACTATATAAGAGGGTGGGGAGATCAAAGACACTTTTTCTATGTAATGCTTTGTCTTATTTGAACAAAGGGTTTGAGACAAGAGTCTTTTTTTTCCCCTTTTCTATCTCTCTTCCTTTCTTTCTTTCTTTCTTTCTTTCTTTCTTTCTTTCTTTCTTTCTTTCTTTCTTTCTTTCTTTCTCTCTCTCTTCCTTCCTTCCTTCCTTCCTTTCTTTCTTTCTTTCTTTCTTTCTTTCTTTCTTTCTTTCTCTCTTTCTTTCTTCCTTCCTTCCTTCCTTCCTTCCTTCCTTCCTTCCTTCCTTCTTCCTTCCTTCCTTCCTCTTTCTTTCTTTCTTTCTTTCTTTCTTTCTTTCTTTCTTTCTTTCTTTCTTTCTTTCTTTCTTTCTTTCTTTCTTTTTTTCTGTAGCCTTGGCTGACCTTGTGTAGACCAGGTTATCCTCAGACCTGCAGAAACTTTTCTGCTTCTTCCTCCCAAACTGGGAAATACAGATGTGTACTACCACATCTGGCTTTGTGAATATATATGTGTACCACCATGCCTGGCTGTGTGATAACAGTTGTGTAACGCCACTCCTGGCCCTGTGATTATAGATGCATACTGCCATGCCTGTCTGTCTGTCTACTTTACAAACTATAACAATAAAATATTTGGCACTTATATATGTCATCAAAATTCTATCACAAAGCTAGGCATGGTAGTGCATGCCTTTAGTCTCAGCATGGGGGAAGCAGAAGCAGCTAGATCTCTGAGTTCAAGGCCAGCCTAGCCTACAGCAGGAGCTACAGGACAGCCAGGGCCACACAGAGAAACCCTGTCTCAAAAACCAAACCAAACCAAACCAAACCAAACCAAACCAAACCAAACCAAACCAAACAAAACAATTACATCTTGATGATGATAGTGATGGTGATGGTGGTGGTGATGGTGATGGTGATGGTGATGGTGATGATGATGATGATGTTAAACAACACTAATAATCCCCACTAAACTGCTGGGCTCTAACTAGCAGAAGCAGACTGAAGCACCTATAGTGTTAGCACAGTGGTTCAGAAGCAGTACCTGTGAAAGACAGTAGTCCGATTTTCTGGGCAGCCTGAGCTCTCTTATCGAGGGATAGTCTTGTATTCTTCAGGATGCTGCCAAGCTCCAGAATCTTTTCTCTGTGAAAAATGTAGTCAGTCGTGGTGGTTGGTGTCTCTTCCTTTTGCGGTGAAGCAAAAAACCGTCTCTTCACCTTATTATCCCAGAAACTTCTGAGGCTCGCCGACAGGTTTCTGAAGAGTTGACATGTCTGACTGCAAATACTGCAAATCCGTCCACAAATACCCCGATTCTCATAGGACATTGGTGTTTCTGTGCGTAGGCGGGGCTGGAGTTCAGTCAGTAGCACTGGAGCACACTGCCCCACAAGGAGATAGAACGGAATTTAGGGCACTGCCTGGCAACATGGTAGAACACAAAGAAGAGAGGGGCCAGAAGCAATAATGCCTAGCCTGGCATTCCAGGCCCCTTAGGACTAGAACAAAAGCAAGCTGAGCGTCTCTGGGACCACATACTCTTAAGTTTAAGTGTTTCCCCCAACACATAGCTCACAACTGTCTTGTCTTATGCTGGCTCACTGGGGACTTTCTTCTCCTTGACCTATCCACTAGCTTCTGAGTGGCTTTTTCTGGAACCTGCATAGGCGATTGCAAGGATGTGGTGCTTGTTTTTGTTTACATCGTAGATTTCCCCTGTTTTGATGACAGAGCTGAAGCCATCAAGAGAACCATCTGTCCCTTCCATTGTATCTACCCACCTGTCTGCCCATGTCTTCTTTCCTCCTGTGCCTGTGGCGGTAGCTAACTTCTCCCAATCCCCTAAAAGACACTACTCCTCTATTTTTCCCTTAGTACATCGCCAACTGGATCCCTAAAGGTGTGTATACAAGGACCTGGGCTTTAAGTCAAGCCTTTCAGCTGGGTGTGGTGGTATCCACCTATCATTCAAGCATTTGGGAAACTTCTGCAGCAGGCCTTTGAGTACGATGACGCTAACCTGGGCCATACATAGCAAGATCCTGTCCCAAAAAGCCAAAACAACTCAACTCTTCTTTTCTTTCTTTCTTTCTTTCTTTCTTTCTTTCTTTCTTTCTTTCTTTCTTTCTTTCTTTCTTTCTTTTAAAGAATTATTTATTCATTTTATGTACATGAGTGCACTGTAGCTGACTTCAGACACACCAGAAGAGGGCACCAGATCTCATTATAGATGGTAATGAGCCACCATGTGGTTGCTGGGAGTTGAACTCAGGACCTCTGGAAGATCTGTCAGTGCTGTTAACCGCTGAGCCATCTCTCCAGCCCCCAAACCATTCTTGATTCTGTGTACTCCATCTTTCCTCTGGATAGATCAGCTGAGCTCACATGGCAGCTTTAAATAACGTCTACATCCTGAACACTCAATTTCATGTGTTTAGATTGTCTTCAGACCGGACATTGCCATTTGACTATAATGATCTTAAATTCCCAAGCTCAAGTGATTCTCCGGTATCAGCCTCCCCAGTTATCTGGGACCATAAGTGTACAGCACTGCATTAGGGTCACACAAGGACATACTCCCTCAGCCCCTATCAAACACACACACACACACACACACACACACACACACACACGCTCGCATACACAAACGCACATTTGAAGACAAGGTCTCTACAAGTGTGGCTATGAGTTGGGGTTATACACATGCATGTGCAGTCACTGGCCAGAAGTAGATCTGGAACCCTAGGCAAGTTCCATCTTTTTTTTTTTTTTTTTTTAAACTAAAAGATTTGTCTTGTTTTTTGTTTTTATGTGTATAAGCTTTGCCAGTATGTATGTCTAAATACCACGTGTATGCCTTCTGACTTGGAAGTTGGAAGAGGGCATTGGATTCCCTGCAGTTATGGATTGATTATGGGCTGCCATGGACGTCTATAGAGTGAACCAAGCTCCTTCGCAAGAACACGGAGTTTTCTTAAGCACTGAGGAATCTCTCCAGCCCCTAAAGATTTTTTTTTTCTTTTTGGTAACACTCTGCCGGCACCCAGAGGTACATTCACATAAGCCTCACCCCATACCTATACCACATACTGCAAAAGTAGTGAGTTTGAAGCAGACTTAACTAACTGAAACCTTGTCTCAAAACACACACACACTCCAAATCCCCAACTCCAATATATACAAATACTTAGAGGCAAGGTGTATGTCCTTGTGTAATTGAACTTGATGTAGTGGATGTGTGTGTGTGTCCATACATGAGTACAAGGGCTTTAGGAGGCCAAAAGAGGACCCTGGATCCCCCTGAAGCTGAACTTTACAGATGGGTGTGAGTTGTCTGACTTGGGTGAACTGGGGTCCGATCTGGAAGGTAGTAAAGTTCTCTTAACTACTGAGCGATTTCTGCAGCCTAACCCCTGAGACCTTGATTTTACTGTCTTAGTAAATCAGGCACTGTGACTGTGCTCTGAGGCTCAGTTTTGTGGGGTGTGTGTGTGTGTGTGTGTGATTTTGTTTATTTGTTGAGACAGAGTCTCACTCTGTAGCCTTGGGTGGCCTGGGAGTTGCTATGTAGACAGGCAGGCCTTGAATGCATAGAGATCTGCTTATCCACTTGCCTCAGCCTCTCACAGTTCTATCATCTATCTATCTATCTATCTATCTATCTATCTATCTATCTATCTATCATCTATATCCCATAAATCAGAAAATGTCCTTGACTATGTACTTCTGTTACATAAAAGTATAAGGATATAAGGAGTATAGAAAATTTAAAACATCAACCATGGTACTTTTTCAAAGCCTTTGTATTTCTTGCCTCTGGAATATTATTTTTTAACATTTATTTTTATTTTATGTGTATGTGTGTTTTTCCTGAGTGTGTTTGTATACCGTATGTATTCCTGGTACCCCCAAAGGACAGAAGAGGGTGTGAGATACTTGTGAGCTGCCTTGTAGGTGCTGGAAATTGAATCCAGGTCCTCTGGAAGAGCAGCAGTGCTCTTAACTCTTGAGCCATCTCTCCAGCATCCTGGAATATTCTTTCCAGAGATAATCTACATGCTTTCTCTGTTCAGTTTTCAACCATACTTTTTTGTATGCCTTTTCTGGTCTTTAAATTTATGACCTTTGACCTTACACCTTGCCTCTTCCTCTGCAACCTCCCTTCCTCCAATCCCACTTTGGAACCAGAGTTCAAACTCAGAGCTTCAAGCTTGCGAAACATTTGTTTTAATGCTCGGTTATATCCTTGTGGTGGTTTGAATATGCTTGGCCCATGGGAAGTGGCACTACCAGGAGGGGTAGCCTTGTTAGAGGAAGTGTATCCCTGTTTAGGAAGGCTTTGAGGTCTCCTAGTGCTCAGACTGCACCCAGAGTGGAGAGACCCTCCTCTTGGCTGCCTGCAAAAGAGTCTCCTCCTGGCTGCCTTCAGGTCAAAATGTAGAAATCTCATCTCCTTCTAGAGCACCATGTCTGTCTGGATGGGGCCATGCTTCCTGTCATGACAATAATGGACTGAACCTCTGAAACTGTAAGCCAGCCCCAATTGAATGTTGTTCTTTATGAGAGTTGCCTTGGTCATGGTGTCTCTTCACAACAGTGAAACCCTAAGACAGTCCCCATTTTCAACCTAATGTTTTACAGCCATTGGTTTTTCTTTCTTGGTTTCATTTTCTTTTCTTGGCCAGACAATGTGTCTTGCAAGGGCAGCTATTGTTATGTCTTTTGCCCTCACAGCTGCACATCTGGTGCCCAGTCCCTGGTGCCAGTCATAGCAGCGACGATGTAGCAAGTGCTGTTGAACAAGAGAGAAGTTAGAGGATCTGGTTTTTAAGCTCCTCGTGTGATAAAATATCTGAGATGAACAATCAACAAGGCAGAAATGCTAATTCACAGTTTGAGAGGCTAGGTCTACAGTCAGCTGAGTCAGCTAGCTTCCTTGCCTTTGTTTGTTTGTTTGTTTGTTTGTTTGATACAGGGTCTTTCTATACAGCCCTGGCTGACCTGAAAATCACCATGTCTGTCACTATGTAGATCAGACTGGCCTCAAACTCATAGAGATCCACCTGGCTCTCCCTCTTGAATACTTGGATTAAAGGTGTGGGCCATGAGGCCCAGCCCCTTGCTTTTGATCCTAGAGAAAGGTAGACCTTGGGGCTGGCAGGGAGCATGTAGCATGTGGTAGAGTGAAGCTGTTTATTTTATGGTGGCCAGGAGGCAAAGAGACACAGGATGGGCCACACTCAGTGACCTAACATATCCCTGCTAGAATACAGTTCTAAATCTATTACTTCCCAGTAGCACCAGAGGTTAAAGACCAAGCCTTTAGCACATGAGCCTTTGGGGTGTATTTAAGGTACAAACTAACAGGACATGGTGGTACACACTTAATTCCAGAACTTGGAAGGCAGAGTCATGCGGATCTTTTGCGTTTGAGGGCAGACAGGGCCATATAAAGAGACCCTGTAACCAAAACCAACCAACCAAACAAACAAGCAAATGTAACTTGTATCCCCAAATGCTCATACATCATATTAATGAAAATGGCAACAACAACAACAACAACAACAAACAGAACAAAAACCACAAGCTCTCATCTCAAAGGGGACAAAAGAGTTTATTTGGGGGATAAATATGAATGACCATGTGCTGGACACACGGATTTAGGTTATCTCAAATACCAGGTTCCAACATAACAGTCCTACAAACGTTTTATAGTAACAGAGCAGATTAAGTCATATATCAGCGTGCTTTCTGAATAACTTGGTTGGAACATCTGGGAGGGTGGATTATAGTCCCTCTGTGTAGCCTCAGGTATTTCTGATGACATCCTTAGTTTTGGGGTTGGTGGAAGCTAGGGATTTGTTCGTACATTCTAAAAAGACTTATCTACTAGTCACAAACATGTTAGCTCATACACAGAGCTAACAATAAATGGCTATCAAGGGGGCTAAAGCTAGCACTAGATACTTTGTAATTAGGTTCTAGACCTACAACATTCCAATGTCCCCACTGTTATGATCTGACACGCACCCCTAGAATATCTTTAGCCATTTTTTCGGTGCCTGCCAGCTATTTCTTGTTGTTGCTGTAACATGCCTGCCAGTCATTGGGACAGAGAAGTGACTTGGCTCAAGGACATGGTGACCACACACCCCGTTTTGTTCTGTATGTTCTGTATGAGGTTTGCTAATCTTAAGAAATTCCACAAAGCTTTATGTACGGCCCATCAAATCAAAGGTCAATATGAACTATTTTGTCTAAAATATCTTGAGTCAGAGCTGACCACCAAGCAGCCCTTCCTGCACCTATGAATGAGCTCACTGTTGTTTTGTGGCTGACACTGAAGAATGCGACTAATAAGTCAAAAAGTTATGATTATAATACTCATGCTTGTTATCTCAGTGTTCATGATTATAATACTCATGCTTTGTTATCTCAGTGTTCATGATTATAATACTCATGCTTGTTATCTCAGTGTTCATGATTATAATACTCATGCTTGTTATCTCAGTGTTCTGAAACTCCTGTGTCCAACCCCCTTACCTTACTCAGGACCAATCAGCTTAAAGGTTAGCTGATAATACTGTGCCCCACAAGCCAACTGTTCACCTCCTCGCCCTTTGAACTTTTGAACCTGGTTGGTCCTATAAAAAGCCTACCCTGAGAGCAGACTAGTATACAGCAATTAGGCTCCCAACTCTTTTTGTGATCTTGAACGTCCAGTCCATTTATTATGGTGAGCGTTCAGTAAATTATTTTTGCTTGACTGAGATTGATGGATGTGGTGTGTGTGCGGGGCAATCCCCTGAATCCCAGCACCCACGATCATTAAAGTCCTAATTAGTTGGTCAGCCTTTGATGGATGTTTAATGTACAGTGCAGCTTCTTTTCTGGGAACCTCCATTCTCACTCTCCTCATAAAATAGGCATCTAGTCATCTCCAAGACTCCCCAGTTCTTCTACTGCTCAGATGTCCAAGTTAAAAATCTGAGACGCCAGCCAAACTTCATTGCAAATCCAAACTACAGTGGTACCGGATATACATTCCCCTTCCAGAAGGGAGGACTATGGTACCAAAAGAAAGGATCAAAGGTGAAGGTAAAACCCCAGCAGAGAAAACATGATGTCTTCCAGCTTCGTGGCCAGCATATAGGACACAGCAATGTGGGCTCCAAAAGCCTTGCCAACCAGGTGGCTGCTCCCTCAGCCTGGCTCTGCCTACTGCTTGCGGCTTCTTGGGCAGACACGCTACATTCAGGCCATAACTTCTTCCTCTGCAGACTTGGATTCATTCGGTGCAGTTTCATGAGTTGTCGTCCTGGGGTGGGGTGGAGTGGGGTGGGTGGGTACCCCTCACAGGACTCCTACACTGTCACACATGCATGCTTCAGTTTTTTCATCTGAAATCTCAATGGAAGCTCCCGCTGAGGTCATTCTCTGCTGCATAATGAGTTCAAGGGCAGCCTCAGTTATAAAGACCTTGTCCAAACCAGGGTAGGGTGGGCAGAGAACAGGCTAGAGAGGTGGCTCAGCTGTTAAGAGCACTTGCTTTGGATCCCAGGTGGACACTGTATATTTGCCTATAACCTCAGGTCTGAGGAGGGGTGAGGAGACAGGGATTGCTGGGTCTCGTTGGATCCTAGGTTAGACAAATGATCAAAACCCTGGATTCAAAGAGAGCCTCAAAAGAATAGGCAGTGAGGGACAGAGGACATCTGACTTCTCCTGGCTTTCATGTGTGTACAAGTGCAAAGCCCAACATACACATGTACATATTCACACACATATGCAACTAAATCAAGACATCTTTTTAAAAATTGGGAGAAGAAACTCCGAGTGTATTCAGTGAACCTATATTGGGTATAGATGAGAGGCACAGACCAATACAAAGTGGGCAAAGGCCTAGCTAGAACGTTCACTAAGTAAAGACCTTGATACTTACTGGAAGGCTCGTTTTGGTGGGATATCATCACTCAGGCAAGGCAGGGAAGGCTGCTGGCTCAGTCTGAAGGTGTTTTAAGTGGTTGCTTTCCTCCTGTGGACTCTAGTCTGCTACTTTGTTGGGATACAAAATTCCCCTATGCTTTTCACTTCAGGATAGAAGCTCTAGTAGACAATGAGGAGTAGTGTGTTGTATAAATACTAACTCCGGAAGGGACTGGAAAACAGAGAAGGACCATGAGGTGGCTCGGTGCGTGAGGCCCTTGCTGTGTAAACCTGAAAACAATCTGAGCTTGATTCTGGGGTCCCATGTAATGGTGGAAGGAGAGAATGGACACCACAGGGTTGTCCGCTGACCTCCACAGGTGCACCATGTATACCCCTCCTCCACCACGTTATACACACACATAGTAACAGATAAAAATGATAAGTATATATCAGATTCTACACTAGACTAGTAATTAAAAATAATTTTTATTTTGACTTACATGATTGAAAGAGGGATGAATACAAATATCACAAACCTAAAAGCACTTCCCAACCAAAAGCCAGACACAGAGGTGGATACAAAAGATGTGAAATTAATTATCCATGCAATATTCAAAACTGTTTCAAATCCACAAATAAACCAAACAAAAGCCCTGTAATAGCTGTGATTTCACTTTCTACAAAAGAGACATTTCAACCATTTAACAAAGACTGTAGCCTATACATACTATAACTGTACAACATACCTTTAAAATGAGGGATATATGCATATATATAACATTTACAAAAATACAGATATGTACAGTGGGACTTCACAGTTGGAAGGATGTGTTGCAAGAAGCCCGACAAACAATTTTCACTTTAAAATGAAAGGAACTTTTAAAAGTCTTGCTAAAATGTAAATATTGGAACTAATATCTAATTGGTATTTTATACAAACACATCCAGAATACAGTTCACATTGCACCCACACATATTGTTGTGATGTCTTGGCATCCCCACCCCTTGTACACTTTGTAAGAGACTGAATCTCTACGCTGGTACTGAGCTGCTGTGGAAACTATGGGGCAGTTTCCATCTCTCAGGGCATCCTGCTTCCAAGGCTCATGGCTATTCTATAGAAGCAGGAACCACTTTCAGTACCCCAATATTCTATCCAGTGTCAAATTCTACGGTAAGGTAAGATGGACTTTGAAGTGCTGTCAGTCACAACTACAATGTAGTCCAGTGACTTAGGATTCATCCAAAGTCCAGGTTCTCTTAAAAGAGAAATACATCTTTCTGAATCTACAACTTAGGGGTGTGTATTTGTCTTAGAAAAAAAAATTACACATGTAGAACCAGGCCTAGTGGCTTGTGCCTATAACCCCAGCTCTGGAGGCAGAGGCTAGAGAACTCTTGCAAGTTCAAGGTCAGGCTGGACTGTATACTGAGTTCCAGGTTGGTCAGGACTACAATAGGAAGACTCTGTTTCAAGACAAAACAAAAGCCAAACAACAAAAACCAAGAGTGTGATAAAGATGGCTCTGGTTAAAGAACGAAAGCTTAAGCTTTGAGGTTTTGTTTGCTTTTAATAGTATGGTACAACCTCAACGAAGCAGAAGTCTTCCGTCCCTCTCTTAAACCACATGGATAGATGATATGGAATTCTCAGGATGGAAATAGAAACAAATAGTAGGAACTATAAAAAAAAACTAAGCTATAAAACTTAGGTCCCAGCCTTTGATCCCAGCACTTGGGAGGCAGAGGCAGGCAGATTTCTGAGTTCGAGGCCAGCCTGGTCTACAGAGTGAGTTCCAGGACAGCCAGGGCTATACAGAGAAACCCTGTCTCAAAAAAGCAAAAACAAAAACAAAAACAAAAATCTTAGGTCTCCTCAACCCCCATAGCTTCATGTATCCGGGGTTGCCCTGGGAACTCCCTAGGTAGCTAAAGATGACCTTGAACTTATTCTGATCCTTCTTCCTTCTGAGCACTGATTTTATATGGGCAGCATAGCCAGCTTATGCAGTGCTGGGGATAGACCCAAGCTTCCTGCTCCCTAGGCTAGCACTCTACCAAGGGAGCCACATCCTCAGCTCCAAAACTTACTGTCTTATAACTGATCACTTTTGCCAGGCTCTGTAAAAATAAAAAAAACCAACTTTTATTTGCAGTACATTCTTTTTGTGCTTTGTCTATTTAATAAAATTCGGTAACTAAGGGGCCACTCAACCCTGAGAACACAGCAGAAAGATGGCAAGGCATACTATATGTATGTATCCAAATAGCACATGAAGAGTTCAAGCTTACAGATGAACTTCCACAAAGGCATTAAGATGACTACTTTCAAACTCTACTTTGAAGTGCTGTCAGTCAAAACTACGATGCAGTCCAGTGAATTATACACAGCCCTGTTCTGTGGGCTAAGGAAAAGTAGACAGTACAGTGCCATTGGACTTGGACATCTCCGTCTTGGCAGCGGCAGCAGCTCTCTGCTGTCTGGCCACATCACAGCACCCTCTTGAGGCCAGGTATCATCGGAATAGCAGTCAGGCAGGGGTTAACGTGAAATTTAAAAGGCTGTGGCAACTTCAGTTCCATGACGACCTCCCACTTTAACACAATCTCGAGGGAATTTGTCTAATTGTTCGTACGCCAGTCGCCCGTCTTCTCCTGGATAGGGAACATTAAACATGACTACATTACGTATGCATCACACAGAATGAAATGGAACTGTGCTTTGGAGACGTTTTGCACCGTTCCTGGGGATTGAACCCAGACCCTCATGTATGCTAGACCAAACACTTTCCCACTGAGCTGCACCTTCAGCGTTGTATTGCTGTCTTAGCTAGGTACTATGTTAAGGAGAAGTGGTTTTCCATTGTTCTTAACTAGATTGTGGGTTTCTAGGCAATGCTTTGAACAACCAAGAACCTCTGAGTTAACATCAGAGACCAGATGACAAAGCACAAGCCTGTGCCGACTGCTACCAAGTGTGCATGCCAGGCTAAGTTTTGTCTAGTGTTTTAGGGACTTTAGTAAGGCTTAATCCTTGACCTCATTGTATTGAATCTTTATGTAAGTAACTTGAATACAGTCTATATTGGCTTAGTTACATTATATCATATACACACAACATTTTACATCATATCATTATGTACATCCATGTGACTAATGGGAAAAGTTAGGCTTTCAAGTTTCAGCTATAGTCTTTACCCCTTGTAGTGGCTATTCCTGGTTGTCAACTGGACTATATGTGGAATGAACTACAATCTAGAGTTGGAAGGCTCATCTGTGATCCTGTTCTTGAGGCTGGGAGATATATGTTTCTGACCTGGATCTTGGCATGGAGATCTCGAGGCATAGTGACTATGAATCCCAGAAGACTAAGGCAAGGAGATCTCTAAATTCAAGGTCATCTGGGACAAAGCACACACCTTTAATCTGGGCCAGATTTTTAACCTTCTGCTGAAGACCTACATAAGAACATTGGAAGAAGGAAGATTCTCTCTTCTTCACTTGCTTGCCTTGTGGGACTGAGCAACTGCTAGATCCTTGGACTTCCATTCACAGCTGCTGCTGACCATTGTTGGGGAGTTAGACTATAGACTGTAAGGCATCAACAAATTTCCTTACTATATAGAGACTACCTGTAAATTCTGTGACTCTAGAGACCGCTGACTAATACCCCCCCTAAACACACAGTAGATCATTCAGTCTTGTTTATAGCCACCTCCTTTGTTTATTTACGTATTGTGCATGTGTGCATGTCCACTACTGCATGCATGTGGAGGTCAGAGACAACATGCTGGCATCAGGTCTCTCCTTCCACACTGAGGCAAGGTCCCTCATGTTTCTGCTGCTACTCTGCATACGTCACAGCAGCTGGTCCATGGGCTTCTGAGTGAGTCTCTTGCCTCCATCTCCCATCTTACTCTTGGGATGCTGTTATTGCAGATGTGCGTGCTTCTTTCTTGAATGGGTTCTGAGGACTGAACTCATGTTGTCAGATGTGTGCAGCTATCATCTTACCCTCTGAGCCTTCTCTCTGACCCTCGGAGCAACATCTGATATAGCTAACATATTTTGCAAATATATTTTGCTACTATTTTAAAAAACTGATTAAAATGTAAGCATATGAGGAGCCGGGTGTGGTGGTGTACGCCTTTAATCCCAGCACTGGGGAGGCAGAGGCAGGCGGATTTCTGAGTTCGAGGCCAGCCTGGTCTACAAAGTGAGTTCCAGGACAGCCAGGGCTACACAGAGAAACCCTGTCTCGAAAAACCAAAAGAAAAGAAAAAAAAAAAGTAAGCATATGAGGGCTGGGGATAAACCAGGGACAACGTTCATATTACAGAGTGAGCCAAAGACTGCCTTGGTGACACTGGAAGGCTGTCATAAGAAAACAAATAAAAGCCAGGTGTGGTGGCACAGACCTGTAATCCTACCTACACAAGAGCCTGAGGCAGGAGAATCACTACCAGTTCAATCAAAACCTGGACCATTTAGTGAAACCCTGTCTCAGAATGAAATGTTTAAAAGGGGGGTGATTTATCAGGCTCAGTTGTAGTACACTCGCCTAGCAAGCAGGAGACCTTGGGTTCAATCCACAGTTCTCTTAAAAAAAAAAAAAAAAAAAAAGAATGTAGTCCTGGCTGTCCTGGACCTTGTTCTGTAGATCAAGCTATATTGAACTTAGAGATCCATCTGCCTCTGCCTCCCAAGTGCTGGGATCATAGGCAGGCACTACTAAGCCCAGCCCTAGCACAGTATTTTAGACAATAAGTCCCCAGTGTTCTTTTAGGTCAACGGGGAAAGTGAAGCATAGAGATAGATAGAATGCAGCTTTCTTAGAGAGACAAAGTGGGATTTAACCCACTTTCAGTGTTGCGAAGGCAGTCTCTGGCTCACTCTGTAATATGAACGTTATCCCTGGTTCACGCCCAGCCCTCATATGCCTACATTTTAATCAGTTTTTTTAAATAGTAACAAAATATATTTGCGAAATATGTTAGCTATATCAGATGTTGCTATTGGGCCAGAGAGAAGGCTCAGCTGTGCAGAACTAGTCCGTCATGTGAAGGGAAACACTGGTTAACACAATGCTGGGAATATACCGACATGAGTGACTTTGGAGAAGGACAAACCCTCAAAATAGATCCCGAAGTTCTCTACATGTGCCACCAAGCACCTGGAACCCCAAAACCTCAAGTCTAAATGCTTCAGCATTCAAATCCGTGAGCCCTGGGAAGACCCCACAGGTGAGAGCCTTTGCTCCCCTTGTCCTGAAGCCCGTCCCCCTAGCCACAGACATTTTGTTCTATGCCCACCAGCTACTTCATATTGTTACTGTAACATGCCTGCCAGTCACTGACACAGAAAAATAACTTGACTCAGAACAGGGTCATGCTGACCACATGTCCTGTTATGTTCTATATATTATGAGGTTTGTTAATCTTAAGAAATTGCACAACTATAAACTTCACATAGGATCTATCAAATTAAAGGCCAGTATGAACGTTTATGTCTAAAATGTCTTGAGCCAGGGCTGACCACCAGGCAACACTTCCATCCCCTGCGTATGACCTCATTGTGGTTTTTGCATAAGCTGGCCCTGAGAAATGTCCAGCACACAGCTTTGAGCTCTAGAGCCTTAGCTGTTGCCCTGATCAATCAGTCTTTAGATGTGTGTTCAATAAACCATCCCTGTCTAACTGAGATCAGTGTTTGTGTGGTGACTCCTAGACCCCAACACCTTGGACAGTATAGGTTTGTAGTTAAATGTATATAAATGTAAAATGTTACATAAAAATTCCTTCAACGTAGGCATAAACACTTATATAACACACAATTTTCATCTTTAAACTTAAGTTTTATTTCTAAGGTATCTCATGTATATACTAATATTCTAAACTTAAAAAAAAAGGCAATACAATCTGAAGCTCTTTGGATGGAACTCATCTGGGACCAGGGATAGTCAACCTTTACTGATACAGTGGCACAACCAGAGCTGTCCCCCAGGGCATCTTGCTAGCTGTTCTGGCATAGCCAAGGCTATGGGTGAAGATGTTTGCCACCAAGCTTGGGGACCTGAGTTCAACTCCTTGGATTTACATACTGGAAGGACCTTCACATAGGTGCCCTGGCAGGCATGCCCCCAACACGTACACACTCTCCCATGCAAAATACCACAGATCAGTGTTTCAAAAAATGGAAATAGAATTAAATAAAGACTTTGGAGGGAGCAGGGTGCTGGGATCAAAGCTAGGGCCTTGCCCATGGTGACAGGTGCTCACCACTGAGTTACATCTGCCGCTCAAAAGTTGGAACCTGAGTTTTTAGTTGAGCTGAGCAAGCACATGGTGCTGTTACTAGGTGCTATTTTGGATGGTAGATGTTAAGAACTTGGGAGGCAGAGGCAGAGGCAGAGGCAGAGGCAGGCAGATTTCTGAGTTTGAGGCCAGCCTGGTCTACAAAGTGAGTTCCAGGACAGCCAAGGCTGTCTCGAAAAACCAAAAAAACTAAAACCAACCAACCAAACAAACAACCCCCCCCAAAAAAAAACCCCACACAAAACAAAACAAAACAAAACAAAAAACAAACAAAAAACCTCTCTCATTGCACATTGCACAGAGGGTCTCTCAGATATCAAGAAGGTTATAAGGTTGAAGCAAGTATGCACTAGTTGGTGAGGAGCTGCTGTTTGTCCCTCTCAGTGCTTGTCATGACTCTAGCCCTTTGTCATAAGGTGTCCTCTCTATTGCCATTGGGAATACTCAAGCCCTGTATGAATTCAGGCTTCTGTGGGAAAAGTGCAGCAGTAGCCATGCATCAGGGGTCAAGGAAGAGTCAACACTATTTGGGGTGGGGTGGGGTCTTCCAACTCTACTCCATATTAGAAGGTTTTAAAGTCCCCATGCAGAGGTGCCCTGGAGACCTCAGGGAGCAGCCTTATGAGGTGGAACAGAGGCACAGTGACATTAGGCTTCCCTGGAGACTTGGGGATGCAGCAAGTGGAGGAGTCTGAAGAGGGCAGGGAGGCCTGGATGGTATGAGCATCATGGAAAGGGTGGTGGTGAAGCAGATGTGTTGGTCATTCCTGGGGTGCATCTTGGAGTGCAGCTAAATGAGTTTGCAGTACAGGCCACAAGGTACCCCTCCTCAGTTTACCATGGGAAGAGAGATGCTGGTTTTATAAACATCTAGCTATTGTTTATTGTTTTAAATCTTCACTGTTATTTCAGAACCCTGGGGGATTAAAAAGACATTACGCCACTAATACCCTGGGTACATTTTAGAGAATTAAATAACTTCTTTATCTAAAACAGCCATAGAGAATAACTATTTTATCCTTTAAACAAACATGGGCTGGCTAAGCTTCCTCTACAAAGAATGGTGTATTTAACAGCAGCGCCAAGTCTTATTAATCCCATCCCTGTAAAAAAGAAGGGCTCGAAATAATGGGATTTTCATGGTGGTTATAATAACCATAAATCTTCTTCACGTGGTTAAGATGTATTGTCAAACCAGAGTGGCTTTTTTCCTAGTGACATTGGCAGGGTTAGGTTTAAAGACTTTTAGAATTTAGAGCATATGACCATAGTAACATTTTCTATAACTTTCTCCTCCCTTCCTTTTCTTCTCTCCTTCCTCTTCCTCCCTCCCTTCCCATTCCTCTCTCTGTGTGTATATGTGAGGATAGGGACTTTGTAGCCCACACTGGTAGCCCAGGCTAGCCCCAAACTTGTGGCAAGCCTCCTGTCTCTACCTCCAAAGAGCTTGGATTACAGGTGTGAGCTACCGACAACAATTGTCTATTTGATACAGAGTTAAGAGAGATTTTCCATGGCAGGCAGTGGTGGTGTTAATCCCAGCATGCCTTTAATCCCAGCACTTGAGAGGCAGAGGCAGGCAGATTTCTGGGTTCGAGGCCACCCTGGTCTACAGAGTGAGTTCTAGGACAGCCAGGGCTATACAGAGAAACCCTGTCTCGAAAAAAACCGAGAGAGAGAGAGAGAGAGAGAGAGAGAGAGAGAGAGAGAGATTGATTGAGATTGAGAGATTTTCCTGATGGCTGGGGATGGGGCTAGGTTGATGGAGTATTAGCCTAACAGGCACAAAATCCTGGATTTGATCACTAGCACCAAATAAATCAGAGGCCATGTCACACACATGTATGGTTGGCTCTTGGGAAGTGGAGGCAGGAGGATCAGAAGTTCAGGCCTATTTTTTTTAGGGCACACCTGCCTTTAAAAACAGGAAAAAGGAAAGCAAGTCTTTGATATCCTTCTCTCGAGTGTCTACCCAAACGGAATAACAACAACAACAACAACAACAACAAAAGGCATGAACCTTTACAGTGTGAAGGGGAGGGCTATCTGGATATTCCAGAATGAGATGCCAGTAGGCAGGAAGAGGTCACAGTGAGGCCGAGGCATTCTGGTACCCAGTATGCACTGCAGAGCTCAGGCCATTGACTTGGGCATACCATCTCCACACTGGCAGCCATGCTGGGATCTCTACAGCTCCTCTTTGTCTTCTGTGCTCCAGGTCCTAACACTTTGGCTTTCATGAAAGGGTCTCACTGTGTAGTCTAAACTGTCATTGAACTTGAGGTGATTCTCCTGCCTCCTCTTCTAGGAGCAGGGAGTACACAGGCAAGGAGGAAGCCATTAAAGCAGATGACATGAACCTTCCCTTAGGTTCCAGGGAGAATATCAGAAGTAAATGAGCACACAAAAACGAACTCACCAAGAGAGAGGAGGGTTTCCGAGGCCACGGTTCTGATTTCTTCAGTGTCAGACTGACACAACGTCACTAGCATTTTAATGCTTTCGGTGGCCTGCCAGGGAAAACAGATCAGTGCCTGACACTTAGACCTTCAGTCTTCCAGGAGACTAAACAGCTAATTCTTTATGCTCGATCCCATCGATTCTAAAATAACCCTCAGTTTAGAACTCGTGTGCTTGGATTGAAACAACATGTGGTGTGGAATTCTTTTTGAGCTGGGGGCGGGACAGGTGAGGAATTGGTTCACAAAGAAGTCTTCTGTTTCCACAGGGACTGCATTTGGGGGGTTGGGGGGAGGAGTGGGAGGAGAAAAAGGATAGAGTAGGGACAAGACGAGGTGCTCTCAGCTGGAGCTACGCCAGGGTTAAAACCAGGGCTCTTGCTTCATCCTTCACAGCACACAAGTCCAGTGGAACCCAGATAGGCTGCTGTACTCTACGTGTCTACCCATGTGAAGTCTGTAGCAGAGACAGGGAGACGCTCAGCAGCGATGAGTCACAGCACACCAGGAGAGTGCCCAAATAAATTCTTAACCAATGGGGACTTTTTTGGGGGGGCGGGGGGGAGAGGGGGGAGCTCACTGGCAGGTATTTTTTTTTTTTGACCAAGTAACAAGGAAGGCAAAATTTCCCATGGTTGTTTTCCTTCACAGGTCATTAGCTTTTCCTTTTATGACATCAGTCCCTTGTGCCCATCTAAGGTTTTAGTAAGCACTACGGGGTGACCCTCTCGTTGTTTTTCCTGGCACCTCTCCTAGTGTTCCTGTGGTAAAGACGGTCACACATGAGATCTTGTGGGGAGCCACACTTCTGTTGGAGATCTGTAGCCTTTGCTCGTCTCTCCCTGCTCACCAAGGCCTCCCTCCTCTAGCGCATTGACCACTGCAGAACAGCCAGGTACAATCACCATGCAGTCAGAGTGTGGCAAGGCTAAACAGTAATTATTTCCTATTTGGTGAATTTAACAAAAGTCATATGTAGTCCATGTTCAAGAGGAAAAAGGACCCTGACTAGGTGGCTCCAGGGAGACGAGAGACACTGCTACACTACTAGAGAATGTGAATATGGCTTTGAATATGGAAAGCACTGGATATGTCCACATGGTGTGGCCTCTAAGCTTCACAGACATGTGTTTCTCTAGGGTTGACCAGGGATGGGGGCTCTGAGTCTGGACAGGGGTGGGGCTGTAGAGCTTTACCTCTAGGCTCTTTAGGGCCAGACATGCTGCCTTCTGTAGCTGGAGATTGGTCTTCGTTAGTGCTTCGCAATAATAGAGCAAGGCCTGAAGGGGAAGAAGAGATACTGTGAGACATTTTGAACTGTTTGTCACTAATATAGTATGTAAGAACAAAGGAGGTAATTGGGGTAGGGGGATATGGAATATCTTCTCCCATATGTGCTATGTAGATTTTTAATTTTTAAAAACCCGCGTCAGTTTTATTTTATGGGTATGGTGTTCTGCCTGTGTATATGTCTGGGCACCATGTGCATGCAGAGAATGAAGGACAATCTAATCTGCATGGTGAGTTCCAAGCCAGCATGGACTCTATCAGAAGTTCCAAGCTAGGCAGGGGTATCCAGTGAGAGGCGTCCCAGAAGAACGTTGATTGCTCTTCCAGGGGACCCAGGTTTGGTTCTCACCATCTACATAGCAGTTCACAATCAGCTGTAACTTCAGTCTCAAGGAATCTAGTGACCCGCACCAAAGTGGGGGTGGAAATGCCATGGACAGCGGGGCAGAAAAGAACGTAAGCATTGGGAGTCAGGGAGGTGGCTTTAAAACGCTATCGTCAGGGCATCACCTAACTATTGCAGACATGATCTCGCAGCAGCTGGGTGCTAGGCCTGCACAAGACTGGTCTGCCAGGTTTAGATCTGGGAGGGGCTCGTAGGAGGTTCTAGCTCCTGATGTTGGTTATCGATGGATTCTGGGGAGGGTTATTATTTTCAGCTGTGTTCTGAATGGTGTATCTGTTCAGTAGTTTGCAGTTCCAAGGCCGTGGGTACACATACAACCCTGGTTAAAATTCAAAGGGTCAAGGAAAAAAGCCATAGAGGAAGTGACCAGTGGGTGGAGGTGGATATGACCAAGGTGGGAGGAGACAAGAGAAGGTGGGGGTGAGTATACTCAGCATGCACTGTACATGCACACTAAATTACCAAAGAACAAACTTAGCAAAAAAAAGTAAAAAAAAAAAGTTACCCATTTCTGTATTCTAAAATAATAAATTTTATTCTAAAAACCATACCACTTTTGCCTTTAAAAACAGAGCTATGTAGCTTTATGTAGATTAGAGGGCAGTAACTGAAGACGAGGTGCAACACTCTGCTCATGGCTCCCACTGCCTCCTCACACTCATCATATCTACGGGTTGGGAAGCTTTGAATTCTTCCTCTCTAGTCACTTTGAAATATACTTTTAAAAATTGGTGGCTGGAGAGATGGCTCAGCAGTTAAGAGCACTGATTGATCTTCTGGAGGTCCTGAGTTCAAATCCCAGCAACCACATGGTGGCTCACAACCATCTGTAAGGGGATCTGACGCCCTCTTCTGGTTTGTCTGATGAGAGCTACAGTGTATTCATATGCATAAAATAAATAAATAAATAAATAAATAAATCTTTAAAAAATTATGTGATAACCCTAGTATAATCCTATAAGGTAAGTAGCTCCATTCTAAGCCCACCTTGAATTCTCAGCAATCCTCCTGCTTTAGCCAGGATTAGAGCCCAGCTAACAGTAAAGTTAAGCCTTGATACCCACCGTTTAGCATCCTACCTTTTCTCTGAAGTGCTCATTTTTGGAGGCTGCTGCCAAGTAGAGTGTCACAGCCTCGCTGACCTCATTGTCATCCCTGGTGAGCAGCAGGGCCAGCGTCCTGAGGACTTCCTGTTGAGCGGGGAGGTTGCTGGGTGCAAGGTCACTCATAGTCTGCAGCAGTTTCTCATCTCTCAGTGACTGCAGAGTCTGAACCATGGCAACTGGAAGGGGAGGAGCCATAGCTCATGTTCTGATAGCACAGTGGCGCGATTGTTGGGAACACAAGTATTTCATGTATGTTTTCCGTGAAAGCAGACCCAAGTGTGTGTAAAAACTTAGTCTATGATAAAGGCGGTATTTCAAATGACTGTAAAATGTCAAGAGTTTAAATAATTATAATGAGGGAAAATTGTAAGAAAAATGTAAAGTTAAACTTCTACTTTGAAATGGTGGCAGAAGTGGATACTCACAGTCAGCTATTGGATGGATCACAAAGCCCCCAATGGAGGAGCTAGAGAAAGTACCCAAGGAGCTAAAGGGATCTGCAACCCTATAGGTGGAACAATATGAACTAACCAGTACTCCTGAGCTCTTGACTCTAGCTGCATATGTATCAAAAGATGGCCTAGTTGGCCATCAGTGGAAAGAGAGGCCCATTGGACTTGCAAACTTTATATGCCCCAGTACAGGGGAATGCCAGGGCCAAAAAGTGGGAGTGGGGGGGTAGGGGAGTGGGGGGGAGGGTATGGGGGACTTTTGGGATAGCACTGGAAATGTAAATGAGAAAAATACCTAATAAAATTTAAAAAAAAGAAATGGTGGCAGAAATATATAGTTTTTTTGTTTGTTTCTCTTTTCTTTTTTGTTATTATTATTATTTTTTTTTCGAGACAGGGCTTCTCTGTGTAGCCCTGGCTGTCCTGGAACTCACTTTGTAGACCAGGCTGGCCTCGAACTCAGAAATCTGCCTGCCTCTGCCTCCCGAGTGCTGGGATTAAAGGTGTGCGCCACCACAGCCCAGCCTTTTCTTTTCTTTTCTTTTCTTTTCTTTTCTTTTCTTTTCTCTTTTCTTTCCTTTCCTTTCCTTTCCTTTCCTTTCCTTTCCTTTCCTTTCCTTTCCTTTCCTTTCCTTTTCTTTTTTAAATTTAAGATAGGATTTTACAATAGTCTATGCCAGCCAAGAACAAAGACAACCTGAAACTATTGACCCTGCTGCCTCTCACTCCCAAGAGCTGCACTTCTAGGCATTCATCCTCTAGTAGCATACAAATGAGTTAAACAGTCAAATGTGGATATACAATGAAGAAATATAAAGAAACATTATCTGCCACCTCATTAATATTCATAGAAAACACAACTGTCTCTATGCCAAAATCCTAATCCTAGGTGAGGGGTCAGGCCTAGGTGGGGAATGTCACTTACTCGATTGGAATTTAGAGACAATGTGATGAGCTACAGGAATCTGAGTTCCACTGGGACAAACTGGCCATATTCTGTGAATAAACCCTAACTAGATATGCAGCTATCTAACTGGATAGATATCTCTTGGTTTCTAAAACATAACGATGAGATCGTGTCTATCCAGGGACACCGGAGATAGATGGGAAAGGAAAAGCCCAAGTTTGCCTCTTGTATCAGTCATGCCTTTCCCATAGTGAATACAGGTGAGAATCCTGTAGATATTTTTGCTTTAATTTCCTGTTTTCTTTGCTGTGGATGTCTGTTAGTTCTACTGCTTTGTAAGTAAGGATACCAATAAAAATCCCCAGGGGAGGATTAAATAACAGTTAAACAAACAAATCACAGAAAACATTTGACACTATAAAAACACAGGATCCAAATATAAGGGCAATAAAAAAAACTAATAAAATGCTTTAAATGTTTAATATTTTACAGCACAAAGCATATTAAGTTAAAAATAAGATATAATAATTTATAAGGCATAATCACACTGGGGACATCAGCTGTGAGTACAATGCTTGTCCACCATGGGATCCTGAGTTTAAGACCCTATTACTGCAAAAACAGACAAGTACACATGACAGACAGACAGACAAATAAACAAACTTACCCAGCCCAAACAAGATATAATTTTAAAATCTAAAACAGTGCATGTTCAATGGAAAATTAAAGTTTACAAATGGGGGAAAGAGATTTGATCTGTTTCCCAACCTTTTTGTAATGTAAAACTATCCATTTTATAAGGAAAGAAAGAAACAAAAAAAGGCGCTTAGAGATAAGGGAAGGTCTGGGGATGCAGCTCTGTTGGTAGAGACTAGCACACACAAGTAAATGTGTTCAATTTCTCACGTAAATGGGCTTGGTGGCACACACAAGTGTAAGCAGTAGTTTTTGCTGTACTGCTTTGAGCTCGAAGTGAGTTGCAGGTGTGTACCCACCCAGGAGCTAGCTCCTATCCACGGATGAAAGACACACACACACACACACACACACACACACACACACACACACAAAATTTTAACCTGCCTTATTGGCTCAGTGGCTGGACTCTTCTTCCTCTTTTTTTTTTTTGGATTTTTTTTCTTTTTAGTTTTTTTTTTTTAAAGATTTATTTATTTATTTAATGTATAAGAGTACACTGTAGCTGTCTTTAGACACATCAGAAGAAGGCATCAGATCATCAGATCCTGTTACAGATGGTTGTGAGCCACCATATATATGGGTGCTGTGAATTGAACTCAGGACCTCTGGGCAGTCAGTACTCTTAACCCCTGAGCCATCTCTCCAGCCCTGAATATTTTTCTTTATTTACATTTCAAATGTTTTCCCCTTTCCAGGTTTCTCTTTCAGAAACCCCCATCCCATCCCCCGCCTTCCCAAAACATGGCTATGAGCCATCATGTGGTTGCTGGGAATTGAACTCAGGACCTTTGGTAGAGCGGTAGGTGTTCTTAACCACTGAGCCATCTCTCCAGGACTCTTCAAGCCTCCCACAGCTAACGGGTCCTTCCCTTTACTCCTAGCTCCACATCTCTAAATCTTCCTTTAGCTTAGGTGCCCCATTACCTTCTGTGAAGATCATTTTTGGCTACATAGTAAGTTTGAGGCCAGTCTGGGCTAGAGATTCTGTCTCAAAACAAAAACAAAGCTGAGGAGCCAGAGAGATGACTTAAGAACACATACTAACTCGTGCATTGGACCAGAGGTTCCCAGAACCCAGGTGAAATGGCTCCCAACCCTTTATAACAAACACCAGCTTCTGATCTCTGAAGGTACTGCACTCACAGGCACACATACACACACACACACACACACACACACACACACACACACAATTTAAGATGAAAATCAAGATTTAAATAAAACAAACCAAAGACAAGATCAGGAAAACAAACACAAAATCCTTCAAAGGTTAGACGGAATTTTCCCCACCGTCATTCCACATTCCTGCTGAATGAGTGAACTTTGTCAAGCCTCCTCATTAAGAGGCTGAGGAACGTGAACTGCCACACCAGACTCTGAATAATTCAGACGTCTGCCTGGAAAACGGATCCACACCGGATAAGCCCAGTGTCATGCCTATACCGTGAGGTTCTGCATCTGTAAGTCAGAGTCTCCCTGTCCCACTCTTCTGTGCCAGGCAGACCAGCTACAAGGCTTTCTCCAGAGCTCCTGTGTCCCACGGCGGACAGAACTGTCACCTCTTTATGATGCCAAACAAAATCCACACTGCAGCAGGATTTAATGCTAACCTGGATCTGAACCCGACAAGTTGCTGCTGTGTGGTGCTATACCAGATACTACCTGGTTTCAGAGAGCACTTCCCATTCCCCCTGCTCCTTCAGGCCCTCGCCAGTGCCTGCTGCATCCCTAAAGTATAGTCAGATACAATGTGTACAGCCTTCAAAGGGCCATGTTACAGGGTGGACTGAGCTTACCATACCCCTACCACCTCTGCCTTTCTTGAACGGATAACCTCAGACTTTCTTTTCTCATTTCCCTTCCTGCTGTCTCACGTGAGCCTTCATTTGAAGTCCATTTCTGTCTATTCCGAATGGGAATTCTACCACAAAACACAGCATCAAACAGCACAGCAAACAAGTTGAGAAAGGAAGGAAAGCCCTGAGATTTCCATTCCCTTGCCAGTTTCCTGTTCACAGTGAACTCCTGCTGGGGAACAGTGTGCTTAGTGAGCTCCAGCTCCAACACCAGGAAGTTTACTGAAGTTAAAAGCCCACAGAAGTCATTAAAAAGGCAAGCCTCAGCTCAGCAGTGGAGGACGACCTTCACTAACGACCCGGACGGACGAGGAAGACCCAAGCTGACCCAGGCTGAGACACTAGTGCAACAGGACGGGAGACCACAGCCTACCTTGCCTGGTTAGCTGGCCCAGGTAAGTCTCCAGGTCACTCACACCATGGCTGGTGAAGAAGCTGTAGTACTGGAAGACAGTGATGACTTCCGACGAGAGGCTGGAGGAAAGGAGAGGTTCAGCTCGGTCCAGGATTTGGGACACCAGGGTTCTAAACACTGGAAAGGAAGAGACAAGGTGGCTTAAGAAACAAGGCCATTCATTCACTCCTTCATTCATTCACTCATCCATTCATTCATCTTTTTGCATGCTATTCATGATGAATGTGATAACCACTACACTTGTGGAAGCAGATGTGAATATCATAGAACTTATATATTCATTTGTTTATCACCATACTAATAATATTCATTAGCCTTTTATTATGGCACTTATGTACATTCATCTTTAACATAGTACTTGTGTTCATGCACTCACTTAAACTTTTTATTATTTATTCATTTTCATGTGTATGGGTGTCTCACCTGCATATATGTATATCCATGTAACCTGTGTGTGCCTGATGCCCAAGAAGGCTACAAGAGGGAATTGGATCCCCTCGGACTGGAGTTACAGACAGTTGTGAGCTGTCATGTGAGTACTGGGAACTGAACTCAGGAAGAGCAGCCAGTGATTTTTAACTGCTGAGCCATCACGCCAGAGGGCATTCACCTTTTATTTTGGTACTTGTATTCATTCATTCACTCACCTTTTATCACCCTTTCCTTGTGGTACTGACACTCATTAATTCATGTTTATCACAGAAGTATAAGGTACAGCACTGAAAGTGAGTTAACCTGCGCAGTGTACAGCTAGACAGTGTCACTGTTTCCCACACTCACATGATAGCATCTAAGTCAGGAAGTGAAAGATGAGCAACATCCTTCCAGGAGTTCTCGGGGTCTTTCCTGTTGGTAGCCACTCAGCCTCTCAACAGGGAACAAATAACCTCAAGTCCATTTTCGTGTTGTTTTTGAGGCACAGCATCACGCAGTCCACGTGGATGTCCAGTGTGCCATACACCCAAGGCTGGCCTTAGACTCCTGATTGATAGGTCTTTACCACGCCCCCTTCATAACCCAAGCTTTATCTCTGGCATAAGCTAGCTTTTCCTGTTCTTGAACTTTTGTGTCAACAGAATGTACAGCATGCGCTTCCTATGTCTGGTTTATTTTACTCAACACAGTCTCTGCGGAGTCGCCCTTTGCCCATGGCATTTTAGTTGTCACCGAATTCTGTCTGTTGTGTCTCGGGCTGTGAATCTTCTTATGCATGTCTTACACAGACAGGAGTACATTTCTCTTTGTGTATTTACGAGTAGAATTGCTGGCTCACGTTGTAGGCATAGACTAGGATTCCATCTTCAAAAGTCACTGTACTGTCTGACATCCTCTCATTGGAGGTACATTCAGGAAAAAGCCCCCTGTACCCCTGAGTTCGCACATCTATGAATGTAAGCAACTGCAGGCCAAGAACCCAAGGAAAAGCACATCTATACTGAACATGTAAATGCTGCCACTCCCCAGGCAATATAATGCAGCAACCATTTACTTGGTGTTTGTCTAGCCAAGCCTTCTAAGTGGTCTGGGGTACGGAGGAGGAAGTGTGGAGCTTGTATACAAACCCATGCTTGGTGTAAGCAAGGGATGTAAGTAAGCAAACAGACTCAGCCATGCATGGCAGGCTCCGGCACTGTTCACCCACAGACACCGAGGGACAACTGTACAAACAATACAGACATGAAGTACTTGTGGACTGACTGGGAAATTTCTCTCATGGGCTCAGATGTTATCTAGTCCTCAGCCAGTGGTCCTGTTTGGGAGGCTGTGGACACATCGGAACTCGGGGGTTAACTGGCTGACATAGGCCATGGGGTGAGCAATTGGGGTTAACACTCGGCTCACTTCTGTTTTCTGTGTGCTATCTCTGATGTGACCAGCCACATGCTCCCAGCATCTTGCACCAACCTGCTTCAGCTGCCATGCCTTCCCTGACAGGATGGGCAGTACCTCCTGAGATGTGAGCCAAAGTCTACCCCTCCTTTAGAAGCCGTTTCTGTCAGGCAGTTTGCCACAGCCGAGTGGGAGGTGGGGGATGATGGATACAGTACTTTAAAAGACATGACCGCTGGTATTCTCCATGCTCAACATCTTTTTTGTAGTCAAGCTGGCTATCCCATCTTTCCCCTGGAGAGCGTGTAATTCTCTTTTGAGGCTGGCCTCATCCCCCCGCCGCCGCCCCCCCCCCCCCCCCCCCCCCGGGGCTGCAGGAGGACAGCCTCTCACAGCGGTATGTACCTGGCTCTGCCAGTCCTGGATAGTCTTTGTTGATGCTTCTGGCGAAGCTGGCCTCCAGCTGCTTGATTAGGTGGGCAGCGGAGCTGTGGTAGACCCCACTGGGGCTGCAGCATTTGGTCCAGAAGGCCAGCAAGGAGAGCTTTTTGTGAAATTCTGGTATGGCTGGAAGAGAAGAGGGATGTTAATGAAGAGAGGATGATGGCGACCTGGGTCTGGTGGTAAGGTGTCCCAGGGACATTAGAGCCTGTCTTTTGTGTTTTTAAAAACCTTTACTTTGTTTTATTTTTAACATTATTTTCATTCATTCATTCATTCATTAGCTAAGACTAGGTCTCATGTAACCCAGTTTATCCTCAAACAAAGGGATAACCTTGAATTCCTAATCTTCTTGTCTATCCACCCCCCACCCCAGGCAAATTTCCCTTCTTTCCTTTTTTTTTTCATTGTGTGTGTGTGTGTGTGTGTGTGGTACTGGGGATTGATCCTAGGATCTCAGGAATGCACTACCACTGAGTTACATCTCTAGCCTTCTTTTTACTATTGATTTTGAAATATGTCTTGCCTAGGGTAACCTTGATCTCACTCTATAGCACAGGCTGACCTTGAAGTGGTCATCCTTCTGTCTCAGTGTCCTGAGTAGATGAGATTAGATATGCCCCCACAGCCACTAGGACTGTGCTTTTCTATCGGAACTACTACAGTCTTTGTGGATTGGTAGGTGGTCCAGAGAAAAAAAACCCTCCTCCCTGGAGCAAAGAGAACTCAGTGAATACTCAGCTGTTTGTTCTCAAAGACAAGGCACAGCTGCTCAGCCTTGGGGAGACCACACTAAACTCCTGTGACTTTATAGCAAAAAAGCCATACAGAATAAGCCCTCGGAGGGGCCGGAACACGGCAGGGTTTGCTGGAAGAGCCTTTCCTCTGCCCTGTGGCTCCCAGGTCAGTCCAAGCAAACAGCACGGGCAGGTGGCTCATGCTCACAATCACACTTGTGGGTGCCTGTGATTAGGACGAGGCTGTAGTAGAGCATGGGACACAACTCATTTGCAGCCCGAATGTCTGCCATTTCTCCCACCTTTTAGTTACCTGCCAAAGTCACTGCTCTTAGCAGGAATAGAAAAGAGAGGCAGAAATGCATCGGGAGAACTTCAGGGTGAGTTTAGGCTCAGTTACAGATTACCCAGAAGTCTCTTTTTCCATTTATATCTGATGTGAAAAAGACAAACCCTTGCCTTTATGAGAGTCCAGTGGCCAGATCACAAAAAGTCATGGGTATCTACTCCATGGCCTGTTCTGCTGTGAAGCTGAAGAATGGCTCAATTGGTAAAATGTTTGCCTTGAAAGCACAAGGACCCGGGTTTGAACACTGGGACCCACAGTTAAAAAGCTGGTTAGATAGTGCTGTAACCTCAGTGCTGGGGAGGGGTGAGAGAGAAACAAGAGGATCCTGGGGCTTGCTGGCCAGCTAGCCTAGTGAGCTTCAGGCTAGTGAGAGATCCTGTTTCAAAAACCAAGGTAGATGGCTACTAAGGAATGAGGTCTGATCTTTGCACACATTGAACCGTCCCCAAAGTTCTGCACCAGACACATGCTTGGAGCCAGACTGAGGCTGGAGTATACTCAGCTGCCTCGCCACTGAGTTCCAGTGAGCATGCGTGCTCGGGCGTGCTTTGGTTCCAGGGATGGCCTGCAGGTGGCAGGCTTACCTTCCACCACAGAGGTGATGTTCCCGAGGTTCTCGTCACTCACAGCTGCCAGCTTCTGCATCACAAGGACCTGCCTCGACAGCTTCTCCAAGAGACTTCTTGCCACAAAGGGAGTTTTGCTAGAGAAGACGATTTGCTGACAATACAAATTAAAGCCCTTTTAATGACGACGAGGGCAGTGACCTTCCCCTCTGCACCCTTCCCGAAGAGGTTGCAGAGGCAGAGCTCTGCTGCACTTTTAGTCCAGCCTGTCAGCGTTCCTCAGGTCAGAAAATCACACCTGGTTTTGTTACTTTCAAGCTTTTCACATATGTTTATGTTCTGGAGATTTCTCACTGGCAGAGCTTCAATTTATTGTGAATTTTCCATTTTCTTCTCTCTCTTCTCCTTTCTTCTCCCCCGCCTCTCTTTTTCTTTCAGACAGGGTCTACCATGTGCTTCAGACTGGCCTGAAACTATTTAGCTCACTCTGCCCTCAAACTCATAACTCCCCTGCCTTAGCTTCCCAAATGCGTGCTATAAACTCCACACTCAGCCCTGTCCTTCGTTCTATGTAAAGTTCCATCTCCTTGAAGATAGCAGAGGGCATTTAGGCTGTGACCTAGGGATGAGCAGTATAGGATTTGTTTTTATGAGTGCTTGGGTTTTTCACTGCGTGGTTTAATTTCCCTGTTTCCAGGCTGAAAGTTAAGAGGATATTATATGGTCATTCTTGTGGTTAGAGCTATCCCAGTGTAATCCAAGACTGCTGCCAGTATTCCTGGTGCCGTTCTGAGCCCTATACACGTGCTAGTTCACACATGTCTCATGGTGACCTGATGAGCTGAGTCCTATGTTGTTGACAGGAAACACTTTGTGACTGAGGCACACCCCAGGGTAAATAACTGGCCCAGTGCCACAGAAACAGAGATTGGCTTCACTTGTGTGCAGGGGGCAAGGAAAAGGAGCTCTCAGACAGGAAAGGACCTAAGCAACTCGTTGCTCCAAGGCTCTGCTCCTTCTGTGACCCTTGGGAACCTGCCCAGGTTACCTGGTAGGCAGGGATGGCAGGTGTGACCCCTGGGTGATAATGACACTGCCATGCCACGCTGTCTAGACCACTCAAACCCTAAAGATAAATGGAATTCTCAAACTCCAAAGTCTAACAAGTACCCAAGTGTGGTGGTGTATGCCCGTAGTCCCAAAACTCGGGAAGTAGAGGCAGGAAGATCAGGTCAAGGCCAGCCTCAGCTCCACAGTTAAGTTCTAAACCAGCTTGGGCTACAAAATAAAAATCAAAACAAAGTAAAAGTATCAATTACACACTGATGTCTTTCCTGTGAGCAGGCACAGTGGACACAAACCTTGTTTCTAAAGTAGAAGTACAGTGAGCTCACAGAATGCCGGTTATTTATTTATTTATTTATTTTAACTTCCTGCAATTATATATACCAAGTGGTAGGAAACACTAGGATTGTAGGGTGATAACAAGTGGGAAGTGGGTTTATAATTCTCACTCCTTCAGCCTATATCTTTTCTCCATAAGATTACCCATAGTGCCAGGCATGGTGGCGCACACCTTTAATCCCAGCACTCCGGAGGCAGAGGCAGGTGGATTTCTGAGTTCGAGGCCTGCCTGGTCTACAGAGTGAGTTCCAGGACAGCCAGGGCTATACAGAGAAACCCTGTCCCCCCCCCCCCAAAAAAAAACAAACAAACAAACAAACAAAAAAACCAAAAAACAAAAAAAGGAAAGATTACCTATAAAATTGTTTTTCCTAGAACAGATCTGCTCCACAAGAAAGTTGGACTGTCCCTCATGGCCCTGCTAGAGGAGCAGCATCCTGACTGACTGATTTCCCCGCTCCATGGAAGACACCTCTCATAGGTCTTACAAGAAAGCTATTTACCTCTCAGAGGCTGGCGGTTTTCCTAGCACATTATCAGAGTCAGAGAAGATAATTAGAGACCTAAAAGGGTTTTACTCAGGTGACTGTAAGCAGTGAATAGCTGGAAGGAAACAAAAATCCTTTCTTTCTTGGCTTGATACAGCATCTGCTTCTGTAGCCCAGGCTGGCCTCTCAGACGTGTAGTAGCGATCCTCTTATCTTAGCCTTGCCAGTACTGGGACTGTAGGCATGAGCACCACATCTGGGTCCATTTGCTCAGCAGGGAAAACTGCGTGCGAGAGGCTGCTCGAGGATAATCTGGCTATAGCAGAAATACTCAACAGCTCTGCACATAGACAGGGCTCAGGTCTGGCCAGAGGCAAGGATTTTGACAGCCAGCCCATTTCCCACAGCACCTCCATGCCTCAGTTTTCCCATCAGGTGGTTCCTTTCTTTGAGGCAATGTCTTGCTATGTAGTCCAGGCTTTGTCTTGAACTCTGGATCCTCCTATGTCTATCTGCCCAGTCCTGGGCTTATACGTGTGTTCCACTATGCTCAGAAAGCTATTTGCTTGCTGGAGAAAGTCATCTTCTTCTATGTTTTCTATAACTGTGTGCCTAATGCTGTCCAGCCCCTGGGAAGCCCAGCCCTGGACCCTCCCTCTGTTCTCTCCCTGCCTCCTGGGTTTTGGCTGGCACAGGGACACCCTTCCTCTTCTCACCGCAGCCTGTCTCAGGGGCCGATTTCTGTAAAGCTGCGATTACAACTTGTGTGTTCCTTCCTGCTTCATGTACACTCAAGCCATCTGGGAACAGATCACAGCAGGGAGAGAAGACAAGCAGCCAGGCAAGGAAGAAGCACTTAAGTCCAGGCCTCTGGGAAAGTGCCCCATTCGGGACAGCTGAGAACTTTCCTGCCTGTGAAAGGCCTTCTACACTTTTGCTTCTGGGGCTACTTGTACACCTCAGGTGGTAAACAGATTTACCCATGGTGTTCCAGTGTGAGCACTGAGTGGTGAGGGGATAGATAACCTGGAGGAATGATCTTTCCCGTTGCTCTTTAAAATTACTAGTCCAAGCCGGCCTGCAACCCTGGCTCTTGGGAGGTAGAGCAGGAGGGTCAAGAGTTCAAGACTAGCCTCAGCTATACAGTGGGTTCGAGAAACAGTTTGGCTTGCATAAGACCCTGTTTTAAACAGAAGAAACTTTCTCACTTACCATTTGGGGAGCCATAATCTGCTTCTGTTAGTACATTGCTGTTAGTGCAACATGTGGTGGGACATGAACTAGACATCCCATACTATCTATCTAGTTAACACTGTTCTCCAGCTCTGCCTATGGATGGCACCTTCGTCTTCCTCTGTTGAATCCCTCTCCTTTACTGCCTGGTGCTTTGGATGTGAACACTGACCATCCTCTGCCTGGTACCCCCATAGTCTGCACATCTAGGTTTAACTTGAAATTGAAAACCCAGGCTTAAGAAAGGTTTAGATGGACATCAAGGTTTTGACTTGGTTCAAATCAAAACAGCCGCATGCTCTTACTTCTGAACTCTCATTTCCTTGGCAAAGCTAAAACACACACTATGCACACCTTTCTGTCACGTCAGCGCCCCACCTCCCCCACGTTACACATCCTACCTGGATGAGCTGGGTGCAGTATTGTAGATGTTTGACTATGGTGATGTCCAGGCTCTCATTTCCTGTGGTGAGCGGGAGTGGGCTTCCTGCCACACTGGTCCCTACACCTGTGTCTTCAGTCAGAGCTTCGCTAAGGTGACCCCTGGCTTCCGGGTGAACTGACCTGTAACTGAAACAGGAAGGTAGGTGAAACACGAGCTCTTTTTTTTCTGTGCACAAACCACAGGCCAAGTTTAACGTGGTCCCCACTGAAATCTGTCCTTCCCTGGTTTGCTCTCAAAAGCAGGGATACCTTTCTAAATAACTTATTTCAGCTCAGTTGCCAATTTGCCTAAGTATCAAAAGACCAGGCAAACAAAGGCTGCTGTTTGCCTTCTGAGCACAATGAGCTCTTTGTGAAGTAGCTTCCCTGAGAAGGCTTTGAACTGTGCCCTCATTCTGCACCTGCTGTGCTTGCCCACCCTGTGGGCAGGGGTTCTGCCAGCTTCCCTGGGAATCAACAGTCCTGTTTGTGGGCTTCTATGAGTGATCCCATTAAAGAGTAATCTCGAAGGCTGGCTCAGCGGGTAAGAGCACTGACTGCTCTCCTGAAGGTTCCGAGTTCAAATCCCAGCAACCACATGGTGGCTCACAACCACCCTTAATGAGATCTAACGCCCTCTTCTGGTGTGTCTGAAGTCAGCTACAGTGTACTTATGTATAATAATAAAAGTAAATTAAAAAAAAAAAGTAATCTCGCAGGCCTTGCCATGGCCTCATACCAACTGCTACTCTAAGACAAGGGGAAAAAAAGCTGCAGAGGGCTGCTGCTGGGTGACAGTGCTGTGACAGGCAGACACCAGGAGGGGAGTGTGGCTGTGCACCTCTCGGCTCTGTCCTGTTTCTCCTGCTCTCTTTAAACCTACTGTCACATTGTCTGAAATTACCCACTGTCACACTGTGAAGTCATACCATCACGGACACTCACATTATAAAGTTTCATTATAAAGTGTTATCTAATTTTCTTTCTTCCCTTCTCTTTCTGAGACATGGCCCTGAGTTGCCTCGGCCCCACCTTCTAAGTGCTGGGATTACAGCTGGATTTCACTATGGCCAGTTTATTCTTTTTCCAATTGACATATATTTTGTTATATTTTATGTTTTCAAGTTTACAAATAAGTCTTTTATTTATTTGGGTTATTTGATTATTGTATGATCTGGGTACATAGATTTTTAAAAATGAATTTCTTTTCTTATTTATTTATTTATTTATTTATTTATTTATTTATTTTTGTGACATGGTTTCCTTGTGTATCTCTGGCTGTCCTGGAACTTGCACTGTAGTCCGGGCTGGCCTCTACCACACAGAAATCAGCCTGCCTCTGCCTTCTGAGTGACAGCAGCATGTGCCACCACTACCCAGTGAATTCCTTTCTTTTTAAATATAAACTTCATTATAAGAGCCTTGTAAATTAAACCATTATACACCAAAATTAACCAGACCTAAAGTCTATCTATCTCAATGAAGTAGAATAGGAATCCAGGTGCTGTGGGCTTTACACACAATGCAACTATTGTTTACTATTGAATGCATTTTTGTATGCACCTATCCATCACCCAAACTGAAAAATCCGTAAGAGAGGTAGAACTACAAACACCTACTGCCTTATCTGTTATAGCAAAGGACTGGCACCAAACTAGTTGACCATCAGTAGATGAATGGGCCATAAAAATAGCATATGTTATATACATATATGCATATTTCAACTCTGAAGAAAGATATAATCACAATATTTGCAGAAAAATGGATGGACTTAGACAATGAATATATAATACTAAGCAAGTTCATACAGTCTCAGAAAGAAAAGAAACTCACATGATCTTCATATGCAGAACCTAGCCAATAATATATACATAGATATAAGGAAGGACCGGGTACAGGTGATGGACACAGCTTTGAAAGAGGACACAAAGCCAATGGCTTTTCTAGCTCCGAAAGTGACATTCTTGAATGTCAATGAAATAATCTGTCATGACTGAAGGGATGAAACCGCCACACTGTATCTGTCTTTTCAATGTATTCAATGTTTACATCATGATGTTGTAGTCATTATAAGATGTTCTAATAGTCAAAAGAGTAGAATATTCTCCATTCAAGAAAAATAGTAAAAATAGAATTTGGGGGAAAAGGAACTTTTTGGTTGTTTGTTTTTTGAGACAGATTCTCTCTGTGTTCCCCTGACTGTCCTGGAACACACTCTGTAGACTAGGTTGGCCTTGAACTCACTGAGATCTGTCTGCCTCTGCCCCTTGAGTGCAGGAATTAAGGCAAATGCCTCCACTGCATAGCTGTCACTTATTTTTATACTTTAGAATTATTTGGCATGCCTCTTCTATACGTTAATTCTGCTGAAATAAAAAAAAAACCTACTTATTATCATTTTGTGTTTGTGAGAGAGGGGCGCATGTGCACCTGGAGGTCAGAGGACATCTCTGTCCAGTTAGATCTCCCCTTCCACATTTGGGTGCCAGGGATCCAATTTAGGCTGCCATACATAGAATGTATAAAAGAGGTGATATTTTATAGCAAAAGCTAACATGTGTATGGAAAAGTTTAAGAGAAGAAATATTTTGCAAATTCAGCCAAGCCAAAAGAATCTCAATATAGCATGCAGAACTAACTATACATTAAATATTATATTTTCTACACTTCATTTCTTTTTACAGTTTGTTCAAGGAATATATTTTTGTCCTCATGCTTTTGTTTACACGCATGCACACGCACACACGCACACACATACTGTAAACTTGGTCTTACTTTGGAAAAGGAACCCTCTCCAGCAACAATAATAGCAGCCAACCCAAAAACAATAGCCCTTCACTGCTGGTTCTATAAGGCTGGACAGGCAAGTTTGCTGTGATCTGAAAACCTTCATATGTCACTTCTGTTGTAGCAAAGGTGTTTGTTTCCTAGAAGGCGGGCACTTGCCATCAAGCTTCTTTTGTTTCATTTGAAATCACAAAGTGGGCTCAGGATCTGGCTCTAAAAACGATGGCTTGGCTGGGCAGTGGTGGCGCACTCCTTTAGTTCCAGCACTTGGGAGGCGGAGGCAGGCAGATTTCTGAGTTTGAGGCCAGGCTGGTCTACAAAGTGAGTTCTAGGACAGCCAGGGCTACACAGAGAAACTCTGTCTCGGAAGGAAAAAAACCAAACAAACAAAAATACAAAAAAACAAAAACAAAAACAAAAAACCCAAAAAAGAACGTTGGCTTGGCTGCAAGAGACACCATATGGAGAAGGTGACACATTTTTCTACCAGGAGAGACATAGGTCAAAAGGAGTGCCAAGCCTCCATCTTACATTATAGGGAAACATAAGCTTGGCTTTGGGATGTGCACCAATGATTTCAGCCTCATGCAGAGATGAGTTGTAATGAAAGAGGGAAGGATGCTGGGAAAACAGAGCTCAGCAAACTGAGGGCTTTGGAAGAACAGAAATTACACAGCAGGGACAGGGTGTCAAAGTCCGGCCACCTGCCGTGTAGACTCTTCACCCCACCCCACACATGCCTGTGTACACGAATCACACAGATGCTTCTCGGAAACAAGAGATGTTGGTGTTCCCTACATAACCTCCAATAGGTCACAGATAATTAGAAGCTGTACTTAACCATTAAAAGGAAGTGCGTATCAAGTCATCCGCAGGTGTGCTCAACCTTTTGACATTTTTGGCTCAATATTGCACCCTACAAAGTCCATGCCCAAGAACCATGCAATCTTGATACCAACAAACCCCACACAGCATGCTGTAGTGTCTTAAGTAAGTTTATGATTTGGTGTTGGGCAGCACTCATGGCTGTCTTGGGCCATATGTGGTTGGACAGGACAGCAAGGACTGCACCCTCTTGCAGATGTGCACTGGGCCAGCCCTGCCAGTAGCAAAGGGTGACCGCACCAACTGTGATGGGGGTGGGCAGGAACACAAGCACACGCTGCCTTCACACTTACCTACTCTTCTCAGTCTCAGTATCTGAAAACACGGAGTCTGCGCCTCCTCCAACGTGGCAGACGTCATCGCCATCCTCTTCCTCTTCGTCAAAGTCAGAGGTGTTGAGGAAATCAAAGCTTTCTAAAGCACTCTCAACCGTCAGACTTAGGCTGGAAGACCTGCTGCGGCTGCCAGCCGGCTTGCACTGCAAAGGCAGAAGGTACCAAGGAGACCAATCAACACACCAGGGGCACTGGCAGGACTCATGGCACCCGTGGGAAACGTGACACTTTCTTACAGTTTTCCAAGGCTTTATTTTTCATTGGCGTTTAGTTTTCATCTTGAGACAAAAGAATTACAACCACAGAAACAATGGCACAACATTTGTGAATTGTTCTAACAGAATTGAGAAGGAAGGATAGAAGATGCAGGACTGAAGGTTAAGTCGGTCACTGGGGGGGGGGGGGGATCACTGAGAGTCACTGAGTATCACTGGGGGTTTTGGCAGACTGACAGATCTACCTCTGTTTGAAGTTGCATTACTATAAAAAAATGACATCCTGAAATGACTATAAAACAACTTTAAAAAAAAATGACAACCTGAAAGTCTTGGGAAACAGAAGTGACATGTTCCTTTGGTGTAGAGCTCACCACCAAATCAAACAGAATGAGCAAGCTGGGTACCACAGCACTTAGCAGCCCCAGGCATGCAGGAGGTTGAGCTGAGAGCTCCATTTGATCTCATGCATTCAAGACCAGCCTAGTGAATATAATATAATATATTCTTAGAAAAAAATTCTTCTTCAAACCAACCCAGCAGACAAATTTTAAAAGCCACGGAGTCACTGCTGACTCTTAACCAGAACCAGTCTCTGCTACCAAGTGACAAAGTGCCATGCCTGGAGCTCTCTGTCTAAAGTAGGCCCTAAAGAATTGACAAAAATGAATTCCAGAAAAGGAAACTGCTCAAATACATCTGCCCTAGGCTGCTTTGGCAGGGAGCCCTGCATCACCATGTTCCATTCAAGGATGCTTCTTTTTCTGAGCACGGAGAGGCAAATGGGTGACTTGGGCATGATGGGACCATGATCCTGATTGCTCTGGAGGTGAAAGGCACAAGTCCCATCACCCCTCCGGGCAAGCCCTGGAATTATGGGGACAAGTTCCTTCTACAGCAGGTTCCAGGACAGAAGCCAACACAGAAGCCTGCTATGTGGCTGCTATGCCAGTGGCTTTAGCCTGGAGAAAGAAAAGCATATCCACATATTCAAGAGGACGTGAGGTAGGTTGAACAGGACACATCTTACAAAGAAGACACACTGCGTGTCCTCTGTCTGGCTAGGAGGATCCCCTTGCAGATTCTTAGCACAAGGTAGGAAGGGCCTTGCGGGGATCTGTCCCAGACACTTGGGATGACACAGAAGCACATGGGAAAATGTCCTTCAGTCTTTTAGATCACGGTTGTCTCATTCACCCTCTGTGATCTCCATCCGGGAAGCAGCATCATTGAGTCTCTGATCCTTAAGATGTTTAGCATCCTAGGAATGCGAAGGAGGAAGAAAAAGAGAGAGCTGTGTCTGGCGAAAGCCACTTGCCCCAGACCTAGCTGCCAATTGATGCTGGTGATCATCGTCAGGGAGAAAAGGGAAACTGGTGCTTATTAGGCCTGTCTTTTGAGTCTCCTTTCTTTTCTTTTTTAAAAATATTATTTACTTATTGTAATTATATAACAATACTGTAGCTGTCTTCAGACACAACAGAAGAGGGCATCCCATCCCATTACTGATTTTGTTGTTGTTGTTTTATTGTTTTTTTTTCGAGACAGGGTTTCTCTGTGTAGCCCTGGCTGTCCTGGAACTCACTCTGTAGACCAGGCTGGCCTCGAACTCAGAAATCTGACTGCCTCTGCTTCCCGAGTGCTGGTATCTCTCTCTCTCTCTCTCTCTCTCTCTCTCTCTCTCTCTATATATATATATATATATATATATATATATATATATATATATATATATATATATATATATATATTTTAACAGATGATTGTGAGCCACCATGTGGTTGCTGGGAATTGAACTCAGAACCTCTGGAAGAGTAGTCAGTGTTCCTAACCACTGAACCGTCTCTCCAGCCCTTAAGTCTCCTTTCTTAAGTCAGCCCTCTGTGTAAGAAGATCTTGTACACAGCTCAGTGATGACTTCAAAAACTGGTCACAGCAAAAAGACAAGTGGTTGAGGATTTCACTAGAATGGTGTTGGGATAGTACTGGACAAGGGCAAGCTGAGCCAGAAAAGATTCTGGGATCACCAAGGTTTTACAAGATGGATGGATAATGAGCTCAAAGTATCCTAATGAGCTGAGCTCCTAATCAGTACCTTAGACTGGGTTGGACCCTTACCCCTCGGAATGAAGACTAAACCCAATCACTGCCTTTTCTCAGGGCACCTTCTTTAGAAGGGTCAAGTGTGTGCTTCAGCTTTTTGAGATGAACACCTTTTGATTGACAGGGGGTCAATCATGCAGATGAGATGCACAACGGAGTGCCATCCAAGTGTTCTCCATGTTTGGGCTCTAGGTGTATATTTTTGGGCTGTGTACTACAGAGAGCAGATTCACAGCGCCCTCTCCTGCTTCTCAGAGGTTCTCTTTAGAACGGAACTCTGGTGAAGCCAGAGGGCATAGAGTGTCAGAGACATAATTCATCATTTCCTCAGACACAAACCTTGTCTGTAGCTAGGTCAGTATGAGCAAACGGAGAGAAAGGAGATGGTCAGAAAGTCTTGAGAGTATAGCTCCAGATGTCACTGCAAAGGCCACAGACAACCATCTTACAAAGGGACAAGGGGCCTCTTATGGACTGGCTCTCAGTTGCTGAAGGTAAGTGACCAAATACTTAGAGCAGGGACACAAAGGTCAATGGCCCTGTCATCTTGTCTCCCCATGCTGCATTTAAGAAGAGTTTCTACCTGTATGTCAGGTATAGACAGCTGCATTCTGATGTAGCCATGGTGACACCGTCATTATGATATCCTCCTTGAGTGGGCATTAACTCTCCCTCCTGCCTTTACACCTACGCCTTATCTGGCCACCAGGGACAGAGGAAACTGTCTTTGTTGGATTTTTTTTCTTTTTGGTTCCCTGACTTCTAGTACATGAGCAAAGGTGAGTTGTTGCTGATTGTTTTGAGGTCTCAAAAGTTTGCTGACTTAGGTTAAATTCACAAGGAGCTACCCTTAGCTGGTGGCATGGTGAGAAGAGAGGATGACTCCTCACCTTGGGGCTAACTTCCCCAGTTTCCATGGTACCCACAGAAAGATCCTAACCAGTAGCATCTTTGAGACCATGATGAACAAATACCAGTATTTCACATTTAGACTTCATACGTGTCTGGAGATTCTGGGGTCGGGTTGGGGATATGTATGTACTACATGAAGAAATACATGCATGTGGTGTGTGTGTGTGCGTCTGTGTGTGTGTGTGTGTGTGTGTGTGTGACACACAAGGCAGAGGTCAACCTCTAGTGTTGCTTTTTGAAGTTCCAACTTGTTTTGAGTCAGGGTCTTTGCCTGGCATGGAACTCACTGAGTTGACCAGACTGGCTGGCTAGCAAACTACAGGAGTCCACTGGCTTCTGGAATTTCTGGCATTTCAAGCCATGCCTGGCTTTTTCTATGTGGGTTCTGGAGGCTGAACTCAGGTCCTCCTGGTTTTATGGTAAACTCTTCCCAGTTGGGGTGCAGGGCCATACTGACATAAGGCTTTCCTTGAGGCTCTGATGTATGAAGAAGGAATATAGTTTCCTTGTCTAAAAGCAGGAAGCACTTGGCAGGGCCAGCAATGGCCTGGGCCTTGAGGGAGCTGGAGCTTCAGATCCTGAGACTCCAACGCTTCCCTACTAAAGGATTATGGGTATCAGTCCTAAGGCCGCTTGCTGTGTGCTCAGCCTGTGACTCACTTGACATATCCTGTGTTCCCTTCATGCAACATTGCTTGGTTAGCTTCCTGCTGACTTTGCCTCATTGTATTAGAGTTTTCCTCTAACTCTGTTCCATTTTTTTTTCCCTCTGAAAATTGTATATGAGATGCTGTGCTTCTTTAAAAATGTACTTGGCATAAGACACAGCTTGTGTGAGACCTCTTGACCTCAACTTTTCCTACCTTCTTTATCTTATCATCCCCCAGGTCCTTCCTCTCGGGAACCTGTCACTAAAGCATGACTAACGGTCAGATCACTAGGCCACTGAGCCATCACCCTATTCCTAGATCCTCTTTTTAGAGTTTATAAACCAACTCCTAATCCATTTAGCTAAGCTGATTTATTGTCAGAAAAATAAAAATTGATAGATATAACTGGAATTAAAATATTACCTCCACTTACGTAGCAGGTATACACTGGTCCTGTGACAGGACAAGATTTGTTATCTTAAATGCAATGTTGGTTTAGGATGCATTTTTCCAAACTAAATCAGATTTTGGTTTTTTTTTTTCTCCAGAAAGGTACTTACTTTGAGAACATCATCCAAGTGAGTGACTTCTTGGTTCAGATCCTGGAACTCTTTGTACTGCTTCTTGTGTGGGTCTAATGCAAGGAAGAGTCCATTGAAGGCATCTTCCAGGCTGCCATCCAGAAAGGACCGGCCAGCCTCAGACTCGCTACCAACAGAGCCTTCAAAGAAAAGCTTGTCAGTAGTGATGGGCCCCTCAGCCGAAGTGAGCCTCTTCACCAGTTGCTTTGTGATGTTTCCTTCAAAAGTGTCCAGCTCCACGGGCTTGAGCTCAGAGGCCTCATCTGATTCCTGCAGGAGAGCCTCGGCCACACCATTCTCCAGAAACAGGCTCTCGGTACCAGACCTTGTAGCCACACCCGGCTTCCCGGGCTCTACCGTATCACTCTTTGGGTGGGACTTGGGCTCATGGTCCTCACCCAAAGAATTGCTGGAAGACGCTGAGCTGCTGTCCTCAGTGCCCTCATTTTGTGAGGACAGGCTGCTGTGGGTAAGCTCTGCGGGGGTGATGGTAATCTCTGGATGGGTTGAGTGTGAACTGGAGGGGGAGGTGGCTGAGCTGGAGGTGAAGACACAGTCTCCATCCTGCAGGTCACTGAAGCTGAGGGACAGTGGCCTTTTCTCCTCTGCCGCCTTTCCACTCTCAAAGATGTCATCTGGCAGATTTGACTGTGGAGAAAGATAGGACATGATACATTTGGCATGGTTCATCTCTAGTCAAGAGGGGAGGCAATTAAGACGAAAATGCTTTAATGTTACCAATTTATTTGATATGTGTGTGTATGCAGGCAAAGGGAAAACAAGCCATTAAAAATGGTTTCCATTGTTGGACCTAGGTGAAAGGTCACAGTGCTATTCTTAGGTTTGACATTTTTCCCATGCACTTTGAGGATGAGTGGGGACGCTCGCTGCTTGTTTTTATGAATTCCAGGATCTCACAGTACTTGGCAGCCATCATTAAGAATAACACTACCCATCTTTTTCTTTATTATTATTTTTGTGTGTGTACAGTGTGTGTGTGTGTGTGTGTGTATCTTAAAAGACTTTGGAATCCCATGTTCTTTTGCTCCAAGGATATTTGTTTGGCTTCAGTTCACAACAATTATCTTTTGAAAAATATCTATTGACAAAGTTTGGACTTTTGAAATTCGTTTAGCTTCTGTGGAAATAAAAGAAAGACACTGAAGGGTGGGACATCTGTTCCATAGAAGGCAAGCCCTGGGGGGAGGGGAGGAGGAGGTGGAGGTGGAGGTGGAAGGTGTGGTGGGGTCTAAGTCTCTAAGTCGAAGTCTCTGGAAATACAGCTCTCTGTCAAGTAAGGCCTGCCTCTGGTTGACTTTGTGCTTCAGGAAGCTCTGAAGAGAGACAAGCAGGCAACTGAGCTAGGGCGATACCTCAGTGGGTAGACAGTCTGCCCAGCATGTGTGAGCCCCTGGGTTTAATGCTCACACAGGAAGAGATTTCCAGATAATTAAGACAACCAGTTTGCTCTCATGAGCAGAGCAACTTCAAAGCAAGCACCCCTTGCACTGTCTTTCTTCAGGCTGGTGTGTCCAAACTTTTGACACCATTGTATGACATTGTCATCTACAAACTTTACAAAATTCATATCTTGAACTTCCCAGCTGAGTCTTTAAAATTGCAAAAAAAAAATCTGATGATGCCTTAACTAAGTTTACAGTTTCATGTTGTGTTGTGTTTATAAGTATGTTGCCTATAGACAAGGCTTTCTAGGTCTTTGAAATTAGCCTCTTAGAAACTGTTTTTTTTTTTCTTGGTATATTCCAGGTTGAAATTGTAAGTTTTATTTTATTGTGTTTTGTTTGTGTCTGTATGGATGGGGATAAACGTGGGTGTGGAGGTCAGAGGACAACCCTGGGTACTGGTCACTGTCTTCTACTTTGTTTGAGCTATGGTCTCTAGTTCATCACTGAGCATGGCAGGATAGCTGACAATGTGAGCTTTTCATAATTCTTCTGCCTCAGTCCCCCATCTCACTACAGAAACACCATTGGGATTACAAACATGTGCACCACCATGTCCAGCTTTCTGTGAGTTCTGGATAACCAAGCTTAGTCTCTCATGCTTGCATGACAAGTGCTCTGTGTGTCTGTGTCTGTCTGTCTGTCTGTGCTTGTGTGTATGCTAAGGTATTCGTGTGGAGGTTAAGGGACACCAGTGACTGATCTAAGGTGGCTAGGCTTGTGGTGGAAGCACTTTTACCCACTGAGCCACCTCCTTGGTCCTCCATATCGGACTTTTGAAGAACAGCCATTCCTCTGTGTCCTTTGATTCTAAACATTGCAGAGTCAACCAACCTCAGATGGGAAATCCTTGGAACACATACAGACTTTTTCCTTGCCATTATCCACTATGGCAGAATAACTATCTCCTCATCAGTTACCCTGTGTTAGAATTCATACGTTAGCTCATAAGGAGATGATTAAGTACAGGGGATGTGGGGTATATATAGGGTCCATTCAATCATGGCGCCATTTGATATAAGGGGCTTGATCCTCTGGGGATTTGGGTATCTGATTGGGTCCCAGCATCAATTCCCTATAGACACTAAAGGATACATGGTAAGTGTTAAGCTAATGCCTGTTTTGATTATATATAAAAATCAAGAGTTTTCACAACCATGGTAGAAATGGCCCCCATGAACAATCCCAGCAAGTGAATAGAGGGAAGCCGAAGGACAGAGGCTGCTTTCTGCTGAGCTCTCCCAGGCTACAGGCTCCTGGACACTTCCTCCTCTCCAGTCTGAGTTCCTCCCTCAACTTTCACATTCGGTTATACCCTTACACCCCGAGTAAAGATAAATGGGAAAGTTTGGGGAGCTGATGGTCAAAGGATCGGAGTACTAACTGTTGGGCCATCTCTGAACAACCCTTAGGCCCTTTACGGAAGGCACAAGTTCCTCAGAAGGGCCTGTGTAGTCTCGCCTGTATACACCTCTTGGCTGCATCAGGGGTGGAGCTGCTGACTGTACAGAGGGCTGGGTGGCCAGGGTCAATTCGCACTTAAGTGACAAATACTAAGTTGTACTACGTTCAGATGCCCTGCTCACAGTCTATGAAGAATGCACACCTGTGAAGGGAGATTTGCATACAGCCAAATGTTCCAACAGAGCTGTGTGTGCAAATCTACCTGGCTAGGTGATGGATGACCTTGCAAACTTTCCACACTGTTTGGAAAAAAATTCACTACCCTGTGTAACAGCAAAACCATTCCACTGGCTCCCCAAGATTGCTTACCTCCTTTCTCTCAAAACAGTCGGCTTTTATGGCACCAATCACAGAGATGTAACCTCTCTTTGAAGCTTAAACTACAAACAGTCACAGTCTCACAACACCTTGCACTTTGGCCTTCAGGTATCGTAATCATCAGGGACAGAGGCATAGAAGTCCTTACCCCTTGACTAGGTTGATTTTTACCTTGGTTCACAAAGGATGTATTTGGAAGTATGCCATGAGACCAAGGTCCTAGCAAGTGAAAAGACGGTTCTAGAACCCTGCCATGGAGATTGGTGAGGTAGAGGACAGGAGGAGGAGTTCTGAAAAGAATGTGGGGTATTTGCAGAGCCGTGGAACATACAGAAAGGGTGGAGTGGAAAGGGAGAAGTGGGCCTGGTGCAATGGGCTTTGAGCAAATGGGAATGGCTACCCGGAGGGCCTTTATGTTTTCCCAAATACTACAGGAAGTGATCCAGTGTTTTCTAATCTTGTTTAAATTATGCTGTTCAACTTCTAGCGATTGATTCTCCATGATGGCTGATCTTCAATGTCAACTTGAGTAAACTAGAATCACTGTGGAAACATTTGCCTATGAGGACATTGGCAGAGAGGTTTAATTGAGGTGAGAAGACCCACCCTGAACGTGGGTGGCAGCATTCCACAGGACAGGGCTCAGACTGAATAAGAGGAGGGAGGGAGTTGAGCGCCCGGGTTCACCTGTTTCTGGACTGCTAACACTCGCTGATCAGCTGTGTCAGAGGCTCACCACCCTGCCTTCCCCGATGTGGCCTCCTTAAATTGACTCTTGTCAGGTATTTCGTCACAAGTGGCAAGTAACATCAGCATTCCTGTAGCCCTCCAAGGTATACCATGTGAGCGTGGATAGCCATCAAATCCACAAATGGTTACTTGTACAAGTGTATCAGACTATTGGGTTTTGGTATTATTTTTATTTTAACACATTGTTCCATACATTCTTCCTATTTTCCCCAGAAAGTCCATGAGTATTTTCGTTGTCCTTTTTACCTTCATGAATGACATACAATTATTGTTGTTATTAATGTATTAGCCAGAACTTCTTTACTCTCCTCTCAAGATAATTAAAGGTGACATTTATTTTTCAGACGAAGAGCAGAGGATCCCTCATATGTATGTGTACTTGTCTGTGTATTCTCTTAAATATAATATGTAATTCATAAAAATAGGTTGCCTAGGACATTTCTATGAATTCCAGGGCTTCTTTTACTAGAGCAGGGCAGAATGGACAAAAAGAAGCAGCTATGGCAACGACGTTGGCTCAAATCCTTCTGAGTTGCTGAGTGCTGGCTTTTGCAAGTCTGAGGTCAGTGGTAAACTGAAAGCACCATCTTTCCTTTCTGTTTTCTTTGTTCCCATAGGAGCTCAGCCCCCGGAGCTAACATAGAGTGGAGGATGACCTTGAACTCCCTGTCCCCTTGCCTCAACTTCCGGAGTACAAGGTTATAGGTGTACCAGCACATCTGGTTCAGGTGGTGCTGAGTTTAGAATCCAGGCCTCAAGCACTCTACCAAACTGAGCTATATCCCCAGCCCCAATACAATTGTTTAAAAACAATTGTTTGTTTTTAAGAGTGAAAATCTTGTTACCACAGAGAAAAAAAAATCACAGCATAAACCCAGGAATTGTTGGCAAAGGAGGGCAAAAGAAGTTGCATGCAAGACCATGCTTCCCACCCCAAGGACAGGACAGTTCTCATAACCCAGCAAGCAAGACAGACAGGCAAGACACAAGAGACATGCTGGGCTGCATGCACAGGCTCCCTGGTGTCAAGCACCTCACTCCAGGCGGCCCACACTCACATAGAATTCTAGCAGGGCCTTGGGGTTCAGGCTGAGGGAAGGCAGGTCACCGACAGAGTGGTTGTGGTGCAACGTGGCAAAGAAAGTGTCTCGCAAGGCACTCAAGACAGACAGCCGCAACCATCTCTTCAGAAGTCAGGGCGAGAAGGGCAAGTTAGTGGAAAGAAGCAGGTTAATGGGTTCCCCTTGGTAGTTAGCAGGGCTCCACAGGGTCAAGCAGGCTTCATTCAAATACACTCGAAAAGATTCATGTCGTAGAATGCTCGGAAAACCTACGTGCCGTTTCCCATCTTTCCAAAAGTGAAGTCAAGTGGGGGAAGAGTCAGGCAGAGGAAGTCAGCCCTGTTCTCAGAGGGCCCAAGTGTCTCAGAACGTGGCATCCTTAGACACCACACTATTAGGGTGATCTCTAGGCTTCAGTTCTTTCCATGTGTTTATGAGTGTGGTATGCATGCAGGTGCAGATATGTAAGTGCATGTGCATATGCATAGGCGAGGAATCCATCAGGACTCTTTCAATTATTCTCCCATCTTATTCACTGAGGCAGGTTCCCTCATTCAAACCCAGAGCTCTATGATATGGCTAGTGTCACAGAGGCAGGTTCTCTCAATCAAACCCAGAGCTCTATGCCTTACAAGGTAGCCCGCTCTAGAGATTCCCATCTGAGCCGTACCAGGCTTGAGTCACAGGTTGGCCAGCACACCCACCCAGCGCTTACGAGTGTTTTGTTGATCCAAATTCTAGCCCTCAAGCTTGCATAGCAAGCAAGCACTTTAACTGCAGAGCCATCACCCCTGTTCTTGAAAGTCTCGGATGTGGGTGATACACAACTTCAAATTCTACTGGAACATCCCAGTGTTATCATTTTTATGCCAGAAATCACACTGAACTTACAAAGAAGGACTGGTCTTTGAAGGTAGGTGTTTCTGGGGTGCCCTGGCTGTACATGGACATCCTTCGCTGGAGAGCAGTTGTCTTGTTCCCAGGGCCCGACGATGGGGTTGTGTCCTCCACGTCAAAGGGACTGTAGGACAATAGGTACTTAGGTCAGCATATCTATTAAAATCACCTGTCATCCTAGAATGGGGAAATATGGTCTCTCATTATGACAGTATCGACTTAGTCCAGTGAGAATGGGCTACTTTGGACCAGCCTGGGTTATCAGAAAATAAACAAATGTGCAGCAGAAGACTGACTCTGGACCTGCTGTGGGGCCACAAAGAAGCTTTGGGTGTGTCTGTTTCCCCAAGAGTGTTAAGAGACACGAGTGGATTAGCTGCTGGATGTTGGGAGAACCTGTAAACACTCCTCAGAACTTCGTCTGGATGGACTCTAGGCAGGTAAGTGACTAGCAGACTGTCATTCAGCACTAAGGAAAACACAGTCGCTGGGGTTTCAGATGGACTGGTTGCTGCTCACTGACATCCCATCACCCATCGGGGACAGTGACCTTTGGCATGTTCATGAACCACCATAGATTGTGAGCCCAGAAAAAGCCAGACACGGGGTGATGTTTCTGTGACAGAACAGCGGCGCCTTGGCTGTCGCCACAGCTGACTTTGATTTGTAAGGGAGCCTTCCAACACAAATAGCAACATGGCGTGTTCACTCACAAGCCAAGGGCTGTGTCTTTTTCATCAGGTGACTTTTAAAAAGAAGATAAGAATCGTGTGTGTGTGTGTGTAGGGGGTTACAGTGTGCATGTAAAGCTCACAGGACAACCACTGGTCTCAGTCTTCCTCTTGAATCTTGTCTGAGATGGTGTTTCTTGTTCACTGCTGTGTCTAGCAGGCTAGCTGGCTTCATGTGATTCTCCTGTCACACTGCAGGAGTTCCGGGCTTACAGACGTATGCGACTGAGTCTGGCTTTACATGGGTTGTAGAGATCTAAACTCAGCTCCTCACACTTGTGGGGCAAGCGGTATCACAAAGCTATCTCCCCAGGCCCTATTTTATTTTACTTTTGGAGACAGGTCTCCTATGACTCAGGCTGGTCCAACATTTGCTATGAAACTGAGGTTAGCCTTAAAATTCTGGCCCACCTGCTTCCACCTCCCACATGCTGGGGTTACAGACATGTGCCCCCACACCAGGTTATAATAAAACGTTTAAAAGTAGGCAGTGGAAAAGGAGAGATACCTAGGCATGCTACCTGGTGAGCTTAAATGATTCTGAGTGAGCAGTTCAGGTGTGACCACTGCCCCACGCTGACACTGTGGTTCCAGCACTAGCCCGGAACAACACTAGCCATCGGCCCTTGCCTTTCCATGATGAACTTGAAAAACAAGGAACTTACTACCAGGTGATTTCCAGGTTCAGTTTGATGGTACCAAGGTCATTGATGTCAACAGCCACCACCTGGGGTCGGGCTGCAAACAGCTCTTTGGTCTCGCAGGTCACACTGCCTACCAGGATGTGAGTCGCCAGTCCTTTGAGTTCTGTGACCTGGTAGAGAAAGTGAGGGGAGAAAAAAAGGAATGTCTTATCTTCCTTTGTTTCTTAGTCAGTTGATTCCTTATTCTAGAAATACATCTGTCAGTTGTTTTTTAAATGTTACTTCGTTATAGTTACCTTGTCTCCGGGCTCTGAGAGCATCTCAACTAAAAGAAGCTTTGCTCACAAAGAGGCCTATGGGATGGAGGGTCCTCACCAAGGGATCATCGGGCCAGGACACCAGGAAGGAAGGAAAGACAACAAAAAGCAGGGACACACTGTACCTTGATCGAAATGAACCCAACTATGAGGGGCAGGAAGACGGTTTCTTCTCCATCCCAGCTCTGTTTACCATTCACTTCTATTTTGCCCTTCAGTTTCCACCTCTGCCGACCATACTTCATGAAAATCTGGGGTGAAGACATTAGGGAGCCTCCTGTTTCACCAGACTCCACCTTCCCTCCCAATTGCCCAGATCCAAGAGCCAGGAATCTGGCCCACACTCTTCATTCCCCTGCCCATCCAGTCTGGGTTCTCAGTGGAGCGCATGAGGAGTGTAGAGGAGTTTAATTTGTTGACTTGAAACAGAGTCTCACTATATAGCACTGGTTTACCCTGGAACTCACTAAATAGACCTGGCTGGTTTCCAACTCACAGCACTCTACCTGCCTCTGCCTCCTGAGTGCTAGTATTCAAGCTGTGTTGTAACAAATCTGGACCAGTTAAGGAGTGCATTCTGGTTCTCTAGCTGAGGGTGTGGATGTTTCTTTAGTAAAAGGTTAGAGCAGGGGCTGGATCATTGGCTCAGAGGCCAAGAGCATTTGCTGCTCTTGTGGAGGACTGAGGGTTGGTTCTCAGGACCCACATTATGGCTTATAGCCACTTTAATTCCAGTTCCAGGGAGATCCAACACCCTCTTCCGTCTTCTTCAGGCATCTCTCTCTCTCTCTCTCTCACACACACACACACACACACACACGGTGTAAAGACATACATGAAGGTAAGCACTCTCAAATACAAAATAAATCTACATAGGTATTTTCAATGGCGGTCATAGCTCTGTGTCAATCTGTCCACTCACATAAAACTTGTCTTTTTTTTCCCCCCCTACATCAGTCCATCAGCCATCGGAACTGGAGCTCTGCTGACCCCAGCTCCGTTAGAGAAGAATAAAGACCTGTCTCTGGTGATGCTGGTAAGGGTCGGAACCTTCCAGACTCTGGGCAGAGGAGGGCAGTTGGTGTGAATGGCCTCAGAGCCTCTGCCAGGAGAGGAAATTATTACATGCATGCTCTTTTGAAGAAGGAAGAGACAAATGGCCTTTTGATTTTGAGAAAGTTTTGGTTATTTTGTTTCTGAGACAGGGTCAGGATGTCATAAATAATAATCCCTTCAGATCTGAGCTACAGTGCACTTTATGAGTACATTTTTTTTTTTACAAAGAAAACTCTATAATCAGGTGTTCGTTATGTCCAACCTTTGAGTACAAGCAGATGACACTGTCATACAGAAAGTTCACACTCAAGAACTGTGCAATTGAGTGACCCAAAATTTTCACATACACAAAAACATCTAATGTGTGAAGCTTTTAATTTTGTGTCAGGCCACATTTATATTCTTGGCTGCATGCAGTCCCCTGGCTGACATGTCATTACCCCTTGCCTAAGATCCATAAAACCCCTTGCCTTAGCCCAGTTGTGACTTCCTTAGTCCTAGTCTTTGGAACAGATAAACACACCAAGGAGCAGTATCTAATAAACCTGCATTTATCTGCTTTTAACTAGGTCTAACCTGACCTGTATTTGTGTCCTCAAGAGAGAGAATAACTAACTAAGAGGCAATGATAAAGGTTGTAGGTGTTAAGAATTGTCTGGGTCTCCATCCAGTGGAAAAAAAGACAGCATGTTCAACAAATGGTGCTGGCACAACTGGCGGTTATCATGTAGAAGAATGCGAATTGATCCATTCTTATCTCCTTGTACAATGCTCAAGTCTAAGTGGATCAAAGAACTCCACATAAAACCAGAGACACTGAAATTTATAGAGGAGAAAGTGGAGAAAAGCCTCAAAGATATGGGCACTGGGGAAAAATTCCTAAACAGAACAGCAATGGCTTGTGCTGTAAGATCAAGAATTGACAAATGGGACCTCATGAAATTGCAAAGCTTCTGTAAGGCAAAAGACACTGTCAATAAGACAAAAAGGTCACCAACAGATTGGGAAAGGATTTTTACCAATACTAAATCTGATAGGGGACTAATATCCAATATATACAAAGAGCTCAAGAAGCTGGACTCCAGAAATTCAAATAACCCCATTAAAAATGGGGTACAAGAGGCAGGCGGATTTCTGAGTTCGAGGCTAGCCTGGTCTACAAAGTGAATTCCAGGACAGCCAGGGCTATACAGAGAAACCCTGCTCGAAAAACCAAAAAAAAAAAAAGGAGGTACAGAGCTAAACAAAGAATTCTCAAGTGAGGAATACCGAAGGGCTGAGAAGCACCTGAAAAAATGTTCAACATCCTTAATCATTAGGGAAATGCAAATCAAAACAACCTTGACATTCCACCTCACTCCAGTCAGAATGGCTAAGATCAAAAATTCAGGTGACAGCAGATGATGGCGAGGATGTGGAGAAAGAGGAACACTCCTCCATTGTTGGTGGGATTGCAAGCTGGTACAACCACTCTGGAAATCAGTCTGGCAGTTCCTCAGAAAATTGGACATAGTACTACCGGAAGATCCAGCAATACCTCTCCTGGGTATATACCTAGAAGATGTTCCAACTGGTAAGAAGGACACATGCTCCACTATGTTCATAGCAGCCTTATTTATAATAGCCAGAAGCTGGAAAGAACCCAGATGTCCCTCAACAGAGGAATGGATATAGAAAATGTGGTACATTTACACAATGGAGTACTTACTCAGCTATTAAAAACAATGAATTTATGAAATTCTTGGGCAAATGGATGTATCTGGAGGATATCATCCTTAGTGAGGTAACCCAATCACAAAAGAAGTCACTTGATATGCACTCACTGATAAGTGGATATTAGCCCAGAAACTTAGAATACCTAAGATACATTTGCAAAACACAAGAAAATCAAGAAGGAAGACCAAAGTGTGGATACTTCATTCCTCCTTAGAATAGGGAACAAAACACCCATGGAAAGAGTTACAGAGACAAAGTTTGGAGCTGAGACAAAAGGATGGACCACCTAGAGACTACCATATCCAGGGATCCATCCCATAATCAGCCTCCAAACGCTGACATCATTGCATACACTAGCAAGATTTTCTGAAAGGACCCTGATATAGCTGTCTCTTGTGAGGCTATGCCAGTGCCTGGCAAATACAGAAGTGGATGCTCACAGTCATCTATAGGATGGAACACATGGCCCCCAATGGAGGAGCTAGAGAAAGTTCCCAAGGAGCTGAAGGAGTCTGCAACCCTATAGGTGGAACAACAATATGAACTAACCAGTACCCCCAGAGCTCGTGTCTCTAGCTGCATATGTAGCAGAAGATGGCCTAGTTGGCCATCATTGGGAAGAGAGGCCAATAGGTCTTGCAAACTTTATATGCCCCAGTGCAGGGGAATGCCAGGGCCAAGAAGTGGGAGTGAGTGGGTAGGGGAGTGGGGGGAGTATAGGGAACTTTCAGGATAGCATTTGAATTGTAAATAAAGAAAATATCTAATAATAATAATAATAAAGAATTGTCTGGGTCTTATGTGAAAGATTGTCCTTTCAGTGTTGGGAGAGGAACTGAGGGATGAAGGGTCATAATTGGTAGTGAGCGACATATGAGGATGGTAATAGTGGGGTGTATGGAACTGCCATGTTCCACATGTGGGAGTCAGTTCTCAGACTACCCTCCAGACTTTCTCACTGGCTCAAAATGTTAAAAGACAAACAAAGGAAAAATAACAACTGGACCCAGGCCTGATGGTACATGCCTGACATCCAAACTGAGGCAGGAGGATCACAAGTTCAGGTTTTAGCTTGAGCAACTTTATGAACTGCGGTTTCAGTAATAAAAAGTAGAAGTGGGGAAATGGCTCAGCATTAAGAGCACATACTGTTCCTGCAGATAGCCCAAGTTCAGTTTCTAGCATCTACAGGAAGCACAACTGCCCCAAACTCAAGCTTTGGTCTCTGTAGGCACCTGCATCCCGTGCACATACCTACACAAACACATATAGGCACCCCCTACACACACATACACACACACACACACACACACACACACACACACTTTTTAAAAAAGTAAAACATTGACTGAAGATGTAGCTCAATGGTAGAGCATTTGCTTAGCATGCACAAGTTCCTTGGTTAATAGTACCAGAACAGCAGCAGCAGTGGTGGCGGCGGCAGCAGCAGCAGCAGCAGCAGCAGCAGCAACAACAACAACAGCAGCAATCATAACTATAGCCCTTCAAGCCTTCAATGCCAACATGCAGACCAACACATTACTTACTTCATATTGATCTCCAGGACAGAGGCGGGCAAAGCCAGCCAGACCTGTAAACAAGAGATCGTTCTGTGAGTTGGAGAACACATTTCCTTTCTTTAGAGACACAATTTGTCATGGATTAAAAACTCATGTAATAATGTGAAACTGGAGAAGCCTCAGGTAACAGGTGTAGGAGCATCTTCAGAGAATAGCCTTTGTGGGGAGATACAGCTAGCAGGACGTGCCCCATAGGGTGGTGGGAGGAGGTTTCAAGGGGAGTCTGTTGGGTGGTGAGAACTCTGTACCTTTGGCAGATTTCAGGATCAGGGCAGCAGGACCAAAAAGACCTATTCTTTCAGTGACCAAAATATTCCCATGCAAATAAACTGGCTTCTTGGTTTTCCTGTCTCCCAAGATCTGTGACACTAGATACCTTCCTGTGAGTCCTTGTCCCCACACCTGTCGCTTGTCTGCAGCACACTCATTCCTGTTTCTCTCATTCTACTTATACAGCACAGAGATGCCACTGTTGATGCTTATGAACTTGCTAGAAGTAGACTGTCATGTACCCCACACTGGTGATTAAGAAAACAAACCGAGGGGCTAGAAAGATGGTTAAGCAGTTGTGAGCACCGACTGTTCTTCTAGAGTGCCTGGGTTCAATTCCCAGCACCCACGTGGCAGCTCACAACTGTCTGCAGCTCCAGGATCTGACACAGACATACGTGAGGGCAGAACTCAACTGCACATAAAAATAAATATAAATAAATAAAAGAAAACAAACTAAATCCAATCAACCAACTGCCAATAGCCTGTTCCTTCAAAAGAAGAAGTGTGTCTTAGGATGATCAATGCTGCGATGAAACACCATGGCCAAAGCAACTGGGGGAGGAAAGCGATTATTTAGCTGAAGTGTCACTGTCAACATTCATCAGTGAATGGAAGTCAGGACAGGAGCCCAAACAGAGCAGGAACCTAGAGTCAGGAGCTGATACGAAGGTCATGGGATACAGAGGCTATGGAGGGTTTCTGCTTATTGACTTTTTCAGCCTGCTCTCTTATAGCACCCAGGACTCCCAGTCCAGGGATGGTACCACCCATGATGGGCTGGGCCCTTCCCCATCAATCACAAATTAAGAACATGTTCTATGGCTGGATCTTATGGAGGCATTTTCTCAAATGAGGTGCCCTCCTCTCAGGTGCCTGTAGCCTGCGTTGATTGACAGACCCTGTTAGCACAAGGTGGCTTTTCTTCCCCTGTGTCATCTGCAGGTCACTGTGGAGTGGATGGTTCCACTTGAGGCCTACCGCTTCAGCAGCAGCAACACCTTGTCAGAATACACGGCCGCTGCCCTGGGACAGCTCCAGAGTCCCAGCTTCCATTACCCTTTCCACCTTCCTATTGATATTTACCAAAAGCCCACTGTGTGAGGGTGAAAATATTAATGTACACTTTAGAATTGCTCACTGAAAAAAAATCTATGACATAATTGCAGTGAAAAATTCAGGACAGACGTTTTCCACTTCTAATCTTTGAGTCCTGGGGCAAGTTTCTCCCGTGCTTGTACGTGCTTGTGCATGTATGCACAGGCACATGTGTGCCTCATGTATGCACGGGCACATGGATGCCTATGCTTTATGCCTATGCTTGCAGATGCTTCATAGACCTTTTTTTTTTTTTTCTTTTTGAGATGGGATCTCTTACTGAACCTGGAAGTTGCTGTTTGCTTAGATTGGCTGGCCAGAAAGCACAGGGACCTACTACCCATCTCAATTCCCTCTTCCTTTAGAGGCCAAGTTGGGATTATAATCACATGACACGATGCCCAGCTTTTTATGTGGGCTCTGCAGCTCCAAACCCATATCCTTTTGCTCGCTTTATGCTGTCTTCCCTGCCCTGGGTTGTGTTTCTAGCAAACAAGATTTTACTCACGTAGACATAACAAGGATGATGTCCCACCGTGTGTTTTACCTTCAGTGAATGGCTCAATTTATCTCAAAGGGACAAATCTGCTTCTCATTGACCCATGGGCATGGTGATGAATAAGACAAATCCAGGGAAGCTTCAAAATGGACTCACCTCTTACCATCATTCGACACTAGATGGCAGCAGTTCACCAAGTTGGCATGCCTTTTAGTTGGCGAGCCCATGCATTTAGAAGCAGCTCTCCCTAACAATTAGAAGCTAATGAGCCACTCAGGAGGACCCACTGTAATAAAAGCAGGATTGGAGGAAGCGATTTTCATGAATAGTACTGGAGCATTTAGGTTTTTTCCCCCCACCTCCACAAAAACACATGGGAAAGAAAGCCCTGCTGGCTGGCTCTTATGAATCTGAAGTCCAATGTGCTAATTCTAACAAAACCCCATTTACCCTTTGAATACATACAAATTATCAGCTCCTGGTTAATCCACTACCTGTTTACATGTTGAGGTGACAATAGGGACCCCGCTTCGGGGGAAGCTGACTATGTACCATGATGGATAAGTTGACGATCTCCCTTCTCAAAATCACCAGAAATTTCTTATCACGGGAGAAGGAGGGCTGTGGTCGTGATGAGTTTTGGGTCTCACTGTCCATGGAATGAAAGCACCTTATTGGCATTCCTTATAAGGCATCTCCCAGCCTCTGGTGACAGTGATAACAGCAGAATGGCAGCAGGTAGGAGGAGTCAGTTTCAGCCAAAGCTCCCCAGGCGGGGTAAGCACTTCTGCTGGAGCACCAGCTATCATGGACTTTGGGGCCTGGCTGGGTTCTGCCAATTCTGGCCCGAGGCCCTGCTGGCATTTCTATAGCTGCAAAAAGCCCAGTGTTTTCTCAGCTGCTTGGTGGTAACTGTTGTATCAGCTAGGTTTTCATGATGGCCACTCAGAAACCATCCCTGAGTTCCCTCAGGTGGGTCTCTTTTGATCTTTTACCTTGCTCCCGTGTTAATGATCCAACAGCTCTTCCACAGCCTGACACAGAAATGGAGGACAGGGTGCTGCCCCCAGTGTGACTGTGGATAAATGATGTCCCCCGGCTCATGGCTGAACATTTGGCCACCAGTTGGGTAGCTCTGTTGTGGGAGGTTATGGAGTCTTTAAGAGTTAGGGCCTAGCTGGAGGGAATCAGACACTGGAGAGTGGGTTCTTGCGGTTTATAACTCTGCTTTGCTTCCAGCCTGTGTCTGGCTTTCTGATCCATTCTAACCCCTGCCTCAGCTGCCAGCCTCTCTGACTACCATAGCTCCCCTTCCCATAGTGGACTAAATCCCTCCAAATCTTAAGCCGCCACGGATCGTTTTCCTCTTAAGTTGTTTCAGAGAATTTATCACAGTGGAGAGAGGTTGCAGATACAACCTCATAGCTACCTACAGCCACACAGCTATAGAGCCTCCCAGCTACCTACAGCCACACAGCTATAGAGCCTCCCAGCTACCTACAGCCACACAGCTGCTCACCTGGCTCCCTGTGCCACTGGCTGCCTTTGCTCAGACTCGGTTCTGGTCAGAGAAGTACTCCATTGTTTCCCAGTTTTGCCATGACCTTCCTAAGAGTGTACCTCAGACTGTGTCTTAGTACTGGCCTTCCTGCTTCCTGGGGAGGTTTCCCAGTTCATCCTAAAGGCCATGGTGACCAGCTAGCACTGACCTCTGGACATGTGTCCTCCTGGAACTCATTTGAATGAGGTCATCGTTGGGGAGAAAAGCACTTTTCTGTAAGTCACGCAGTTCTTAGCTTCTTTTCTGATTTGGGGTCCTGAATCCAGCTGGGCCCGTCCAGGTTTTTGGAATCTGGCCTCAACCGCTCCCCACAGCACTTTTACAGAGCACAGAGATCACAGCAGCCCCCCGACAGCTTTGGGCAGCATCCCTGCCTTCAGGAGGGACTTTCAGTTTAGCTGTTCTAGCCAGAGGTTATTCAGGACGCTCTCTACACCCCCCCTCATCCTCTCCTCAGTGGGAACCTTTGTTTAACGTTTTTATTTTTTCTTTTCTTCTTTCTGTCTGTCCCTCTGCCCCTCTTCCTTCCTTCCTCTTCTTTCCTTCCTTCTCTCCTTCTTGCCTTTCTTTCCTTCTCTCTCTTTCTCTTTTTCTTTTTTAAAAATTTATTTATTTATTTTTTCTATGTATGGTGAGTACACAGTTGCTGAACAGATGGTTGTGAGCCTTCATGTAGTTGTTGGGAATTGAATTTTTAGGACCTCTGTTCACTCTGGTCAATCAATTCTACTTGCTTCGGCCCAAAGATTTATTTATTATTATATCTAAGTATACTGTAGCTGTCTTCAGATAGCGCCAGAAGAGGGCATCAGATCTCACTACGGGTGGTTGTGAGCCACCATGTGGTTGCTGGGATTTGAACTCAGGACCTTCGGAAGAGCAGTCAGTGCTCTTACCCACTGAGCTAACCCGCCAGTCCCCCTCTTTCTTTCTTTCTTTCTTTCTTTCTTTCTTTCTTTCTTTCTTTCTTTCTTTCTTTCTTTCTTCTCTCTCTCTCTTTCTCTCTCTCTTTCTCTCTCTCTCTCTCTCTCTCTCTCTCTCTCTCTCTCTTTCTCTCTCTCTCTCTCTTTCTTTTTCATTCTTTCTTGACAGTGTCTCACTGTGAAGCCTAGGCTGGCCACAACCTCACAATCCTCCTGCCTCAGCCTCAAGAGTGCTAAGATTATAGGCATGGACCAGCAGACCCAACTTAATTTTCTGTTTTCTTCTGAGACAGTTTACAGCTAGCTTTGTACTCAAATCCTCCTGCCTCTGCCCTAGCAACCCCTCCACCCATCCTGGGCTCAAGCATCTACAACAGTCTGGTCATGTGTTTGCTCATGTATGCCCACTGCGTGAGGATGTGCTACTCAAAGGTTCCCCTCCACCCTGCATCTCCAGACAACTGTGGTGTCCTGGGGTCATGAAGTGGCAAAGGCTGGTGTGCATAGCTTAGCAGCTCTTGTCCCCATGTCTTTATCATCACCATCTCGAGGACAACTGCCTTTCGGATTGTAGTTAGTTGTGGGGTTGAGCAAAAGGGAAGTGTGGGAGGGTGTGGCAGGAGGAACTTGGGGGTTGTCAGATCTGAGAAGGTGATGCAAGTGCTTGGTTTTGGGAACAGGAGTGGGGGGAGAGGTTGAGGTGTCTACTAATCAAACATAATGGACAGCAGTAGCTCATGAGAATCTGGGATGTCTTCTCACTCCTTCTGTGGAGGGAGAAAAGGACGGGGCATGTGTGTGCATGTGTGTGTGTTTGTGTTTGTGTGTTTAATCAGAGCTATAGTTTCTAGGTTTTTTTACTTTAGGAGGGTAGAGGTGATAAAAGTTGAGTTTAGGGCAACCAAGGAAGCATAAGAGAAAAGTGGGCAGAGGGACAGCAGAGCATATGGCTCAGGCATTCACTGTCTCAGCCCAAGTCACTCAGTTCACAGTTGGTGACCAGGGCATCCACCCATGACAGAAGCTTACTCCCTCCAGGTCTGAGATTTGGATTATGTGGGTGGGTGGGTAGTCCCTTCCCCATGCCATACCTTTCAGGTGCTTATGTTTTAGGCTGATGGGAATCCCTTCTCTAGTGAAAACTGGCATTTGATGGTTGATAGTGTCGGCTCAATTATTAGGACTTCTTCATAATGTGGCATTGAGGTGGTCGTGTACTGGCAGTGGTAATGGTTAATTTCCATGGTCAAACTGTTTGAATAAATTGCCTAGAAGTGGGTATGGTGGTGGCTGACTATAATGAGCAGAGTAAGAAATGTCTTTTAGACATGTAAAAATAGTCAGGATCCCACAAGACTGGGGAGTTTCCTGAGCCAGGACTACTGTTGGAGACGGAAACCAGACCTTTAGCTAAAATATGTCACAGGTGAGCAGATTTGGGGAGCTAGGCTAAGAACCATAGTTAAGAATTTAGAGTGTGAACCTTGTGTGATGACCCTCAGCATAATAAAATACAACGTTTGTCATGCAAACTGTGTATGCCTACCTTATTGCTCGAGACAGTGACTATAACCCTAGCACTCAGTGGGTAGTGAGTGGTAAGAATATCAAGAGTTCAAGGCCAGCTTCAGCTATGTAACAAATACTCCATGAGACCCCATCCAGAAAGAAGGAAAGGGAAGGGGAGGGGAGGGGAGGGGAGGGGAGGGAAGGGAAGGGGAGGGGAGGGGAGGGGGAGGGGAGGGAAGGGAAGGGAGAGACTCTGAGAATTAATGAGGTTTAACCCTTTGGACATGTCCATGAGGGTGTTTCCAAGATCTTTAGAAGTTAAGACACATCCTGAATGCAGGCTTGGATATTAAACTGAATAAAACAAACAAACAAACAAACAAACAAACAAACAAACAAACAGGAGTGGTGGTGAGGTGAGCACCAGCATTGTCCTTTTTCTGCTCCTGGTCCTGGGAAATTTGAGGCATCTCAGCTGTAGATCCCCACAGCCATGAGCTCTTTTATACCCTCCCACCATGACTAAGTGTCCCCCACTCAAGCCATAAACTACAACAAATCCTTTCGTCCCAAAGTTCCCTTTTGAATCAGGTATTTGTCATAGAGATGGGAAAAGTAACTTAATGTAGGAGCCAGGACCCCAGGATTCAGCTTTAAGTCTGATGTCAGCTTACTGTGTGGCCTCGGAGATGTCATCTAATGCTTTTTGGCTACTGGTGTCCACACATGAAATGGAAGAAATTATCCCTCTCATCAAAAACGGAAGCATCTGATAACAGTGAACATCAGAAATGACCTCAGCAGCCCTGTGTTAACACACGTGGTGACCGCAGTCTCCGTGTGCTGGCCTACATGCCCTGCCTGGGACGTGGGCAATCCTTGTGTTAACACTGGCAAAGAAACTCTGCTCTGTATGCTTGACTGCAATGAACCGGGCTGCTGACAGAACCATCCTGAAAGTTCAGAGAGACCTCTAGAACCTCCGTCCTGGCTGTGCAGATTCTGAACTGCTGATAGGGAGCATGGTCCAGAGTGGTTTTGAACCACGAACTCAGGTAGAGACCTAAATGGAAGCAAATGGACCTGGAAAGTTAGAAAGATGCAGATGTCCAACACGGGCAAGGCGTTATGTATGTGCTTCACATACTTGCCGGCTGCCTGAGGAGGTCAGAGAGGGTACCAGATCCCCGGGGACTGGAGTTACCAGTTTAAGCTGCCGTGTAGGCACTGGGAACTGAACCCACATCCTCTTCAAGAACCACTGGTGTTCTTAACTACTATGTCATCTCTCCAGCTCCACCCAGAACTGCTTTTAGAGGGGGTTTCCCCTTTTGACTCTTCTTATCACAGAGAGTGGGTAAGGTAATAATCCCCATTAGCGACTTAAGGATCAAACTGTTAAACAAGCAAATCAACCCAGAGAGAGGACTGCAGGGGCCCAGCTGCTCAGCTACAGTTAAATGAGCCAAACATGGGAGAGAAAAGGGCTGGCTGTGAGGCCACTGTCCCACGGCCCTGATGGGCACTGTGGACACTGCAGTGTGAGTCTCACCACGTCTAGATAGAATTCTCCTTTTTTTCTTTTGGGCTGCAGGTGCTGTAGTCTAAAGCTGGGATTAGAACAGACTCACAGCAGCAACATGGGAGTGGAAGGACAAATGAAATGATTGATGTGGCAGCAAGCCGTGGTGAGATGGGTCTGGTGAGACAGGTATGGTGAGATGGGTATGGTGAGACAGGTATAGTGAGATGGGTATGGTGAGACAGGTATGGTGAGATGGGTATGGTGAAACGGGTATGGTGAGACGGGTATGGTGAGATGGGTATGGTGAGGCAGGTATGGTGAGGCAGGTATGGTGAGACGGGTATGGTGAGGCGGTCCTATAATCTCAGTGCTTGGCCCATCATAGTAGGAGGATTGATTGCTGTGAGTTTGAAACCAGCTTCAATTACACAGAAAGATTTTGTCTTCAAACTAAAAAGAAGATATCCAAAGTAGATAAATAAACAGATGGCGAAATGACAATGTAAAGAGGCTGCCAGGTAATCTAGAAGGCTGGATGGGGGTCTGTGTTAGATTAAAGGGAGCCCAACTGCCAGCTAATTATAACACATGGACCTTGTGTGGGTCCTAATTGAAGCAACCCAACTCTAGGAAGCACTCGTGAGACAGCTGGGGATATCTGCCAACGAACTAGGTTAATAACAAAGACTTGCTAATTTCATTAGATGCGATAATGGGACAACGGGCTGAGGCACTGCGGTTACATTACGTAAGATGGCCCTATTCTTTCAGAACTGCACTGAAGTTTACAGGTGCTGATCAGTGGAGTGACATACTTGGCTTTTCCTCCTCTGGAGTTTTCTAGTTCATCAAAGGGAAAAGAAAAAGTGGCAAAGCCTTGGTGATTACTGAGTCGAGGGATGGATTCTGAGGTTTGTTGTTTCACTCATCTAATAGACACCATTTTCAAATGTGAAGGCAAGGTTCAAGAAGAGACCTATCAAGAAATCAGCATGAATGGAAGGCCCAAGGGCAGGCGACCCCATGTCTTTGCAATGACATGCCTTCTCATGAAGCTCTGTGGACGACATGGCACCTTTATCCCTCTCTGAACAAGGACAGATTACCTTTCATCTTGATGGAGAATTCTCCCAGCAGACTCTCCAACTCTGCTTCAATGGCACACATGTTCTGCAAAGAGCATAGGAAATGATGTCAGATCTGCATTCCTTTGCACGGTGGCACAAGGCGTCTCGGCAATGATAGCATTGAATGAGAGGCATGTTCCTGTCTTCCATGAGTACACAGTACCCGCTGCAGGACAGGCAGCACGACATACCGCTCCCGGTGCATGGGATAGCTGGGGCTTAGGTGGACAAGTTAGATGATATCAAAGTAGTCAGACATCTCTAGAGTGTGGATGTTCTAAGAACAGACTTGGGACTGTACAAAAAGGCGGTACTATTGTGACAGAGAATCAGCCATGCACACTAAATAGGAAGAGATCCACGCTCCAGGTTAAACATGCTGGGTCAGCTACTCTCTAGTGTGTGCCTGTTTCATAATATCATGTTATATACTCTGCATTCATATGTATCTTTTACTTGCCAAATTAAAAACAATTAAGAAAACAGTAATCAGGCTTGGTGGTATGTACTTGCAATCTCAGTGGCAGGAAGGCAGAGATGTCACCCTCTGGGGCTTGTGCCTGCAAGCCTAGCCTACTTAGAGAGTTCCAGACCAGTGAGAGACCCTGTTCTCTAAACAAACAAACCCCAACAAAATGGATGGTAGCGCCCGAGAGGATGAGAGTTGAGGTCTTCCTCAGGTTTCTATACCTGCCTCTCTATATCACACACAGACATGTGTACATACACACACAAAATTTTGGGGAGGGGGAGGGGGGGTGAGGAGCGTAGGAGTTTGAGTCTACCCAAGTAAGGCAGACTTTCAATGTGATGATATGAAGCCCCAGAATGAGCCCCTAGGTTGAGTAAGGGTCCCCTCCTCACTGTGGTGTTAAAGGAACGAGACACTCAAGGTTACAATACCCATTCTACCGCCCCAGTATCAGAGGACCTAATGAGAGCAGTTAGAGGTGGACTTCAAGTGTCATAGCCAGTGTCAATCTCTCTCCAGTGAGAGCTCCCTGCAGCTCAGCTGGGGTGAGCCTTGCAAGCCTCTCTACTGTAGTAAGCAGCACTGGGCATCTCTGCTTCTGCAAACCTCTTCCTCACGGCCAGCTTCGCTGAGGCTCAGGCCTGGGCAAGTTGCCATTCCGACAAAAGTGAGGCCACCTAGTGAACACCAACAGGCTCAAGCCTGTTCAGGGAGCTCTAGGAAGTCCGCAGGCTCCGCTTCTTATTTGATTCTTTGTTCGCTCAGCACTGTCATTCTTGTGGGACATGGGAAGAATGGCATTCTCTTTCCTGTAAGAAGTCCTCAGTCCTTCAGAGAGCTGGGCAAAGCAGGGGAGCATTTGCTCAGGTCTGAGCTCTGAGTAGCTTGAAAGCATTGAAAGGAGAATCTCAGCACTGCAAGTAGTTTGTTTCCTCAGAGCCTGGGGCCTCTCTGCAAGGGACCAGTTTCGAGACGTACCAGATGTGTCATTAGGCATGTTGGGAATGCTCCTACTGTCTTAAGAACTCAGGAGTCACTAGATTAATGGCTGAAGTCACCCATGGATGCAGCTGGGGATGAACACTGTTCCAAATGAGAAAATACTTGGAGACCCGCTACTGGGGATGCAGGGTGGATAAAATCACTTAGGGGTTTCAGTGCTTCGAAACTGTAATGCTTATTAGGGCTATGCTGGAGCCTGTAATTTGAGCCTGCTCAAAAAGCAGGTCATAGGGCTGGAGAGATGACTCAGTGGTCAAGAGCACAGGCTGCTCTTCCTGAGGACCCACGGTGAGTTTCCAGCACCTGTCCTGTGACTCGTTACTACCGTTATGTTATCGCCACAGCTCTCATTTATTTTGAGACATGTTCTTGCTATGTAGTCCTAGCTGGCCTGGTAGCCACTACTGTTTGGTCCAGGATGAGCTCAACCTTGCAGTAATTCTCCTGCTTCAGCCTCCGAGTGTTGGGGTTACACTAAGCCCAGCTTATTTTATAAATTTAAAAATATGCTTTGGAAAGTAGGCAAAGAAGGGCCTAATGCTAAATCATGAAAAGAGAAAGACTTATTTGGTTCAAGCAGCCCGTGGTGCAAACATAAAGGGATCCCAAGACAGATGCTTGGCTCGGTGAATTGCCCACTTAGACCCTGCTTGAGTCATGACTTCACTGATGACATCTGATCTCTGAATGAAGTCTCCAGGGACTGTGAGAAGGGCAGCTCTAACAATTCAGCCTCTACATGAAGGGCATGCATTAGTGTTAGGTGACCCCTAGGGGGTGAAACCCTCCCTGTCTGATGACACTTAGACCCCAGAGACTGTCAGAAACCTGGAAGATAACATTTCTGTTCATGGCTCTATATCTTGGATAAATCAATCTCTCTCTCTCTCCCTCTCCCCCCCCCCCCCACGCAAACACGCATAGGCACAGAACTGTAGGCAGAATGGAGTCCAATATCAAAACTGTATGTGGGCTAGCCAGTCATCTTATCATGTAGTCTACTCTTCCTTCAGGGCACACTACAGTATTTAGAAGTGAATTTAAATGATGAAATATTGGGCTTCATGGCTTAGTTTCGACAGTTCCACCATTGCCTTGCTTGGGGCTTTTTTTTTTTTTTTCATATATGAGGGGCGGGGCCTCGTGTCTGCCAGGTAAATAAATGCTTGCCCACTGACCTACTTTCCCAGCTCTTCTTTTACTTTGTTGTTCTTGTTTACATTTTGAGCCATAGTCTCAAGCATGGCCTGTGTCATGGAACGAGACTGCAGGATTTACCTCCGTGTATTCCTTGTAGCTGCGGTTGATCTCAGACAGACTCTCCCGGGCAGCCTTGCTGGCAGGGGACGTCCCGAAGGCTTGCTTCATTTTGCTGGCACCATCTTGGAGACGCCGTTGGATACAATAGGCTTCATAGAGCTCGTCTACCTGCCAGAACCCAAACAGGAAACAGATAAATAGCCGTCCTGCTTGAGAGAAGCCCAATAGGCTGTTGTCATGCCTTTAAAGATACACTGTATTTCTGTTCTGGAGAAGCTGAGAACTGTTTGTTTGTTTGTTTGTTTCAAAGCAGATTTTGCTTGAATCCTGTTTCCAAATTATACAAGTTGAAAATGCCCATTCATGTCTTTGAGGCTACCACCGGGATTGTTTAAATTGGCTTAAGCAGCTAGCCTAGCACACGCCTATAATCCCAGCACTTGAGAGGAGGGTTGTCGGTTCCTGGCCATTGAGATCCTGCCTCAGAGGGATGGGGGGGATAGAGAGGGGTTAAGGGGAGACACAGAGAAGTGGGGACATACTTTGGAAAATGTGTAGGTTTGTGCTGGACTGTGGGGTTAGACAATGAGGACAGGAGTCCCCTACATGTGGATTAAGCATTGGAAAGGTTCTAATTTTACATCAAAGAGAAAATGTGTAGTATGCAAAACTATTATCACTTTAAGAGGCATTATCAATAGATGATACCTACAACTTTGGAGTCGGTATTTTATCTATGCATTTGTGCATGTGTCTGTGAGTGTGTGAGTGTATGTGAGTGTACGTGTTGAGTATGGGTGAGTGTGTGTGAGTATATGTGTGAGTGTGTGAGTGCCTGTGTAAATGTGAGTGTGTGAGTGTGACTGTGTGTGAGTGTGTGTAGGGTGTGTGAGTGCCTGTGTGAATGTGTGTGTGTGTGTGTGTGTGTGTGTGTGAGAGAGAGAGAGAGAGAGAGAGTGTGTGTGTGTGTGCGCGCGCGAGTGTGTGTGCAGGAGCCAGAAGATGGCGTTGGCTGTCTTCATCTATTACTCTCAATCTATTCCTTTGAGGCAGGAGGGGTTGCTCCCTGAACCAGTAGCTCAGATTTTCCATAAGCAGAAAGCCAGCAAGCCTCACCCATCCTTTTGTCTTTGCCCCAAGTGGAGCTGGGTTACAAGTATTTTCGGAATACCCAGCTTGTGGCATGGGTGGTGGGATATCAACTCTGGTCCTCATGATTTGTAATTGTGCAGCAAGTGCTCTGAACCACAGAACATCCTCCTAAGCCTAGCCTCAGCCTGCTCTTGTTCTGTTAAAGATGGCTTTCTTTTTAATCATGTGTCTAATGTGTATATCTATGTGTCAGCATGTGTACTTGAGTGCAGGTGCCCTTGGAAGCTAGAAGGCAGCATCAAATCCCCTAGTGCTAGAGTTACAGGTAGTTGTGAAGCAAGGGATGTGAATTCTTCAAGAATAGTATGTGCTTTTAACCACCGAGTCATCTTTATAGCCCCAGGATTAAGCATTTAAAAAAAAATTTAAAAAATGAGGTTATTTACTGAAAACAATTTTGAGAATGCATGGATCAAGAGTAGAGAAAATTCAGGAAAGTTGTTCACACTTGTAAGATTGAAGTCCAACAGTGCCAGTTAATCAGACTTCATGTTCTCGTTTCTCCCCATCTCTCTTCCCCCTTCCCCTTCCTTACTTAATTCCTCTCTTTTTTCTAGATTTTATTTATCTATATTTTATGTGACTAGGTGTTTTGCTTGCATGTATACCTGTGTACTACATACATGCCTGGTATTTATGGAAGCCAGAAGAAGGTGTCAGATCCCCTGGAACTGGAGTTACAATTGTTTGTGAGCCAGCCTGTCAGGGCTGGGAACTGAACCTGGGTCCGCAGCATGAGCAGTCAATGCTCTTAAGTATGGTGCCATTTCTCCAGCCCCAAGACTTTCATTTCTATGTTCAGTGGAGGCATCTAGTTAAAGCCATCCAGTACCCATGTTATACTCAGGGTGGGCACACACTGGGCAGTAACTAAGAGCAGAAATACAGAAGCAGAGACAAGAACAGCACTGGTTACCTTACTAATGTGAAACTCCAGGCGTCGCATGTATCTCTCAATCGTTTTAATTTGCTGGAATTAAAAGGAGAAGCTTGAAGAACGAGCAGCCATTCACAGTGCGATTGATTAGGCTCCTTGGAGAACCTGCACCAGCCTGCCTTCCACACAAGGCCCACAAGCACTTCCTGCTTCCCTTTTCCTTCTGCCTTGCCCACTATTTTAGAGGTGTCCTAATGTTAATTTGAAAAATATTTTTCAAAACACTGACTAGCCTGAGAGATGAGCTTGAACTAATTAATTATGGTCATCCCATGGTAAACACCAAGGTGGCCAGTCTGTTTGATGTCTGGTGGAGCAGTATCATTTGGACTGTATCTAAGTGTCTTCATATTTTGCATGTTCTAAAATGAACTTCTGCACACTGAATTATACAATTGAATCTAGAGCTGGGGTATGCTTTATAATTGTTATTTGTGCATTGTGACAGCTGTCCGTTTGAGCTCACAGATACAGCTGGTTATGCCATTCCTGTGAGTTATAAATATTGTAACATGCATTTGATTTACTTGGCCTTTAAACTATCTCTGTGGGGAATGCCATGATTAGGTTAGGCACTGAAATAAATAAAGCTATGTATATAGAATAGCATGGAGAGTGACATTGTATACGACTAAAAAGGAAGACTCAAAAATCTCCCTTCTAAAAGGCCTGGAGAAATTCTCTCAATAAGAATAGATACTTTTCATGAAAAGGAAGAACTAGATATAACTGGAATCATTCCTTTCTACTTTTATATTTTTGAAACATTATGTTATGCATAGGGGTCATTTTACTGGCACATAACCAACTGTGGTATTTTCTAATCAGAGATGCCTCAGATTTGATGAAAAGGGCAGCAGCTACACGGTGAGGATCTCCAAATCTAAGGTCCAGACTCAGACACCAGAGCAAACCTACATCCTGGAGGCCTTGTTTCCCCCTCAGCTCTTTGGTTCTGTGGGCCCTGACGCTCCTGGAACCCTCCTCCAATCACCCTTTATCAGGAATCTTACTGTGCCCCAAAGGGCCTCTACAAATGTTTGGACATCTGCTCCAGGCGCAGAGCGTCATTTTTCAGTAGCACCCCAACAAAGGACGCTAGCCTACCTTGTCTAGGTCATACAGCACACCCTGAAATGAAAAGAAGATTTCTTGGTTATGACACATCCTCCTTGGAGATATTGCCCACTCTAATCAACGACTCAGCTCCCATCTATACATTGCCTGAAGGAATCACCAGCCCCACTAAATTCTACTGGATTTTTGGCATTCACTTTTAATGAGTAACACTCTGGGTTATTTGGGGTGCTCTCAGGAGCCAGCGTCACATGGCCTCTGTGATTCTACAGTTGCACCCTGTTCTTGTTGGCCTCTTGGCAGCTTGAAGGGTTCATAAACAAAACCCAAAAAGCATTTTAGTTTACAGGCCAGTGAAATGAAAGGCAAACACACATGCTAACCACAGCTGCCAGGTCTACAGATGCAGACTCCCCTGGGCTTTCCTGCTGCCTTGAAAAGTTAAGGTGCAATAAGGAACACTGTGAAATGAACAAAATCAGTGCTCACAAACTCATCAGAAGAGAAGACATTAGCCATACAGCATGGGTTCTAAGGGGGCTCAAGGGTGCTTTCACACTGGCCTCTTAGTGACCTTCCTCCCTACCTTCCCTGTCTGCCTCCACTGACTGTGGTGGTTAACTTTCAGTCAGGTTGACACAAGTCAGCCTCATCTGCAAAGAGGGACCATCAATTAAGGAAATACCATTAGATTGGCAGGTAGGCAAGTCTGTGGGGGCATATTCTTAACTAATGATTAATATGGGTGGGTCCTGTCCATTTTGGGTGGTGCCACTCCTAAGCACATGGTCCCAAGGATGTAAGAAAGGAGGCTGAGCAAGCCATGGGGAGCAAGCCAGTAAGGAGTACCCCTCCTTGGCCTCAGCTAATGGTCCTGCCTCCAGGTTCCTGCCCCTACTTCCCCTCTATGATGGAGTACACAGCCTGTGAGCTGAAATAAACTTTTTTTTTTTCCTGTAAATTGCATTTGGCTGTGGTGTTTGCTACAGCAACAGAAAGCAAACGAGGACACTGGCCTACATTTACAAATGGAAGATAAAGCGCATGTTCTCCTTTCTGAATGTACTAAGGAGATGCTAGGAAAACGGCAACAGATCATTTTGTTATATTATTTAGAGTTTTCTTTTAAAGATGTAATTATGTATCTTAGTATATGAGTGTTCATCTGCATGTATGGCTGTACGCCAGAAGAAGGCCTCAGATCACGAGCTGCCAAATGGGTGCAGGAATTGAACTTAGGACTTTTGGAAGTATTAATAAAACATTTAAAAGAAAAACATCTTCTTCTTCTTCTTCTTCTTCTTCTTCTTCTTCTTCTTCTTCTTCTTCTTCTTCTTCTTCTTCTTCTTCTTCTCCTTCTCCTTCTCCTTCTCCTTCTCCTTCTCCTTCTCCTTCTCCTTCTCCTTCTCCTTCTTCTTCTTCTTATTATTATTATGTGTATGTGTGTTTATCTGTTTGTTTTTTGAGACAAGGCTTCCCTATATGAGGCTGGCTATCTTCCTGCCTCAGTCTCCCTCCTTCTGGGGATCCAGGTGTGAGCCACTAGGCTCAGCAATTCTTCCTTCTAAAATACACACCAGGAGGCAATAGCTTTGCTCCTTGTATCTGTTTTCTTTAATGTTCCTCTCCTTCTGCCCCCTCACCCTCCAGTAAGTGAGGAGAGGAACTCCACACCCTCTACCCTGTGTTAACATCCTCATGACCAGAGAGATACCTACCAGGCGAGAGTTTCTCTTCATATCTTTTAATTGAGCAGTCAATTTGTCCAGCTCCGTCTGGTGAAACTCCAGGTACTCACTGCAAAGGTAAGACATCATAGTGAGCGCTCACTTCAGGAGCGATCTGGGCAGTCGCTGACTACTGGGGGTTAAGAATAGTGATCACTGTCACACCTGTAAGCTCAGCTCAGCCCAGCCCTTGGGAGACTGAAGCAGGGCTATTATGCATTCTAGGCCAGCCTGGGCTTCATAGTAACTCTCTGGCTAACCTGGGTTCTAGAGTGAGACCCTGCCTCTCTCTTGAAAAAGAATCAAAACTTTGACTTGTGGTTCTGGAGCATTTTGAGAGTCTAGTAGCTGCATCTGAGCCTGTCTAGTTTGAAGAAAGGATACAGAGGTAGCCGGAGTGCCCCTTTGAGGCTGAAAATCCAGAAGAGAAAAGTCCACGGGGAGGGAAGAGTTAGACAGGACCTGGGTCACACACAGTTTTGTCAAGTTAAACCTGGTAGTTACTGTAGGTGCCTTACCAAATGCTAGGCAAGTTTTCTTCAGGACAAGCTGTCCTTAAAACACATTCAGGAAGGTTTCAGAACCCTGTACAAACTTTAAACAGCATGTCTGTCCGTTTGAGGCAGATTGTATACTAAATCACCCAGGTTGACCTTGAACTTTTGATGATCCTCCTGCCTTGGCCTCCTGAGCTCTAGGTAGAATTACAAGTGTGACCCACACCACGCCTGGCTCAGAACCCTTCTTTAGCAATCTCTATCTAGTTCAGCTATTGTCTAAGTGAAGTCCAACAGTTCAGGGAGTTAGCTATAGACACAATACTGCATCAAGCCTACTTCAGGGTCACGATTCCACGTGCAAATACAACCTGTCTCCCATCTGTGAGACATAAAAAGCTGCCTCAATGATAGAGCAAGAAGGAAACACCCAGGAACGTGTGCTGGCACACTTTATTTCCCCCTGCAATACCAGCGTCTGATAGATGGAGATGGGATCAGAACTGCAAAGTCTACATAGGGAGTTCAAGGCCAGCCTGAGCTCCATGTTATCCTGCCTCAAAAACAAACCAAAGAATAAAGCAGCAATGGCTCACATGGTCCTTTCAAAACTGATTTTCTATGACTGGTTTTTAGGAAGGTCATTTTAGGGAAGAAGATCTTTCCTAAAGGCACAGTTCTTACTCAAGCCCGTTCTTCAAGGCCCGGTAGACCTCCTCCACTCTCTTCGGCTGAGGCTCCTTGGGAGTGTTGTTATTTTTGTGTCCTAGATTATGCATTTTCTTCAGCTTGGCCTGAGGCTTCTTGAGAGCCGAGGCATTTTCAATGAAGGAGTTACACCTAACGACAGAGATGAGAAAGGAAACTGTGAGCCTCAGACATCAAAAGACCCACTGGAGAGATGCCTTTAAACCATCTTGCCTTCATCCGAGTGCCTGGAGGAATGAGACGTGGCCTTGAACAGCACAGAACCAAACAGAGCCACATTTTGTTTCTTGACATTTGTTTGCTGAAAGCTGTGCAGAGCACAAGCTCTACCCTGCCAGGCATAGCCTGGCTTGCAGTGTATGCCTTTTGAGGATGCTCTTGTGGTCTAGCTCATAGAGAGCCAGGGATAAATGGTTCAAGGTGGAAACAAGAAACAGGTAGGAGTTATATCCAACCAAAGGAAAAGAAAAGCCATTGCATAATATCAGATACAAACTTATGTCTTGCTAGGATATGAGTGATACCTTTTGGGTAAAGTGCCCAAAGCCCCGCAAATAGCTAACTTTCTAGGGCATTAAAGTAAAACACTGAGCTTAGAGTTAGAGCTGTCCTTGAAGTCTTAGTTATCTTATTTTACTTTAGTTATTTTTGTGTGTCAGGGTCTGCTAGTGCATGTGTGTACTCATGCGTCTGGAGATGACTTTTGGGTATCGTCCTTTGTCACTCTTCACATTTATTTATTTATTTATTTATTTGTTTCTTTGTTTATTAAAGACAGAGTCTCTCTCTGAGTCTGGAGCTCCCCTTGGAGAACTTCATCCACGAGGGCGACTTCTTATGCATGTTACCCATTCACTCTCTGACCTTCCTTGGTTTTATGAGAGGAGGAGATTCCAGGGAAATTAGAGCCTAATTTCCCAACCCCCACTAATTTCCCAACCCCCACCCAAATGATATCAGCTCTCCAGAGGCAGTCTGTGAGGCATAGTATTCACCCACTGCATAATTTCATACCAATCCAGTCTCTGAAACAGGAGGGTAAAGGAAAGTGTGCTTTAAAGGGACTGGGGAGCGAGACAGGAAGGAGTCTACAACTGTGGTGCCTATTAGCATAACCAAGCGCATGCTGGCCTCCAGGCCTCCTCAGATCAGAATCCTGGCTGGATTCACAGGGCTCCTAAGCCTAAACTTTTGCACTGCTGGGCTTCCCTTCCCCTAGCCTCTGATTCCTATATAACCTATATAACCCTGCTGCTTCAGACATGTGCTCTCTTGATCCTCTTTTTGCACCCCCCCTCTCTCAGCGCCCTCTCTTACTCCCCCCACTCCCCACCCCATTTCATGGCTCAGTTCACTCTGCTGGCCATGTTCAGTGTGTTATTTTCTCTCCTGGCTCTGGACTCTTCCAGATGCCTTGGCTGTACTGCTGATCTCTCCCTCACATCTACATTAAAAACCTTCCCCTCAACCATAACTTGGAGTGATCACATACTCAATAGTGAGGGCATAGTCTCTCATAATAGCTAGGATAAGCCAGCCAAATGTGTATGTATACTTGTGTACATGTATGTGTGTGTATATATGTATGTGTGTGTATATATATATATATATATATATATATATATATATATATATATAGGTAGCTCATCCTAAATGCTCAGGTATCTTTACACAAGGAATTGTAAATGATAGGAAAGATCATACTTAATAGGGATGTGTTATCCTTTCCATGAAGACATTAGCTGCCACACACATGCACATCAGCAAGACACACACAGTCCCTTTCTGCTGCATCCCAGGAGGAGCACCCGGCACTTGCCTGGACCGCCTTTCCTGCAGCCCACTGAAACCTGCGAAGGACTGGCTCCGGATGATGCCATTGGGCCCGCCAGGAGAGAAGGACTGGGATCCCACCAGCATGATTTCTGGGAGTCTGGTTGGCAGTCCTGTAGACAGAGGGAAAATCATGGTGACTGTCAGGCTTGTCAACATTCAGGGGCGTGACAAGGTGAAATGTCTCACAAGACCCTGGTCATGAAATGCTTCTGAGATGTTCCTAAAAGGATACTCATCCATTTAGACCACAATAAATACAAACACAAAATTGCTGCCACTTAGGTTTCCTTTGGAGTCGGGGGCACGTACGTTTATGTGAAGCACATATGTTTGCATGTGTGTGGGCGCGTATGTATAGGCATGTAGACACTCAAGGTTGACTGTGGGAATCTTCCAAGATTGTGTTCATTTTCCTCTTTGTCTTTCAGATGAATGTAGAAATTGACTATATGGCTAGTGTACTTAGCCATCTTGCTTCAAGGATCCCACTTCTAACTTCCCAGTGCTGGGATTATAGGCCAGATGCTCTGCCAGGCCAGCTGCTATGCCTGCCCAGCATTTACGTGGGTTCTGGTGACTGACACTTTATCTGCAAGCCTGCATTGTCAGTGTTTTATCCACTGAGCTGTTCTGCATCTCCCAAGCCCAATGTATATTTCCTTTAATAGTTCTTTTCCTTCCTTCCTTCCTTCCTTCCTTCCTTCCTTCCTTCCTTCCTTCCTTCCTTCCTTCCTTCCTTCCTTCCTCCCTCCCTCCCTCCCTCCCTCCCTCCCTCCCTTCCTTCCTTCCTCTTCTCCCCTCCCTCTTCTTTCTTAGGCTCAACCAAGGTTTACTAAAGATGAGAACTTGTGTGATAGTTCAGTCCATTCAATGACAACAGCACTGCACAAATGAGCCACCATCAAAGTTTCAGATAGTCCAACCTGAAATTCAAAACATACTCAGGCCTGCAGATGGGGTTTTTTTTATGTGTAAGGCTGAAATTACGAGGTTTCTTTAAAGATGAACTTATTTAAACTCTTCCCCCTTTCTCTCCTTATCTTGAAAGGTATGGTTGTGTCACTGCATTGTCTGGGAAAATAAGAAAGGACAGAAGGAGAGCCCACAAAAGAAATGATAATCTGGGTTAGGTGAGAACACAAGAGAGGTAGGAGGCCCACGGAGGGCTCCCTTTTGATCTCTTCTTCAGTTCTCTGTTTGGCTTTGTGAACATTCCCTGTGACAGACCAAGATGCCGTGTCAAGTGCAACTTCAGCTGGACAGAAGCCCAAGGTTAGTCCCCCAAGGGACTGCCCTAGAACTGTGAGGTAACCCTACCCACTGTCAAGCAGACAGCCTCAAAGCATGCACCATTGTCTCAGTGGGTGATGTCATCCCAGGCAGGGGCTGAGCTCACAGGATAGGAGAGTGTCCACATTAAAACCTCAAAAGGCAGACACACACACACACACCAATTAGTGTGTTTGGGAATTGTCACCCACTGTTCTTTAAGGACCGTAGGAGAAAGAGAGAACAGCTAAGCCCTCAGAGGGCAGACTCCTCTCCACACTGTCACAGGAGTTTAAGTCTCTACACCCTTGGGAGAAATGTGCCTTATTCCCGGGCAAGGTGCTCACTTGCAAGGAGGTCAATCTGGGGACAGGTAGCAGTAGGCTGGCTTCTCCATGGGATGGGACAAAAACCTCATAGCTGCCAAAGACAGGAGAGATTCTCTCGAATTTTAAATATAATGGGCTAGAACTATGTAAAGTTTGGGTTTAAAAGAAACAAGCAAACCACACAATTTCATCGTACATAAATCCTAGTACAAAGGTGCCAGGCTCGTCCAAGTGTGAGCCCAACCTCTGTGCAGCAAGTTCTAGGCTAGCAGGGACTGCATGGTGAGACCCTGCCTACAATTCCAACTGCTAAGGCAGGAGAATTGCTATGAGTTCAAAGTCACCCTGGGTGGCTTAGTGAGTTCTAGGCAAGTCTGGGCTACATAGTGAGACTCCCTCTCAAAACACCCACACCAAGACAAAACAAAAATACATACATACATACATACATACATACATACATACATAATTTCTAGAAACTCTGAGACACTTAATTATTTTAAATAGTGTAATGGCTATTCCTGGTTGTCAACTTGACTATATCTGGAATGAACTACAATCCAGAATTGGAGGGCTCACCTGTGATCTAGATCTTTTTTTTTTTTTAAAGATTTATCTATTTATTTATTCATTCATTCAGTCATTCTATGTAAGTACACTGTGTCTGTCTTCAGACACTCCAGAAGAGGGAGTCAGATCTCCTTACAGATGATTGTGAGCCACCATATAGTGCTGGGATTTGAACTCAGGACCTTTGGAAGAGCAGTCGATGTTCTTACCCACTGAGCCATCTCATGAGCCCCATGATCTAGATCTTAAGGCGGGAAGACACCTGGATCTTGGCATGGAGATCTTGAGGCATAGTGGCCATGAAAAGCTTATGACCAGGCAAGGAGTACATGCCTTTAATCCCAGGAGACCGAGGCAAGGAGATCTCTGAGTTCAAGGTCAGCCTGCGACAAAACAAGTCCTAGATCCAGGTGTGGTGGCATATACCTTTCATTTGGGCCACACCTTCTGCTGGAGGCCTGCAGAAGGACATTGGAAGAAGAAAGATTTGCTTTTTTTCGCAACTTGCATTGACTTGCCAGCACATCTGTTGGACTCTACTTCTACAGAAGACCAGCTGAAACAACTAGCCTTGTGGGACTGAGCAACTACTAGATTCCTAGACTTCCCATTCACAGCTGACCATTGTTTGGGAGTTGACTACAGACTGTAAGTCGTCATAATAAAGTCTCTCAATACAGACAGACATTCCATACGTTCTGTGAACCCTAATACAAATAGCTTTAATGTTTGTTTGTTTGTTTGTTTGTTTGTTTGTCAGACGATGCAGAGAAATGAGGCGGTTCCTGGTTAACTCCATATCAGCCCCAAGGCTCACAAAAAAACCCAGTTCTTGAATCCCTCAACAAATTCTCACAATTGCTCTTGATGGCCCTTAGGTGTCTGTCTACATTTCAGTGAGAACATGGTCCTTGGGCTCACGGTGACAGTGCTGTGCAGCATGATGTCACCTACAAGCTTGCAAGAGTCGTCAGGAAGACCCCATGGCCTGTGTTCTGTCTTCACTTCATCGGGTTTTGTTTGTTTGTTTTCCTTTGGTACTAGGCACTGAACCCAGGGCCCCACACTCACGTCAGGGGCTCTACCCAGTGCTGTGTGCAGTAATTTGATAAACACTCATCTGAATACGTTTCAACTTGACAAATCTTTTACATTTTATGTTATTTTATGTCTTTTTGTCAGAAGAGAGAGCCAGATCCCCTGGAACTGGAGTTACAGATGGTTGTAAGCTGCCTTATGAATGCTGGGAATTGAACCCAGGCCCTCTGGAAGAGCAACCAGTGCTCTTAACAGCTGAGCTTCCTCTGTAGCCCCAAGTTGACAGTCTTATTGTGTCTCATCTGTAAATTGTTCAACAGGTCTAATGAAGCAGTCATTTGATTAAAAACAAACAAACACTAAAGCTACTTAAAAGTGTCCCAGAGCTTCTAGAAATTATAGTTATGTATGTATGTATGTATGCATGTATTTTCAGGTTTTTTAGTGTGAGTGTTTTGAGAGGGAGTCTCACTATGTAGCCCAGACTGGCCTAGAACTCACTAAGCCACCCAGGGTGACTTTGAACTCATAGCAATTCCCCTGCCTTAGCAATTGGAATTGTTGGCAGGGTCTCACCATGCAGTCCTGGCTGGTCTAGAACTTGCTGCACAGAGAAAGTTGGGCTCACACCTGGATGAACCTGGCACCATTGCTCCGTGTGCTAGGATTTAAGTATGATGAAACGGTATGTTTTACTTTTTTTCTTTTAAACCCAAAGATTTTTTTCTCTCTTATTCTTTGCATCAGTAGATTAAGCTGCAGTCGCCTGGCTTTAAGCCTCAGGCATTCTAGGATAATTAATACAGGCAATGACCTGTTTATATGAGTGTTCCAAATGTCCCTCAGGTGATTCTGATGTCTAGCAGAGTTGTGAAGACACTGCCTTAGAAGTTACAATTGCACAGTCAGTTGCACAAAGATAGGCTTGCAACAAAAAGAACAAGAGAGCAGGGGAAATCCACCCTGCTGGGCAAAATGTCAAACTTACATCAGTGTTACAATTAAACAAAACCAAAATGTGTTCTTGTATTTTATTCTTCATTTTATTTTTATTTTATATTCACTTACTTATTTTGAGGCCGGATATTGCTATATAACTCAGGCTGTCCTGTAACTCTCTCGGTGACCCAGACTTGGCCTCAGACTCCTGAATGCTGAGATCATTTAACACCATGCCTGGCTTGTTATTCAGTCTTAAGCCCCTGTCTGCAAAATCCTGGTGTCACATTAGGTGAATGAAATGGTACCTTACAAAAGTTGTGTCCCAAGACTGTGTAATCTGCTCATTTCTCCTCGCTTGTCATGGGGACAAAAGCATCTCGGAGCAGGTGCTTATGAAGGATTTTAGGATAGACATGCGTTGGAAGATGAAGTGTTACTCAGAATCTTTTTCCTAACTTCCCATGGGGGTTGTGTGACTGTTAGGGGTGTGGCTGGCGAGGGGTTAACTCTGACCCATCTCTCCTATCCCAGCAATGATCATCATCTGCCAGGAAAGACTTTGTGAGCTGGTTTAGGCTGAAATCTCTATCCTCCTATCCATTCCCTGACTGCCCCCACATGCACACACCCATGTGCACACACACATGCTCGCACATTCACATGGACACACACCAAATTCTTAAAGGAATGGAGTGGGTTGTGCAGGGTGGGGAGCAACTGACCAGGTTAGAGGGAACAAAACACTGTCCCTCAACCCCTGGAGTCAGGTCTCCAGACTCAGAATGGACAGTGACAAATCTTTTTGTTTGTTTGTTTTTGAGAGAGGGCCTCACACTTGCTATGAAGTAGAGGCTGACTTTGACTTCCTGGTCCTTCTCCAGCTACCTCTCCAGCAGCTCCAGGGTTACAGGTGGGTACCAGCATGCCCATCTAGGGGGACCATTCTTTGTTGCATTTCTTTCAGCTTCTACAGCCTTTAGTCCGTGGAAATGACCTTGCAATCTGCATCTTTGAGCATCTTTTTAAATCACTCTACTCCTACTCTGGATATTTGAATGTCACATCTGAATGTGAAATGTCCCCCATGGACAAATGGCCTTGAAACTTGGTCTCCAGCTGGTGGCACAGTTTTGGAACTTTCAGGAGATGGCACTTCACTGGAAGAAATGAAGAGCATCTTGGGATTTGATAGCTTGGCTCTCCGCTTCCTGGTAGGTTTGGCTTCCAGACCCCAGGTACATGTGACTGTCACTATGGCTCTACCCTGCCCTGATGAACTGTATTTCTTTGAACTACAAGCTAGGATAAACTTCTGTAAGTTGCTTTGTTGTCAGGTATTTGGTCAGTGGAAGAAGTGTGACCACCGACCTATCTACTTTTTAGGGTCCTCTGCCTTCAGATAGCTTGCTGCCCTCCTACAAAGCCTGCAAGTTTATTCAGTTTCTAAAGCTGCTCTCCACAGTACCCTCTCTACTACCCAACATAGTATAGGGTACTGAGCATTTAACTACCCACCTGGAGTAATTTGTATTTTGATAGCAGATAGTCCATTAGGCCAAATGTCTTAACTTAAAAAAAGTACTAACAGAATTGTGGGGCCACTGTTGGAAGGGACACTTGTCCTGTGGAAATGTAAAACATACTCATCGTTTCGTGTGGCTTGAGGGGGTACCTAAGAGCACAGAGAGGCACCTAAGAGGCGTGCATTCCAGGCTATGTTTGTCACACTGAGAAATAGTATCCATGGTAACTACTAGGCCTGGTGGAGTGCTTGCTTATCATTCACAAGACCCCGAGTTCAATGCTCAGCATCACACATGCACACAAATCACCACGGAAATGGCGAGTGCACTGTGGAGTAACCACCAAGGTAGAAAACTATGACAGTGAAGACAATGTCAGGCTGAGTGGTCCATGCAAGTCATCCCAGCACTGGGGAGGCTGGAGCAGGAGGAGAGAATTCAAGGCCTACCTTGGGTTCTATAGTAAGATCCTGTCTCAAACCCAGTAATAATAGTAAATAATAATACTAAGCTGTCATATAGTTCTCCTAAAGAAAGACTTCTAGGACATAGTAGGCACAGTATAATCCCAGGAATGGTGAAAACAAAACCATAGGACACTATGTCCATTGATGGAAAAGTTACGGAGGCATAGACAGTTGTCTATGGACAGGCAGGATTGCGTGGTAGTCGGCAACATTTTGGTATGTCTGCATTTTATTCTTACAGAGATTAATACATGTATTATTCATGGATGCAGAATTCCTTTTCTTGAGGTTTCCTGGGATTGCGGACCATTGGGGTTGAGAGTGAAGAGAGGACAGCTTATCTCAGAGATCATGTAAGATAGCTGTTGGGTGCCAACTTTATTTACTTATGCCATATAAAGAAGAAATGAGATTTCTCAGAAACAATGCAGTAGATTTCATAAATTTTGAATAGATTCAAGCAAGTCGCAATCCCCCTGATGTCCTTATTTTGAATTAGGTAACAATTTCCTGGCTTTCACTCAAAGACCAGCAGAGATTATACCAGATCTACATTTCTAAGCTTCATCAAAAGCATTTCCAGCAAGCAGAGCTCCTTTTATGCACACAAATCATCAGCAGATTAACAGATTCGCTTTTGGATGCTGTTATTCATCTTCAAGACTGCTGGGGTTTGCAAAAAGGCATCTTGGGGCTGGAGGGATGTCTCAGCTGTTCCGAACACTGGCCACTCTTCAAGAGGACCAGGGTTTAAGCTCCAGTAGCCACAATCATAACTCCAGTACCAGGGATTGGATTCCCTCTTCTAGCCCCTTTGAACATTGCATGTATATGGTACACATACATGTATGTCTGTGATGCATATACATACAGGCAGGCAAAACACTTATACACATAAAAATAATAAAAAAATGTTAAAGACTGGTCTTTCTGAGAACTACAGCTGAATCAATATTCATCCTTCTGCATTAAAACCCAGAGAAGGGTTTGTGTATGTGGAGAGATGGCTTAGCAGCAGCTAAGGGCAATTGATTTTCTTCCAAAGGACTTTAGTTTGGTTCCTAGCACCTGTACTTACACGGCTTACAACCATCTGTATCTCCAGCTCCAGGGTACCTGGTGTTTTCTTTTGGTATCAACACACACATACACACACACACACACACACACACACACACACACAGATCTTTTGAAATGAAAATAATAAGATTTTGCACATTCTCCTATATGACATAATTGGATTCCCTCTTCTGGCCCCTTTGAACATTGCATGTATGTTGTACACATACATGTATGTCTGTCTCCTAAATGACACAACTGGCCATTCCTCAACCTAGACATCATGTCAGAAGGAGACTCATCAGTCGGGTTTGGGACAAGAGCACTAGGCCAGAAGGTGGAGGAGAAGTTGAGGTAGATGAAAAGAGATGAAAGTGACTGGATGATTTCCCCTCACCCCACACAGTCTCACATTGTGACTGGTCCAGAAAGGACAGGGAAGAAAACCAATGAAAGTTAGGGCTACGTGGAGAACTTAGAAATAACCTGATGTCAAAGAGCCAGTTATGGGAAACTCTGTTGGAAGGCTGCCTGCTTGGAGACTGACTATGAAGAATGCCTGTCAAAGTTGCCTATACAGTGTAGCCCCAGCAGTAGCTCACTAAAGCCACCAGAAGTGATGGGAAAATGAATGGGATTCCAGTCTGGATGACAGGTCTACTTTTATTGTGCTTTTATTAGCCGGCATTCCACATACGGTGGTTAGGTTAGCTTGTGTTTACATATTTCTCTCTTCAAATATCAACAGCTCCTTGAGGACTAGCAGGGTCAGGTATGACAAGGGGCAGATCTCCAACAGACTCGCTCACACTTCCCAGGCCTGGATCTACACCCCGAGGAGGAGCACAAAGCAGAAGTGCTTAAAGGCTTTGCTGAACGAGAGCAAGCAGCAAACCAACCAGCCAGCCAGAAGGAAGGCCTTGTTGATGCCACAACACTCAATGAGATTCAGGAAGGAAAAACAGGAATAGTTAGGTTTTTTGCTTTTTTTTTTTTAAAGTTTCAGAGGCATCAAAACTGTCTCCAACATCAGGAAAATGCAGAAAGGCAGAAAAGGGGCGGGGAAGGGAAAGAGAAGGAGAACCATGCTCTTCACACACCCACAGGGCCACAGTGGAATTTCTTTACTTTTCCACTTTCCCCTTCCCTGCAAGCATGCCTGTGGTGCAGACTGCATGCTAACTTCTGCACTCTGCTTTCCTCAACAAGCATTTTTTTTTTAAGTTCTTTGGGGTCTGAGTTTCATAATTAACGTTTGTCTTATACCATCTTAAAAGGCTAACCCCTATATTCCATACTCTCCTTTGTCAATAATGGGAAAGCCTCCTAGACTGTATTGCATATGTTTCTACTTCTGACTTTAAGATGGAGAGGATTTGGCCAAAGGCAAAGGTGATCCTTGCAAGGATAATTGGTGGGGTCAGGGGTGGGGTGAGGTTCCATGGAAATTAGGAGTGCATCACATGTGTACATGCCTCAGCTGTAAGAACATCACGTAAGCACATCATGGAATCTGAGAAGTGGCAGGTGATGAACCCGATCACCTTGACCCTCGTGGGGTTGTCCTTCTCTTCTGTAAAAAAATTCTCCAAGGACCATAAACAGGCTATCACGAAACATTTGCAATGAGAGAAAATGGACATTTATGATGTCCAAGTGAGATGAGGAAGGACAGCTCTGCTCCCGCTATCAAAGCATTGATTGCTCAGGGGCAAAGGACCAATCAGAAACTAATCCTTCAAAGTTCTGAAGCTACAGGAGTTCCACAAATCAGACTGAAACCAGCCCTTGGAGAGAACACAGCCGACAAGCCAACAACACTAAACAATTCCATGGTCAGTTCAACTGATTTCTGGAGGTCAGGGCTAGAAACACTCAGCGAAGTCCAGAGAACTTCTAGGGTATGGTAGAAGCTAGAATTCTATTGTGATAGGTTGGTGTATGGCTGATCATGGAGCTCTTGCCTAGAATGTGCAAAGCCTCAGGTTCCACACCCTACAGTGTAGGGAAATGTAAAGGAAGATAAATACAGGTAATTAAATAGATTAATAACAACTTTAAAATATGGGATTATAGATATTTATTAAGACTCACACTGGAAACACAAAATGAGTGAATGTCATGGCAGAGGAACTGGAGCTCAATAAAGCTGATTTAAAGATCATCGGTTTCCAGAAAAAAAAAATCATTATTCCTTCTACAAGAGAAAGACCCAAGAAATCAAGATAAGGGAAGAAAACCCTTGGGTGAGATGGCTGGATGCCCCCCTCTGAGTACAGAATAACCCTAGTAAATTGATCCTTGTAGTAAGGCCAAGTCCCAGGCAGCACTGGGCCCACTGATCTCTGAGTCATTTCTCCATGCCTGACAGGTCCCTCCTTCCCTAACAGTGTGCCCTTCTGTTTATGTTCCTCCACATCTTGGTCAAGAGCAGAAGTATAATTCAGTTGTCTCAATGAGCATGTGAGCCCAATGTAAATAGCCTGCTATGCTAAATGATTATGTGAAATGAATCCTAAAAATAGGTATCTGCTTATTATACATCTACAAGGCACCTATTACAGAGTTGACTAATCTTTTAGAAAAAGGAGATGTATTTAAGTCCTTGCCTACATTTTTAGATTTATTTTATTTTTATTATGTGTTTGGGTGTTTTGCCTAAATGTGGGTCTGTGCATATGCCTGTGGAGGACAGAAGGGGGCTTTGAATCCCCTGTAATTGGAATTACAGATGGTTGTGAGCTGCTTGTGGCTTCTGGGAGACCTTGGGTCATCTGGAAGAGCAACCATCTCTCCAGCTCCCATTGCCTACTTCTTTAAAGTATTGATGCTCTAAAGTAAACCAAGGCAGTGTTGATAATTGTTTCTCAAATGTCAACATTGTCAAGCAGATAACCAACTCCAACTAAGATAAGTGATACAAATGGATGGAAAAAAATCTATAAATGACTTCCTATAATCTCACTCCTTAGCAAGCAGATGGAGGGACCAAGGTAGGTCCCATAGGCCTCTTAAGCAAGTGTAACGAGCAGCTATGGAGTCTGTCTTTGTGAAACAGAGAAAGCAATTCTTCATTTCATTATTTATTTTTCTCATTCATTCATTCATTCATTCATTCATCAATATATCCATTCGTGTGTGTGCGTGTGCACTCCTATGTATGTACTTTCCATGGTACATGTATGAGAAAGTCTTAGGCCAACTTGTAAGAGTAGACTCTCTCCTACCATGTGGGCCCTGGGAATCTAACTCAAGTCATTAGGCTTTGTAGCAAGTATCCATCTGATCCATCTTGTTAGCCAGTAGTCTCCATTTTAATGCAAGCATTTCAACTGAGACTGAAACTTCCTTCAATCTTGAAGTCAATCTCAAGACTGCTTGGCTCTTTTCCCCACACAGAGGGGAAGGCTTTCGTTTAGAAATACAGAGAAAGGTGGAGAGATAACACAGTTGGTAAAGTGCTTGAGGTACATACTTGGCTTGAGGTACTTGGTATATACTTTAATAATCAAAGTGCTGAGGAAACAGAGGCAGGTGAATTCTTGGGGCTCACTCTCCAGTCAGCCCAGCTGAACTGGTAAGCCATTTTCTGACTATTGTCCCAGTCAGTTATAACCATGATGGTGGCATCATGGCCATCTTTGAATCCTATCATTCTTTGGTATGTAAGAAGGGGCTTTTCCTACTACTGCTTATAATCATTAATCAGTTTATTGTTAATATGAACTCATGGATCTTTGTTTTCAGTGGGCTATAATCTACTATTATCATCTTAAGAAAGAAGCAACTGTTTTTTGTTTGTTTGCTTGCTTGTTTTTCTATTAATTTTTTTTTTTTTTTTGAGACAGTGTCTCAGTGTGTACCCTGGGCTGGTCCTGAATCTACAGTCCTGTTTCAGATTCCAAATGCAGGAATTAAAAGCATGTGCCGTCATGCCTGGCTCAGCTGTTTCTGGAAGCATTTTCTGGGTAGCCCAGCCATAACTTAGCCTCTTTAGGGATTCCCTTCATCATTATTTTTCCAAATGTCTTATGTCTTTAACCAAGCCCCATCTTTTTTGAGGTTTACCAGCGGTCTTTTAAGGCTTCTAAGATAGTCAGTACAGGGCAAGACCCAAGAAATAAATCAGAAATCCACAGACAAACAAAAGCTTGGCTTTGGGGCCAGGTTGAAGCATTCCACCCAGTTTACTTCTGTAAGCCCTACTCTTTCTTGTCCTAAGTTATCAAGGTTGCTTCAAGGAGAAAAGCATAGCCTAGTGTGGGGCAATGATGTTCTTTCCCATTACCTAGAATTGCAGTTTGAAGACACACTTGAGTTTCATCAATCAAATGGAGCATGTGAATTATAAGCCTTAATCATTTGATAGCTGAGAAAACACACAGTGAGGAAGTACTGTGCTGCCCCCAGTCTCTCTCCTAAGTCCCCTCCCCAAAGGTGACAGCACAGTACAGTATGTGGATGCTATTTTAAGTGTCTGCCTGAGTCATGTGAAGAGTAAAGAAGAAATGTTAACAGCTCATCTATTCATCGGGCTAGTCAATTGTACGAACTTCTAGATAATTGGCCGTGCTTCAGCCCTGGGGAAAATGACAATTCTGCTCCTTCTTCCGTTCTGGTGGATTAAATAAATGCAGGGAGTAGCAGCTGGCCTCAGGATAATTAGACGAGAAATGATTCAGGACACAAAACCCACTTAAATCTCTAGAGGGGTTGGGTTGATTTTGACTAATGTTGGCATTACTCATTTTAAAATGCAAAGCCTAGAACACTCACAGGACTTCAGAGCACACACTACACATCAAAGTGGGTTAGAAGGCAAGAGCGTTTTGCGCTTAAAGGAGGCTCAGGCTGTTTGTAATAATAAGTAATTTTGCCCCCCCCTCCTCCCTCCACCTTTTTTTTTTTTTAACTGTGAGTTTCAAAAGGGGAATGTGTCTTGGGAACATGGTTTTGGAGACAGCTTGGCTGATCCTGCTGAGAGAAAAACACACCCACCATGCCCCCTCCCCTTTTTGATCATCAGATTGAAAAAACATCACTGTGGTGTAGAAGAAAGTGAGCTCCTCCCAGAGACTCTGAATTCAGACTGATCATCCCTAGGGCCTGGCCACTCCCCTAGTCGTGGTTTCTTTATAACAACCTCAAAATGATACTGACAGGTTCTCTTCCATCCTATTTGGCTTTTCTAAAATTGTCACTTTTTTTTTTTTAAACGAATGCCTGTGTTTTATTGTTCTCAACAGAACTGAGCTCCATCTTTGAGTCATTAGGTAGAAACAGCTGTTGGGTTCTGGGAGACCATGCCCAGCAGTGTGCTAGGGATTGCTTTTGCATACTGTAGGCTTGACAAACACCGGCATTCTTTAATAGGACAAGAGTCAGGTAGAAAATGAGTCTGGGTTCTTATACATAAAGCTATATGCTGCATTCATGTTAGAGAATGGATAGGTTATTAAAATCTTCTTAGAGTAGGTGTATAAAATCAAACTGATAGATTTTTTTTGCAGGACCCACTAATTTTTCTGTGGCCATATTTTTTTTTCATATGTTATGTTATATATTTATTCTTAGAGAATTTTACATATGTATACAAATGTATTACGATTGTACATACCTCCTCTCCCCAAATGCACCAGCCACCCTACAACAGGTCCCCCTTGCAACCTCATTATTGTCCTTTTTTTTCTGGAGATTTATTGTATGATTTATGTGTGTGAATGTATATTCACACATTTGTAGGTGCCCATAAAAGTCTGCAGAGGACATCGGGTCCCTTGGAGTCAGTGTTACAAGGCATCTGTGAGGTACTGAGTTGACAGAGGATGGACCGGGGCATCTGTGATGTAAACACAGTCACAACTGTGGGCATGGTAATAAGAACTGATAATGCCTACGTCTCAGCTAGGCTGTAACAGTACTCGAAAGCCATTCCTTTCAAACTGAGGTTAACCCATCATTTTACTCTTGTTGTTATGACAACACTTCAAAAGCAGCATTTTAATGCCAACAAACTGCTTAATTGCAGAAAAACCTGGCTTCAGAATTAGTCTTTTTTTTTTTTCTCTTGGAGACAGGGTCTCACTATGTAGTTCACCATGGAACTCATTATGTAGGCCAGGTTGGCCTTGAACTCACAGAGATCTACTGATCTGCCTTCTGAGAGCTGGGATTAAAGGTATGTGCATCTATGCCCAACTAGTTAGTCTGAGGCAGGAGTGTGGTGTGTATGTCCCATCATATGCCAGCAGGTTCAAAGTGGCTTTCCAGAGGCTCATACGCATGCTCTCTTTGTGGTAATTTTAGCACATTAATCTGCTATAATTGGGGTGGTTTCTGCTGGTCCTTGCTGCTGCATACCAAGAAGTGGCCGGGTGCAGAACATCTGCACAGTTATTCTTGGCTGCCAAAGCCAAATTGTTTATCATCGAAATGCAGAACAGCTATGTGCCCGAGCACGGATGACCCACAGCAGAATAATGTGCCTTCCCACTGGACAGTGAGGTTTCCAATGATTTCTTAGTATCCTATACCTTGTTCAAAGGATATGAAGCTGTAAAACAGTAACAAGGCAGAAACCCATCTCTTTCTTAAGCTTTGAGAACAGTGCAGTGTAAAGAAGGAACCCAGCACTGGATTTAACGACACAGGGAAAATCCCCAGCACCAGAGACAAAAGAAGATACGAGAGCATAACTAGTGCACACGTGGAAGCCATATTTCTTGCACGTTGAGCTCAGAAGGCCTTGTCACATTGTGTTTTGTGAGCCTATGGAACTCCTAGTCAGTTATATCAGGCTGACACCTGGGCAAGCATAAGCTGCTTTCTTCCCTGCTTCTCATACACACACACACACACACACACACACACACACACACACACACACACACACACAGAGAGAGAGGAGAGAGAGAGAGAGAGACAGAGACAGAGACAGAGACAGACAGAGAGACAGAGGAGGCAGAGTGGTTTGGAACATGCTGTGATCCTCCTGTCTCAGACTCTCAAGCACTGGGATGCCTGCCTTGCCCGGTTGTTGTCTTCAGCCAATTTACCTAGATGGGAGCCACATCTATTTTTATGGAGTAAGAAATTGAGGATGGCTTTTCCTAAGTGTTCTGGAAGCCCTGGTGTGTAGCTTGGCTACCTCCCTGTCACTGTCTTCAGGTGCTGGTCTCTCCTACACCCATGCCACCATCAAGGCATGCTCTCAGCCCTCTGGACCACATCAGGCCATGTGAAGGACTGCTTTTGCTGTTTGGGAACTCAGCCCTCACTCTGCAATGCTTGTCCCTTCTTCTCATCATGACAAGCTAATGAGGAGTCATTTCTGAGATGCTTGAGCATTTAATATAGTTTAGATATTAAACAATAGGCGGGAAAGTTTACTTATTTCATTGGTATGAAATGACATTGGAATTATCCAAGAAAAAAACAACCATAGTTTCAAAATGCACACTGAAGTGTGTACCAGGGAAATGACATGAGGTCTGGTTTGGCTTCTGCAGTTACGAAAACTAAAATGATCTATCAAGTAAATATAGAAAATCTTGGACAATTTTTACAACTGGATGATGGATATTTAGGGATTTGCCTTATGCATCCTATGTATATGCATGTTTGAATAATTAATTTTATTTATTTAATCATTTGCATTCTCCAATGTGTGTGTGTGTGGGGGGGGGCAGAGGTCTGACTTGGTGTCACTTCTCAGGAACCCCCCACCTAAGCTATGTCTCCTCTACAAAACCTTTACAGTCCTTATGAGCTCATCAGGGCACAGTGAACCCTGCGGGGGACCAAAGATAATAGTAACACATGAAAACCTGCACCCCCAGATGTGAAGCAGGTGAAGATGAGTCCACAGAGAGGAGGAATTTGTCTATTTTCTCTAGGAGAGGAAGGAGAATTGGTTTGGCCTTTTAAATTGATGGATCAACCCTATACAACTTCAAAGAAAACAAGAAGCCACACGGGTGGTAAAATTAGCTGGCTTTAATGATTTCCATATCCATGTAACTTTCCACTCCACGTGGGTGGACATCTGTATAAACATAGAAAGCCCAAGCTTGGGACCATGGCTCTTGGACTTGGAAGAGACCAACAGAAGAATGGGAGCGGCCTTTAGGGAGCCCCTGACTCTGTTCTGGCCCTCCAGAAGCATGTGGGAGCTTTCTAGGACTTTAGTCACGGCTAAGAGAACACAGAAGTCTCATGTTGACAGAACTTGCAGAAACACACATGTTTTGAGCAGGCTGGCAATATTAGGCTAGATAACATCAGCCCTGCAAAAATGAAATGATGTTTCTGTGTAGGGAACTCATTGATACTACCTGACAGAGGCATTCTCCACTGTATTGAATTTGTAAAACACCTGGAACCAAATACTTTTAGGAGCAGATAGCCCAGCAGGTATCAAAATCAACAGAAAGATGGATTCTGTCTTGGTGGCTACAAGGCTGCTCATATCTCACATATCAGGAAAGGGTCTCATCAGTGAGCCTAGTTCTTCACCATAGCTCATGAGTATAGACTGCATGTTCCCAAGTACTTAGGCATCATAGCAGCATGTGAATTGGGAGTGTCAGTTATTAGCATTCCTTTACACATATGAAAACTGGTCTTCAGGCAACTGTTCTAATAAGATGGATGGCAAAACTAAAACCAGAATAAGCCCATCCTGCCACCCTTCATGTCCACTGTCCCTTAGCTGAGATGTACAAATCCTACTACAGATTTCATGGTTTCGTTGTTTCTTCTCTCCCGCATCCCTGACCCAGAAAGGGTCTTCTGTAGTCCAAGCTGGCTTTGAATTTCCTACATAACCAAAGATGACCTTGACCTCCTGACCTTCCTGTCTCCACCTCTGGAGAGCTGGGATTACAGGTGTGTGCCACCATGCTGAGTTTTATTTTCCTGATCCTTAAGGAGACTCTCTGCCAACCTGAACCATAGGGCTGTCAGCCTATAAACTTCATCAGTCTCTACTAAGCCATTGCTTTGATGGTTGGAGAAGACTAGGCGGGTCTCATACGGCTCCCATAGACTTTACTCTTTTATTCTTCAACCATTCCCCACCATGAGGTTGCCTATTAGGTATGGATGGCCCCGGTATGGTGATGACAACATTGTAGATTCAGCAAAAATGATCAGGCAGTCTCTACTGCTCAAGGGGCAATGCCCTGCATCTTATCTCTTGTGTTAAATCCAGAAAGTCAGATGCATTCTTAGGAACTGAATTACTGGATTTTCCTGCACTAAAATAAGGCCCCTATATCTTAGCCACTGTCCCTTGATGTCACCAGCAAACACAAGAGCCAAAAGAGCATTCTTCAGACTGCCTGCAATTAGGATTTCCTGGGGAGATTCTTTTTTAAAATGTTGTAGTTTAAGACTCATTCCCTGATTGTCCAACTTAGGTGATCTGGACTGGGACTCCGGCATAAGATTTGAAAAACCTCTTCCTAGGGCTTAGGTTTTCTTCATGCACACAGGCTACAGTAAGCAGAGTCACATTTGACCTCTGGGTGCTTAATAGTGACTGGTCATCTGATTCCAACTTCACTCAAGATGCTTAACAAGTGTTTATTTGCAAGTCTTTACTAGGATTCTAGCAATTTCTGAAATGGCGCTAAGAATACTTCTGCCCTTCCGTATTATGTAAGTATTTAAAGTTGCATTCTCAGCACTAATGATTATAAAATCAGAATTTTGGTCAGCTCAGAATCACTGAAGACTCTCTGTTTTACAGAATCAAATATTCTGCCAATGTTAAACTCCTTCTGCGAATAAATAAACTTAGCCAGTTTCTGTGCATGCAAGTTTTTCACCAAGAAATGGCAAAAATTACATGCATATGAAGGAACTTTTTTTTTCAAGATTTATTGTCTTAGTATTTTTAATTATATATCCTTGTATGTGTCATGGATGTGGTATATACACACAAGGCATGTGCCCTTAGAGGCCAGTGTTGGATCTGCTGGAGCTGGAGTTACAGGTGGTTGTGAGCAGCCAGATGTGGGTGCCAAGAAGTAAGGGCCTTTGCAAGAACACTTTGTGCTCTTAACCACTGAGTTACTTCTCCAGCCCTTAAAGGAGTTGTTTTAAAATTAATTTCTTTATGACTTGTTATCAGCGAATGTCTGATCTCTATTCTTATTTTGTATATCTAGATGCTTGAGAATGCATAAATCTTCCTCTGGCAAAGAGGGACTGTGGGTGGGGAAGCTTTCAGAGTCCCTGTTCCCAGGCGCCATTTGTCAGGTCTTCAGTGAACCACACTCAGGCACATTCATCTTGCATGCTTCTGAAAGCTCAACCCAGACTTTGGAATCAGAAGTACTGAGGGCATTGAAATGTAGGCCTTGATGACAGTCAAATGGGAGGAGTAGAATTCAGAATGTGAACCAGGCAACTTTCTTTAAAAAAAAAAAAAAATGACACACATTCGAGTAAGAATGTATTTTGATCCCTAGGAGGGACAGGATTTTTCTCTGTACCAAAAATACATTGTTTGGCAGGCTGGGCCTATTGTTTTCGAGAGTCAGCAGTGCGGGTGTTCCAGCTTAGAGAGCAGATGCCCTCCAACTGTTCAGACTTGGGTATTTGGGGCCAAGAGAGAAGAGGCCACCACTTGAACAGGTGGCTGGACGCAGCCAGTCACTTCAACCCCCCCCCCCCACTTCTGCCATTCTCCAGAGTAGCTCTGGAGGAGGGGTGTCGGAGAGGGGATTACAGGGTGACACAATTAATATTCACAGCAGGAAAGGGCAAGTATCTACCCACTTCACTTTCCTTAGCACTTCCAGAGTCAGCACAAAGCACTGAAGCAAAGTGTTAGTCTGAGAGTGTGCAAAGGCAGCTTGGCCTTCCACATGAGTCCAGTACCTCTCTCCAGACTAACCACAGCTCTCAGGAAGAGAGAGGCCTTGCCTTACACAGACTTAGAGACGGCCCCAGCCAATGTCCTTAATAGCAGGTCAAGAGAGGTAAGGAGCACAAACAAGGAAGTAGACGGCTCTGCAAGGTTAAGAACACACACATAGCATGTGAGGCATCACTTTGCAGTCACCCTATTGCTATGAGTCCTCTTTGGACAAGTGCCCCTTACTTGGCCTCCTCTTCTGTAAGATGTTGAGTGTAACATTTGCATCTTAATTTCTGAGGATTAAAAGGCATCAGGCCTGCCAAGTGGAAAGTTCCACCAAATAGATGCTCATATAAACTAAGGCCTGCTGTTCACATCCACACAGTCACCAAAGTCAAGGCTGCAGAGACAAAGGACCTTGCCTAGCAATGAAAATTGTGTGCTTTGACACTTCTCAGTTTTGCTAATCACTTTAGTCTTCTCAGAACATTAAAGTGTCAAATGACGAATTCTGGCCCAGTCATGAGACCATTGAGCAGCTGTGGCCCCACGTCCAGGTTGGGTTCTCTATGAAGGACTGTAGGGCTAGGGTCAACCATCTTTAACACCTCTTGCTAATATTTGCTGAAAACAAGATCTTATTATGGTGTATAATTTTGGCCTAGATTAAATTATATTGCTTTTCCCAGAAAGAAGCAATTGATAACCAAATATAGACATTTCTTTTTCTTTTCTTTTTTTTAAGTATTTCTTTCCCTTGCCATTTTTAGGCCTTGGGAAGAGCTTCAAGGAGAGATAAGGAAACAGGAGTGAAGATCAACGAGCACAGGGCTGTTGTCTTTGAGCCTTGTGTGGTGCTTTGGTTCCATTCATTTCCCTCATTAAGACACCTCTTCATAATTCCTCACTTTGAAAGGTTTGCCCTCCAAGGAACTAATATATATGTTATTAGATAAAATATATATTAACTAATATATATATCACATATATATATCCTATACCATAACATATATACAAGCTCTCTCATATTGAGAGAAGACTAAGGCTTAAATAAAGTTGACTTAAAAACTAGGGATACACACCTGCCATCACAATTGAGGCCAGCCCTGTCTGTATATATTCCTGGCCAGCTTATATACATACATGCATGTATATGTATACATATATGTGTACGTGTGTACATGTGTACATGTACACACACACACACAAAGGTATATGCATATATATATATACACACACACACATATACATTTCTGATCACAACAACTTAAGTAATAACTTGCTATGTTGCCTTTTTTGCCTGGCTGTAAGAAAGCTTAGAACAAAGTCTGCCACTGCTACCAATATGGCATGAATATGACAATATGGAATATGAATATGGCATGAATACGGCAAGACCTTTGCGCTGGTGATCAGAGCAGTCCCAGACAAGGGTTCTATACCAAGCTACCTCTGCAGCCTAGAGGGTTTTTGTTATTTATTCTAGCTGGCCAGGAACTTGTAAGACAGAGTGGGCTGGCTTCAAATTCACAGCCAACCCCCTTCTTCTACTAAGTGCTGTGATGACAGGTGTAACCCGATTTTTAAGTCAACTTTATCCAAGCCTTAGTCTCCCCTCGACACAGTGAGAGAGTTCCCAGAGGCTTTGTCAGCCTGACTCAAGTCATCAGGAAATGTCCATTGGTGTTCTTTTGTGGACCCATAATTCTTTCCAGCTGCTTGTTTGAGTTTCAGATTTTTGGAAGCCACTGCTTTGTGGAGGTTCTGGGACAACGTGGGAAGCAGTTACTGATGGAAACTGGAACTCTCCCATGAATCTTGATTAGGGAGACCATCATCAACCCCACCAAGTTATCCTCAGAAGAGAAATCACGCCTGGGCTGACATGGGGCTATGAAGACAACTTCTCTTTCACTGAGTTGGAAAATGGGAACTTCTGGAACAGATCAAATACACATTAAATTGGTGAATCACAGCTATTGTTCTAGAAATAATATTCAAATCTCATCAGTCTCAATCTGAGAACTCTATTTGTGATGCAAATCAAAGGGTATACACCCGAAAATACTTCTGCTTGCAAGCCAGTGCCATTATGCATATCATTTAGGTTGGTTACCACTTTAAATCTTTTCAGATAAAGACGCAGAAGGGTGAATTGCGCATGTATTAGCCAGATTTGACAGTATTCATTTTTCTTCAACTGCAGGTAATTATCCTGTATAATTCTCTGATGCATAAATTAAAGCCACATCAATTAGCAATGGTCTTGTTTTCCTACATTCAGTAATTAAGATGAGATTGATCAAGGGATATTTTATGTGTGGACATGGAGCTGATAAAAAAACCTCCTCATTGAAGCACTGATTCCTTTTGTTTTGTTTTTTTCTCTCCATTGCCCTCTCTTGCTCTGCGCTGGTTATTTGACAGCCAGTTCTACCAATATGGCATTGTTTGTCAGGATGTATACTGCCAACGATGCAACAGAGAAAGTGTCCATTTCACCCCAATGGGTGTACCTTGGCAGGCCCTTGGCTGGAATGATGATCCATTCCCCTAGATAATGTGAAAATGCCTCTCCCGTGGTTGCTATAGACTCTCGAAGAGCCCTGTTAATTGTCTCGCTATCAGCAGAAAACCTCAGCCCACATGGACGGTCTGAGATTTTACTTGCCAAGCCAAAAGACCCGGCAGCCACAACCCAGTTGAGTTATGTGGGAGAACTCTGGCTTTCTCAGCTTGCTGCTGACTGCTAGTTGCTGTGGGAACTGTAGCTCTGCTTTTGGAGTCTCTGTGTATTTATATTCATTGCCATCGCCTGGACTTGGATCCCACCTGGCCTAGATTTAAAGCTGGGCCTCCTGCATTTTAATGGTTTTGTGCCACAATTTTATCATCTATGAGATGGTGCAATTAATTCTTACAGGTTATCACAAAAACTTGGTGAGTTACACATATGTGCGGCATCAGAAATGCTTTTGAACAAGAGCTATATTATTATTGGTACTATAGATTAGTTTTTTAAATTTAGATTGGCTGTTTCAACAATGGAAGATTTATGTCAACATTCAACACGATATATATATTCACAAAGTTGTCACTCAAGATTTGTATTTATTGCTCCTTTTTCTCTTTTTTTCTTCTTGTGTCTTCCCCCTTTTCCCTCCCCATCTTTCTTTCTTTGGGATGGGGCATAGTGTATTTTAAGACAAGGTTTTGCTACATAGTCCAAGCTGAACGTCAGATCTGATGCAATCCTACCACCTCTGCAACTTGAATGGCTTTTTCCCCTTCTTCTTTTGTATCTAGGAACTTACATGGGTACTAGAGAGATGACACAGCAGTTGGAAGTGCACACTGCTCTTGCGGAAGAACAGAGGATCCCAGCACCACCTGGGGTGGCTCACAACAGCCTGTGCTGCCAGCTCCAGGGGCATCTTCCACCTCTCCAATGCTCATTAATGTACCCTCCAACACACACACATAACTTAATACATAAAATATTCTTTAAATGAAAATTTGCATTCATGGTTTAGTCTTACTTATTCTCTCCAGGTAGATCACTAGGGAGTGAGGTCAGTCAGTGTCCTGCAGGAGGGACTGTTGTCCCCCTTGCTCCATCTTTCACTTAGTCCCCAGTCTGACGACTATGTTCACACTTAGGGAAACAGCTTGATACTGCCCTTAAGTTCTTCTAGGACTATTTTCTTCCATTAGCAGGGAAGAGACATTTTTGCAGCAGAAAGCAAAAAAAGTAAGTAAGTAAATAAATAAATGAATAAATAAATAAGGAAACATCTGGAAAACATCTCGCCATGGAGAAACACACACCGAAGATCCCAAAAAAGAAAGTGACCCTCAAAGGAAAGAACACCACGTGTCATTGCTGTCCTATTTTAGGGCAAGGATCAAAATGACGTGATACAAGGGACAAACTTTCTTTTTTCCCTTGGAACGTCATGGGAGTCTGAATAGGAGCAGTTCCTGACACTTCTTCCATCTTTCATGGAACGGAAGTCCAGCATCCTTGCTCAGACCAGTAATCTCAGAACTTTGGAGGCTGAGGAAGGATGATTAATGTGGATTTGAGACCAGCTGGACTTCAGAGTAATATCTTATGCCAAGAGAAAGAGATGGGGGAATGGGGTGATGGTGGTAGGGTTCAGTTTCTTAGCCAAAATTAACTGGAGGAAGAGATGGGAGTCAGATCTGGGCTGGTTTCTACAATGGACCACTGACTTGTTATCTACCTCAGTAAAGACACTCGAGGACAACAAAACTTGCTCTTCACTGACTTCATTCTACATTTGTTAGAACCAAGTGGGTTACTTATTGTTAGGTGATCCATCATTCCATACATACAGTGGCCTGCAACAACCACAATGAGTCACAAACTTCAGACAGCTTTGGATCCATGTCTCCTACCAGTCAGAGGGCAGTAGGTGGTGAAACGTCAGGAACCAGTGTTGCCAACAGATGACAGTGACCCATTCTCTTTTCTCAAAGTCTCGGGTCTGTCTTTGTGGTCAGCTAGCTTGGGTTTCCTCACATCATAGTGGTCTCAGCTGAGACACTTACAATGCTGGATCCCAGCTTCAAGAGCTTTGCTCCAGCCGACAAGAGTGGAAGCTAAATAACCTCTCAGGGAGAAGTGTGGTGCCATTTGTAATGCCAACACTCAGGAAACTGGAATAAGAGGGCTGCCACAAATTTTAGGCCACTAGGCTACATTGTAAGCTCAAGGCCAGCCTGGGTTATATAGTAAGTAAGACACTCTGTCAAGAAGCAAACAAATAAAATTGCATTTTGTGACCTGGGCTTAGAAGATATATCCTTTAAAAAAAATTTATTTATTTAATGTTATATGAGCATTCTGCCACTGACACACCAGAAAAGGGCATCAGATCCAATTACAGATGTTTATGAGCCACCATGTGGTTGCTGGGAATTGAACTTATGACCTCTGGAAGAGCAGATAGTGCTCCTAACCACTGAGCCATCTCTCCAACCTGAAGATATATGCTTAAACTAGGCCTAACAGTATATTCCTGTTTTTCCATCTGGCGTGTGGCAGGATAATTGTGAGTTCAGAGCCCTGAACAAGTTCTAGGCTACCCTGGGATGCTCAGTGAAATATCACACAGCAACAATGATGATGATGACAATGGCGACGATGATAACAACAGTAACAACAACTGACACCCAAAGGCCGTATTCTCTATTGATCAGGAATGTTGCAATTTTGAAGGAACGGACACAGACCTTCATCTCTCCATCAGAGGGGGATCAGAGTCTCCCTTGTAGGAAGATCACATGGGAAAGGAGATAATGCTGAGGGCAACATTGCGCTGTGTGGCTCAGGGTAGAGCTGCAGTAAGTCAGCACTTGGCTCTAATAATGATGCTTTTTGTGCAATGTGCTCACTCTCTGGACAATAACTACTACCGAGCTGAAGTAGGCAGCTATTCGAAGCCTCCTTCCTCCCCTCTCCCTGTTGTATCTTCATGACATAGCAACATTTGTTAAACTATCTAAAAACTCAGGCATCCATTTCTGTTCTGCCAAATGCTACCACCCCTCACAGAAGGACCGTGAGGGTGTTGGACACATCCACCTGTGGTCCTTGAAAGCCTCACGACTTCCTGTGGCAGCTGCAGGGGTTATGCTCTCTTGGCATTCAATGTCACATTGACTACTGCCCCCAGCCTTTAGGGTGCTTCCCTGTATTGAAATACCATTTGCCAGAATCTCTACAGCTAGATCCGTCCCACCCCCAAGGAGGAGGAGCCTCCCCCAGACTCTCCTGAGCTCTAAAGGCAGCTGTGAGTGGGAGGGTGAAAGTGTTGCTTTTCTATGGCCGTTGTAATGAATGACCATAAAGCTAGTGGTATCAAACACCAGCATACACTTATGAGCTTATAGCTCTAGCAGACTGAGATCTGAAATAGGTCTTACTAGATTCAAATCTGGAAACTCGCAAGCCTATGTTTCCTTCTGGAGCCTATATAGGAAAACCTGTTTCCTAATCTCTTCTAGATTCCAACATTCCTTCTCCTGGGTCTCTGTCCCTCAATTTCAAAGGTGATAACTTTCTTTGGCTCTGCCGGTCCTTTTGGAGAGCCATTTGTTTCCTTTGCTTTTAAGGATGAAATGTACTAGACTCGGCCCAGGTGGTAGGTAATCTAGGATATTGCTAAATCCTTGACATAATCATATGGGCAAAGTCTCCTTTGTCATAAAGGAAATTGGAATTTTAGCTCTCAGAGATTTGGCATGGACTTCTTGAGAGGACGAGCCACCATACTAAGTATCTGGTTTTTCCTGCAGTAGCTTCCTGGTAGTTGTTTTGTTTCCTGGCCATGCCAATAGCTTCTCAGATCATCAGGCAGCTTCTGGATACCAAATCAGACAGTAGGGACATTCATAGTTCAATTACAAATGAGGTTTACGCTGTGTGTGCTTGCTTAGCCCTCTTCAGTGTAGCACATAATTTTGCAAGCCATCTTGACTTGTCCTTTCTGCTGATCAGATTCTCCACTCTACAACTGAAGCCTGGTGAATGCTGGATTCCCCTGAGTGCTGTCTGTCACCTGAGATCCACCTCTCTTTTTCTTTTCCAAGCCCCAGTTGTTCCCAAGAATGCAGCCTCACTAAGACAAGTTTAAGTTCCATTTCAGCCAATGAAGAACATGGGTCATATCCACAAGGCCAATGCTGCCTTCTGAACTAATAGTACTGGTGCCGTTCTGCCCTTCAAGGATCAGCCTTGAGCCTGTCGGTCAGCAGGGCCCCCAGGGTTGGAAGGGAAACAGTTAAGGTCAAGGTTATTCTTGAACTTGATGTGTTGCAAAGAGCAACGAAATTAAATGTCATGTGAGGAATAATCTCTTGGGAGTTGGTCTAGATCCAGGAATCTGTCCTGGACTGTGTATCGATCCCCAATGCTCTGTCTCCTTCTGCCCTTGCCCTCCCTGAAGGGTGAATGAAGCACTGCACAGACAAGCTGAAGAGAATGTACTCATTGTTTCTTAGATTCCTTTCAGAACAATCAGCTTGTGAAGGAAGAGAGCTCTTCCAGGGCTTCAAGGGAAAGCCAGTAACACTAAGCCCAAAAGGAAGCACAAACACAAGAAACTGTTAAAAGACACTGTTTGTGTATATGTAAGGTGCTTTGTAGTGTGGCCATGGCCAATCTTTCTCTGACGTGACTATCATTAGCAACAGCTTATTTCACTACTGTTCTTAGGTGACCTTCACAGGTGACCTTCCGGGCCAGGCTTGTCCTCTCTATGTCCTGATCTTCACTATCTTCTTTTAGGTTCCTGCTCTTAAATTCTGGTTCACAAGTTGTTGATCAGGAGTCGATGTCTTCTCTTGGCTAGGCACAAACCACAGGGGCCCCAGGAAGAAGGAAGAGGCTGTTTAGCCCCTCTGAGCCCTCAGGAGCCTGGGAGCCCACTAGTCTTTTCATCTGGTAGTTTCTCTTTCCCCTTCCACTCACCTCTCCTAAAAGGTGTAGCGCTCTCTGACCTACCTTAGCTCTTTGCCTGGGGTGATCATCCTCGTACTGTCCAAACCCCAAATGCTTCTGAGTGAAGGGGTGTGTTTGGTATCAACAATGATCTTACGACGGCATGTGTAAATGCAGGGCTGTGCTTTGAGTGTGGCTCCCATGTCTTCCAAGAGTTGCACAATGGAAGTATTGGAAAGGGGTGGAACTGATCCCCAGGTGAATTGGGAGCATACAGAGAGTATGGAAGGGGGTGTGGGATTCTAGTCTCTCCCTGTCCCTGGTTTAAGATGTCATTGTTTGCTTCATACTTGCTCATTTAATAGTTACCTGCTAGGAGGTGATGCAGTCAAGAGGTGGCTCTCACCAGGCCACTATCCAAACAGTGAGCTAGATACATAAGTGTCTCCTTACTTCCTAAGCACCCTGCATCAGGCATTTTGCTATTATGACAAAGAACTGACTAACACACAGGCTATGTAGTCATCCAGTTGCCTCTTCCTTCTTCTCTGCTGGATTGAACTTCCTGGAAGTTATAATTCATATTTTATGTTTTTACTATGAAGGAGAAATCCAACTCTGGCAAAAATCCCAAGAACTTGCTCAGGGGACACATGCGTAAGCAGGAGGAAAAGAAAAAGTAATATTACCCACATTACCTAACAATGGACATTAAAAATCCACGTCAGAATTAAAAGTGATTGGTAATCAATTTTTTATATGTATTTTAGAATAGTGTAAAATCTGTATGCCATTTTAAAATAATGAGATTAAACAATTCCCTTTGTTTAAGGCTTGCTTCTTGCTCTGGCTAGAAGCTCAAGTTGGTCTTACGGAAGACAACATAAAAATACTGCATCTCATTTTCTTTCACTATGAAAAAAAATTCCAATTTCTTTTTTCATTAGTGTAATGAACATAAAAACATTCAGTGTCTCCCCATCAGTATCTTATAAACAAAGAACAATAAAATAAGCTGGACTAGCTTCCTCTCTTCGAGGCAGTCTTTCCTCCTTCTAAGGAAACCCCTCGAGGACCCATGACTAACAAATCCTGACTAGATAGCCGCCACACTCAGAAAAACACCTATTATTTCCAGGGAATGTTTCCAATCTAAGTAAGTAAGGGATAAGCTTACTTGACCAAATCAACCAAACAGAGACCTGGACCGTTAGCCCAGAGAGGAAGCCTGTGGCTTCAGAGGGGAGGCGCTAAAGGAGGACCAAAAAACGTGGGTATTTCTGAATTAGCTCATGCAAGATATGGAATGGACTGTTCCATGGAGTGCCTGAGAAGGCTCCCATGCCTGTTACAGTGAGGTTTTCTCAGGAGGGATGCTGCCTGGAGAAACTGAATACAATATGACAGCTTAGAGGAATGAGGCTCACAGCGGGGCTCTGCTGGGACATAGAGGTACAGTTTCATAATCCTTGCCCCTTTCTGAACACATCTTCCCAACAGTCCCACTATGGGTTGTTTACATGAGGACTGATGGAAGACACCATTCCACACTGAGGTCTGCCTTTGTGGAGCCAATCACTTGCCTATCTGTAGCTCCTCCCCACACCCCCACCCAACTCCCTCGCCCCATTGTCTGATTTCAGTTGGTATTCTTTTCTGGTTGAATGGCCTCAAACACAAGCAGTGCACCCCCACCCCTCACCATCCAGGAGCTTCTCTTGGTAGATGAGGCTAGCCCTGGTAAAAGATCTGTTTGCAAGCATGAAGCTCCTGCTCAGAACCAGGCAAGGGAAGCCCAGATGGAAAGCCAAGTCTGCCATTGCCCGGGGATCACCCATTGTGCAGATTAAATGACTTTCACTTCCACTCCTACTTCCTCTCAAGGAAAGCAAGAGGCTGGTTTCAGACTTGTTGATTCTTTTCAGAATAAAAATAAAACTGCATTTTAATTTTTTCCAGCCCTTGAATGCACTGATGTTAGAATAAAGCACTTGTTTGTAAACTCTTTAACCCCGGAGGACCCTTGTAAGAAAGCTCTGATCATTAACTATGAAATCTGAAGGGGATATTGTCTACTCTCTATAGCTACCCTTCTCTGTTTGAGTCCTCTTAACAGAAGTGGGGTGTAATAAAATGAGCTCAAAACGTAACAAGAGGGACTGGGGAGATGGCTCATTCAGTAAAGTACTTGTCACACAAGCATGGGGACCTCAATTTGATGCCCAGTACCCACGTAAAAAGCTGGACATGGCAGTGCATACCTGTAATCTTGGGGCCAAGAAAGCAGGGACTGGGAAATCCCTAGAGCTCTTTTAATCTTGCTCTCTTAATCCCTAGAGCCACTTAATCTTGCTGAATTGATAAGCTCCAGGTTCAGTGAGACTGTCTTAAATAATAAGATGAGGACTGACAGAAGAAGACACCTGAACACACACACACACACACACACACACACACACACACACAGGAGCTCACAAGCGCGCATGCGCGCACCCCCCCCACACACACATACTCACACACACTCACACACACACACACACACATTCACACAGAATGGGGGAGGGGCAGGAAGGGAGGGAGGGACAAAGAATAACAGAAGTGGTTGGGTTCGTTTAGAAGAAGGCATGTGGTTGATAATGTAGCTGAGTCCTAGGGTCTATCCTGGTGGGGATAGTTTCTTGTTAGTGAAAGAAGATTTAGTCAGCACTCCTGTCATGACCCCATTCCAAAGCCTGGACACTTATATAGGTGTAGTTCCCCAGATCCAAACAATAGGCATAAAAACCTCCTCCTTGGGACATTCACTCCTGAAAGGGGACAAGTCCCTTCTCTGCTGGAAATAGCTCTATTTTGTAATCAACAAAAGGAAAGGAGTCAGAGAACCTGCATTTTGGTAATCAGGCTTCCAGGCAAGTCCTCTGGCCGGGCTAACAGCCTCCCCTCTCTCGAGTTTGGCAGTCTCTATATTTATATTGAGGACAAAATATTCCTAGTGAAAACATCTCACATCAGAGTGTCAGAGGAAGAGAGCAACAACACACATCAGGGGGCTTTTGGAAAAGCAACAATATGCTATGTTTTGACTAAACAGATTCTCCAATGTTCTTTTTCAGATGGTTGGGTGCAGTCAGCTTTTAGACAGGCAAACGCATTAACTTCTAGGGCAAAGGCCACCTTGTGGCTGGATCTCCACTCTTGGGACGTCAGCAGGAGCTCTGATGTTGTTGGAGGTTGGACTGGGTAGACACCCCCCTTGCTGCCCTAAAAATTGCCACAAAGCGAGGGTGCCTACTTACGGTAACTGCTGGAGATTGGATGGAGGGTGCTGGTTCTTTGCAGGAGTTGTGCCCTGACCTCTCTTGCTGTAACAGCAGATAGAAGGCTCTAGTGGAGCTAAACCTTATGAATGGGACTCTCAGAGCCTGCTCTAAGAGAAGTAGGCTAGTAGGAATACTGGGTGATGGTGGGAAGGTGGAGCGAGGCAAACCTGACCCAGAAAGCTCTCCCAAAACAAAACAAAACAAAACAAAACAAAACCAACCAACCAATCATCAAAAACGACAAAACAGAAGAAGGAAGAAATGACTGTGTCAGGAAACAATGGGCGGGTGCTCATATTTGCAAGGGGAGCTGAGAGGAAAGGCAGCTTGTGTGTGTGTGTGTGTGTGTGTGTGTGTGTGTGCTCGTGCGCGCTTGTGCTTTAAAGACAATCACATTGTTCCCCCAGCTGAAGTGTTGACATTTCTTCACAGTCACTCATGCAACATATAGGTGTCCCCCCCAGACCAGAGCCCATGGGCTGTGGATCCCACTCTGTCCCACCTCCACAAAAAACACCACCAGCTTCTCTAGGATTTTGTCTTGTTTTCTCACTCAGGAGCTGTGACTGTCCACAGTCCTGTCATTCTCACACCTGAATGTCCACAGTCCTGTCATTCTCACACCTGAATGGCTCTGCTTAGCGAATTCCAACGCCTGCCCTCTTCTACAGCGAGGGGTCTGCATCCCTATCCAGGAAACTGTGGGAGGGAGCTATGAGGTAATAAATAGCCTGAGGGAGAATTACAGAAACCGCCCCCCCCCGCCCCCCCCCCCGCGCCTCCGCGCGCACGTTCAATATCACAGACACCTGCTAGGGCTGGAGTGTCCCCCAAGTGTGACCCCGTAGCCCAGTCTTTCCAAACACAGGTTGGCATCAAAAACAACACATTTCTTCTGGCTTGCCCTCTTCCCCATTCTCACCGGTTTCACGTGGCCAATTTGGAACAGCTGGGTCCCAGCCAAGCTCAATTGCTCAGTCTGGAGGCACACGAAGCCCTTGGAAATTGCGATCCTTCCTCTGAGCTGGATCACCCATCGCTGCTGGGTGCCCGGAAGTCTTTCGGTAGCCAGGGTTCACCCACGACCCCACCCGCGGGATTCCCTGTCCCTGACAAGCCCCTACCTTAGGTAGTGCCACAGGCTTCTCTAGCCTTCTCAATCGGTCCTTCCACAGTGCGGGACATCCTTTGGGTCTGCCTGCGCTAAGTGCACGGCCCCTCTCCCTTAATAACTTCCCTTCTCGTCCCAGCCCACATCAGGCTCCCCGGATTCGCCAGGACCTAGGAAGCCCGGACACCCAAGGGTTCTTCTTAATATGCCAGGCTCATTCAAGCCCAGGACACTCCTCCATACACCCACCTCATGCCGGTGGAAACCAAAATCAGCCGCAGAGAATGTCTTTAAGAGGCGCATGCACCTACCTGCCGAGAACGCTCCTAGTGCCCGGAGACGCTTAGTACCGGGTGGCATGTACCACTTCGGCACCCACGCACCGCCCCTCGCTGCCGTGCACCTCCGGCTCCGCGGACAACCGGTGCTCGTTCCTCCCAGCCAACAGGGAAAGGTCCAAGGGTAACAGTCCTGGCTCCAGTGCTCGGGCGTCGCACCAGCTGCCGCCGCGCCGGGTGAAGTTGCGGGGCCAGAGGACGCGCGGGTGGCAGACCGCGGAGCGAGCGCGGTAGCGGAGAGGGCGGTGGGGAGGCGCGCACGCGGGGGCTGGCGCGTCACCGGTGCGGGGGGGGGGCGGCGAGGGAGGAGGGCGGGTGGAGACAGCTGCTTGATGGTCCCTTCAGCCCGACTCCTTCAGGGTGCGCTTGGGTGCTTGCCTCCAGCTGATCGTCTGCCTGCACACCAGGCTCTGGGACACTAGCTTGTGGCGCAGCTTAGGAGGACTCCGCCGCAGGGGAGTTGAGTGAGACCAGCCGGACACGGAGCATTAGAGGCGATCTCAGCTAAGACAAGAGTGCCTGTGCAGCCAGCCCTTTGGGGATCTCAAAAAGGGCCGTGCATTGCAAATGATGAGATGGGGGAGGGTTGTGTGCACTGGTGAAGAGTGAAGTTCAAGGCTCAAGGCAGGAGTTATGATGAAAAGCCCGGTTGGAGAGGGCCGCTGAGTACAAGTACCCAGGGCTTGTTTCGACAGAGGTTTCACTATGATAGGGAGAAGCAAGACTTTTGTTTGACTTTGAAACCCCTCTTTTGGTGTGAGTTTGAATTATACATAAAGCTTTAAAATGTAGGTGGGTCTGACAGACAGAAACATTCCATAAAAAAGGACCTTTTGAAGCTGAGTGTGGTGGCACTCAAGAGGCTAAGGCAGGAAGACTGCTGTAAGTTCGATGCCAGCCTGGGTTATATATAGTAAATCCCAGGTCAACATTGGTAACTAGGCTATTATATGAGACCCTGGCTCCAATTAAAAAAAAAAATCTGTGTGTGAGTGAAGAATATGAGATTGGGTATTCTAAGGACCTGGAGCCCAAGAGTGGACTCTGCGTCCATCCTTAGGTTGGCAGTCTTCCAGGCCTCAGTTTCCTCCTCTGTGAAACTGTCTTACTCATACAATTGTGTACATACAATATGTAAAATCGAAGTGTCCCACAAATTCATCCATCACATTCCAAGCTGAGACCTAGTCACTTTGTGAGGGCATTGGAATCAAGAAGTATAAACCTTGACCAACAAAGGCTAGGAGAGGAGTCTATGGCAGCACCAGGAAACCTGGACATCCTTAGACCTGGAAAACGCAAGCAGCTGAATCACACCCCATCTAAGGATACAGCCGGACTTCAGGGATCACTCAAGGAGGAACACTGTACAGGCCTCTCACCTGGGCCATGAGGCCATGGCTTGAGAGGAGCTCAGACAGGCTGCCCTTTCCAGCTGCATTCTCCAATGCCCTTCTCTCAACTCAACACACTCCCCATCAGCAAGCCACCTTCCCATGTGGACATTCCTTCCTAGGAGGAAAGCATCAACTACGATCACACACGAGACAGCTTAGCACACAGAGGGCAAGCTCTCTGTGTGTTTCCTCGTGGGTGTTCTGCTCAACACGCAAGTCCCTAATGCATCAATCCGTACAGAACTAAATGTAAGTTTAAGGTGATCTTCTTGTCCCCTGACATTAGACTGTTTACACCTGGCTATAATCTTTCAGTATTTTGATTTCCACTTTATAGACAGGCAAACTAAGGTTACAGAGAGTTAGCCTAACTTGTCCAAGATGACTCAGCCTCATCAGCTTTAGATGCTCGTGCAAAAAAGAGACATGGCTTGTGGGGAGACATTCTTCATGGCACACCCATCCTTTGGAGGACACAGCAAAGCTGGGCTTGGATTCCTGACGAGTGGAAATTGTGAGTTAATGCTGTGTGTTCTTTTAAATGACTGTATGTTGATTTCTTTTCTTCTTCTTTTTTTTTTTTTTGGTATGTTGATTTCTTAGGCAGTGATACACAATAGTCTATTTGCATTGCAGAAACAGTGGCCTTTAAAAAAAAAACCTGTAAACCACAATGTGACTCTTCTGTGGCTTTAAATCCTGCTTCAGTTCCCTATATGGAATACAGAATAAAACCCAAAGTCCACACTGCTGGTGATGGTTAATCTTCATCATCAGGTTGGTAGGATCTAAACTCACCTAAGCAGTAGACCCTTGGACCAGTCTGTAAAGGGTTCCCTAGGTAAGTTAATTGAAGTGGAAAGGCCAGCCTTAGATGTGGACAGCACCTTCCATTCCTGGGCTGGGGCTCTGGTCCGAATACAAGGAGAGAAGGTACTTGCCACCAGCACTTCCTGGCCATGATGGTCAATATCCTCTCGAATGGAGCCAGGTATTTGATAGCAACAAGAAACATAACCTCAGCACCACTGCTAACAAGATCCTGGTGAGCCAACCCTTTATAGATCTCCGCTATCTCCAGGGCCTCTCTCTGGTTCCTCAAACCTTCGCAGCCTTTTCCTGGGTCATCGCTGACCACTGGCATCTTTAGTACATCCATGTCCCCAGTGATCATGTCCATCCCCACTTGTCTTCCAAAGCGCTGACCATTCTTTGCCCGTCACTAATCTGTGAGTTCACGGGGCAGGGACCATTTTTGCCTTACCCACTGTGTCCCAGGCCTAACAGATGGAAGATGGATAACTGCATTCTGAAACAGTTCCTGAGTCTTCAATCATTTCCTTTCCCTTGTCAGCCTGGCTTATCTCCGTCGGGAGAGCCTTTGCCCACATCCAGATAGCAGCAGCCATTTATTCACACTCAGTTAAAAAGCCCCCCCCCCCCGCTATCTCCATTCCCTCCAGCCCCTTGCCCCTTTCCTGTCCTCTCACTTCTGAACTTCCTAACAGCCAGATCTCAAGATGCCTAGAACCTCTACCTTGAGTAATATTGCAGGCACTGAAGTGTGATTGTTCCAAACAGTGTTACATTTCCTGGGCTCTGGAAAAAGAGGCTAAAAGAGTGAACACTGCACGATGGGAGTCTCCAAGGCATTGTGTTTAGCTTTATCTTGGGGACGTTCAACTCCTCAACCTGGGGCAGAACTGAAATTGCAAATAAATAGGAAGTGGGTTGAGCAAAGTGCCGCTTTGAGCTGGCTCCCCAGGCAGTGTGTATATGGCAGAAGGGTAGATCCTGAACCCAGGTCAGTTTCCTCTTTGGACTGGGATCTGTCCTGGATGTCTGTAGCCGCTATGGGTCCTAGCACAAATCCTACTCAGACAGCAGGTACAAGCATGAGTTACGGATGGACAGAACATCATAGGTCTAACGAGACAGAATTCGTTCCTGATAGGGCCCCGTGGTTCACATGCCAGAGAAGTTAAGTGATTTGTCCACCAGGGCAACCAAATTACGAGTTCACAGCAGAAGCTAGTCCAAGCTCTACAGCAGGCATTTCCACTTACTGTCTCTGCTCAGATCTCCAGAGTTCCCATTCTTGAAGGGATGGATTTCTCCTTATTTCTACTTTCTCTTGTGGTGTATTTACCGCTCCCTAAGCAGAATTCAGAGCATTCCTATCCGCCAAGGGCATTCTTGTGACTTTACCCAGGGAAATAATGAAGCATGGATCTGTTCTGTTCATGGAAGCAGGGGTACTATGGGACCCTCCTCACTAGGAGACAGCTACATTTCCTCATGCCGGCAGAAAGGAATGGTTCCTGAAACAATTTGCTTTATGGTCCACTTTAGGATACATGATCTGCCCCCTCAATTTCTGAGACTCCACTTCTCTTAACACGAAGGAATCTAGACCACACTCATTCCCATGATATTGCACACAGATCTGTATGTAGGTTGTGCCAATGCTATATTGGTAAAACAAAGCAAACCAAACAAACTCCATCCATTTATAATAAGACTTGTGCCTTCAGCTCCAGGCTTCACCTTCAAAGTAGGAGCCTTGTCATGAATACTGTCACCACTTAGCACTGTCACACTGTCATGGGTGTCTCTTTTATCTCAGATGGAGAACTCCGAATTCATGAATATGTTCTCCACTCATGTAGAAACAGAAGAAGCTCAAATGAGGGAAATGTGGGCTGACTGCATGCCTGGATTGAGCATCAGTGCTTTTAGAACAGGGCTGTCTTAACATGTTGAATTCTGCTTTGAAGGAGCCAAGTGACCTCAATAGGCAGCGAGAGAGTGACATGCAAAATCCCTTATGTAAAAATTTGTTGACTTAAAAAAGAAAAGAATAGTTCCTTAGAGCATAGTTCAGCCCACCCCCTCATGTCATTCCTCATCAAGAATACTCACAAATAAAAATGGCAGCTACTATCAGTGGACCGTTGGGTGAGGACAGTATCAGGTCGTGGGCTAGGGAAGGCCACTGCAGCAACCTGACCTGCTTGGTGGGGTGGTCTTGGAGATGAACAAGTGAGGTGTGCCATAGGAAAGAGGAAGTGCTCTGGGTGCTATGGGAACGGCTTTATTTTTGGTAGCATGAAACTGTGTTTTAACTTCAGCAGTACCGACAAGTTTCTCTTTCCGAAACAGTAAGGCTGTGTCATTCTGCTTCCGGAGAATTTTTGAGCCGATGTTTGGCTGACAGAATCAGCCCAGTGAGCCTGGTGGAGATTGATAAATACACCGTTCATCAGAGGAATCAAGAAAAGCTTGATTTGATTTCCCAATTTAGAACTTCATCCCTGTAACTCAGAACTCAGCATGTGCCCGAGGAATGCCCAGCATTGCCAAGTGAAGCTGATGTTCTCCCTGGGATCTATCAGATCCTTCTGTGTTTAATTTCTCTGTGTATCCTGTGCCTAGGACACTGGTGACTTCTGGTTTCTACTCCTGGCCTTCGCTGACAGTTCCTGGAGAGGTGGTCAGATCTAGCCTGAGATCTAGGCTTCCTTTCTAACTGGGATGCCTCACGTCCACGAGAGGAGAAGAGTTCAGGACCTCATGTTGAAGGCCTGTCTGTAATTACATGACCCTACCTTAGAGACATTCAGCTGTCCCAGTGCTTGGCTATGGGGTAGCTTGAAATGCTGCTGGTTTTGAGATTTTTACTTTAGTTGAGATAGGTTCTTACTCAAGTAGTCAAAGTTGGCCTTGAATTTCCAATATTCCCAAACCTGACCATGAACTTCATATCCTGCTTCAATCTTCCTGAGTGCTAGAACCACGGGCATGGGCCATCATGCACATTTTATGCAGTGCTGGGGTTTGAATGCAGGGTTTCGTGAATGCTAGGCAAGAATACTAGCTAGGCAAGCCACAATCCCAGCTCTGGGTCTGACACTGTTTTGTTTTATTGAGACAGGGTTTCCATGACTGTCCTCGCTCTCAATTTATAGGTTAGGCTGGCCTCGAACTCAGAGATCCTCCTGTCTCTGTCTTCTGAGTGCTGGGATTAGAGGTGCACACCATGCCTGTCTCTTTGGTTTGGAGACTCTTGAGCTCCTTTATCACCCAGCCTCCTGAGGCATCAGGGGTGTGGCTTCAGAAGCCTTCCCAAATGGGTCCCCACCTTGCTGCCACCCTCACAGGCAGGGGGCAGTCCCTAGAAGGATTTGAAGTTGAGAGACTTTAGTTCTGTCTCAATGTTGCTGAGGAGGAACTTGGCCAATCTCGGCCTCTGTGTCTCATCTGTCATAGCCAGATGTCTGGATAGCCAGGTCACCACACTTCCTGGTTTGTTTGTTTGTTTGTTTACTGTTGTTTTGCTCAGGCCAATCCATTGCCTAGAAATTCTTAACTGATTCTCTGTCTATCACACTTCCTCCTACTATTGAGGTTTATCTCTAAAATCACCCCTGGTTTCGAAAGCCCTGTTCCAGCCATGATGAAAACATGACACTGGTCTTTTTTTTTTTTTTTTTTTTAATAGGAGCTTTGTCCCCTGAACACAGATCCATGTACATCCCTGCCTTCTGGGAGAGCTGGTTAGCACACTTCTCACTATCAATAAGCTGTGTGTCGGGAGCTATGCTTTGTGCCATGAACAGTGTAATAAGCTCTGTATTAGTATTAATGAGTCTAGAGGAAGGGAGTCAATTGGCTCAGTGAGAAAGGTGAGCATGCGCTTCCCTGCTGACTTCTGCCACCTTCCCCTGAAGAGCCCCCCTCCCCCCAAGCCAGCATTTATGGGCACTGGAGCAGCTCCCATGGAAGTGTCATCACTAATGGAACTGCAGGGAGCCAGACCTCCTATGCATGTCTGGTGCCTCTGATAAGATCCTCACAGAAGCAGACACTCAGGCATTTCCTTCCCATTGTCACACATATTTGCTTTTGCAATGGGAACATTTTTGGTCAATGCTGTTGTCATTTTAGTATGTCCTAGAAACAAGTTGCTCAAAGGTACAGAAAAGGTACAGAACCAATGAGTTCAGGCAAATGACCCTAAGCCTAAGCCCCATCTACAGGTCTAGCTTCTGCACTGAGTGACTAGAAGGCTTCAGAGGCACAAACAACTGGATACTCAGAGCTGATGGGGAAGAAAATGTGCTTCAAGTACAAAAATTTCCTCTTCAGAAACTTTACATCATATTTCTTATACATGATTATTACATAACACCTTGAGGTCTTTTTCTGATATGTATATATACACAAATATATATGTCTTGTATTATATAGTATAATCTTGACCAATATTCATTCTATCCTCTACTTTCTAAGAGAATGCTTTAACATTTAAAAAAATACAGCATAATGGTCCCAAGATCATTCGACCATTTTATGCTTTTTCATAATACTGAAGCCAAGCATGAGGGGTGCACACAGTACACAGGAGCCCAAGGCAGGTGGATTTCCATAAGTTTAAAGTCACACTGGAGTTTCCAGCTAGCCAGAGATATCTCAATAACAAACAAATAGACAGGAAGTATGGAGGTGGCTCTGTGAGTAAAAGCTTGCTATGCAAACGTGAGGGAGTGAATTTGGATTCCAGCACGTGTAAAATCTAGATGTGGCAGCACACCCCTGTAACCCCAGTGCTTAGGAGGCAGAGACAGGGGACTCACTGGCTAGCTGTCTATCTGAAGCACTGAGCTGCAGCTTCAGTGAGAGCCTGTGTCTTAAAAATAAGGAGAGGAAAAGAGAAAGAAAGTTGTTATTAACCTCTGGCCTTCACATGTGCATGGTCTGGAGAGAACACGCATGCACACATACATGCACGCATGCATGCACGCACACACACACATTGAGGCTTTCAAGTTGCAGAACTTGAAAGAGCTTTGGTCAACCTCAAGGGTCCTCAGATCTCATTTTTGGAGCCAGCAATGGAGATTGACAAAGATTTCGACAGTATGTCAAATCGACAGTTCTTTTCAGTTCTGAATCCCAAGAGGTACAAAGTGAAGACTATACTTTTAATTGAAAAGTGTTAGGACACACACACACACACACAAAATGGGTATAAAAGATTGCAAAATGCAGGTAGAAACTATTGATATCTGTAATCAGAGTGCTAAGAACTAGGCAGGCAGGCACTTTTGTTTCTAAGGTTGAAAATTAACTTTTACTTCTTAATAAGCCCCTTCCTTATATGGAGCCGTAGGAAGCACAGTAAAAAGTAAAAAGGAAACCATCAGCTCCTCCAAGGTGATGCATTTAGTGCTCCTAGAAGGATGCTGTTAGTCCCAGGCTTTCAGTTTGGCCACTTCCTGTTTAGTCTCCTTCCTCTCACTCCTCTCTCTGCCCTGGGGCTCATCGTGAATGGCCTCCTTCAAGGTATGAGTCCCAGACTCTTCCTCATAAGGTCATCTTGGGCTGGCTGTGTCCCTATATAAAGAGTAACCTCCTCCCACCCCGGTGGAGAATGGCCTCTATCTACGTCCTCCATAATGCTGTTGCTGGTTCCTAAATACCTGTACCCTCCCTGCCTCTGGAATTCATGTCTTTATTAAATGAAACTTCTGGTTAGTGCAAATGTTGGCTTTCCTGGTGGAATCTCATTAAGAATTACCTCCCGGGCTGGCTAGAAGTACTTGTTCCAAAAGCCCGAGGGACGAAGCTCAGACTGAGGAACCCTCATGAAGAAGCATAGTGTGGTGGGACACACTTGCAATCCCACTGCTGTGGATGCCGAGACAGGCGTATTCTGGGGCCAGCCTACTCAGTGCTTGGAAAGCCTGAGGAACCCCAAGTCTATGCTAGTGGCTGGTGAGACACCATTTGTCCACGGCCATTGCAGACAGGTGAGTGTGGGTAACAGAGACCCTTAGCCACTGGCACAGAACAGCTTAGGTTGGCGGAGCTCAGAGCTGGGTTGAGCACAAGGCCTGGTATCAGCTGAAAGAGATTTCGGAGGTCTATGTGAAATCTACATAGATAAGAAGAAGCGCTAAAGAGAAAACCGGACCGATAAAAGATGGGATTTGCCTGTCAGCCATGTATTTCAACTGATACAAAGCTCTCCTCCCCACCCCCCATTCTGTGGGTGATATTTGACTAGGAGGAAGAATAACCAGTTAATCCTGTCCCTCAGGCCTCTCCAGGGGAAGGCTGACTCCAAGAGATTAGGGACCAAAGTGATTGCTGAGTGACCTTCTCTGAGTACTTTGCATCTGAGATCAATTAAAAAAAATACACTTGTTACTTTAAAATCTCTTCTCTAATCTTTCATATTTTAACTATTTCTCACTCAGGTGGCCCTTCACTGTAAATGGACGTTCCTCTTCTTTTTCACTTCAAATCAGAGCTGTTGTTCCTTGTAATCTTGTTTAATCCCTTATCCAGTTTGGCAGAGGTCTCCCCAAAGGCCAGGTCCTTTCTAATTCCTGAATTTGAGCTCTTTAACGCCAGAGGTGGATTTTGGAGGAATGATAGGGACAGGAGCCTACTGATGAGACCTTTACCTCTAGTGGCTAATCTTCCTGTCGTCGTGGATCTTACTTAGAAGTGTGATTTCCATTTGGTCGCATGGTAGTTAAGTGAGTTGTCACTACTCCAGAACAGCTCAAGAGAGCTAGAAGTACCTCAAAATGGCTTAAGACACAGGGGTACCCATAGAGAGGTGCCCACTGAGGCTCCCCGGTCTCCCCTCAAGTCCCCCATCCCTCGTCTGTGCCTCCATTCTCATAGGAAAGTGAACCTCTGAACCCAGATGTCTGCTCTTGTCCTGGAGGATTGGAACCATTAGGAATCCTAACTAACTCCAAGATCTAGCATCTCTTTCCTTCCTAAGTCCCTTTCACAGCTCACACCTCTCCCAGCTAACACACATGATGCAAAACCAGGATGCTGGATATCAGATCTGTCCCAAGGGCTCCTCCCAGCTTCACTTTGCAGAGGTTCAGGTGGAAATCTATCCCCTTTGGAGACTTCTTTGTTTAGCAGTGGGAGAGAGGAGGCCCTGGCCCAGTTCCCCTCTTCCCTTCCCTGCGTTGCTCACACACAAGTCCCTGGTGGCTTCGCATAGGAGCTGTGACAACAGGACGGAACATCATTGCCCTCCATAATTAGCCAGGCAAAGGAGAGAGCTGTACTATCAGAGTGATGACAGCGCTCTCAGCTCATAAATTATTCACACAGCTGAAGTGCAATGCCTGTCACGTTCAAAATAGGTCATTCATGCTTGAGCTGTTAAAGCTGAAAATTTCACAGCAACAGTAATAAAGCCAAGGACTTTGGTTTAAGCAAATCTCCAAAGAAAGTGGCTTCTGCCAGCAATGTAGCAAGAATCTCCTACTGAACCCAGCTATTTTCATTAGGCAGTAGGGAGAGGCTGAGAAACAGCTGTCTCCTGGCAGGGCCAAAGCTGGGGATGGCTGGAAGGCTCTATTTCAGCCTCTTCTTTTGTAGACTCTGTTCCAAAGAGCCTCAAGAGGCTACTTGAGAAAGATAAATGTGAACACCTGCTCCAGTTTGCTCCCTGCACACACAGATGATGCTAAACCAGAATTAAGGACCAGCCCTTGGCAGGTTCTAAATAGTCAACCTTTCAGCCTTGGAGGCCGAATTTACAGAGGAATTCAACTCCCACAGCTGAAGACCTGGTGTCCTGGACATTCAGGTCTGATTCTCAGACATATGGGCCTCTTCCGGAACCAGAATGCACTGGCCTTTTGTCCCCCAGTAGATACATTATTCAACTCAAGTGCTTGGTGATGGAAAAATACTGGACTGTCTATTTCAGAATTTGGGAGAGTTCCTGGTATGGTAATAGGTTCTTTTAATTTTTTTCTAGGCTACAAAGAGGAAGGGGGCTATAGCTCAGTGATAAAGTACCTGCCTAGACTTCTCCTTAAGGTCCTCAGTTTGATCCCTAGCACTGAAGAAGTAACATGCTCCAATACAAAGCCCCGCTGCAAAGGACCATCTTACAGAAAGATTACAATAAAGAGAAATTGAAAACAGCACGTGGGGTTTGAGTTGAAACAAGACTGAATAAGCTGGTTGCTGCCTCTTGACTGTTAAATGGATGGGTGACTTAGGGAAGAGAAAAAGGGGAGTTCAAGAACGGGGAGACACCCCTGCTCCCTTCTTTGAGGTAGAATAAATCAATAACCCCTGTAGGTCTCCTCCAGCAGAGAGCCTGTGAGGTACAGCCTTGGAAGAGCAAGCACTAGAACTGAGTATGTAGAGCATCAAGACTGAGAGTGTTCAGAGGCAGTTTGCATACACACTTCTACAATTAGCAAGGGTATGACACACAGCTCCCAGTGATACAACGCTCTCACGTCTGCAGGTGAAAACTCCTATACCTGCACAAGGTATTTTAGCCCTTTCTCCCTCGCCTTTCCCTGACCCTCCCTTGAGAGTTTCCAACAGTTAACATTGCATTGCTGAACTCATGGTCTTCTGGAATAGTCTATAGAGATTTCTATAGCTTCAATTCCCACAAACTAGGGCTACATCTATGGATGATCTTTATGTATATTTATGCTGCTTTACAGTCAACATTTCAACAGACATTTCTTGAGTCTCACTATTTTGAGTACATAGAGGACTTCCCAAAGCCATCCCAATTTCTATAAGCTTGACTGTCCGTACCTGATTCCGGTCTCCTCAGCCCACACTGGCTCCCCTAGCCCCCACCAGCTCTCTCAACAGCCACCATCATCTCAAGAAACAAAGAACAATGATACCTTCCAAGATATTCAAGCCCAACTTGGTCTCATTCTTGCCTACTCATCCCACGCCACATATCCCTGGCTCAAGCACAGTAGGGTCTCATAGAGTTTCTGCCAGCTGTCATCTGGGTTCCTCTAATGGTGCTCCAATTGGTTGCTTGCCTTTGTATTCTACTTTTTTTGGGTCAGACCCTGTGTGTTCCAGGTCCCAGGCTGACCCAGAGCTCATTATGTAGCCAAGGATGACCTTAAACTTCTGATTCTCTGGTTTCTATCACCTGATTGCTAGAATTACAGACATGTATTACCATGTGACGTTTACCAAACGCAGGGCTTCCAGCATGCTAAGCAGGCACTCCACCAACTGAGGTATATGCTGAACCCTTTACTTTACTGTCAAGGGAACAGCCAGAATGCTAGAAGGTAGGTAATATAGCATCATTCAACTGAGCACTGGCCAATGAGCCCTGTCTCATACAAAGTCAAAACCCGAGTCTGCACACACTCTATGGGACTCTACAAGTGGTGAGGGGCCCCAAGTTCTTGGATCTCATCTACCACTCTCTGCCGTTCCTGCTGTGCTGCAGACACAGTGGCCTCTTTGCTATTCCTGGAACACTCTCCCTTTAGACATCCACAGGGCCAGACTTTGACTTCCTTTAGGCTTCAGGCATTTGTCAGCCAATCCCTCCTGGGCGGCCATGTCTGATCCTTCCCATCCTGCACCTCATTTGTCAACAACACATCTCTCCCCCAGCTCTGGGCATTTCTGCATCTTTTCCTGTCTGTGTCCCCCCTCTCTAACGCTGTGTGACTTCACCAGACCTGGGACTTTAGGAAGTTTGTAGTCACTGCTGGATCCTGGGAGCCAGAATAGAACTGAGCCCAGCATGTGGCAGGCTTCCAATGACAGTCTTTCATTGGTGGAAAATAGTTCATAAGTTCTTCGGGAGACCACATCTGCCGTGGGTGGCATTCCTCTCAGGAGCCTCCATGAGGGCTAATCACAAAACATTTATGCAGTGATCCTTAGACCTGTTCCCAATTAGGCAGGAATTCATAGAAAGAATTCCCATTCTCTAAAGCCTGCACATGCCAAAGTTCTGGCAAGAGCAAAGTTATTCTAAAGAGAAACACTTGTGTCCCACCCTTCAGCCATTGGGCTGTTGAAAAGATGGGTCTCAGGAATCCCATGCTGAGGGAAGGGAAGGGCTGAAGGCTTGACCTCAGCTACAGGATGCACTTGCCTCCCAAGAAGACATTCTACACAGTTTCGACAATTTGCTAAACTACTTTGCACAACAGACAGCATTAGAGACAAGATGGGTCAGTGATAGGCTGGATCAGTCCTTGACCAGGACTGATAAACAGCTTATACTCCTGTTTAATCAGAAACCCCATGTCTGTGCCCCTGAAGATAGACTCCGTTGGACCTCTTTGTTTGTTCCTGCTCCCAGTGTGGCTATATTGAATCAATATTGTTTCTCTGCTTTTTGCTCTTGCTTGTCTTTGTAAATATTGAGGATTGATGGCCATGACTACCGTGGTGGTGTAGGCTGCCAGACCCAAGACTTTGATCCTAAAACTTCAGTAACACCAGGAAGAATGATATTGTTCTAAAATTGTGTTGGATAGAGTCCACCTTGATTAGGGCTAACTCCCTAGAATCAAATTTGTTTTTTGTGAGAATTTGGTTCTCTTATGTTAGAGCTATAAGGTTCAAGAGAAAGGCTGCACAAAAATTTGAACTAACTTTTCAAATACTGATATGTATATACATATTTGCCTATATATGTACACATAAATAGTTGTGGTAAAACTTGCATAACATAACATTTAGCATCTCAGTCCAGAAGTGAAGAACACTTGATGGTCTTTCAGAAGACCAGAGTTGGGGCTCCAGTAGATATGCTGGGCAGCTTACAACTGCCTGTAACTCCAACTTTAGGGGACCTGACACCCTCTTCTAGCCTCTTGAGGCATGTACACACATAATTATCAATTTTCAATGCATAGTTCAGTATGTTTGTTTCCAGTATCCTGCATCCAATCTCCAGAGCTCATTTGCTTTGTAAAACCAAAACTGTAAGCCTTTTAAGCAATATTATTCACTTTTTATCTTTTTACATCTTTTAATATATATCTTACATCTTTTAATAATTCACTTTTTATTCCAGCCCTAGGAACTATGACTTATTGTTTTCAATAGACTTGATGACTGTAAATTCATCATATAAATGGAATCATGCGACATTTACATTTGCTGAGATTGATTTACTTTGATTAATTTAATGTCCTTAAGAGTTATGCACACTGGGCTCCATTCTTTTTGAAGACCAGCTAATATTCCGTTGTCTGCGCACACTACACCTTATATCTCCATTTTCCCTCAATGGGTGCTTGAGCTCCTTAGTATCCTTTGCACATCGTGAATAACATGGTTATTCACGAGTGCAAATGCACAAACATCTCGAGACCCCACTTTCAATTCCTGTATACGCAGAAGTGGGGTGCCCAGATCATATGGTCACTCCATTTCTAACGCTTTGAAGAGCTGTTACTCTGTTGCCCACAGCTGTGGTGCCACTTGGATCACTTGGATTCCCACCAACAGTGCACAAGAGAGTTTCCTGTCTTTTTAGTAGCAATGTTTTCTTCCCCTGTAGCCTGTGAGAACTGCCCAAAGATGCTTAATAGAACTAGACATTCCTGATTCTTCCAGCACTTAGCAACAGGGAGCCTGTAATTCTCTCTATATGTGTGTGTGTGCTTATGTTAGCTTTCTCTTGTCATGTCTATTTTGCAAAGGCTTCTTCATTCTCAAATTAACATGCACGTGAACAGACATATATGGCTCTGCCTCATAGAATGGGGGTAGTGGAAGAGAACTGGTACTCTGTGGGGATGATAAAGACAGGGCCACCTCCGTGTAATCCTTTAACAGAAAGATACTGTGGGTTCAGTCTTATTTCTTTGGAAGATGTTGCATGGGATCCAGCACACTGCTCCTTGGTAAGCTGGGGCATCTCAGTGTGGGAAAGCACAGAGGAAGAGAGCTTGGAGCTGTTCCTGCACATCAGCCCTTCACCATGAGGAGGTCCCAGGGACCGATGAACCCAGAGTCAAGGGGAGAGAGAAATCTAAGGGGCGCAATCAGGAAAAACCCCGAGCCCCTCATATGTGATATCTCCTTCCAGCTACTTTATCGCTGTTGTGGGAGAAGAGAGCACTGGTCCTCCCGTGTTCCTTCTCTTTCACAATATTGACTTCTCTTTCCTCCCCTATCCAGAACAGTCTGTATCGAAGCACTAACTTTTTAAAAATCGCCTTTCCAAGTGGTACTAAAAAGCAACACAATATGATGACACATGTTCCCTCTAAGAGAAAATATAATTAAGCCCAGTGGATAAATCCTCCTCACATGGGAACCTCCTAGAGAGAAGGCACAGATGTAATACCAGAGCTACAGAAAAAAAAAAAGTCCTTAAGAAACTCAGTGACCCAAAGAGAGGCAGAATGACTTGAAATGGGCTTGGGGTCAGCTCAGCTGTGTAGAGGACTTGCTGCTCTTGCAGAAGACCAGAGTAGTTCTCATCATCCATTTTTGGGCGCTCACAACCACCTTTAACTCCAGTTCCAGGAAATCCAGCACCCCCTGACCTCCGAGGGCACCTGCACGCACTGTGTACATATCGTCTTCCAGACAAATGCACATACATAAAAGATAAGTCTAAAATGACTTTGAAATTAATGGCCTACATAAACCAGAGACCAGCAGGCTTTTTCTCTACAGAAGAAGTTAGTAAATATTTTAGGCGTTGTGGGTTGGAGAGGTTAAAAATGAGAAAATGATCCAGAAACCACACACTGATAAAGAAAACAGCAGTTCACATAGTTCTTACTGACAAATTGAAAATATGGTAGTAACATTTTCTAGTAATAGCGTTCTCCTAAGACAAGAATAGAATTCTTTGGGATAATGTTTTGCTTCTTTGAGTTCAAGACGGGTGACTCTTGTCATCACATCAGCTATAGATGTTAATCTGTGAAAGCCATTCCCATCTTACAGAAGCAGAAGCAGATGCAGAAGCAGGCAATAGGCTACCTCTGGCCTGAAGGCTATGGCTTAGCAACCCCTGGCTAGACCAAGAGCACTGCAGAAATCCACTGAATCACTGTGAGTAGTTCTGATGACTCATTGTTTTTTTTATTTTTATTTTTTTTTGAGTGTGCGTGTATAAATGCACGTACAAGTATTTGTGTGTGTGTATGTGTGTGCAGGGACCAGATGTCAGTATTGAATGTTTTCCTCTACCTTAATTTTTAGATAATCTATCACTCAACCTTGCAATTACCAATTTGTCAAGGCTGGGTGGGCAATAAACCCTAGGGGTGCCTCTGTCTCTGCCTCCCTATTGTTGGGATTCTAAGCATGAAGCACTGTGCCTGGGCTTTGTATATGTGTTCTAGGGATCAAAATTCAGGTTGTGGTGCTTGCATGGTGAGCACTAGAGCTATCTTCCTCACCCCTCATGGGCCCTTTTCTGTCCCATACAGTTCAATTCACACTGTCTTTCTACACGAAGAAGATCAATCTCATAGCCTGCTGTTCTGGTCAGACTGCTGGGTGATGCTTTGTAAACCTCTGTTGGTTAGTTCCCACCTAGAGGAAAAAATATGTATATATACATATATACATATATATATATATACATACACACACATATATGTTTTAAATGTGCACCAGCTTTGTATAAGAGGTGTTTTGAATAAATATGTAAAGTTTAGCCTTTCTCAAGTTACTTTTATAAAAGCACTTAGTTGAGTGGTGACGGGAAAGGCAGTCATTGTGATGTGAACCAAGGAAATATTTACCAGGGAAATAGGTCCAAACACTGTTAAGAATACTGTTGAAGATGGGATTCCTTGCTGTTGGCATTTCTGAAGGAAATTAGGGCCTCTCCACAGTGGTGGAATGTTGGGGTACACTGTGTGAAGTTGTGTCTCTGTCTTTCTTCATATACCTAAGGTATTCTCTGATTAGCTTTAATAAAAATCTGATGGGTAGGAAATAGAAGGTGGGGCTTCCTGGGAGGGAGAAGAAAGAAGATGGCCTTTCAAGAAGAGACATAAGAAGAGATGATGTGCTTGGGGGCCTGGCATGTATAGCTAGCGATGACTGGATGAAGCTGGGTAGTTGGGTTACCTTAGATTAGCTAGTGAGAGTCTACCCAGCTAAGGCCTAAGCTTTGAAATCTTAAAGTTTTCTGTGTGGTTATTTGAGGAACTAGCTGGATAAGGAGTAATCACTGTTATATTAATTCTTAACATTAATTGATATATAGGATATTAATAATCTGCTTACAGTGCTGTCACAGTATACATTGCTTTGGACAAGGAAAGCATTTTCAAAGGGAGGCCAGATGAATGAAAGCAAGAGAAAAATAGAGAAGCAATCACAAACGTATTCTGTGCTGAGCATTGGGTTATTCTGAGCCCTACTTCAGCCACATGGCGAAACCTGGGTAGCAGCCAGGCTTCAGCTTTGGAGCCCGAGGGTACCCTGTAGTCCAAGGAAGCTTCTGAGGGCAGCAGTCTCCATGGCTCTGCTCTCATCAGACCATGGCCCTCGCTAAGCCAGGCCTTAGTGATTTGTGACAAAGGCCAAGAGGGGAAGAGAGGAACTGAACAGACCTGGTATGCTGGAACAGCTGAGAATATCAGAGAGATAATGAGCAACTTCTAGGTAGGAAGCCCTTAAGGACTTGAGTTATCCTACATATTCTTTCTTTTATCCTAGACAAAAGTTTTTGATAGACAAACATCATCGTAACCACCACCACCACCACCATCACTACCACCACCATCATGGCTAACCGCTGTCATCATCCTGACTACCACTACCATTATGACTATCACCACTATCACCATTACCACCACCACCATGGTCATCACCATTACCACACCATCATGACCATTATGAAAACAACCATCATCACCCTCACAGTAATCATTATCACCAACATACAGTCTACCACTGTCATTATCATGACTACCATTATCAACAGTACCACCACCACCATCACCATCATTACCACCATGATCACCGTAATAACTACAACCATTAAATAGCATCACCACCATCATCACTAGAACCACTACCACCTTCCTTTTCACTATCATCATAAACCCCACTAACATCATTGCCACCACTGTCGCCTGCACCAACATCATGACTCCATTACCATCATGATTACCACCATCAGCGCCATCAGCACCACTACCCCCACTATTGTCATCGCCGCTGTCCTCATCGTCACCAAGTGATGATGTCACCATCATCACCATCCTTCAAGTCATCATCATTACCACTGACGTCAGTATTGTCATCATTCACACAGGGAGCAGCTTACTGCTGCCTTACCTGAGTTTTAAGGCTGAGTGCTAAAAAGTCCACAGTCTAGGAACAGCCCTGGCATCAGACTCTCTGTGTGCACAGTACTTTCTGCAGCACTATATCTGCAAAAGTGCTTCCTCTCGAAGCCATTTGCTGATGGGCGCATGATGTCCCACACTCTCAGAATAGCAGTGTTGGTTTTTTTTTTTTTTTAAGAAACATTTTGTGCTTTAGGATTAAACAAACTAGGCATAGTTAGCTCTAGAAATCATACCACTCAGTAGATACATGGACTTGAGTAAATAGCATTTATCAAAGAGGAAGGAAAGGCTAGACTCAATTTATTTCAACATCTTAGTCATAGTAACTATTTAACTAATAACTACTAGTTTCTCTTTTCCTTCCCCTCCCTCCTCTCCTCCCTCCCTCCCTCCCTACTTTCTCACTCCTTTGTCCTCTCTTGTCTGTAGTGGGTATGTACAGAAGTTTAGTTTTCAAGACAAGTTCTGTAAATAAGTGCTCAAATATATCTTCCAGTCTTCCTAAAATGTTCAGACTTTTCTGACTGTTCACAAAATATTAAAATAAACATCTGGCCTGCCCATCTTGTACTATCAACCCCCTTTTAGCATGGGCAGATCTAAATAGGTCACTGTGAGGTCACTGGAGGCCATAAATCAGAGGGTAGACCGGTGGCTGCTCTGGCCTGCATAGCTTTAGTTCAGAGTGCTATTTTGGTCTGTGTCCCTGAAGTGACACCATCTTGCTGGCACCAGCCAAAGAAAGCTTCCTAGACATCCATGGGAAGGGAATGTTCAGTAATCCAAGGCCGAGGTCACACAGGCATGAATAACTGTGGGGAGGTCTGTGTCTGCTCCGGACCCTGTGAGAGAGCAGGGAAATGATTTCCATCCAAACTGTTTATCCAGGAACCCAGGCTGGAAACAAACGGATCCAAACAGTCTTGGCAAACGGTGAAAGCAGAGAGTAACCAATTCTTCTCACTCTGTCAAACTAGGACAGCCTCTTCCTGTCTGCTTTCCAATCCCGTGTGGGTCCACTTGAGCACCCCAGATATTTTTGAGAAAGATCAAATACAGTTAAGTACCAATTATCGTATGTTTTTATATAAAAGGAAATGTAGAATAATCATAGAGCTCCCCCCCCACACAACACTCTTCCAAGGCTTGTGTTTTGTTTCCTTTACTTTTTCTGTGAAGTTTCAACCAGTCTGAGTTTCCTGGATTTATTGCTTTTATATATAATCTTAATTTAGTTTTCCTTCCTTCCTTCCTTCCTTCCCTCCCTCCCTCCCTCTTCCTCCCTCCTGTCATGTTTTAATTTTGCAAGGGGCAAATGTAATTCACAAACCATCTTGGCTCATCATCGTCATCATCATTAATTTTCTATCTCAACCTCAGTTTTCCCTCCCTCCTCTCCTCTCAGCCCCTGCTCCCACCTCCCCTTTGCCACCACTCTCCACTCCTCCTCCATTTCTCCTGCCCCTCTTGGGCAACCGAGCATGGCATATCATGTAGCAGTAAAACTAGGCACCTCCCCGTGTAGTAAGACTGGATAAGACCATCCAGCATGAGGAAAAGGGTCCGAAAAGACAAGAAAGGAGTCAAAGACAGCCCCTTCTCCCACTGTTAGGAGTCCCACAAGAAGGTCAAGCTACACAATTGTAACATATGTGCAGAGGGCCTAGGTCAGTCCTATGCATGCTTCCTGGTTGGTGATTCGGTCTCTGTGAGCCCAGGTTGGCTGATTCGGTGGGTTTTCTTGTGGTGTTCATGAGCCTTCTAGCTCCTACAATCCTTTCTCCCCATCTTCTGCAGGATTCTCTGAGCTCCGTCTAATATGTGGCTGTGGGTCTCTGCATCTGTTTCCATCAGCTGCTGGATGAAGCCTCTCTGATGGCTAATGGGGTAGGCACCAATCTATGAGTTTTACAGAATAGCACTAGGAATCACTTCAGTAACTTTTTTTTTTTCTGGGCATCTTTGGTTCTATCCTAGGTCTCTGGGCTATCCAGTCTTGAGTCTTGGAGCGCCACGTAGTGTTAGGGGTAGGCTCCTTTTCCTGATGTGGGGAAACATGTAGTTTTATAAACAGTCTACATAGAGAGGCAGAGCTTGGCTTGCATCCTAATTAACAATTTCTTGATACATTTTGAGAGCCTTTTGCTCTGAGGTAAAGTTTCCTTTGGAAAGGAAAGCACATTGACCAACTTTCTTTCTTTTTTCTTTTTAATGTTTATTTTAATGATATGGGTATTTTGTCTACACACCACATGTGTGCCTGCCAGAAGAGGGTGTCAAAACCTCTGGTACTGGAGTTACAGATGGTTGTGAGACAACATATGGGTGCTGGGAATTGAACCTGGGTTCTTTGCAAGAACAGCAAGTGTCCCTAACCCCTGAGCCATCTCTCCAGCCCAAGACTGACTGCCCTGGGGAAAGATGATACTTAGTTTTTAAAAAATGAGTGAATTTATTCTAAACACCTGCTAGTCTCTTCAGTCTTAAGCACTAAAGGCATCTAGTTCCTCTCCATATAGAAGCCTTTCCCCTCCTTAATTTGTGTATTCACTTTACATTCTGATCAAAGCTCCCATCCCTCCTCACACAGCCCCTCTCCCCTTTCCTCCTTTGAGAAGGGGGAGGTACCCCTTGGGTACCACCTACCCTGGCACCCTACCCTGGCACACCTAGAAGCCTTCTTTGAGGAGACCAAAGAAGCGACTCCAGGATATAAGAGTGTGTGTCCCTGCTACCATGTGGCCTACCAGCTCTGGGAACAGAGAGAGTGGGCAAAACATTTGCAGTTGAGTGAGGTCTTGAAGTAAGATCTTAAGAGCTATGGGAACACAAGAGCCCAAGCGATACTTTGCACATACATTGTGAACTCGTGGGGTTTTACTGTCCCAATCATTGCACTGGACTGCAGCCACTGAGCAGTTCTGAAAATGGAAGCAGCCAGGCTGGGGCTTCCAAACCAAGAGGCAACTAATGGCTGCTAAGGTGCAATTTCCACGCTAACAGACTGACTGACGGCCACCTGAGAACTGAGTCTTCCCTCAGGATTGGTGTTCTCTTCTCTGAAAGACGATCCATACAGCGGTGTGTCCACCACTGTCAAGGTTGCCTAGCAATGACATGGATGAACGCCCTTTAATTTGATAAGCGTGAAACCACAAAAAGAAACAGCCCATAGTGCCAGCAGTTGGATTTTCAATTTTTCAATGCCTTGATAATCAAATCACCCACTTTTCTATGAAAAGTTCATGGCTACTTGATAGTAACTGTTTTCCAATGACACAGTGAGGTTGTGGATGTCTAGAAAGCATGCTTAAGGCTGTGGGTGTGAGTGGGGGTGTGGAGGGGAGGAAAGAGAGGGAGGGAGGGGGAGGAAGGGAGAGGGAGGAAGGAGAGAGAATTAGAGTGTTATGGGTAGGTAAACATCCCCTCTCTCTCTCTCTCTCTCTCTCTCTCTCTCTCTCTCTCTCTCTCTCTCTCTTTCTCTCTAACAACAGAGTGGCACCCCATGCTTCTTAGCTCTGTGAACCTTAACATTTTCTCTAACCACAGAGAACAAACAGGATCTCAGAGAGGTGGTGAGCGAACACCTTGTAAGCACTGCTTGCTTTCTTTTCCTTTCCAGCTCTTTCTGCATCTGTACAAAACCTGTGAGAGGGGAAAGATGGTTCCTTTAAAAAAAATATGTGTCAGCTGTAAAGTAACAGGGTTGCCCTAACAACAAGCTTCCCGAGTGGTTCCCTTCTGTGTGTGGGAAGAGACTCACTGTGTGGGGACTGCACTGCTTTCTCCAGCAGGTCAGAGAGCAGAAAGCCCAGGGAAACCTGGGTGGTCATCCACTCCGGGTGCAAATGTCCTGATGGTGAGGTCAGGCAGAGAGCCTGGGTTTTTAGAAATGATGTCTCAGCAAAGAGAGTCAAAGTGGGGGGATGAGTGGGAGTGGAGGGATTCGTATGAGCAAAGTACAGTACATCCAAGTGTGTGAAAATAAAACCCATCATTTTGTATGCTAGCTGAAATAATTTAACAGCAAAATGGAAACAAAACAAAACAGAGTTCTCAAACACTGTATAAGTCTTGTGCTTTCAATACAGGATGAGGCTCAGAGGGGATCAATGACCTGCCCATATTCCAGCAACTCTACATGGCAGGGAAAAACAGAATCCCCATTCTATGACATGAGTCTATGTTTGCAAGCACGGCAATAAATACATTACTGTTCACGGAGTACTAGTCTAAGTACTTCCCTGGAACAGGATTTAATCTGCACACAGTCCCAGGAGGTTTGTGCTCCATTTCCCAAGTGAGTAAACTGGAGGACAAGAGGTTAGACAATCTGTTTGAGGTCACAAAGCAGATTAATGGGCAAAACTCAGGCAGAGTCTACACAGCCCTTCTTAAAGTGAGATACCACTTAAAACCCAGGTCCCACATGAACTAGCAGTGAGCCATGACTGTGAAAACCAATGAAAGCGTACTGATTGGTGTTCTCGAAGGATTCACTCTGGGGCTAAGGAGTAAGTTAACCAATATGCTCCACGGAAGAGCAAGACAAATAGTTAGGACCCTTCGATGAAAGCTAAGCTATACAGCCAAATGGATGCTGCAATCTCACATTGCCATTGGGGAAACAGAAGTTACATGGCAAAACCTGTGCAAGACAGAGCTAGAATTCAAGTCTAAAGCTGCTCTGAAATGACTCCGGTCACTGAGGATAAAATAATGGCGTTGAGGAGGATAAGTGGTTAAGAGCATGGGCTGATCTTCTAGAGGACCTGGGTTTGATTCCCCGCACCGACTGACATCTCACAACTGTCTGTTAAGCCTATCCCAGGGCATCAGACACTCTCTTCTGGTCTCCACAGACGTCAGGCACGTGGCACATAGACATAGATGCAGGCAAGCAACCCGTACATATAAAACAATAATTGAAAACAATGACCTTGATAGCTATGGGTGCTCAGCAGGAAGGTCTGTCAGCAGGTTGGCGGAGCCCTGCTTTGTGATCCTTCCTTTCAGGATGGTCCCATGCCTGATCCAGGCATGTGCACTGGCCTGTAGATGGCGCTCTTCGGCACCGGACTCAGATACAAAGAAAAATCCCTCTGGATAGAAAACTGTGGACTGGACATTTTAGAATGTCACACCTGGAGGGAAAAGTGGCTGCAAAGTAGGCGATTATCCAAAGTTGGTGAATCTTTCTAGTTGTAATTGTTAACCTGGTTTCTAAGTAAGTAACCACCAACTCCAGGAGGGGAAGTCAAAGAACAGAGCCCAAGCCTAAGACTTGAAGACACCCGCAGTTCTCAGTGCCCATCAGTCAAGCAAAGCATCAGTTGGAAGCCTTAGTCACCAGCAGTAAAGCTCAACAGGAATCCCTCACACTGATAGACACTGCGATAAAAACCCCAATCATGATCTTATCTTATTTTTGTTTTTACTTATTTTTTTTTCTAACAAGATCACACTGTGTAGCCCAAGCTGGCCTTGAACTCCTCACCTTTGCCTCCTAAGTCTTGAGATTACAGGCGTGTGCCACCAGACCTGGCCTGCATTATTATTGTATGATGTCATTTACATTTTCTTTTGACACAATGTCTCTCGTAGCTCAGGCTGGACTCAATGTACTATACTACATAGCGAGGATGCCCTTGACTCCTGATCCTCCTGTCTCCACACACCAGTGCTGGAATTACAAGGACGTGTCACCGTGCTACAAACATAAACTCTAATTTTTAAATATTTCTATGGCTAAAACAAAGTAAGTGTAGATAGCAGGCATAGCCTAGATGGCTGGAGCACAGGGCTTCTCAGTACACACACTTGATTCTTACCTGGTTGAACTTGTAAGATTTAGGAGACAGGGTACACTCCCACACTCCCAGTATCCCTTTTATACTACTTAACAGACTTTAAAAAAAATCCCAAACAAGGTATTTTATGAAAAATCCGAGGTTCCCCCAGTCCCAATTCCCATCCATTTAGGCAATTCCAAATTCTAGAAAGGTTTTTGCCTATGGCCCATCTGGTTGCAGCATTAGAATAAGACATCTGGAGGTTACTGCCTACCTGTTTAAAACACTAAGCCTAACTGCATGGTTAACTGAAGATCTGAGAATTGAGATGGAAAGCTAAGCAGAGCCAGAGGGCGTTGCGTCGGGTGTGCCCAGGATTCAACCCCCACCCCCTACACACACAAGGAAAAGAAAAATGAAGAGCCTGGTAACAAATGAATGTGATAGAACAAAGGGACAGGGACAGCCAAATCGAAGGAGGGATGGAGGGAGGAGAAGGATCTAGGAAGAGAAGGGGGTGAGAGGTGGGAGGAGAGGAGGGCTGGCTGGTCACCAGGAGAAGTCATCTGGCCCCATTCATTCAGTTCCTACCCCAGGGCCTGGCACACACAAAGTACTGTGACAGCCTTCCCTTTGGATGTCATCAAAGAGCACACATATAAAGGACAAAGTATAAAATCTCGGTTCGATTTTTCTGGCCTAAAGCAGATCTTTACTTAGCTGTCATCCTTTAAAAACAAAACCTTCGGAACAATCGCTCAACTTCAATGTCCTTGCCTTGCCTTGCACCCCATTAAGATCGCCTCATACAGAACAACTGTCTTCTCCAGTTCTACAATCCTTAAGTCCTTCATACAAAGCACTTGAAAGGTTCCCACAGTAGAGCAGCGCAGGCTGGCTCCTGCCGGAGAGATGGCTTTACCTTCTCCAAAAATGTCATCCTCTTCATCCAGAAGATCCTCAGGGTCAAGGAACTGCATTGTGGGAAGACTGGGAGCTGGAGGCACTCACAACCTAGGACACACGGAGCCACCTTAGCTCTGAGCAGCCACACTGCCTGGGAGGCGATTTCCTTCCCCACAGTGGATTGCCCAAGCCCTGGGGAGGGCAGCTTCCGCATCTGCCGTGAAGAAAGCAGCTTCATTCATATGAAAAGCCTTCTGAAACTTTTTGCAGTGTGAACTCCAGGTGAGGTAATTCTCACCACTGAGAAGAAAGACTTGTTCGGAAGGGGATGCAGGTCCAGTGGGATTCCAGCATAGATATCACTCCGGCAGAGTTTGATAAGTTCTATTTCAAAGCACCAACTTTCATATTTCTTTGAGAGGACGGTGGGCTCTTAGCTTTCCTGCCTATGAATATCAACACAATGGGTAGTGTTGAAAGAGAGAGGCTCACATTTCTCATATCTTGCTTTTGCTTCAATGGCAGTTTATCTGAAAGTAAAGCAAGCCTTGTGCTACACCAAAGCCTGCATTTGGAAGACATGAGCTTTTTTTGTTTGTTTGTTTCCCTCAGCAACAGTTGCGTTTTCCTCCTTTGTGAACCTCTTTCATTTGAGGGCAACTTTAGAGTAACACTTAAAGCAACCGTACCATTCCCCTGGGCTTTTCCTGGTTCTAACCAACCCACATCAGTGAGCAGATAATCAGCCTGTGTCAGACAACGTCCATTGCACAACGTTTACTCATTCCGATACTTAGGACTTTCATCAGTAAAGAGGAAGAAGAAGAAGAAGAAAAAAAGACAAAGAAAATGTAGCTTAAAAAACAAACAAAAAACAACCCAACCCAGCAGTCCCTCCAAAAGGGAGGAGTTAAAGCCCAGCTTTCACGTGACCACCAGTGGTTTGTACCACCACCCAGAACTACCCAACAGATTCCATCAGTGTGTGACAGATAGATACTACAACCCCATCTGGGGCTTTTCTAGAGTCAGAAGATGCAAATGAAGGTGTCAGTTGAGCTATGGTTTGCCCCAAGTGTTTATTTTTAGTCTTGTTTACCGTGTGTTTTTGAAGACTCCCAGTGTTACCTTTGTGATGAGAGCCTGTTCCTCTCTTCTGTAATTATGCCAGTTGGAATCATGCCAGTTGTTTCCCAAGGGGAATCTTGATGATAGAGCTAAGCAAGTCAAGCAGTTAACCCAGGGGTCAAGAGTTGTTTAGGATGGACCAGCAGCACTATCGAGGGTCTATCTATGAACCAGTTCCTATGGGGAGGTTCCCCCAAAAGTAGGGACATGCTGAATCCTGCTGGGATCACTGGTCATCTCAACCAGGGCAGAGACCGCCCTTCAGAGAAAGCCTAGAAATGCTGTGTGCTGGGATTGAGCAATGGCTGGGGATCATTTATGGTACATGGGTCTTGCCCCTTAGGGCAGGAAGCTTCCTGCAAATGGAAAGGAACTGACCATTAGGGCAGGAGGAACTGTCTTGTCCCAAAAGCCAGTAGTGTTCACTCGAAAAACAGCAAGAGGCAGACAGCTTGCCCTAGATCTCCGTTGCTTCTGGCCACCCACCTCCTTACCCCAGTTCCTATGAAAATGCTATTTCTGGTGAGTTAATAGCATAAGCTGAGTGAATTAGGTCCAGATGTCAGAACCTGGCTGTGGTATAGAGTTTTATCTTGCGCAGTTGAGACAAAAGAGAGGATGGGAGCCGAGTTGTTCTCAGCCATCGCCCTGTGTTCGTAGCCTCGTCAAGTGTGTCCCACCGACCACCATCCAGTGGGCTGAATAAAAAGGAGAGAGGGAACTGCACACCAGCATTCATCTCCCAGCTTCCTGACTGCAGACACAATGTGACCAGCTGCCTCGCATTTCCATTGCTGTGCTTCCCAGCCACGGTGGACTAGACCCTAAAACCCTTTAGCCAAATAACCAACCTTCCTTCCTTCCTTTCAACATAACCTTTTCAGGTCTGTTTCCCTACCTCTGAATAAGTGAAACTGTGTCCCTGCAGAACCAGGCGCTGGAGTCGTCATGTGACCTTACTTGGGAATAGGGCTTCTGATGACTATAAGTGGTGAACATGAGCACACATCACAATTCATTAGGGGGATCCTGAGTTCATTATCATAATGGAACAGGGATCTTTAATCCAATATGAACAGGTCTCTTATATAATGAGGACATTTAAAGACAGACATGGGAAGAAGAGAACACCACTTGAGGACAAAGGCAGAGATCTATGAACAATACCATAGACGGCCAATAAAGCACAAGAAGTTACGGAAGAGGCATGAGTGGGCTTTCTCTCTCATCCCTTAGAAGGCATCATCTCTAACGACACTTGACCTCTGGTTTCCAGGCTCTAGAACTATGCAGTAGTGAGTACCACTGTTGTAACCCACCTAGTTCATGGTATACTGTCATGACAGGCCCAGCAAACAACTGTGCTCACGTGGTGGGCTTGTCTTGAGGATTAAGTAGAATAATTTAACTAAATCAGGATCACACAAGTTGTAGTGGTTTGAATACAAATGACCCCAATAGGCCCATGGGGAGTGGCCCTACTAGGAAGTATGGCCTTGATGGAGTACGTGTGAATTTGTGGGATGAAGTGTGTCACAGGGGTGGGCTTTGAGGTCTCAAAGGTCCAAGCCAGGCCCAGTGTCTCTCTCTTCCTGCTGCCTGCCAATCCAGATGTAGAACTCTCAGCTACCTCTCCAGCACCACATCCGCCTGCATGCCACCCTGCTTTGCGCTGTGAGGAAAATGGGCTGAGGGATTTCTGAACTGTAAGCCAGCCCCAGTTAAAAGTTTTCTTTTAGAAGTGTTGCTGTGAGCGTGGTGTCTCTTCACAGAAATAAAACTCTAAGACAACAGTGCACAGTAAGTTTCTGTTCTAATCATCCCACCTAAAAGCCCCATGGGGCATCTTAGAGCACATTTCAAAGTCCCTATGGGGATGGAGAATGCACCTTCCCTACGCTGTGGTGGTTTTGGTAAAAAGACTCCCATATGCTCATCTATTTGAATGCTCAGGGCACAGCATTATTTGAAAGGATTAGAGGGTAGGCTTTGAAGTTTCAAAAGCCTAGGCCAGGCCCAGTGACTCTCTCTTCCTGCTGCTTGTAGATCTTGATACGAACTCTCAGCTACCTCTCCAGCACCACGTCTACCTGCATGCCCCCCCCCCATGCTTCCTGCCATGATGATAATGGAGTAAATCTCTGAAACTGTAAGCCCGCCTCGAGGAAATGCTTTCTTTTATAAGCGTTGCCGGGGCATGTTGTCTCCTCACAGCAGTAGAACAGTGACTAAGACACATGTCCTATATAAAGTCTCAGTAACCCTCAGTGCTCAGGTCGGTTACTTTTCTTGCTGCCATAATAGAATGTGATATCAGGCAGAGACAAGGACAGAAACACGGTGAAGGAGGAAATGTCCATTTTGGCTCTCACAGTTCAAGAGGATACAGTTCATCCCAGAGGAGGTCAGAAGCCATGGTTGGGAATGGCTTATATTTGTGGCAGCTGAGTATGCTGTATCAGCAGTGAGAGAGTGTTGTATCAGCTGTGAGGAAGCAGAGGGAACAGCTGGTGTATATCTCATAACCGGACTCACTGATCCACGTCTTCCTCTGAAGACACACTTCCTAAAGGCCTCACAATCCCCCCAAATGGTATTACCAGATGGAGACCAACTACTCAAACACATGAGCCCATGGGAGATATTTTATATCCAAATCATCTCTCCTCTAGTCTCCTTCGCTCCAATTGAGATGTCTTAAAAATAGCTAACAAAATCAGGACAGATGCTACGAAGACTCTCTTGAATGCAGAGATACAGAAAATACAGCCTTTGTCTCCAGATTTTACAATCACCTGAGAAAGAAGCTGTGCATGTTTGATGATTAGGTGAGGAGAAAAGTTAACGGAATTAGATAATGTATTTATATGTAAGAATTTCCTGAATATTATACAAACTAAGAAATCTTACACAACACAAATAGTATGATTGAATTTATATAAAAATCCCCAAGTGGGCAAAATGGAAAAAGAACATGTGTAAGTAATAGCTAACATCTATATAATGCTGCATATAGTTCTAAACTTATTGGTTTCTGGAATTTTTACACCAAGCCTATATAGAGGTATAATTATTATCTGCAATTTAAGGTCCAAAGAGTAAAGTGGCTTGCCCAAATCTTGAGTCTGGTAAGTGATACAGAGGCTGACATTTGATCCAGGCCTCAGAGTCCACATCCTTCAGTACTACACCATGCTGACCAGAATATCTGTAAGGAATAAATAAGGGTAATGGGCTTAGTTTTCAGCTCCCCATTGCAAGTCTTTGCTCACATGACTTCCTTACTCAGAAGGCCCCTCTGGTCTGGTCTCCCAACTTGGGAAATGTCTACTTATCTTTGGAGCTTAGTTCAAGAGCTATCTCTTTCATGAAGCCCTGAATTAGTTACATTTTTTTTTCATTGCTTCGACCAAAATACCAGATAAAAGGCAAAGTCAGAGAGGGGAGGCATGTCTGGGTTCATGGTTTGTGAGTTATAGTTCATCACAGCAGGGAGGGTATTGTGATTACTGGCTGCAAGGCAGCAGGAGTACGAGGCAGCTGCTTGGGCCACATCTCCGTGGCCCAGGAAGCAGAGAGGAAGGGACAGGGAGATGGGAAGGAGAGAGATTCAGGAGTGTGCTTGTTTTTGTTGAACACTCGACAAAAGTAGCCCTAAGGGAGGAATGATCATTGTGCATGCAGGCCATCATCTCCAGGAAGTCAAGGCTGGACTTCACAGCCACTGTGAAGAGCAGAGAGAGAATGAAGGCATGTATGCTTGCTTTTGTTCAGGCTCCTTCCTCTCCACCAGTACACAGTCCAAGACCCAAACCAGAGGAACAGCACCACCTATAGCGGTGGCCTTCCCACCTAACTTAACACAATCAGGAAGAACTGTCACAGGCATGACCATGCGCCAACCCGATCTAGATAGGCCTGCATTGGGGCTCTCTTCCCAGGTGATTCTAGACTGTGGCAGGTTGAGGACCCAAACTGACATTATTTATTTATTTTATGTGTTTCATTTTTTTCCTGTCGCTCTGTGGTGAGTGTGTGTGTACATGTTTGGAAACCTAAATTTGATGTTAGAAATCTTCCACTTTTCCTTTTAAGCCAGCATCTCTCAGTTACATGGCTAGTTTCTCTAGCCACCTTTCTCTGGGGATCCCATGGGTTTGCCTTTTCAGGGCAGAAACCCAGTTGCGAGGGTTTAGGGAGCTGTACTCTGGCCCCCATGCTTGCGTGGTAAGCATTTTAGCTGCTCAGAACCATATCCCCAACCCACAGTGCTAATCACTCTTATTTTTCAATACACTTTTTATCATACTTGACATATTGCAATTATGTATTTTATGGAGTGCACAGTGACATTTAAATACATGTATCCAACATGCAGTGATCAGATTGAAGTAATTGCCCTTTATCGTCTCAGACATTCGTCACTTCTTTGTGCAGAGGGAGCTGTGACTAAGAAGGAAGGGATACATCTGAAAGGGAAAGCAGAAGCCCAAGCTTCTCGGTGAGGCAGACAACAGTAAAAGCAGTTTAAGAGGAGAATAACATAATTTGCTTCCAATCAATGTGAGGATGCACCTCAGTCTTCTGGACCAAAGGCTGATTGGTCACATCATAAGTCTTACTGTAGACCTTCACAAAGCCATAAGCTTAGAGATGGGCAACATTTGGGTACTCTAAACTCTTCCTGTTATGTAAGTCTGATGGCAATTGTGCAAGGCCTGCCTCTTGCCCTGAGAAACTGCTTCCTTCTTGCATTCATTCATTCATTCATTCATTCACTCATTCATTCATTTGGAAAATAATAATGATATATCTACCAGAGCTTAGGTGCAGTGGGAAGCTCTGAGGTAAAAGTATTTGTGCTTGGTGTATCTATGCATGACCAGGAATATTACCAAAGATTATTATTTTTTGGTATGAAGAATTAGGTTGCAGTAATCTCAGTGTGTAATTATGTATATTTTGTGCATGTGTGTGTATATGTGTGCACATGTATTTTGCCCGTATTATGTATAAATGCCATGTGCATGCCTAGTACCTATGGAGATCAGAAGAGGGCATCAGATTCCCTGGAACTAGACTTAAGGATAGTTGTAAGTTCCTGTGTGGCTGCAGGGAACCAAACCCAGGTCCTCTACAAGAGCAGCCAGTGCTCTTAACTGCTGAGCCATCTCTCCAGCAATTTTTTCAACAATTTTTTTTTTTTCAGATTTACCAACTTAAGAACAGGGGAAAGAAGCTGAACTAAAGAGATGTAAAAGAAGTAGAAAGAAGAACAAGGTAGGAGAGAGGAACTGAAACTGTGGAGTAGCTGGAATCACGGGGGAATACTGAAACGATGGCAAAGCTAGAAATAACCTTTTCTTTGGGTGACTTTGTCAGTAAAGATACACATACGATGTGTCTAATTGCAAAGGGCTGTGATCATGGCCACCAACAGTACGGCTGTGCCAGTGATTCAAAGAGATGATAACAGCCCTCCCCAGGCCTTTCAGGCTTCTTGCTTATTGTTCCAACTTCAGGGTATCTGGACTTTCGGCAGATTAGAGCTTCAATTATTGTGGAGAGTTTGGAATATAGCAGGTCCAGAGTCAAATTATCTTGGGCCATCTTCAGTCCTCTTAATAGCCATTTGTTGCCGTCTCTCTTCCTGACCTAGAGCCTTTGTGAGCACTAGGAGAATCATTGGAAGGTACATACGAAGCACTTGTTTTCCTTAGGAATGTATTAACTGAGCAGATCTTTGGCTTCTCCCAGTCCAAAAGCAAAGAGTCATCACATAGTATTTGAGGCTGGAGCTGATGCTTCTCCACTTGGTTGTAAACCTGTCTCCATGACGATTGATCCCACCAAAGAATTCAAAGTGTCTTGATGTATATCTTTCTTGATTCCGTTACTATAAAAACTTTATGATATTGCTTTCACATTGTATATGCAGTTTGGGGGAACCTAAGTCTCTGTTGCCAGGCCATGATCACCCACATTTTCTCCTGAATATACTTCCTTCCTTCCTTTTTCTTTTTTGGTCAACAATGGATTTTCTTCAGTAAGATTACAAGGCGATTGCTCATTGAACAAATCTATTTGTTCCCTAGAAAGGAGAACAACCCATAAAAGCCCCTCAGGAAAGACTGACATTGGATATGGTCGGTGACCTCAGAGCTGTGGGCTCAGGGTTTGATTGTTTGGAGTGAGTGGTTAGCGACTTTTCGTTTGTGGGTTGTTTCTTTTTTGTGGGGGGTGGTGGCGGGAGAGGAAGTTGTTTTATTTTGTTTTGATACATTGTTTCCCCGTGCCAGCCTGGTCTACAGAGTGAGTTCCAGGACAGCCAGGACTACAGATAAACCCTGTCTCGAAAAACCAAAACCAAATCAAAACAAAAAACAAACAAACACAACAACAACAACAAAACCAAACAAACCAACAACAACAATAACAAAAATGAGACACTTACAGATATTACTGCAGCCCTTACACTGGGCAGGAGGATGCCCAGTGCGCTCTGCAGGCCAGAAAGTGACATCAGGAGCCCTGAAGACATGAGGGTCTGCAGATTTGGGCTTAGTAATTTCATTTCTGCCCACAGATTGAACATCCATAATTGAAAAATCACAGATCTGAAATCTCCCCAAACCCCAAACTTCCTTCACTGAGAAGCAAAGACACAAGAATTCAGAATTAAGGATTTGAACATAATAATACTTTGAAAACTCTAATTTTTGTTTACATGTATGTCTTTGCTTGTGCAGGGACAGGTAAGGTATGGGTGGTGGGAGGGGACCAAAGTGTTTGCACGGAGGTCAAAGGGCAACTGTCAGAGTCGGTTCTCTCCTTCCACCACCACGTGGGTCCTGGGGATGAAGCCCAGGTCCTCACTGTAGGCAGCAAGCACTGTTATCTCTTAAGCCACTTCACCAGCGCAAGGAAACATCTTCCTTGTGTGACTTGTGCGACCTTTCCTCAATATTTGCATCTTACTGACCTCTCAGTCACTAAGTGACATGCTGAGGACAGAACAATAACCTGAAGGAAAAGTTTTTCAAAGACTCCAAAGAAGGGCCTTGAGAGGTGGTGCAGCAGTTAAGGTCATCCTGCTCGCACAGGAGGACCCAGGTTTGTCCCCAGCACCCACACAGAGTGGTTCCCCTTGTAGTTCCAGCTCCAGGAGATCCAACACTCTCTCTTGGTTTCCCAAAGCACTGCTCACCCATAGCGCTCTCTCTCTCTCTCTCTCTCTCTCTCTCTCTCACACACACACACACACACATGCACACACGAATAAAAAATAAATGTAACAGCATAACAGCACCCCACCCCACACCCAGATCCCACGGAAGAAAACAATATTCCTCTTTTGAAAGAGAAACACATTGCATCTGGTTATTTCAAAGATTCTGTTGGAGGAGGTCTCGAAACACTCCTTTATTTGAAAGAGCCGCCACTTCAGAATCCCCAGTTCTCCGTGCCTGTCATTGCTGTGGGCAGAGGAGGATGCTGTAGACAACACCCACCCCTCCTGCCACACTCAAGCTGTCACTCTTGGGCTTCCTGCTTATTGGATGAGCCCTAAACCTGCTACATCCAGCCCCATGCAGACAGCTGAGAAGGCGGGGTGCTTTGGAGAAAACAGAGCATTGCAGACCGAGAAACCCCCATTCTCCCTGACCTTGTGCATTGTTAGGCTGAAGGGGACAGTGGTGAAGGCTTCAGATGTGGCTCAGCTGGAGAAGCCCTGGACAATCAATACCCAGCACACATAAACCAGGCGCCTTGGGGTAGCTGTACCGCTGTAATCCCAGCACTCAAAAGTATCAGGTTATCTCAACTACACAACAGTGTTCTAGGCCAACCTGGGATACATGAGGCTGGTTTGAAAAACAGAACAAAATAAAAAGAAAGCAGCAATGAAAGGCTAAACACCAAACTAAAGAGACTGTGTCCCAGCATTATGAAGGCCTAGCCCTGAGGAAAGAGGCCCGTGACCCCTGACTCTGGCCTCTTAATATCCCCTGCCTTGCCTTAGGAAGGCAGCAAGTTTGTAGCTTCTAAGAAGCAGAGCAACAAAAGCTGGTCTCCTCTCAGAAAATAGAGTCAGTGCCAATCCACCAGGCTGGTGGGGTGGACAGTTGCTCTGTTCTCCCGCTCTTCCTGTGCCAGCCAGCAACTTTAGCAAAGAAAGATGCTGCTTCGAATTACACTAACAAAAGAACGAACTAACTGAGGAAGGGGGAGAGAGAAGGGAGAGGGAAAGGGGGAGGGGAGGGAGGAAGGGGAGGGATAGGAGAGGGAAATGGGGAGGGGAGGGAGGAAGGGGAGGGGTGGGAGAGGGGATGGAGAGGGAAGAGAGGAGGGAATGGGGTGGTGGGGAAGTGTGGACACAGTGCCAGCTGGTTAGATCCCTGCCAGGCCTTGTTACTTCCTCTCTTGCTCTCCTTGTCCTCAGGTTAGGCGCAGGAGGGAGTCTATTTTCACTTCTACCATTTAGAAGAAAATTCTCCTTTTAAATATGAGCTCAGGTTGCTATGGAAAACTTTATTCTGCTGAAGCCTTTGCCGTGTGGCTGCCGCTCTGGCCCTGCCCCAGGCTCCTTCCAAGGGTGGCCTCTGATTTCTGACAGCTGACAGGAATCAACACAACAAAGGTGGTTTCAGCTCTGCGGAAACAAAACCTCTGCTTCCGAGAAGCGAAGCGTGTCCTGTGTGTAGACTGAGGAGTGCCACCCATCCTCCAGGAGGCCACAAACAGCTGAGCGCACTGAACCCAGGTTCATAAACAAGGGTGTAAACCTAAGAACAGCCGGGGGCGCTGAGGCAGGAGGGATTTAAAAACAAAAAACAAGAAGGAAAGGCCACTGCGTTGTAAAGTGGGAGAGGGCAGAAGGCGGTAGAAACCAAGACTGCAAAAATCAAAACTCTAACAACACCATCACAAGGTGGGAGGTATTGCTATTGTAGATTTCTTTTCTCTTTTCTTTTCTTTTCTTTTCTTTTCTTTCCTTTTCTTTTCTTTTCCTCTCTTTCTCTCTTTCTCTCTTTCTTTTTCTTTCTTTCTTTCTTTCTCTTTCTTTCTTTCTTTCTTTCTTTCTTTCTGTCTTTCTTTCTTTCTTTCTTTCTTTCTTTCTTTCTTTCTTTCTTTCTTTCAGACATGTTCTCATTCCTAGGATGGCCTGAAACCCACTAAATAGACTAGGATGGAAGCCTCCTGCCTCAGTCTTCCAAGGACAGGGATCACAAATGTAAGCCATCATAGCCATATGGATTGACTAGAGTTTAGAATTCTCCCCAAATCCCTGAGGTACCTGAAGTTAGCTACTTGTTTAGGCTCCGTCCCACAGTTACCTGGCAACAGTCAGGTGTGCCTGACACACTAAACAGGGGCTGCTTGCCCCCTCCTCTCTTGCTTACTTGCTCTTGCTCTGTCTTCTTGATCCTGCTCTCCGTTTCTCCGCATTCCACCCCCCCTCCCACTGTGCTCCTGGCCGGCCCCTACTCCTCTACTCTCTCATCTCCCCTCCCCATACTTTGTTGCTGGTCCCTCGGGGAAGGGATGCCTTAGAGCCCCCACCTCCACCCAAACCTGAGTGCACCTCCACTAAACATATCCCTCCTCTTCTTATCTTTTTATAAAACACAACACCCGAGGGTTTTAAACCTGGCTATAAGCCTCACTTTTTGCAGTGCCAGGGGCGGAGGGGAGGTTGTTGTCCCTGGAAGGTGCGAGACACTCCTCCGCGTGTCTGCTCGGGAGGGCCTCAGTGCTTTTCAGGAAACCTTAGAGTAAGGTTTGTTGGAGTAGATTGGGCGGCTTCCTGAGGATTAGGTTCTGCCAAGAAATAAACAAGGAAAGCAGGAGAAGAAGGAGCTGGCATGCATGGAGAGGAGGTGGTGTGCCTCCAGCAGGGACTTGTCAGACACCAGTTGCGCACTTTCTAACATCCTAGAGACTTGTTGCAGGAGCACCCCGAGGGGGTGAGGAGGGTTGGGGTGTCACAAAGCATCCGAGGTGAAGGAGAGAGGTCCGGCAGAGACCCACATCACTTAGCCACTGTTCCTAAGCTCTCATGCTCTTGGGGGCAAGCTCAGGAGGTGGCGTCCACAGCCTATAAGGGTGGCTGCATTTTCTGGGGTTACCCAGAGATTCTTATAGAGTACTGCAAAAAGAGGGGAAGGCTTCAAACCTCTTGGATGAAGAGAAGGAGGCAGTGGCTGGGCCGATGTGCAGCCAGTCTTTGTACTCGATGCTGCACAATTGAGATATGACCCCATGTCGATGCCAAACAGCCTGCTTCCGGCAGCACTCTGTGGCTGAGGGCTGTTATTTATAGGCTGGCACAACTTCCCTGATGTTAGAACCAGGGTGCTGAGTGCCAGTTGTTCTTGGAATGGCACTGAAAGCTTGTCTCTCACTGGGTGGTATCTGATAAAGACTTTGTGCTAAAGTGACTTGTGTAGACTGCAGATCTCATCTGAAGACAGGCCTGGGCAGTTCTTGTTCTGACTGGATGGCTGTGAAGGGGTGTGTTGACAAGGCCTGCCTTAGAAGAGAAATACTTTCTGCTTGGTTTCGTTTTGGCTTTAAATACAGGGTCCTACCTTGTACTTCTGGCTGAATTAGTATTGTCTGGATAGACCAGGCTAGCCTTGAACTTATAGCAATCTTCCTGCCTCAGCCTCCTTAAATGCTGAGAGTACAGGATTGCACCACTGTGCTAGCCCAAATAATTTGTTTGGGTTTTTGTTTGTTTTTTGTTGTGCTCGGGGTTGACCCACGGCCTCATGCCTGCATACAAGGCAAACACCCTCCTGTTGATGTCAGTCTCTAGGTCCTGAAACCCTCTTGGGAAAACGTGGATCTTGCATTTGATGGTGCACTCCTGGGTCCTAGGTATGACGATAATATTAAAGAGGATAATGGAGCATGCTTTCCTAAGGACTCAGGGATGCATAGTCCTTGATTTTCCAGCTTCTTCTGAGGTAAGGAAGGAAACTCATTTTACTGATAGGACATTCAGGACAAGGAAACTAACTGGGTGACAGGGTACATGTCATGTGGCAGTGTCATTGAAATGAGCTGGTACATTTCCCAGGGCTAGTGACTACAACTGTAGAGGTTTCCTACAGACATGACGGAACCATTCCATCTACATGAAAGGAAAATAAATTCAGGTGCAAAGCCTGAAGGACAGGCATTCCATGTCAGAGCAGGCACAGCTCGGGGCGCAGGGCTTCATGCTTGGTTCTGGGGTCTCAAATTTCCTACTTTCTTTGCTGATCCCTGCAGTCTTGGAACTAAGTCTCATAGCCTAGCCATGACACTGGACCCAAAAGTCCAGGTCTCATCTCTCAGTTCATAAGGCAGTCTACCCACTCTAGTGTGAGGCCTATAAGACAAAGACTATTTGAGACGCTCACTGGAGGCCTGATGCCAATCAGTCTTCACAGACATTTTGGACATTTTCCAGATGAATAAGCCATCAGTTCTCAGACATTCTCTGAGGATCACCAGACACTTAGGAGGGTCACATCAAGGAGGAATGACATCTAAGAGAGCAGTGGCTACCAAAGCATAGGTCAGGAGGGTTGGTAACATTCTTTACATGCAGTAAACTTGATTACACTGTCCAACCTTGTGTGAAAGGTATATCATTACAGAGAGTCCCAGTGGAAAGATGTACTTCTGACTGGTCATCCTCAGTGTCCACAGTAACTGGATCCTGGACCTTCTGGGAAACCAAAACCCATGAGTGCTCATGGCTTCTATATATTAATCACATATAACCAGCACCAGCTTCTCTAAGGCATAACCATCCCTAAGTCACTTATAACACTGAGTAACAAAAATGCTATGCGAATGTCATATTGCTTTGGGGAAGAATAACAAGAAAAGACTTCCCATGTTCAGTTTGCATTTCAAGTATATTTCTTTCTCCAGTGTGTGTGTATGTGTGTGTGTGTGTGTTGCATGCACATGTGTATATGTGTGTCCATGTGTACAGATGTATGTGTGTGTGCATGTGGATAGCAGAGATTGGTGTAGGGAATCATCCTTGTTGGCTCCTCCACCTTACTCACTGGGGAAAGGTCTTTCAGTCAAACCCAGGCTCTCAGGGAAACCCAGAGCTTGTGGATACGTCTACTGTTGGGAGCCAGGTTGCTCTGGGACTTTCCCGTCTCTACCTTCTGAGGCTGAAATCACAGTCAGGCCACCACACCCACATGGCATTTACATGGGTTTCTGGGGATCTAAATTCCCATTCTCACACACAGAATTTGCTGGCAAGTGTTTAACCATGGGAGCAGTTCTCCAGTCTCACAAGTATCTTATCTATCTATCTATCTATCTATCTATCTATCTATCTATCTACTGTCTAAGAATCAGAGCATGCATATAGGATACAGAGGACATACATTGTGCCACCCCAGGTCCCAGTGCAAGAGGGCTGAACAGACATGTTCTCTTCTAATCCATCATTCAGCACATGAGTTGACATGATTTTGTCTGCCAAACATGGGACTAGGAACCTCCAATTTTATTGACAAAGATATTTCTCCCAAGAAAGGGTGCCATTGAAAGCAGCTTACTAACGAATTCTAAACGTGTTTGTAGTGATAATACACTCTTCTCTGCCATTTTCTTTCCACCCCTTGCTGTTGTTTGGGGATTCTGCCTCACTTTTGATTTTCCTAGTTATTCCCCCATTTTGATGTAACAAAAGGGAACTAGGCCAAGTGTAGTAGCACAAACCTGCATTTCCACCAGCTGGCAGACTGTGGTAAGTGAATCTTGAGTGTGAGGCTGTCCTGGGCTACACAGTGAGACCCTGTTTCAAAATCTATTTTGGCTGCTTATAGTGGCTCATGTCTATAATCCCAACACTTAGGGGGCTGAAGCAGGAGGATTGTCATGTGTTCAAGGACAGCCTGGGCTACACATTGAGTTTTTAGGCTAGCCTTGGCTACATAACAAAATCTCCTTAAAAAAAAAAGAAAACAACAAAACCAAAAGCTGTTTAATATACACATATGCCTACATGTACATATATGTATATAGTTATATATATGTATATATATACACACATATATACATACATACACACACATACATATATACATTGTTTTCAATGATGGGGATAAAAACTAGAGCTTTATGCATGCTAGGTGAGTATTCTACCACTGAGCCACGTTCCTAGCCCTGAAAACTGTAAAATGCTTAATAGACAGACATATACATTACAAATGCTCTGAGAAAATACTGCCCATAAGCACTCATACAATATTTTGGTGGTAGCTATTTCCAGCATTGGCTTTGGCAGTTTCTGAGCATAATTTCCACTGGTCTTCTGTGCACAGTAGCCATCTTGGAGGGCACAATCTAGTTCTCTTTTCTGCATAGCACTGGAAAGAGGGCACATGGGAACGGAACTTGTGGTGAAGGCCACCTTGCCACAGAGTGACCCCGCCCTGCCTACCTTCCTCTGGATCTAGTAGTAAATAGTCGTGTATGGTAAATACAGATTCTGCAGTGGGCATTGCCACATCGCTATCTCTAATGGAATGAACCGGATTGTAAAATTTACACCTCTTTTGAAATGCGATGAAGCAACAGAGTTCAGAAATAGGAAGCACACAGTCGCTGGACCACATTGTGCTCTTTTGCACAATGTGCAGGAGCCAACATGAGAAAGCTACAGCAGAGGAAACAGCACAGCTGAGGCTGCAGGCTGTGTGGTTGGAAAGGTGCGGGCAGGAGTGATGCCCCACCCTTCCAGCATCCTCCTGTTGTCGCTCTCAGCCTCTTCAACCCTGCATTAGTCTTTTCTCCCCACCATCCTTTCAGCATTCACTGGGCACCCAGCCCTGGATTCTGATGACAATACAGACTCAGAGTGACATGCTGATGAACACTAAAGGAGTTCTGACCAGGGGCCCTGATTTGCAGTGTGGACTGATGTTTACAGAATGCATACTCTCTCCATTAATTTCAAAGTAACCCAGCCTTGCTGAACACAAATCTGGGTAGGGTTACTGTACTGGGTGTACAGTAGCTCACCACTTGATGGTGTCTCTACCATTGCACTTTACAATACAATATTAATGCTAATGAAGGCGCACTTTTGTGTGAGAAACAGGAATATCCATCTCTTGGTTTTTAGGTTCCAGTGTAGTAAGTGGAGACTGATGGGTGTCAGACATTATGTAGCATTGTTTTAAATCTTATTTATTCATTTCTACATTTACAAATTTAATTTTCAATCATGGTTATTTTAACAAAAGAGCTCACACTATTTCTATAATTTTTACAATTGCCCCAAATAGCCGTGCCCACCCTGAATGGAGTTCTGTCTGACCCAGGAAGGTTCCAGCCATGTCAAGCAAGGAACAGAAGGCCATGAAGTAAAGTGCCAAGTGCCCGAGGGTAGATAGGACCCTCCATCAGAAGACTCCAAGAACCGAGATGCAGTCAACCCTGCGGACAATCCAGTAGTTGGTACCAGTGAGATGGGCAGTCATTGCTCAGATTCAGATGTGCAAGAGGCCAGGGAGCCTGTTCAGAAGAGGATGCAGGATTTCTAAGGTGATGTTACTCAGTTTCTTATGGAAAAGAGGAAGCAGTTTGAAAAGGATGTAAATGCCTCTTTCAGAAACCTGAATGAAAGCCTCCAGGGTATTCTGAAAGCTCAGCAGAAGTCAAGGCAGGAGCTTGAGTCTGTGTACTGTGAAAGGTATGGGTCTCTGTACTAGAAGTGGCTAGATGAGGTGGGCAGCACAAGGGGCCAAGAAGAACACCTCGGTTTTATAACAGCAGCAAATGAAGATTTTACAGACAGATCATGAAAACAAGCTTGAAAATGCTGAAGATACGTGTGACACATTCTTGAAGAAAGCCAACAACTTGAGTAAACATCGCAGACCCCTTATTGGTGGTCAGCAAACAAATGTGGAGAAGGAAATCTTCAAGTTACAGGGCAGAGTTACCATGGAAACTCAAGAGCAAGATGTATCTGATGTTGAAAGGTACCTTCAGTCCCTGATCCTTGACCACTCTGAAGAAAGCATCTGAAGCTCACACATAGGATGCACAGGGAAAAGGGCATCAGCCATGCTAAGAAGACAGTAGTAGTCGTCAGTGCAGCTCCTTTCTCTTTACTTTGTTTGTTACAGTTGAGACTGAGACTCTGTTAACCACTAAGTGAAGCCCCAGCAGTTCTGTGAGAAGCACCAGTTAAGTGTGGAACATCCAGGACCATGACAGCAAGAGAGATACATTCTGCAGTAGTGGCAATTACATTTTGGAAGCAAATGTCATTTGATTTTGTGGTTGGTTCTCTGTCTCTTCCCTAAAGTGAATGTTACCTTACTTATTTTAGGAAGAAGTGAATAAAGATGGGACTTGTAAAAAAAAAAAAAAAAGAAAAAAAAACCGAAAACAACAACAACAACAACAAAAATCCAAAACCAAAAACCAACCAAACAAACAAACAACATGGCTGGCAAGATGGCTCAAAGGGTAAGAGCACTGACACTGATTGCTCTTCCGAAGATCCTGAATTCAAATCCCAGCAACCACATGGTGGTTCACAACTATCGTAAATGAGATCTGATGCCTTCTTCTGGTGTGTCTGAAGACAGCTACAGTGTATTCATATATAATAATCAATAAATTTTTGGGCTGACCAGAGCAAGTAGAGGTCCCAAAATTTGATTCCCAACAACCACATGAAGGCTCATAACCATCTGTATAGCCACAGTGTACTCATATACATAAAATAAGTAAATTGATTTAAAAAAAAAACCAATTGCCCCTTATAAGTAGGTCTGGACAGAATTCCAGCATTGTAGTGGACAAAACTTGAGCATGAGGTCTGCTCCCTGAAAGCTTTAAGAAGACACATGACCCAGGTGAATGGTAGTAGTCATAGAGTTGATGTGGGTGTGCCATAGAAGGAAGTGCTGGGCACATTCGTTGGTTGACATTCTTCATGTCATACTGAAAGCTCTAGTCCCCTAGTTATAGCTATATCTGGAATATGAAAGTAAAGGTAAATGAAGTCCTAAGACCGGGTCCCTGATCTAATGCAGTTAGTGTCCTTGTATAAGGATATGCCAGAGAGCTCCATCTTTAAAAGCATACACCAGGAAGTAGGGCAGCTGAGGGCAAGAAGGGAGCCCTCACAGAATCCGCTGTGATGTGTTTCAGTTCATGCAATGCCAAAATATGGCACTGTGGTATTTAAGGAAACAGCTCAGTCTGAGGAAGATGAGTTCTGGCTGGGAAAATAGCCTGTGACAGGGACTGCCCGGCTTGTACGAAAGCTCTAGCTACAGCCCCTCAGTACTGAAAAATAAAATCAGCAACAACAAAGGTGAACTGGGTTGGTTTTATCCTTCTCCAAAGCCAACATAAAACCCCCGCTGAGAAGTCCATTCTCTGCACAAGAAGGAATGTTCTTCTATTTATAAGGAAGATCTATTTATTTTATTTATAGGAATATACTGTAGCTGTCTTCAGACAAACCAGAAGAGGGCATCAGATCCTATTACAAATGGCTGTGAGCCACCGTGTGGTTGCTGGGAATTGAACTCAGGACCTCTGGAAGAGCAGTCAGTGCTCTTAACCACTGAGCCATCTCTCCAGTCTGAATGCTCTTATTTTTTTACAGACACAGAGAAACTCAACACTCAGCTACCCCAGCTCCCAGTGTAAATCAGACTTCTCTTACCCAATCACCTCTCTGTTCAGCTCTTCATCAGTCCATAGCATAAGTATGCACAGGTTTCTCTGTTTTATTTTATTTTGTTTTGTTTTGTTTTTTTTTCTTTGTTTATTTTTATTTTTTTTCTTTTTTCTTTCTTTTTTTTTTTTGGTTTCTCTGTTTTAGAACAAAGAGTTTTCATTCCTGAAAACCCTTGTGTCCTGTAGGGCTTATATTAAGTTCATTTGAGTGTTTTTCTCTAGTTCTTCTGTCTCTGTATACAGGGGTCTCAGCTATGAACTTAAACAAGATGGGAGGGGGGGGAAGGATATTGTCCTGTCCATCTGAAGCCTTGATCTTGGATTAGAATATTAAGCATCATGAAGGAATAAACCTTTGCTGTCTAAGTTGCCTGGGCAGTGGTTATATTGTTAAGATAGCATTAGCATCTTATTGTTAACAATATGTTATCTTAACATATTGTTAAGATAGTGCCAGAATGAAATGCCCTTGAGGAAAGCCTGACAAGTTAGATCAAATACCAGCTAACACAGAGTGGCTGCTCTGCACTCGGCAGGTAGTTCCTCCCTATTCAAGCTTTTTTTTTTTTTTTTAATTTACATTTTGCATCTGAAGCTACTAACATCTGGTATAATTGCATCCTTGGCAGAGTGGGCAAAAGAGAAGTCTTACATCATAACCCAGAGTCAGCAACCCAGAGGAGGCAAGGATCAGGAGAATGGAGCTGTTCCATGCAACATACTGAACGATGCAGGTCCAGTTCTTCTCAGTGATTTCCTTTGGCAATGAAATGAATAGAATAAGTTAGAGTAGTGACATGCCCAGGGATCACGACATTGAGAACAAGGACAAAGCCTGAGAATGTCTTTGGGATGCCTTTGAGTGACTGTGGACACATTGAAATCTTCCTAATGGAGACATATTTAACCAAGTAGTAAAATATTATTGAGTTTGATCACTCCCAGTCTGGTTGGTAAGATGGGTAATGTCATATCTACCAGATAGTGTTGGCTAAAATGTCAACCAAGGGCAGCTCCAGGTAAATCCTGGGAGGAGAGTTCACTTCATTTGCCTGGGTTGGTTGCATTCTTAAAAACTCCATGTATTTTGTTGCCAAAAAGGTTAATCAATAACCAGTTCCAGCTGAGTTTGTTATCTTTTCGCCACTATACTTGAGATAATTAGCTTGTAAAAAGGAAAGGACTATTTTGGATTTTAGTTTTACAGACCCAGGTCCATGCTGAGTTGTATTGCATTTGGGCCTGTGATAATGCGCGGCATATGGTGGGAGCACGTTCCCAGAGCAAGCCTGTGTATCAGATAGCTGGAAAGCAAAAGAGAGGAAGAAAGAAGTTTGGGTCTCACAGTCTCTTCAACGACACACTCCCCACAATCTAAAAGCCTACATGAGGCCTAGGGTGTAGCTCCATGGTGGGGTGCTTGTCTGGTGTGTTAGTTACTTTTCTTATTGCTGTGACCAAAGACCTGACACAAAGCAATTTAAGGGGGGAGGGGATGGTTTTTATTTTGGCTCACAGTTTGAAGAGATACAGTCTATCATTGAAGGACTTGGTTACAGGAGGTGGATGATCATATGGTAACTACAGTTAAGAAGCAGAGTGGATAGGATGTGGGACCTGCTCTCAAATATTAAAGCCCACTCCCCCTGACCCACTCACTCAGACCTACTTCCATCAGCAAGCTTTCACCCTTAAAGCTTCTAAGACCTAAAACATGTCCATCGGCTGAGGACCAAGTGTTGGAACCATGAACAGATGGGGACATTGCACATTCAAATCACAATACTCTGAGTTTGATACCTGGCACCTCACACACATCCCGCTAGCCCCCATGTATTAAAGACTCCACCGTCTCTCAATAGTGTGATTGGTGATAGGACCAAGGATTTAATACATAACCCTTTGGAGATACCATGCTATGGTCAACTATAACATCCGTCTATGCTAGTCTGTTCTTCCATCTTTATTGTTTGTTTTATTTGCTTGTTTATTTGTTTGACTCAGGGTCTCATTACATAATCCAGACATAATCATAATTCTCCTGCGGCAGCCTCTTGAGGACTAGGATTACAAGTATGGCCATGTGTGTGTGTGGCTGGCATCTGCCAACTCTCTGAAAGTCAAGTCAGATGAGAACCACTGCCAGTGTTCTGACGGCAAGCCCTCCAGATGTGCTGTGTGTGGTGTTTCCTGTGTGGTCTCTCATCAGCCTTAGATGAAACTCCCTATTCCCAGCCTTGTGCTGATGCATGCTGGGAGCACATGGCTCTTGTTCACACTATGAGGTTAGTTAGGTTTTCAACTCAGAAGGCCTTCATCTGTGCTCCCTTAAAAGAAAAAAAATCTCTAATTAGACCTTTTCATTTCTTACAACTGTTCCAAAGCCTAAACCATTCTCTCCCTTGCCTTCTCTTGCCAAGAAAAATATAGGACCTTAGCTGGGACTCACTTTATTCTTTTTACCTTTTCATCTGGAACAATCCTTTCTTCCCCTATGTTTGAGATGAAAAGCTCTGTTTGATCTTGTTAAAAATCCTACTGTTTTCTCCTTTTTTTAAAAAAAAATACTTCCCCCTGTAATTGCTAAGAATCACATCTTTGTGAAGAATTTAGGAAACAGAAGATGACAAGAAATAAAGTCAAAATCACATGTAACACAGACCTGAGACAGGGGCTGTGGCTACTGCAAGTTTTTCATTCTTCCCTTGAGGTTATCGATACAGGAATAATAAATATTTTCATAATCTAAATTATCCTGCTTAGAAAATTCTTAATAGTAGATCATGGATATTTTTGTATGACCAAAAATATTCCCCAGTGGTGAGATTTTTAAGTATTTTAAACTTAAAAATAGCTTGTTTTCCATTTTATTTTTAAAAACAGAGCATGCCATTGCAGAGTTATTAGAACCTACAGTTAAAAGGGAAAACGCTAAAGCCCTTACCTCTGAGATATAATTGGCTGTCATCTTTTTAATATAAACCTCTAAAAACATATGCAGTTAGGTATTCCATAAAATCTGTGATATACAAGCATTATATCATTTAGTCCTCATAACATACCTCCTTTTAAATGTTATTTATTTATTTATTTAGTTAGTTTATTTATTTGAGACAAGCTCTCTTTGTGTAGTTCAGGCTAGCCTTATATTCAACTCCTGCCTCAGCCTCCAGAGTACAGGTATTATAGGCTAGACCATCATCCCCAGAGTAAGAATCTGCATTTACTGGTGTGGAAATAAAGTCCAGAGAAGCCAGGTGCCCTGCTCAGCCTGGGACTTCAAGAGGCAGTACCACTGTGAGGCTGCTTCCTGACTCACTGTTCCAAGAGAGCATCTTCCCACACTGATGAAAGAGCATAGCTCTCGCAGCTGCCCCAGGTCAGATAGGGAGCTTTGCTTGCTTTCCATCTTCTTCCTTCCTTCCTTCCTTCCTTCCTTCCTTCCTTCCTTCCTTCCTTCCTTCCTTCCTAGATTTATTTATTTATGTATATGAATACACTGTAGCTGTACAGATGGTTGTGAGCCAGCATGTGGTTGCTGGGAATAGAACTCAGGACCTTTGCTCACTCCTGGCCCTGCTGGCTCCGGCCCCACTCACTTGGGTCCCATTTGCTTCAGTCCTGCTTGCTCCTGGCCAAAGATTTATTTATTATTATATCTATGTACACTGTAGCTGTCTTAAGACACACCAGAAGAGGACATCAGATCTCATTACAAATGGTTGTGAGCCACCATGTGGTTGCTGGGATTTGAACTTAGGGCCTTCGGAAGAGCAGTCAGTGCTCTTAACCACTGAGCCATCTTGCCAGCCCAGAGTTTTGCTTTCTTGTGTTTTGACTTTAAAAATTTTTGTTTTCTTTTCTGAACCTAGCTGCCCATGGAACTACTTTTGTTTATGCTGTGAATGGATTCTCACTTCAGGTTTTTTGTTTTTTTTTTTCAAAAGTCTAATGGAAATGATCCAAATTTCATTGTAAACAAGTTATTGCCTTGCTATTTATTTATTAGTTATCATTTATTTAGGGATAATATTTCTCACTGTTTCCCAGGCTGGTCTGGAACTCATGAAGTAACTCAGGCTGGCTTTCTTGTGGTGACAGACTCACCAGTACTGGGATTACAGGTATAAACCAACAAGCCACACTTTTCTCTACTAATTTAAAAAGCCACCTCTATTTATTTTATTTTCTTCTTAAAAACAAAAATTTTGGAGACAGAGTTACTTATAGTCCATATTGACCTTAAACTCACTATGTAGACAGGATTGGTCTTGAACCCATGATCTTCCAGCCTCCACCTCTAGTGTGGTAGGGCCACAGGCATGCTTCACCAAGAACAGCCCAGTGTAACTGCTTCTGCTTCTGTCTTCTGCTTCTGCTTCTGTCTTCTCTCATCTTGTTTGGAAACTATTTTTATTTATTACCCACTACCTATCCTGGATCTCTGATGCCTGAGATAGCTTTGAGGCATCTGTACACTTGACTGGTTAATTAACTGACCAAAATCTTCCCTCAGTAACATTTACAGACGATATAGCTGTGACAAAAAATGGAAGTTGTCCCTTAGGACTTAGAATCTACAAAGGAACACAATGTTTTAAACAGGCATGGGTGCCATTCCTGTGATGCTCCAGCGCTTTTCTTACGCAAATGCTGTCTCACCTGACCATCCCAGCAGCCTAGAGCTGCGGGTCCTATTTTTATCTCCATTGCTCATGTGGGCTATGCTTCATGGCACACAGCTCAGCTTTGGGGTGAGTCGGGAAAAGTTATAAGGCAATTCCAAGTTGATGCAACAGATGCTATTTATCATAGGGGAAGCCCAGGGTTCTGCCCTTCGAAAGAGCATTTGATGAGACCATGAGAACCAGGAAGGACTTGTGGAGAAAGTGATTTCCCCACGATCCCTAAAATATCGTGATTAGTCTTGCTCAGATGAATGTGGGGTGAAGGCAAAAATAGTGATTCGGCTGGCACAGACAAGAGAGAGGATGGCATGGAGAGAGAGGAGGGTGGATGAAGAGATTTCAGCAGGAGATGACATAGTTCAAAGGTCCAGAGATGGGTATGGTAGTACACATCTGCGATGGTAGCACTTGGGATGTAGAGACTGGAGGACCCAGAATACAAGGCCAGCCTCAGCTGATGGAAAATCAGAAGCCAGCATGGATTACATAAGACCCTGTGTCAAAAAACTCAAACCAAACCGAACCAAACCAAAAGCAACACAACAGCAAGAAAAATTAAAGACAAAGCAAAACAAACAAAAACAGAAGCAAAGAGAATACTGCACCCTAGACATTGAGAAATGAAGCCTTTGAGTCCAGGGTTGGGTGGGAGGGAGCAGGCCAGGAAGATGCTTGTTCTGGGATGGTCAACATTACACCCAGCCTTGTGAGACATGGAGCTAGTTGAACCAGAAGTGACATTCCTCTAGCTGGTATGTGAAGGCTGAATGTCATTGCAGCAACAGTATAGACAAAGCAAATGTTGGGGACCTCCTGCCACAGGAAGGAGTGAGGTTGCCTTTCACTAGAGCAGTAGGCATGGAGTTGGGTGTGCTAGATGCCCTTGATCAGTAGTTGGTAAGACTGTATCAACACCCACGGCTTTGATGGTCAGTGGCTTAGGCTTAGCATGTGTGCTGCATAGTTTTAGGACAACTTGACACAAACCAGAATCATTTTGGAAGAGAGAACCTAGAGAAGATGCCCCCATTAGATTGGCAAGTGGGCAAGCCTATGGCACATTTTCTTAATGATGGTTATTGTAGGAGGGCCCATCTCACTGTGGGTGGTGCCACCTTGGACTAGTGGTCCTGGCTGCTAAGACAAAGCAGGTTGAGCAATCCAAGAGGAGAAAGCCAGTAAGCAGCACTCTTCCCTAGCCTCTGCATCCACTCCTGTCTCTAGGTTCTTGTCCTGCTTGAGTTCCTGCCCTGATGCCCTGACTTCCTGCAAGAAGAAATTGCTGATATAGAAATATAAGCAACAAAGCAAAACAAAACAAAACAGCCCAACCAACCAACCAACCAACCAACCAACCAACCAACCAACCAACCAAATACAACCCCTTTTCTCCCTAAGTTGCTGTGTTTAGGGTACTTTATCACAGCAATAAAAATCCCCAACTAAGACAGAAACTGGTATCAGGTATGGAGTATTACTGTGACAGACCTGACCCTGTGTTTTGGGGAGGATTGTTGAAGGACTCTGGAGCTTTGGGCTAGAAAAGCCATTTAGAGCCAGAGCTTAATGAGCTGTTGTGGAAACTTAGTGATGCTGAGGGCAAGCAGATGATGGAGTTGGGCTTGTGCAGTTTCAGAGGGATGCTTAAGAGTTCCTTAAACACTCTATGGAGGCCGTTTGAAAATTTGAGCTTAGGCTATGCAGGGTTGAAGAACTGGCTATGGTCAACAAGAAAGCAGAACCATTAAAGTGATAATTTTGCTTAGTGGGAACGATCGATACTGGTCAGCTGAGGATGAAGAATCAGTTGCGATTAAGAAGAGACCAGTGTCAGAGAGGCAAAATCATCTGGGAAGTTTTTCCTCACAGTCAGCACACAGAAGCTGACCATGGTCTAGCAGTGGCCAAGGTTGTCCTTGTGCTGTTAGCCAAACTTGGTCTTGTCCTTAGTCTCCCAAATGGAACTGGTTTTGAGGGTCCAGCCTTGAAGGGGTCATGGAGAGAAACTGAGGTCTGGTACCATATGTCAGGGTCAGGATCTTTGTGGAGAGCTCAAGAGAAGCTATTGGTGAAAGTGCAGGCCAATTGCAGCAGGGAAACCCAGCATTTCAGAGATGACAGTGCTGTGGGATGGACAACCAAGGGTGGCAGCAGCTGTGGGTGGAGTTAGCCTGAGCCGAGGAAACAAGGTTTTTGTTCTGTGAATGTCAGAACAGAGAAGTACAACTTGCCAAGCCCTTGGGAGTCCAGAAGATCCTAAATGTACTGCAGACATTGTACACTGTGTTATTTACCCTGCTGGGGTTTAGTTTTGCTTTGTTCAGACTGTGATTGTGTCTTGGCTCTTCATTCCTGAACAAAGTCTCGATTTATTTTTGATTTTACAGGAACCCAGAGTTATTAGACTTTGGATATTTTAAAGAGACTGTGTATTTTGAAAAGGCTGAGATTTTAAAGGGTTTGCTTTTTTTTTTTTAAGTCTGTGGGAATTTTAAAATTTGAAATATGTTTTATATTGTGATATTGATATTAATCTTGCGAACAACAAGAAAGGAAAGGTTATAGTTTAACAGTGATGTGTGCGTGTGTCAAGTTGACAAGAGGTCAGTTTTATAGCAACCTGACACAAACTGGAGTCATTTTGGAAGAGGAAAGCTTAATTAAGAAGATGGCGCCACTAGATAGGCCTGTGACCAAGCCTGTGGTGCATATTCTTTTTTTTTTTTTTTTTTTATTACATTTTTAAAAATTAGGTATTTTCTTCATTTACATTTCCAATCCTATCCCCAAAGTCCCCCATACCCTCCCTCCATGCCCTCCCCCCACTCCCACTTCTTGGCCCTGGCGTTCCCCTGTACTGAGGCATATAAAACCCCACTTTGGCTACCCTAATTAACATGCCCAATCAAAATTAAAGACCTCATCCCAATATGGGCGTTTCCCCTTCTACCTTTATAAGTTGCCATTTGCCATGTTTTCCTCCTGTCCATCCAGAGCCTGTCTTCCCCACCACTCCCTCCAAACAAAGATCCCTTCCCCTCCTCCCTCTTCCTCTATCTACTGTCTTTGTTTCTTATTCTCGACCTTTTGTCTCTCTGGGGTGAATACATCTTCTTTGTGCTGAGAACCTGGTTCTGAGGTGTCTTAAGCCGATCCAAGTCCCTTCAATTCCTCTAACTATACCTTCCCCAGTTGCTGATCCGTCATTAAGGTGGGTCTACAAAGTTTATACACAGGTTGGATGTTTGCAATGTTATCTCTGACAGTGAAATTACCCTTTAATACATCACGTGAGCCAGGGAGATGGTCCAGCATGTTAAGGTGCTTACGATCAATCCTAATGATGTTGAGTTTAATCCCTGGCCCTTCATGATGGAGGGAGAGAACAGATTTCCCCAAACTTGACCTGTGACTTACATACACACACACAGGACTCTTTTAGTGCCCCACAAATAAACTCTGTGCTATTCAGTCACTGCATAATCTTCTTCCACCGACTCACTTCAGTATCAGGTTGATGTAAATCTACTTTGTCTTTTCATCTGGGGGCTTTTCATCAATAACGTCTTCTCCAAGGCTCAGCATCCGACAGTACTTCATGCCTTTTAGTAGCTGAACGATCTCCACTGTATGACTGTGATGTATTTCATTTACACGTTGGTCAGTTGACGGACCTTTGGGTTGTTTCTTCCTTTGTCTTCATTAACAGCACTCCTCGAAGATTCATGTAGACTTTTTCATGGGTTCATGGTTTGAAAAGTGTCGCACGGCTTCGTATTCCTACCAGCAATGCTCACCAGTGGTTTCTCCTTACCACCCCGCAGCTGTTCGAGCAGGTGTGACGTGCTCTCTCACTGTGCTTTTCAATGAGTTTCTAATGACTGATGATGTTGGGTGCTGCCATGTGTCTATTTGATGTTCATGCATTTCACTGCCTTTCTTCTTTGATCATTGATAGTGGAATATGTCTTTATAGATTTGCCCAGTTTTTTCACTCTTTGTATCAGGAGAACCTAGAAAAATGTAGCCTTTTGCGTGGGGCTTCCTTTGCTTTGCTGCTATTTGGAAGGCTTAGCCCCATTGTTGGATGGGTAAGCACTGCCTTCTACCTTCCTCTCAAATAATCTTGCACTGTTCGTTTTATGCAACCATTCATTAGATGATAGACACAGACATGGCTTCCATTTTGAGCAATCATGAATAATGTCACTATGAACCCTTGCATACAAATTTCTGTGCAGACATCTCAAAGGGACATGGTAACAGGAAGTGAAATGACGTTTTCTTCTCCTTGGGGCACAGATCCTGAAATGAAATAGTCATGCCCCTGTGACCTTTGAGCACCTCACAATGGTCTGCTGCCCTAGTCTACACTCCCACCAGCAGTGTGCAGGGGACTCTGCAGCTCCCTCAATCCTGATATTGCCTGTCTGTTGGATGCGGCCATCCTGGTGGGTGTGAAGTATGTCTTATGATTTTGATTTCCACTTTTCCTGATGACTAATGACTCAGAACATCTTTTCATGTGCTAATTGGCTATTTAACAATTTCCTTCTGGAGAAGTTGTCAATATAGATCAAATGAATAAATACTGACGTAGTTTGTCTTCTTTGTCTCCCCTCCTCTCTCTCCTTAAGCTGTACTCCTTAAACCTTTGCTACTGAATAGTGAGGTGAGTGCATTTGTAGTAAAAGTTCAGGCAGAGAATTTACATGAATAGAGTTTTCCAGGAAGAAATTCTCTCACCTTCATTCATAAAATGCAGCATCTCATGGAAACATAATTTTTCCTGAGGTTCAAAGAGCTTCTAGAGATGACCAAGGACTAACCTCCCATCTAAGTTTTTCTGCAACAAACAGTTAAGTCAGGTTCTGGCCTGTAATTCCAGCTACTCAAAAGACTGAGACAGGAGGATGGCATGTTACAGACCTGTCTGGGCTATATAGCAAGATCAAGGACCTCCTTAACAATTAACTAGGGTGACTTTGTCTAAAAATGAAAGATAAAATAAAAAGAAAAGGGTCAGCCAGGCAGTGGTGGCTCACACCTTTAATCCCATCACTTGGGAGACAGAGGAAGGCAGATCTTTGTGAGTTGAAGGCCAGCCTAGTCTACAGAATGACTTCCAGGGACAGCCAGGGATACACAAAGAAACCCTTTCTTGAAAAGCAAACAGACACCACCATCACCATCAAAGAGGGTCAGAGATCTAGCTCATGGGTCGAACACTTGCCTTGTATATGAGGCTCTAGGCTGACATAATGCTCAGTGCTGCAAAAAGAGCAAAAGCACAATACTATACACATTCCGTGTGTGTGTGTGTGTGGGGGGGGGGCTGACCTTCCTGGGCAGTGTGCTGTGCTTTCAGGACTAACTGCTTTTTCCATGGAGAGTTCTTTGCTAAGTGTCTCTCTGAAGTTCCACATCTTAGCAGTACCCCACAGAGAATTCTCACACACCTTTGAGACGTTATAATACACAGGAAGCCTCCAGGTATACCTGAACACTTCCATCCTATTACCAACCTCTGAGATTACCACTCTTTAAAGGTAAATCATGCAGTGCATCTAACTGTTCCATTCCTCAGACAGGAAGACAGGATAGTTCCTACATACGGCCACCAGCGCCAGCCTTCTCTGAGGGATCCAATTCTCCCCCTTCCTCTCCCTCTCCTCTCCCTAAGAGGTGACACTTGAGGCAGAAGCAGCTAAGATGAACACGTTATGAGAGCTTCAGGCTGCACTGACCCTGTTCACGGTTGTTGCAGACACACCATGTCTACCATCCCTCCCCAGGAACTCCAAGTAAACCCAGTCTCTGTCTCTGCGTATCGCTACAGTCTTACACGAAGGACTTTGTTTCACCCTTCCACATGTCATCGCACTGAATTTAGTTCCAGCAAGTAATGTAATTATTGTTAATAATATTAATAGTAAGATGTCCAAAGCTGTGGTTCCTTAGCCTTCCCCTTTGAACTTCACAAACACCCTGAGACACAGAGACAATTACTTCTCTTACTTTATAGCTGAAGAGTTGAGACCTGGCAAGGTTCATTACGTTGCTCAGAGTTACACCCATATTTGCTAACTTTAAAGGCATAGGCCACCTGCCAAGTGGCGTGCTCCTTTGAGACTGAGCTGGGTGTGCACGGCCCCTGGGTCACTGGCTTTGGCTTCCAGTCTGCTGTTCTGGTGAGTGTGGCCTTTGCAGTTGCCTACAGCATGGAAGGTTTCCAGTCGCAGTGTCCTGAAGTCTCCAGGGCTGCTTCAGTGTCTCTTGGCACTCTGCCTTATTTGTGTTCTACCCTGGGCTACTTTATTACTGTATGGGAAGAAAAAATACCGAAGCCCCAAGTAACTTTGCAAAAACACCCGTCCTAAACTACACATCGATTTCAGAGCCTGTCTGCAGGTGAGTGCCTCGTGGGCAGGTATTCAGCTAGTACTTTCCAGTGCAGTTTGGTCCTGTATCCAACATGAATTCTTCTCTTGTCCATGGGGAGAGCTTAAAGGTATTTGACAACAGCTGGCTTTCATCCAGTGACTGTCAGTCTCACCTTCCAGATATAACCAAGGATGGTGGCTAGCTCGGCAGTCATGAACTCAGACTGTGACTAAGTCCAGGGTTCACTCTGGTGACCAGTCTGTGCGAAGCGGTTGCTAATCATGGGAACGCTGCCCCCGCTGAAGGTCTTGTCAGCCTCTTCCACGGCCTTCTGAACAGTCCCAGTAGCAGTCTGTTGCAGCATTTTGTTTAACCACTACAATAACAACAACACTTCCAGAGCCAGCTTGACTGAGCTCTGGTGCTGTTATAGGTGTTCAACATGGAGTAGCTCATTTGGGAAACCAGTACAGTCATTTCCCTATTTCCAGGTCAGGAAATGGGCTTAGAGATGCTCTGCGATTTTTTTTCCCAAAGATCACCCCAGGCCACAGGGCTGAGGAATGGCACTGGAATCAGTGTCTCCTCTCCTTCCCTCCCTTCTCATCCCCTCTCTCTTCTCCTCTCCTCTCTTTTTCTTTCCTCTCTTCTCTCCCTTCCCCTCCGCTCCTCTCTGCTCCCCTCCCAACCACTCTTCTTTCTTCTCTTCCTATCTCTCTTCTCTCCTTCCCATCCATGCTCTTTCCATTTCTCTTCTCCTCTCTTCTCTTTCCCTACTAATATTCCCCCTCCCTCCCTCGCTCCCTCCCTTCCTCCTTCTCTCTTCCTTTGATTTGCCCTCCCCCTTCCCTGGAAATCAGTGAGAGTCTACCCTTCTCAATCCCTGTACACCCATGGGCATTTATTGGTCTCTCTTCCACTTGAAACACTTGAATGTTATTTATGGAGGCCTGTCGTTTGCTAGTTGACTGACCTGGGGTTTCCCCAATGTCCTCAGCTTTGAGTCAGGGGTTTTCTTGGGCTGTATCCCAGGGGGTTCCAGCTCTGAGGACCCAGAGCAGTGAGCAGTGCAGACATTTGTATGTGAGAAGTGACAATGTATGGGTGGGCCTTCCTCAGATTGCAGAACCCACCCTTGCTTTCTAAACTGAGCCCATTCAGCCTTGTACCAGCCTGCATGGGGAACAGATCTTATTTCTCCTCCACAGTGATCGGTCCTTTCTTGCCATCCTCAGACATCCCCTCAACATCACAATCTTCTTACCTTGCCAATGGAGAACAGTTGAACTGTGTTCTCCCCTCCAATCATCCCCAAACCAAATTGTCTTATTTTTATTAAACACCTACTATGTGCAGCAGGATTCTAGACACCAGGAGAGCAGGAATGCATATGTGTGTGTGTGTGTGTGTGTGTGTGTGTGTGTGTGTGTGCGCGCACACACACACACAGCCTCCTCTATGACTATTTTGAGAATAAAGTTAGGTCACATTTTTATCTTAGCAGCAACTAATATATTTTTTAATGAGTTTTGTAACTGCTGCCCATAAACACTTTTATATCGGCGAGAAAAGGGACCAATTAACGGCTGTAAACAGATTTCTTGGCTGCAATTATCCCTGCAGTCTGTCAGCAGGCCTGAGTCTGCAGGACCACTAGTGATCCTGACACTCTGTGTCAGTCTCAGTTCCTCATCAGCAAATGAGGGTTTGGGGCAGGTGGTCTCCAGGGTCCTGTTTCCATCCACCGGACAGCACATGGCTGCAGAGAGCTCGCCATGCTGCACTCTGACAGGATGTGCAAACTTCTCAGAATCCTTGTTCTCTACTTCCTCACAGTACACAGCCTCCTTCCGGTGTGCACCTCATGGCTCTGGAAAACGGGCTTGCCTAAGTTTCTCAAGCCAGAGGAGCGCCTCCACAGCCATGGCGCTGACACCTGAAACCCAGCTGCTCCAGCCTGGTGCACTCTACACACAGAACTAACCCAACACAAAGACAGGAAGATTGCCAGAAGTTCCAGCCTAGCCTGTGCTTAGCTGCAAGGTTCTGCCTCAAAAATAATAAATAAATATACCCAAGTAAACCAAACCAAACCAAAGCACCAACACCAACACCAACACTAACATCAGCACCAATAGAAGAACAACAGTCCAGACTCTGCTGGGGTTCTTCAAAGACTGCAGAGCCATCCTGTTGAGGTTTCCCTTCCCACTAGGGAGATATGCCTTTGGGCAGTCAGTAATTTAAATGAGTACTTAAGCCACAAGCACAGAAGGCACATATTGAGGATGGAGGATGACAGTCATGGGGAGAGTGATGAGTTCTGAGAGCTGCTCAAAGCTTCATCATGAAGAACAAGCAGTACATATAGAGAGCTCTTACCTGGACCGGTATTCTGCCTCTTTGCCCTCTCTGAAGGATGATACAGGGATATAATGACTTAGACATAAATTCATTCCATAGCCAACTCTACCTACTGGGAGTCAGGTACAGCAAAGCGTTCACTGGGCTCACCACTTGGCCCTCTTCTTCTGGCTGGATCACACAGGTTCACCTGGCAGTGCTCATGGCGAGGTCTCCATCTCCCATTTAAGGAAAAATAAACACAGGGTAAGCTCCTTACATAATGTGACTCCATCCTGCATAATTGCTGGAAGGAAAACCTCCTGGTCTCGTAGCTGAACAATGCTAGTGATTACAGTGATTAAATCAATCAAATCCAATTTCATAATCATCCAATGGAGCATTCTCAACTCCACGGGAGCCCCCGACATGACATGTGCCAACCCAGCTGTCTCATACAGGAATCAAAAACAGCATTAAACAAAACATTTGTGGGGGAGGGTTAAAGGTTTCAAAAATGTACTTCCATGTTAATAAGAATAAGGAGGCTCAATAAGGCTCCGTGAAAATTTAGTTTAATGACAGTGGAATAACTCATTTATAATTCCTGGTGACTGACTTTAGTAGTTCACCCATGAAAAATGTACTCACTCTATTCTGTTCAATAGCTGTTTTATTGTTATTGTATCAGGGACGATTTTTGTCAGCTGAGAAAGTCACTGTTAAATGGTGTTCTCTGAAGGCACTGAGGTAATAACATAGACGATGTACAACTGCAGTTAAAGAAGGGGTTTTCGAGATGTCTCCACAGTGAGGCTGCAGAGAGCTGTATGTGAATCTAGTTGACTGATGCTACAGGGCTCCCATGTCAGATCTTGGCACCTGATGGGCATAGAGAGAGGGGAGCTTTTGGTGGGAAATATGACAGCCTTCACTGTCAACTTGACTAGACTTAGAATCACTATGACACACATGGCTGCTGTGTGTGTGTCCCTGAGGGTGTTTCCAGAAAGGTTGAACTGACTGAAGGAGGAGGATCCACCGTGAATGTGGGCAGCACCATCCGCGACATTGGATCCTAGACTAAGGAAATAAGCTGAGCACCAACATTCACCTTCCCCACTCTCTCTCCTTCCTGACTGTAGGTGCAATATGACAGCTGTCTCACTGTTCTGCCATCATGCTTCCCCCATGATGATGGAGTGTACCCTCAGACAGTGAGCCAGAACTCATTCTACATGTCTGATGATGCCTTTGTCAGGCATTTTATCTTGGTAGTAAGAATCGTGACTTGACACATGAAGCTTGGTCTCAGAGCCTCTACTTCTGTTTAGTTGAGAAGTTGCACTGGAGTCAAACAGGGGGATGGGTGACACCTTCCTTCTCATACTTTGGCCCAGTTGCAGGCCACACCTGTGGGAGGCAGCTGTATCTCTGGGGGCGGGGGGGGGGGGGAGGGACTGGGGGCGGGGCAACTGTATCTGTGTGAGTCAGTTGTACCCCATGCCCGTGGGAGACAGTCTTCTAGTTTTAGCTGCGGCTGACTTAGTACGTGTTTCAGAGTGCTCATCTTCAGTTGTGATCATCTGAGATTCTGGAAATTTCTAGAGTTGGAAATTCTCGCAAGACACAGGAAAATTAGTGTGTCCGTGTGTAGCTATTCTTTTACTATTTTGTGGGTTATTTATTTATTTTTTACCAACATTTATCCCCCTGGTTTCATCCCCTGCCAGTAGATAGGAGAGAAAGAAGAATAAAGGGCGGGGGGGGGGGGGGGATAGAGATCTCTGAACCTAAGTTTTCCTCTTGTTGCTTCGTTACTTGTAGCTGGTCTTTGCTACATTGTGGGTTCTTCTTTTTTCCCACCCTTTATCCCCCTGGTTTTACCCCTTATCACTGGATAGGACAGAAAGAAGGATGGAAGAGAATCTTTCTCCTTGTTTCTTCTTTGAGCATGACTACTAATAAGCCGACTCCCTTCAACGACAAACAAGTACCCACTCACCATTTACTGGGGTCTTAGCATTTATAAACCCTCTACAAAGTTTCTCAGAATGCCAAAAGCCATACAATCTCAGAAGCCATTTGCACCCAGCAAGTCTTTGCCTCTAGAATATAAGGCAAATGATTATCAGTGGCCACAAAGCAGCCCCACATCCCCATACATGGGATTAAAACAAAAATATATTATAGTTCTGTGTTTTTTAAAGAAACCAGAAATCCTGAATTCTCAAAAACATTATTTCATCCACAGGATAAGTAGTTTTGAAAGTTACTAATTGGAACTGAGACAGGCCAAATGGAGGGGTTTCTGTGGTACTTACTGCCAATGCAGGGGTTTCCTACCAAGTCCAAATTCTACATTCAGATGGCAGTGACAACAGTGTTTGCCTTCCAATAATTCAGTAGCCATCTTTTATTAGTTTACAGTTCTTTAGCTATGTTTTATTTTATAATAAAACATTCTTAAAAATAAGAACATCAATGGCCCACCAACAATATTTTAGAAAAGTAGAGAAAGATCCCATTCTTCATACAATAAAATCATGAGACACAAACTTGAAAATGATCAGAGCTAATAAACTGAGAGAAAGCAAGTTTGAAAATATGTGCAGAAAATTAGAACTAACATTCATAAAATAACTAAGCAAGTTTGGAAAGGAGCACTTCTGCATAAGAAAATAGCAAAAGTGAAAGTCATATGAATATTTGATTGCCGACAAATTAAACACTGAGGAGAAAATCAAACTAGTGAAATCAAAGTAAACGGAGCACACTGTCCACCTTAGCAAAGGGAGACAAAGGAAGAAAAGATAAAAGGAAAAGCTTAAAGATATGGAAGGTAAAGAAAAAGAAAAGAGCTGGGTATGATGGTTGAGGTAGGAGCATGATCGATTCAAACCAGCTTAGTAAATTTCTGAGAAGAGGCTGGAGTTGGGGAACAGGGCAAAATAGTTGGGGAACAGGGCAAAACAGTTCAGAATATATCTTGGGCTCCAGGGTCTTAAAAAGCTGACTGTGATAGCATGTGTCTACAGTTCCAGTTCTGGGAGGTGGCAATAGGAACTCACTGGACAGTTTAGTGGTGAGCTCTGGGTTCACTAAGAACTTTTCCTCAAAGGTAGAGAGTAATCAAAAAAGACAAGGACACTGACCTTTGGCCTCCACATACGTGTATACATATGTGCACACATGCACATACAAGAGCACATACAAACATGTACATATACCGTACAGACACACAAATGAATTTATCACTGTTATTATTTGGAAACAGAGTTGAGATAAAATCCAATACAACAGAAATAAAAACTACCATCAGTATTAAGTGTTGATAAAAGCACAAAGGCACTGCTGGTGGGAATGGCAGCATACATGGCTGCTCCCCTCAAACTAAACATTCACTTACCACCCATACATGAACACTGATGATACAGCAATGTCCTATGGTCGGCGAATTGCTAAACAAGATATATCCAACCAGACAGTGGATGTGGAAGGAGGGAATCTGGATACCAAATAAAGCAGACAGATCCTGAGAGCCACACACTGAGTGAAAAAAAGCCATGCTCAAAAGGACATCTGCAGTACCATAGACTTACACCATAGCCTCACATACAAGACAATCTTAAACTGATCGGAGATGAGGACAATGAATGAGGCTAGGGGAAGAGACACTCTGAAGGTGTCCCAGAAAGGATTTCTTGGTAATACTCTGTATTTTATTTGTGGTGGTGGGTACAGGCTGACATCAGCACATCTATGAAACAGTATCCTGCTATGTATATCTATACTTATATCTATACACATACACACACCCCCCAACATAGACACACCCACACCTATACCCCCACAGACATAAATGCACAGAGATAGCCATACCTGCATACACACACACACACACACACACACACACACACACACACACCTATACCCGTACACCCACCTAGCCTTTCTTCCACTTCTACACAGATGTACATACACATAGACACTTTGGATCAGTGTTGGTTTTTAGTTTTTTCATAGATATATAAAATATGACCATGTGATAAAAGGCTCATGAGATCTCTGCGCTGTTTGTGCAACTTTCTGTGAATGTATAAATTTTACAAAATAAAAGTTAGAAAAAGAAAGCATAAGGGGCAGGCTGGCAAGATGGCTCAATGGTTAAGAGCACTGATTGCTCTTTCGGAGGTCCTGAGTTCAAATCCCAGCAACCACATGGTGGCTTGAAAACCACCCATAATGACATCTGAAACCCTCTTCTGGTGAGTCTGAAGACAGCTACAGTGTACTTATGTATAATGATAAATAAACCTTTGGGTCTGAGTGAGCGGGGCTGACCGGAGCAAGCAGGGTTGACCAGAGTGAGCAGAGGTCCTAAAAATTTAATTGGCAACAACCACATGAAGGCTCACAACCATCTGTACAGCTACAGTGTACTCATATACATTAAATAAATAAATCTTTTAAAAAAAGCAAGCAAGCATAAGGGAACTGTGCATGGCTTTGCACTTGGGAAGTAGAGGCAGAAGAATCAGAAATTCAGTCATCCTCAGCCATGTGTTGAGTTGGAGACTGGCCTGAGCTACAGGAGGCCCTTGTTTATCCTGGATAGGTTAATGTCAACTTGACCTAAGCTAAAGTCATCTGAGAAGAGGGAATCTCAACTGGAAAAAAAAAGCCTTTGTAAGTAGGATATGGCTGTAGGCAGGCAATTGTGTATTTTCCTTCTAATTGCTACAATTAATTAATGATTTATTGGAAGTACTTTGTACATTGTACTCATTGAAATCTCTGGGCAGGTGGTCCTGGGTTCTAGAGGAAACTGGGCTGAACAAACCATGAGGAGCAAGCCAGTAAGCAGTGCCCCTCCATGGCCTCTGCATCAGCTCCTGCCTCCAGGATCCTGCCCTGTTTGAGTTCCTGCCCTGGCTTCCCTCAGTGAACTGTGACTTGGGGATATGTAAGCCAAATAAACCCTCCCCTCCCCAAGTTGCTTTTGGTAACCCTACCTAAAACATCATCTTAAACAAAACCAGAAAGGACAACAGAAGGTAAGAGAATTTGTACTACAGATGAAGGACACATGTTACCCAAGGACACAGGAATCCTTGGATGAATTAACACATATGGATGGGATTGTAGTCTATGTCCTTTCTTCAACTTGCTTCTTTCTCTTAATGGTGACAGTTCCATACAGGTCGTTTGTTTTTTATTTTTGTCTTCTCAGAAACATATCTTCTGAGTTGGCATGCTCATATCAGTGTGTAAATCCACATCTGCACTCATGCACACGGGTGTCAGCTCCATAAAGGGATGCAGAGAATTCTGTGTTTATCTCAGCCCACTTGGTAGTTATCTGGAGAGTTGAGACTACCACCATTTTAGAGAAGGCGTGGGTATCATCTTTCCTTTTAATTGCTACATGAGGCATATTGGCTACACATGGTAGTCTGTGGGAGGGGTTTGAGAACTGGAGAGAATCTGCACACTGTCTGCTGTGGTCACCATGGCAACCAAAGGATGGCTGCAAGGCAGGAGTAGAGAAGCCTGCCCAGTGGGGCTTGGGAGCTCCAGTTCTCCCAGTCTGCCTCCACCAGAGCAAGACTGATGGAGGTCCTTCCTCTTTCATTCTTCAGACTCCAAGTGAAAACGTCTAGCCAAGTGCAACTTCAGGCTCCCTAACCCTTCGGCATCACTCTCCACAGCATTAGGTTCTCACAGCACTCCCATGGCCAGGAAGAGTGACATCACCCTTTTACATCTGCCTGCTCATAATCTCCTGTCTTGACCAGATGGTGCAGTAACAGACACTCAGCAGCTGGTTTTGCTCACCCACAGTGTCACTAAAAGCCTGTCACCTATGCCTTCATTCTGTGTCCATTCCCTAACCTTGGTTCAGGCTTTTGATTGACATCCCCTCACCCCACACACACATAAGCATGAGAATCACTAACACGTGTATGTCTGCCAAAGCTAGCTCAGTGCTGTTTCAAGAATGAAGGTATTGAGATTAAATCGCTTAAAATCACCTTGGATTCAAGGAAGAACAAAGTCAGGACAGGACATAGCCCTCAGCCTTCCCCTGCCCCAGATGAGAGCGGTTATCCACAACCACAACAAGTGACCACCTCCTGAGACCCTGCTTGTCCCCCCCTCAAGCAATAAGAACTTCTTTGGACCACTCTTCAGACGTAGAACTGAGACAATGAGGAGACCTTGAGCAGGGCTGGGTGATTGACTCGACCTCTACTCCCCGCCCTCGTCCGTTCTGTACCCAGAGATGGACTTGAGTGACTGCCCCTTTCTGTTCTTCCCAATGTCACCTGATCTCTACTTGTCTCCATTCCATGTCTCTTTAATTGGCTGTTGGGATGGCTGGACAAGCCTTACCTGGTGAGAGAGCTGGAGCCAAGGTTTTTACTCCAGAGCTGCAGTTATAGAACCCATTTTAGCAAGCCCCCCAAAACCCCTGTTTTGCAGAAGTTGGGTGGAGCTGAGGGCTTCCTACACACAAAGCAAGTGTGTTTCCCTGGGCTGGGCCCTCAGCTCCTTACCCACTCAGAACCTATCCTAGCAAACAGTTGAAACACTTCTTTTCTCCCACTTCTCCCGAATTGTGAATATTACCTTTAACCATGAAAACTCTTCGGTCCACGGCCCTGAATGCCAGGCTAGACGGTGATATTATATGATTGAAAGGAGCTGGTCTCTCCGGTCTGTGGCCTCTCGTTCCTACTCTCCCTGGCCTCCATGCAGACTGGGCTGTCTCTTTCTAATTAGCCTCTGGTACCTCCAAACTCTCTCCTCTCCAAACCATAATTTATGTCATGGGAAGAGTCATCCTAAAATAGCTTGTTACTTATCTCTTCTGGAAGGCCTTTCCCGGCCACACACAACCTATAATTTTAAGTACAGGCAACAAAGCAGTAAACTAAAACCTCCACTTGCAAGATGTTCTTGCTGTCCTTCTGCTGATGATGGTCAAGGTCATCTTGCCCTCAGATCAGGTTTCCTTCTGCCACACCCAAGGGCAGCCAGCTCCAGGGCTGGAGGCTGAGGGCTGGGACTTTGCCTCTTTGGACTTCCCATTTTACTGGCACAGTGAGATTCTCTTAGTGGTGCTTCGCTTGGTTGTTCTGTGGGAATGCTATCATGTAAGTGCTAAGACAACACCTGTGCTGACAGCATAAAATGACAGGAAGGCTTTTGAGGTTTGGGAAGTTCATGTGAGCCTGCAGACCTTGGCTATGAGAACAGCCCAAGTTAGAATTAAAGTCTGCATGTTTGGCTTCAAGTGGACTCTTTGTGGCCCAGGAGGGCCACCAACTTGCAGTAATCTTCCTACTGTGGCCCCCTTAGTTCTGGGACTATAGGCATGACCCACCATCACCATACCCTCTTTGCTAAATCAACCCGTGTATGTGAGCGTGAGCATGAAAGCCCATTACAGAGGAGAATCTGAAGTTTCAGTCCTTACACCCAACCTTGGTTGAGGTAGAGTCAGGGTCCCTGTCTGTCTGTCCATCTGGCTGTCTCTGTCTTTCTGAGATAGCCCTGGATGTGCTGGACTGCATAGAGATCCAGAGGGCTCTGTCTCCAGAATGCTGGGATTAAAGGCCAGTGCCATCATGTCTGGCCTGGGCAGAGTCTCTTGGTGCTTACAGCTGTGTACACCAGGCTGGCCAACCTGTGAGCTTTCAGGGATTCCCCTGTCTCTGCTTCCCATGTCTTATAGGAAGGCCAGGATTATAGAGCTTGCTGCTATGAACAGCTTTACATGAACCCTGAGGATTTGAACTCAGGTCCTCATGCTTGCATAGTGATTGTCTTAGGGTTTTACTTCGGTGAACAGAAACCATGACCAAGGCAAGTCTTATAAAGGACAACATTTAATTGGAGCTGGCTTACAGGTTCAGTGGTTCAGCCCATAATCATCAAGGCGGGGACATGGCAGCATCCGAGCAGGCATGGTACAGGAGGAGCTGAGAGTTCTACATCTTCATCTGAAGGCTGCTAGTGGAAGACTGACTTCCAGGCAGCTAGGGTGAGGGTCTTAAGCCCATGCCCACAGTGACACACCTACTCCAACAAGGCCACACCTCCTAATAGTGCTACTCCCTGGGCCAAGCATGTACAAACCATCACAGTGAACAAATGCTTTATTTGATGAACCATCCTTCTGGCCCCTCTCTTGCTTTTTCACCCACTAGGGACTCCATAAATACTGAATTTGTTTGCTAAAATATATTGTACTAGTCGTAGACTTTCTTTCCATACACTGCTCCCTGAGCTGGAATAGTTTCTCTTTCAACCAGTATCCCTCCAAATTTCTTATCAGTGAAAACTGTTCCAAATTACTTTCCTAAATTTTTATGACACTTTAACTGCCTATGAAACTCACTGGTGCTGGTCATATTCTGTCTTATACTGTAGCTTGTCTTTTTTATGTGCTGTTTTGCCAGCAAAGCTGTCCATCTATTGTGGGCAGATGGCGCCTGCCTTAACGGTCCTCCATGTTCACTGCAGGGAGTATGGAATGCTCTTTGCCCAGAGCTGATTTTCCTCAAATGTCTGCTGCCTGACAAACAGGAATAGAAGCAGCTGGAAATGGACAGGGTAACTCTGTCTTATACTTTCATCACTTCAGGGAGCCTCTTGGGAGCTGGAGGTAGCACAAGCTGAGGGCTGAGTGTTCACATTCTCCAAAATTCCTGTTATAACTCAGCCCCCAGTGTAACATTGTCAAGGAGTGGGGCCTTGATAAGGTTATCCAGCCACGAAAGCTTCTGCATAGTGACTTATAAAAGAACTCACAAGAGGGACGGGGAACTAATGAGGCTACCAGAAGCACGGGGACAGCTAACGAGACTACCATAGCACGGTGTGCCATTTTGGAATCATAGACCAGGCCTTTACCAGATGTCAACTTGCCAATACCTTGTCATTGGACTTCTAAATAAATTATTATTTATTATCCAGTCTCCTGTATTTTGTTGTTGCAACACAAACACACTCAGACAACACTCATCCCCAGACCTTTCGTACTGTCGACTCCACACTTGGTTTCTGCAGGGTGGAGAGAGTATCTAAAACTGAGCTAACTCTATTCTCTCCTGTACATTCAAGGAAACCTAGAGTCATATCGCCCCTTTCCTCCCCAAACTTGGAACCAAGTCTTAAACCAGGAGGTGGGCAGAAGAAAAGTGAGCACAGAGACACAATTCCAACAGAGATAAACTTAGGCTGGAAGGCAGCCTACACCAGTTAATCTTGTGAAACACTAACCTTAAGCTTCCAGAACTAGTCAGAGTCATCCATGGAAAGGTAGTACTTGGCAGGAACAGGCCTTCCCCATGAAGCATTGTCCTTGGGTTACCAACAGGTCCATGGTCAAACATGATCTCCAGGCACACTCCCAGAGAGAAAGAAAGCAATCCTACTTAGTCTATAATGTAGTGGGTAGGTCTGATGCTGTTTGGATTCTAATGTTAATTTGGTCCCCCCAAACTGGTTGCCCCAGAGACAGGAGGGTCTGCATGCAGTTGGTAGTTAAGTGACCTTGCCCCAGTTAACTGTGATTGCTAAATAAAGATGTCAAAAGCTAATAGCTAGGCAGAAGAGACAGAGGTTTTGCAGATTTGGGTTGGAAGAAGGAGGAGGAGAAGAATGTGCAGGAAGAGGAGGAAGGAGAAGGCGTCATGGGTTAAGGGTTAAGAGAGTGTGGCCCTGAGGGCTGCCCAACTGGAGCTAAGAGCAGCCCAGGTGGAACATAGTAAATAATAAGTGATAACTCAGGGTTATCGATAGGAAAATAGATTCTAACACCATGGAGGGGAGGCAGTTGCCCAACCATTGTGCTGTTTAAGGCTTACTGAAAATATAAAGGCTGTGAGTGTGTTTTTCATCTGGGAACTCAATAACCAAAGGTGGGATAGAAAACCCGGGCTAGTATTTTAAGTATTTTCTGTGACATATATGGGACTGCTGCCCTGTCAGCAACCTTTTTCTGTACGATGTTTGTCTTACTTTAATTTTTTGGATTTATGTTATAATTCTGAATGTGTGAATGTTTTGCCTATATGTATGTTTGTTTGAGCACCACGAGCACGCATGATGGCCCTCAGAGACCAATGTCAGATCCCCTAGAGCTAGAGTTCAGAAAGTTGTGAGCCACCACATAGGTGCTGGGAATAAAGCCCAGATAGTCACAAGAGCAACAAGTGCTCTTAACGACTGAGCCAACTCTACAGCCCATGTACGGATATTTCTACAATCTGTCATGAGAAGCAGAGATTTTTGTTCTGAAACTAATCCAAAGGCACTCAGAGGGGAACCACATTTGCAAATAGATAACTGCAGATTCAAATGAAATCTTACTGGAATAAACTGTCTTCCTACTCAAATATGGCTGACATCTTCACAAGACAACACTGAGACAAAAGGAGAATGCTATTGGAACATTAAACACAGAGATGAATTACACACATGTCTACAAGGCTGCGAATATTAAGGCTTGGTGGGCATTGCTAGAAGCCACCAAAGAGGAATGGACCAGATACATTCACTTAGCTCTCAGAAGAATCCAACTCTACTAAGCCTGAGATTCCAGACTGTCTCAGGGAATGGGCACACACTCTGTCAGCAACCAAGTATGACAACAGGAAAGAGTTACATATTATGGCTCATATACACATTAAAATATGATGCAGTCATGTAATGGATGTTTTTAAAGATTTAAGCATTGTTACTAAACATTACTAGAAAAAATAATCTTAAGAAGCCCTTATGGATCCTGTGTGATAGCAGCTCTGTGGACAGTAAAGAAGTCTACAGTGAACTGGGAATGGCAGCTCAGGTCTATAATCCCAGCATTGGGAAGACTGGTTAGGACTATCGTGAGTTCAAGAAGCTACTGGGCTATGAACTGGGACTGGGCCAGCCTGAGCTACAGAGTGAAATCTTGTCTCAAATAACATCTACAATAAACATGTATTCCTTTGTGTGTGGGTGTCATTTTAATTGTAAAAAAAGGTAAATGTTTCATTTAAAATGAGGATACGGGACCCACGTGCATCTTCTTTCAAAAGACAGGTCTAGCTGAAACACTGAACACTAAGACCAGAAATATATCTCCAGTATGGAAATGAAGCACAATCTTTTCACATTTAATGTTCTAATGTAAGAAAACTCAGAAAAATTGTATAGACACCTTCCATTTTTTTAAAAAAAAAGTCCTTATCCACTAGCATGGAACAATTTTCTTTAATTAAGATTTTTTTGTTTTTCAAAGAAATGGGTCTCATAATGGTGCCCCTCATCTCCTTATATAGCTGGTTTCTTCCCCCTCAATTACTCTCTACTACTCTTTTGTCATATGCATTCCACAGTCCTCTCACGTCCCTCTGTCTTAAAGCCTTTTCTCCCTCTGTATAGTCCCCTTTCCACTTTCACATCCTGTGTGCGCGTGCTCTCGCACTTACACACACACACACACACACACACACACACACACACTATGAAACAGTGATATTTGTCTTTCTGAATGTGCATTATTTAGCACAAAGATACGACCTGAAGCTTTGAAACTACTATGGGAAAATAAAGCCAAACATTCCAAGATATAGGAGCATTCCAGGACTTTCTGAGGCTTCAACAGCACAGGAAACAATTGCTCAAATTGGCAAACAGAGTGTATGAAATTTAAAAGCTTTTACACAGCAAAGGAAAGCATCAGTAAGGTGAAGAGGCTGTTTACAGAATGGGAGAAAAATTTTGGCCAACTGTGCACTGGGCAGGACATAAATATTCGGAAACTATAAAGAAGAACACTTTTGACAAACAAAACAAACAACCCCCCCCCCCAAAAAAAACCAAACTAAGCAAACAAACAAAAACTCAATAGAAAAACAAAGCAAGACACAGCTGCCTGTGCATCTTGGAGGGAGGGCAGCCATCATCAGGTTGAGAGGGTGCCTTGGAATTTTACAATCTGCTTGCTGTTGAGAGCCCACTTACTCAGTTCTGAGGAGTCAAGTCATCAGCGTGCAAAAGAAAAGTAGACATGCTCGTTGACTGCCCCAGAGGTAACCTTCCTCACCCCATTTACTAATCTAGAATCATGAGATGCACAATCGGTTTGGGGTAACCACCCTGGGTGTCAATCATGACTCTATGGACAGTGGGCTTGGCCGGTTACTTTTAGACAAGCCTGTGAGGGAAAGGCAGGGCTCAATGTGCCTACACCAAGCACAGAGCCTCAGCCTTCTCATTGCTAGGACAAGAAGAACGTCTCAGTTCAATGATGCCTTATGAACCACTGTACTGGCCTACAGAGAGCACAGTGAAGGTGTGGCTGGTTCTCAGACTTACAGCAAAGATGCTGTTGTTAATCTGTAAGCTCATACTGTGGTGTCAGGCCCTTACTCTGAGCTCCAGTTCCCTTGCTTTCAACAAGAGGTCAACAAGTTTCAGAGTTTTAAATTCACTTTTGCTTTTGAAAAAATCCTAGTTGTCATACATCAATTGTGTAGTGCACCGGGATTCATCATGACATTTTTATATGTGTGCAGCATGTTCTGGCCATAATTACATGCCTTCCCCTTTCCTCCTCTATCTTAATATTTGTATAAAAAATCTAAATTCCACATATGGGAGAAAATTGTAATATTTGTTTTTCTGAGTCTGGTATTTTTCATCTAAGTGGGGGAGAGGGGAGCAGGAGAGGCTGATGGGAGATATGTGCTATGAAAAACGAGGGATACTGATTGGAGGAGGAAAAAAGGAGAAACGAGATGAGAGGGGAAGGGGAGGGCGATGGGGAAACAGTAAGAACAAAGAATAATGCTATATCTGGATTTAAATGTCACAATGAAACATTTCTGTTTATGCTAACTAAAAATTAATTTTAAAGCGTAAAGAAAAATATTTTTAAATGATCTAGGATGACATGTAAATGCCCAGTAAGTGCTGCAGTTACTTCTGGTTCAAGAATTTCACAGCAATACCTGCCTCTCAGGGATGGATGACATGAGGAGGTCCCAGTGGGAATGGTGACAGTTGGGAGCTGACATGACTGGCACCTGCTGGGGGAAAGTGCCAGCTGTAGAGAGATCTGTGTGCTTAACAAAGGATTTCCCTGTTTGTGAGTACTGTCCCATCACCAGCTCTTTTGTGTAATTGGCCTTCCCACATTCTCTATCACTCTTTAGGGGGTAGTGATTTATTGAATTGAAGCTTCATCTTTTCTGCCCTGTACTCTTCTAAACTCTGGCCTGGTTTTTCTGTACAGAATGAACTTTATCGTAACATATGTGTAAGGAGACTGTGTGTGACATGCTCTTGCGACAAGGGGATGAGCCTTGAACAAGTGAAGTGACCGAATGCTGAAACCACGTTCACACAAGACAGATATGAGTGTACCCAGCCCCGTTGACTCTGCTCGCTGCTTCCGGGCTCTGCTGCTTACTTCATTTTTGCTCTGGCTATAAATATTTCCCACCCATGTGCGGAGGCAGCATGCTCAACTACCTGAGGTTCAGATTGCTGTCTGATTCTAGAATTGTAAAATGGTAATTAAGGCCCACAGAATGACTGGACTTAGTAGTGCATATCTCTAATCCTAGCACTGGGGAGGCAGAGGAAGATGAATCTCTGAGTTTAAGGTCAGCCTGGTCCACACAATGAATCCCAAGACAACCAGGACAATGTTGAGAGACCCTATCTCAAAACAAAGAAACAAACCCGCAAAATTACATATTTGTTGTCATTTTGTCTATTTTTTTATTTAAAAAATTCTTGCTCTATAACCCACTGAGTCCTTGACTTTTCAGTCTTCCTGGTTTTGCTTCCTAAGAATTATAGGTGTGTAAGCATGCTTAGATTAACTTTTAAATGTTAATAGCCAGATATAACCAGGTCTTGTTTTTCCCACTGTCTTACACCTTATCCATATGTTGCTGAGACCTTTGGTTTTCTCCTTTCCCACACGACACAATCTATGCTTTGGGAAACCAAAGACCCAAAGAAGCAGCCTACAAAGGGCTGACTGTGTGTGGAATGAGACAGCGTTTTCCCTGGCTTTTAGGCCATAGATGACCTTGTTTCTTATGCGTTCAAAAGGCACACTGTATGTATATTATCCTATAGGAGAGACCGTGCTCACTCCCAAGTCTCTCCCAGGCCACGTCAGTATGCCTACACCATCAGGTAGAACTGCGTCTACCTTACACTTGGGTCTTCTGTTTTGAAAAGGTCCAAGAGGGTTAATGTGAATGGAATTTTCTTCCTGTAATCAGGTGGCAGAACTGGGTAAGAATTAATACTAGTGGGTGGGAATTCCTCAGGCTCTGCTTAGCTGAAGAAGGGAAAGGCTAGCTCTTATGACTTCCCTATGGGCAGTGGTGGCTGCACGCCTTTAATTCCAGCATCATGATTGGACCAGACCCAAAGGAATGAGTCTATCTGTCATCTATATGATGAGTTTTAGTTCTGAGAGTCTCAAGTCTAGTGTGAAGACAAGTTGTCAATATAGCATGAAGATAAGAAACACAGGTTTTATAATCAGATAATGCAACTCTAATGACCATGTAGCTATGGGCCAGCTGTGTAAGTGACCCCCACACTTGGCCACCATTCTTCCTCTCATGATGGGAGCAAAAATAGATACATCACAGAAACTAAATGAAGGTGTGCAATTGAAGCATCTGGCACGTAGTAGGACCTCAACAAACCAGGCTGCTGTTGTCTAGCATGAGGCCATGTTTTGGCCACTGGTACAATACTATAAGGAGAGGGAAGAAGTGGGGGAGGCAGCCCAGACCCACAACAAGTGCTCTGAGAGCAAACGTTTGGAGAGGAGATTCTGGGGAATCCTGTCCCAAATAGTTCCTTGGCCGCCAGGAATCGGTGAAACCCAAGCGTGCCTTTGCTGTTGCTGCTGGTACTGACACTTGGGAGCTGCTAAGAGCACTTTGAAGTCCCTCCCATCCACTCTGCCTCCATGCAGGGGTTTGTGTTTCCTAAGCTCTACTTTCTCTTACTAACACTGACCCAAAGTGAAAGCACCCGCTTGTAGTAATTACAATCCGACAGCGCTCTAATTTACCACATACGCACAGTTTTGTGACCATGAATCTGTCCACGTATACATTTAGTTTGCATGTGCGTGGGCTCCTGCTGTAGCGCACAGCACGTGTGGAGGTCAAAGGATGATTTGCAGGAGTTAGCTCTTTTCTTCTCCCATGCGAATCCCATGGATAGAACTCGGGCTGTCAGGCTTGGCAAGAGCTCTTGCCTGACAAATCACCTCATTAGCCCATAAATTGATTTAAAAAAAAAAAGCATTATATACCTCCCTGGTGTGTGAAAATAAGGGTCTATCGAAGCCTGTGGTTATCTTCCCTCCCTTCTCCTCTTGCCATGCGACACAAATGCGACTATTGGTTATGAGTTAGGAAAATAATCAGCTCTTCACACCTATGAGGTACAGCCTAACAAGGAGTGGTAGGAACACAACCTGAGTCAAGCCTATTGGAGCACAGAGAGCACCTGCCACACAGGGGAACAAGCAGGACTAAGAGCTGGTCACAAGAGTCACTGGATGCTATGGATGTACCTTTAAATTCTGTATTTAATATTTTAAAGTTACATTTACTTATGTATGCATGTATGTATGTATGTATGTATGTGTGCATGAATTGTGGGAATGAGCACATATATGTGCCCTGGCACATGTATAGAGATCAGAGGACAATTTTCCAGAGTCATTTCTATTCTAGTACCATGCAAGTCTCCTATAATGGAACTCAGGTCATCAGGCTTGGTGGCAGACATCTTTATTGACAAAACCATCTTTCCAGTCCATGGTGTCTTGAAATAGGGTCTCACTCAGTAGCCCAGGCTAGCTTAGTACTGACTATGTAATATAGGTTAGACTTAAACTCACAACAGTCTTGCCTTAGCTTCTGATATGCTGGGATTTCAGGTGTGACCCATTACAGTGCCTCTGCCCTGACACTTCCTTCCATACTTTAGCCTACCTCCTGACTTCAAATCACACCAGAGTGCATATCACTGGGCCAGCCAGTGTGGGAGAGAGAAGCAGAGTGAACTGGCCAGGCCCAGAGGTGTGGAGAGCAGGCATACAGCCTTTCCCAGGGCCTCTGAATGGCCTCATTCATTCACTGTTCCAGGCCTCTATCGCAGATAGCTCCACTTCCCTTCCCTGTGGAATAACTTTCCCCACCTCCCTATGAGATACAAAACCAGGGCCGACTCCCAAATAGTTGGAATTCTTTTCTCTGAGTTGCACTGACTTAGCTCCGCTCTGTTTGAACAAAAGGGCGTAGGATTTGGACGCGTCCCAAGAAGGTTATAAAGAATTTTATCTTGGGATAAGGCTCTCAATGACTGCTCTCTGAATCCTGGGGGCCCAGTGGCTTCTGAGAAAGCAGAAAGCACTTATCAGCCAAACAAATATTTTTCCCAGCTTCCCTGCCAGTGGAGCCACAATGGAGTCTACCACGAAAGCCCCCATAGATGCTTGCTTACCCTGCACACCCTCTGCCTTTAGGAAGGAAATAGATAAGAATAAAACCAAACGCAGAGAAAGGCTATCACTCTGCTGCTATTGTCCGCAGACACCCTAGCTGGATCGTCACTGTCCCTGCAGTGGTTGTGGAGTGACGCATATCCATCCAGAGCGACTGGGCTATGTCCCTGGCCTGCCCGGTTTTGCTTTGTGTCACACACTCTGGAATGTTTGGACTTTGTGATAATACCATAGACACTGAGTCATATTCCTTAGGGTCCAACCCCCACCACTAATTGTGCTCACTAATTGTGCAACCCTGGGTAAGTCACTTGAGCTCTGCACCACAGATTGGTAATCTGTAAACTATAGCATGCAGAAGCAGCCACTTCATTGGCTTGTTGGAATCATTCAATGAGATGGAATTTGTAAGAGGCTTAGAGGCATTTCTGGCACCCAGTAAATGCTCAGCAAATGGAACTTTTTCCCTTGTAGCTCAAGCCCAAGCATGGAAGGGGATTCCTTTGCCCCTCAGCATTCCTGGAGCAAGGAGCTGGACAGAGCTATCTCCAGCCTGTGGCTCAGCCTCCACCATGGAATGCAGGACCTGGTGAAAAGAGCCCCAGCCCAAGGCTTTGGCTCAGTCTCTCCCTTTCCAAGATTAAGAGGGCTTTAGCAGTTTCTAACTTCCAAAAAGATTTTTTTTTTTTGGTAACAAAAGGAAAATATACTCATGAAAAAATTCATGCACTACTTACTAACATTTACAAAATTAAGACAAAATGCCCTGAAGGCTGGCTTTGTACAGAGAAAAATAAAAGGTTATGGGTTTGTGTGTTGCTGTTCCTTCCAGGACCCAGATTCTTTGCGCTCTGCTGTCTACTGGAGCAAAAGGAATTATCGAGTGGTGGCGGCGAGCAGTGGGCACTTGCTGCGTCCAGATGCCAGGGAGACGTACGGAGGGAGGGATTCCTGTCTACTCTGCCTACTTGCTTACTACTGCTTGAGGAGGATCTGCAGTTAGCCAGGGAGCTATGTCTGCCACACAGGACCCTGGGAGTCAGATTCTAAAATATATGCACATAATATGTCTTCCTAAATAATCAACTGTAGCTCAGTAAAATCTAAAAGGATGGAAAGAGAGTTTCAGTAGTGAAATCTCTCTCTCTCTCTGTATTTCTCTTTCTGTCCATCAATTCTTCTCTCTCTCTCTCTCTCTCTCTCTCTCTCTCTCTCTCACACACACACACACACACACACACACACACACACATACACACAGAAGGAGGGGGAAGGAGGGAGGGAGAGAGGGAGGTAGGGAGGGAGTGGGAGCGAGAACTACCTTTGAATAAGCCTTTGAATAAGGCATCCCCTACTTGGTAAGCCCTCTGTAGGTGCTGGAGAGATGGCTCAGTAGATAAAGTGCTTGCCTCTTGAGGGCTGGAACTTGGATGTCCAACATCCAAAGTGAGAAGCTTGGCAGCTGCAGCAGCCTGCTGAAATCCCAGCACTCCAGAGGCAGAATCAAAGGATCCCAGGGCAAGACTTACCAGAATTGGTGAGCTCCAGGTTCAGCAAGAGATCCTGCCACCATAAACAAAGTTTAGAGAGACTGAGGAAAACTCTCAAGCTCTGCTTCAAATTTCTACACCCATGTGCTCACACACAGGTGAACACAGGTGCACAAACACATGAACGTAATGTATATGTACCACACATTCCTTGCAAGAGAAAAAGATTTTTTTAAAGACCATATGACAAACTATCTACTATACTCATTTTATACAGAGAGGGGCACAGGGGTATCTGCATAGGGTATTACCCTCTTCTCTCTTTATGAATGGTGCAAGTCAGTTTGTTAGATGCTTCTAATAAGGTCTTAATAAGTAGGAAATACCACCATTCAAAGCTAGGTGAGTAAGTGTGTGTGTTATCATTATTGAAGATCTTTTCCCAGAACTACCTCATCTTTTAAAATAAATTTACTGAGGTAGAGTTGGTTAGCTAGAGACATATATCCTGCCTGTAAGCTTTCAAATGTGATCCCCTGCATTTTAATATGGTGGAGACAGCTACCTGAGATAGAAATAGCTTACAATGGTTTATCTTCATTGTCAACTTGACCAGATTTAAAATCATCATGAAAGAAAAAACACCTTTGGGGCTATCTGTGAAGGTGTTTCCAGAAAGATCTAACTGAGGAGGGAAGGAGCATCCTGAGTGCAGTGGGTTAGAGTAGCAACCTGAAGTGCAAGATATACTATCCAGTGGGTTGGAGGAGCACCCTGAGTGCAGGATATACCATGCAGTGGGTTAGACCCCAGACAAGAGTAAGCTGAGTGCCAGCGTTCATCCTTCTCTACTCCCTGATCATGGATGAGATGTGACATCACATTTCCTTCACTAGCCTTTCCCTATCACTACGGATGATACTCCTCAAACCCCAGCCAATGTAAGTCCTTCCTGTCTTAGGTTGTTCTTGTGCAGTTGATCACAACAATGAGTAATCCATAGCTTTTTTGACTTGTCTATAAAAAACAAACCCACATAATATGCAAAGCATCACTGATGATGGGGATGGGGATGGGGATGGGGATGGGGATGGGGATGGGGATGGGAATGATGGTGGTGGTAATGATGGTGGTGGTGGTGGTGTCGATGGGCCTGCCTATTGTAGTTTTCTACAGCTAATAATGGTCTGGTGGAGTTCTATCCAATAGGATATAAAGACTAGTTCTTGTGATTGCTAACTGTCCTAAAAGTGTAAAACACATAGTTCTTTGGTTCTCTTCCCCTCCGCTGGTTTGAATTAAGGCAAGATAGCTGGAACTGCAGTGGCCCTGACAGGCAATGAGAAACAAGCCAAATGTGGACAATTGATGGTGAGGATATAGAAGGAGCCTGGGCCTTGAGTCCTGGGAGAACTCCCACTCCTGCACCATTTGCCTGCAGCCTTCTGCTATGAGACAGAACAAGAAAGTTCTACATTTCCTCTCTCTGTTTGCCCCTACACATACATGCCTACTTCAGATATGTTAGACAAATGACGGTTATCTATAGAAGTGGGATAATAACTCTTATCTTAAAGAGGACTGAATAAAGAATGCATTCAAAGCACTTGGACCCCACAGCAAATGCTCCACTAAACATGAGCATCGACCCCCACAATTATTTACATGAATAGACTATCTGTGATATAGAAAGAAAAACCAGCCCAAGAGCTCCAAGGTCATTCTGTACAGAGCACTGGGATCCCCGGTAACCTGGTGCCCTGAGGAAGCCACCAACCAGAGTTCCTTTTGATTCTCTGTGGGTCCCAGTGCTGCTGCTGAGGCCAGCCCTGGAGCCCAGACAGACACATTGCCACCTGCTGTTCATCAGTACAGACATAGCTCCTGTAGGAGATGGGTGAACCCTGGACACAGAGCTCTTTCTCAGAAATGGTCCACCCAGGGCAGATGTGACAGGATACAGTGTTCCTCATGAAGAATGATTCCAGGTGGGAGGAGTCTCATTTTCCTCACAGCCAGTGGTCCTTGGTGCTTGGAGCCCTTTTTGTTATCAGCAGAGGCATTGATTTCATGGGCAGGTTGTTCATCTTCAGGTCAGGGGTCTTGGTTGTGCCTCTTCCACGAGATGGAAAGCCATTTTTCTATGTTCTACATGGTGGCACATGCCTATAATTTCAGCACTCGGGAGGCTGAGTCAGGAGGATCACTGTGAGTTTGAGCTTAGCCTGAGCCACCTACTGAGTTTCAGGCCAGCCTGGGCTACACAGTGAGACCATGTCATGAACAAACAAGGAGAAGGGAGTCAGTTACTACTTAGAATCCCAGGGGCTCATCTTCAGCACGTTCCAGGAAAAGCCAGAGTCAGCAACAGGTGACCTGGACACCAGAAGGCAGAGGGTGTGTGTGTAGGGTACTGGACTGCATGAGGACACACAGGGGATGCACAGGATAAGCAGAATTTCAAAATGAGGTCAACATGGAAGGGAAGGCTGCTGACTGGCTGGCCCTTCACTTCTTGTCAAGGCGCGTTGTCCCCAGGAAATCCAAAGCCACTGTGTTAAAGACCTACCTGGGAGTAAAGAGCACCCGGCACCTCCCCTGACAAATTCCTCACTAGGTAATGAAAGAACTCTACCTTGTGAACCTATCCCCCTCACTCTTCCCATTACAGACATCTGGGGAATGAGATGGGAATTCTGGGAGCACTGAATCCTTGGATAACAGAAAACCAGTAACTGTCCATGATTTGTGAGGAAGAAGAACCCCAGCTGGGGGTAGAAGGTTCCTACACTCTGTTCTCACTGACAGGAGGAAGTGGCTCTGAAAACATATACTTTAAAGGCTTTTTTTTTTTTAATGTTTTTTTTGAGACAGGGTTTCTCTGTATAGCCGTGGCTGTCCTGGAACTCACTTTGTAGACCAGGCTGGCCTCAAACTCAGAAATCAGCCTGCCTCTGCCTCCCTAGTGCTGGGATTAAAGGCATGCGCCACCACCGCCCAGCTTTAAAGGCATTAAAGAGATGGTTAATACTACCTATTGTGGAATCAACATACAAAGGGGTAGAAAGGTTAATCGAATGTAGTGAAAATACCGGAAAACAACAGCATGTTGCACTTGAGTCTGGATGCCAACTGCTAAGCAGAGAACTGATTCACTCTCACTATTGTCACTTTCTCTCTGAGTCAGGGTTTCTCTGTATAGATCTGGCTAAACAAGAAGTAGCTCTGTAAGTCAGGCTGTCTTTGAACCCACAGAGATCTGCCTGCCTCTGCCTTCTGAATGCTGGCATTAAAGGCACCAGCCAACACCACCCAAAGGGAAAAATCTTAATAGATAGAGCCCTGTCCAAACCTTCCAGAGATCACCCTTTCAAAAGAGTATGTTGCAAGAGAATCATCTGTATTTTCCCAAGGACTATGTATTACATGGCAGGCCTTGCACAGGCTTTCAAGTATATCCATTCATATAGTGTTTGTGATCACATTTGAATGGGTATTATTGTTTTTGTCTCACCTACGAAAAACTGAAGTCCAGAATGGTTGAGTACCTTGCCCAGGGTCACACAGCTGCAGACCCCACCACTGCCTATGTTTTAAACAACTGTGTCACAGCGTCTCTCAGGACACTCTGAGTGGAGAAAATAGTTCAGCTTCAGACTGAAGTTTTGCATATTTAAACACTGAACACTTTTTGAAAAGCCATCCCAATTACAACTTGGAAACTAGTGCAAAGCAAGTTGGTTGGCTTCCATAAAGACTAATAGAACAATGATGTTGCCAGCTAAAAATTGTTGCCCAGCAACAGAAGGAGTATAAAATTTAAGAGGCTAAGCTGGTCCTACCGTGTGCTTGGAGTCTTACACTGGAACACTGTACCTGGGGAATATGTTTCCACCCCAATCAGGAATCTGTGAGCTACATGTGCTGTTGCTGGCTTAAGTTTGAAGAAGAAGCGAGAAGACAGCAGCTTCATACAATGGTTTGGACAGAAATGCCTCCTGGCTCCTGTGTTTGAACACTTGGTCCCCAGCTGGCAGTGCCATCTGGGGATGTAGTAAAACCTTTGGAAAGTGAAGCCTCACTGGAGGAACTGAGCTACTTAGAGGAAGAAGAAAAGGCCTTGAGGTTTATAGCTCACTGGACCCCGCTCGTCTGCTCTCTGCTTGCTGGCTGACAAACCCTGGGTATCCGGCTTCCTCAAGTTCCCAGTGCAGGAGCTGGTCACCTTCACACTTTCTGCACCATGATGGGCTGCCTCTCCTGACCCATCAGCAGAATAAATCATTCCTTCCATCAGTTCTTCCTGTCAGACATTTTGGTAACAGCAACAAACAGATAACGAATACACTTCTTCAAATATTTGGATGGTGTTCTGAAATTCCTTTAGAAGCATCAATAGGACTGATGACTCTTTTATGCCTGGGATGAAATCATAACATGACATGGAGACCAGGAGAGACATACCATTTTCAAATTCTGGGGCAGCACCTCAATAGCATGGACATTCCCGACAGCTGGATCACAGAGGTCCTCTGAAGTTCCCTGGTCCTCAAACTCACAGATACACAAATCCTCTCTATAAAGTGGGGGTGTTGCCCAGAACGTGTGCATACCCTTCCATATGCTCAACATGATGTCTACGTAGTTTGCAATACAAACAAACTATGAAATCGGTTAGAGTATTTTGTTAGGGATGGTGACACACTCAGTGCAGAGGCAGATACTCTCCATCTGAGGTGGTCTGAATCCTCAGATACAAAATGGTGGACACAGAATGGTGGCTGTAAATGCCACTAGGCAAGCCAGCCCAGAGGTCACAGAACACTGAGGCTTACCAGTCACATGAAAATGCTTAACTCACACAGGGAGTAAAGAACCTCTAGTAAAAGGCAAAGAATTTGGCAAAAAAGCTAGGGGAGACCTTAGTCTTCCTAGGTCAGGGCTAATGTAAGGCATATAATGTTATCAATAATCTGGTGTATGCAATGTTTACAAGACAAGATTCACATTAGATTGTTCCCAAATTCACTTTGTCCCTGGCCTTCTCATTCAGGAGCAAGTATAGCATGTATCTTGTTGGATAAACCAGAAGGTGCCAGAGACAAGAGTGCAGCTAAACAGAAGATGCTATATTCCATATTGATAATGTTGATCAATGTAAAAATCTAACCAGTCCCAAACCATCTTCTCAATGTCAGACGTTCTCCCTCATAATCACCTAAGGGTCCCTGCTTCAGACAGTGTCTCTCAAATTAGGTGTTAAAAGAAGCATCAAAGAATCTCCATAGAGGGGATCCCTACCCCTGCCACACTCTACTCAGAACTCAGCTGGGGCTTTCAGGGAACAGACATCAACACAGAGCTCAAGCCTGGAGCAGTCTCTCACACACACACACACACACACACACACACACACACACACACACACACACACCTATGATTGGCTGTCATAGGCTTCCCCATCGAGGTTCTCCCTACCTCTGTCCCTCAAGTGAACATGATTCCTACCGGCATCTTGTCCCAACTGACCCCTCTGATTTCAGAAAAATACCTTGGAAAGAAATTTGGAAAGTTCTCATGGAAACTCAAAGAATAAAAGATTATACAGAAAAATCTACAATCCATTGATTGCCATTTCTGCTTAGAACTGTAGCTTTTTTTTTTTTATCATAGTTCTTTGCCCATTCCTGTTATTGTCTTGATACCCATGAAACAGGCTAAATACAACAAAGCATTCTGTGTCAGAGATGAAATCCTCACTTGTGGCTACAGGACATTTTCTTACAGTGAAAGGTTGTATCAAAAGTAATGGTGTCAGTGCAGGGGGCACTGGTAAGTGGTAAGTGGTAAAGGACTTGCCTAGGATGCAAGAGGTCTTGAGTTCAGTCTCTGGTAACACACACACACACACATACACACGCACACACAGAGAGAGAGAGAAAGAGAGAGAGAGAGAGAGAGAGAGAGAGAGAGAGAGAGAGAGAGAGAGCATGATGAATTATGTCTGTAGACATACTACTTTCTGGTTCAGGTTTATCTTTCTTGGTGTTGAACATCAAACTCAGAATGTCACACATACTAGGCCCATGTTCAGTCATGGATACACTCATCCAAGTTGTAATATGTAGCATTAGATAGCAATTTTCTTTACCATCCTGAAAAGACAAAGGTCTTAACTTCTAGTCCTACCAGCAAACAAGACTAAATCAATTCTAACAGGTTAATATTTTCCCAAAACGTCAAACATTTCTGATAAAAATGACCAAAAGATAAATCAACAAGAGCAGTCAACACCAAAAGGATACCTTATCCTCAAAGACATGAAACACCATCAACATGCATGTGCTTCCTGGATTGGGGCATTTCTAAGGCTCATGGTCTAGAGAACAGGAGTGGATGCACACCCTTGAAGCTTCTGTTACGACTGGGCTCATTGTCCTTGTATCTATCTAAGTAGATAGTTGTGACTTGAGTGCTTCACATTCCTGTGGATGTGAGTAGACTCCTTCAAAGATGCTATTCCCATTCTGTTTTCTATGATAATCACAGTTTACAGTCTGGTCATTTTTGTTTCGTCTTTTGAATAGGGTCTCTGATGTAGCATGGCTATACTGGAACTCTCTATGTAGCCCAGGTTAGATTCAAACTTGTTGCAGTCTTCCTGTCTCTGTCAACTGAGTGTTGGGGTTGCAAGTGCATGCTGCCACTCCTACCTTGATAGTTTATAGTTTAAACTTATCTGAATAGTTTGTTAGAAGGCAAAATTTGAGTATTCTAACTTCTGAACACTTGTTTCACTGTACATGAGAACATTTGGTGTTATTTGTAGAAAAAATGAGTTTGGAGAATAAAATTAATAATGTATATTAAGTAAAGATAAACATAAGTAGAGAATCTAATATGCATACTAAAAAGATAGAAAGGAAAGGGTATGCCTGGAGAACAGCAGTATTCATGAAATCATGAATATATATGATGCACTTTGGAAGTAAATATGCACGATGCATATAAAACATCAAACATGCACAAAAACTCAGAGCACCCAAAACATACATTTTTGACAGTTAATTTTCACTGTAATTCCACTGCATCTAGAATCACCATGGGAATATACTTCTGGCCATGTCTGTTGAGTGTGCCTCCAGAAAACTGAAACTGATCAGGGAAGGCCCACCATGAATGTGGGCGTCAGCATCCCTTGGGCTGCAAGTCCTGGATTGAGTAAAAAGGAGAAAGTGAACTGAACACCAGAATTCATCTTTCTCTGCTTCCTGACCTCAAATTTAGTGTGGCCAGGCTCCTGGTCCCGTTTCTACTGCCATGACTTCCAGCCGTGAGGAACTAGACCCCCTCAAGCTCTGAGCTAAAATAAACCATCCTCTTTAAATCACCTTTGTCAAGCTATTTAGTCATAGCAAAGAGACAGTAGTAATAATATAGCGCTCACTCAGTGTCATAGGGCATTATAGCTCGCCAATCAGTGGTGCTGCCCAATGTGGCTGATGTGATGTACTAAGTCTAATCACTGATCTAAGGCTCTGGCAAGGCCAAGCTTGGCTCTGTCCTTGATGCCATCAACCTCTGGTACTTTCTGCCCATGGAGACCTTGCCCAAGGCTCATTTGGCTGTTAACGCCCTAGCATCGTGGATGTTGCTGTTGGGGTAGAACAGAGGGTAAAGACTGAAGAGAGTGAGCTTTGAACACTTTTGACTTCAGTTAGCACAGACCTTCCTTCCCACCTGTACACTATTGTGAGATTTGTCACTAGGTCTCCTAGTTACTTCTTAATTGATTTAAATTTTTTATGTGGGGGCTAGGAAGATGGCTTGGTGGGGTTGATAGAGCCCTTGCTTTGTAATCACAAGGACCTGAGTTTGATTGCCTGGCACCCATGTTAAAAAAAAAAGAAAACAACAAACAAACAAACAAACAAACAAAACCCAACAAAGAAAGAAAGAAAGAAAGAAAGAAAGAAAGAAAGAAAGAAAGAAAGAAAGAAAGAAAGAAAGAAAGAAAGGAAGGAAGGAAGGAAGGAAGGAAGGAAGGAAGGAAGGAAGGAAGGAAGGAAGGAAGACAGACATGGCGGCATGTGCTTATAATCCCGGTATTAGGGAACAGATACAGGCTGATCCTAAGAGCTTTCTGGCCAGTCAGCTTATTCAAAACAGTGAGGTTCTGGTTCAGTAAGAGACTAGCTTACAGCGAAAAGGAGAAGAATGATAGAGAAAACTCAGGACATGACCAGTGTATACATGTATGAAAAATTTGAAAGAATAACCAAGAGATTTTTTTTTAAAGAAACTTAAAAATAAAAAAGAGGAAGCAGGCCAGCCAAGGTGACCTGGTGCAGAGGCAGAGCCACTGGGGACAGTTCTGGAAGATGGGCTTTGAACTGAACACCTGTGGAGTTCCAGCAGTCTTGGCTGGCTACGGGGTGAGACTCTGGCCATATAGTCAGAGGCAGTTAAACCCACACAGCTACCAGTGAGGAAAAGGATGAAGACATCTCAGAGGAAAATCCTTATCCTACAAACTCAGGATGGGTGTATTGGTGCATGCCTACATCTCAGCAATCAGGAGACTAAGGCAGGAGGATTGTGAGTTCAAGTTCAATCAGACCTACTCAGCAAGACCCTGTCCCAATGCCAAAAAGAATGAATGGATGGGTGAATGACTAAGTAAACAAACATTCAGAGCTCGGAAGGTGGCTGAGTGGATAAAGTACTTGCCACTGGACAATGCAAAACCTGACAGACAGCTTGACAACCCTCAGAAAGCCCTTTCGGGTATATTTTGTGGCATTGGAAGCCCACTGAACAGTGAGTTGGAAGCTGATCCTCACTTAAGAAGGAGGAAATAGGCTGAGAAGATGGCTCTGTGGGTAAAGGCACCTGCTGCTGAGCCTGCCAGCCTGAGTGGGGCCCCTGTGCCCAGGGTAGAGGGAGGGCACAGACTCCCAAAAGCTGTCCTCACCTCCATAAGCATGCTGTGACAAATGTGCAGCCCAGCCCCACAAACTAATAATTATTGTTTTTAAAGAAAATAATTATTGTTTATACAGGCATAGAAAAGATGCTAGCTACATTGTAAATTGTACAGGGAGGTCAAGGAGAGTCTAGCCTACTTCTGATCAATTCAACTATGAAATTTAAAAAAATTATGTACTGGGTGTTTTGTCTACATGTATGCACCACGTGCATGCCTGGTGCTCCCAGAGGCTCAGAACAGGGTGTGGGATCCCCTGAAGTCACAGTTGTAAACCACCATTAGGGTTGGGAATCAAACCCAGTTCCTCTGGAAGAACAGCCGATGCTCCTAACTGCTGAGCCACGCTCCAGTGCCAACTCAGAACGATTCTAAATTACAAGTTTTAAATATCTTAAACTACAAGATAGTAAATTAGTGTTAATTACGTCTGTTACTCCAGACATTGATAGCTCAGAAAGGGCTTCCGATATTGTGGTGAATGTTTTTAAAGTTTGTGGGTCAGTCATCATCTTTCTATTCTGAACAGTGGAGTTTGAGAGTTACCTCATGCTGAGCAGGCTGGCCTGGAACTCACTGTGTAGTCCAGGCTGGCCTCATATTAGAGGAATTCTTCCTTCATCCCCTGGGCAATGAAGCATGACCCAGCGAGACCAGTTTCCTACTGATGTTGGAACTGCTCAGTGTGGTTTAGTTCGCACTGTTATTTTTATGATCCCATGCCATCTCGAAACAGGAGTGATGTGTGTCCTCTTTAAAGCAGAGTTGCAAAGCTCAAATGCACTCAGGAGCCAGGAGGGTAAGATGAATGAACCAAGGTGGAGTGTCAGGACATGTGGCCGCAATCCCTCAGTCTTCAGGGGACGGACGAGGAGATGTGCTTCTGACATCTCTTCTTGTGTATGTTCGGTGTGCTACGGCTGAGGGTAGTTCAGCAGAAAAGCACTTGCCTAGTTTGCACAAGGCCCTGGTTTATCTACAGGTCCAATCAATCAACCAGCCAACCAGTCAGTCAATGATAAAATAGAGAGGTTAATCCCTATTCCACTTTACAAAAGGCATCTCACAGAAATGCTGGTCTGGGCTTGCCACATCTTTAAGAGATCTCTGAAAGCTGCGTTTACATGTGAAGCCTCATAGTTTAAAGACAACAGCAATAGCTCAAATTTCAATTTTCTGTGAGCCAACTAAACCACCACTAGGTCAGAGGCATTATTTTAAAACACCTGCAGATGTGGTCCTGAGGGTTGCTGTCAGCACATCAGAACTAGGAAGTGGGAGATGTCTCCCCACCCTGCCACCTTAGTTTCCTGCAAAGCAGACTTAAGATTCCCATTACTGTGCCTCCATCTGAAGGAATTCATTATGGAAGACAGTTTCCAGGTTGAATGCCTGTGGGTTGTCTGAACAGCTGTGCAGCACGGATTAATTATCTTCACCTTAGCTAGATGTCAGGTGGAAGAAAGGAATTTGAAAGGGCGGGGAGATAGTTAGCCAGCACATGCTGCTATGAAAGAAGGCACGGAAGATAACTAAAGTGCTGTCAGAGGTACCATGAAGGCTGCAGGGATGGGGTTTCACCAGCAGCCACCCGATGGGAAGGCAGAGCAGGGAGGAGTGAGAGACAGAAAAAAAGCAGGCTTCCTCTGCTGTGTCTGGGTGCGTGTGTGTGTGTGTGTGTGTGTGTGTGTGTGTGTGTGTGTGTTTGCGCGCGCGCGGGCACAGGGTTCCTAAGCTGTCTTGTGCTTATCAAGCCAAATGCAGAGCCTCTGAATGCTTCTGCTTATCCACAAACTTGGCAAACCACACTCAAATTTATTCTCTCTCTCTCCCCATCTTCCTCTCCCTCTCCCTCTCCCTCTCCCTCCCTCTCTCTCTCTCTCTCTGTCCGTGTGTGCACACATACTTGTGTGTGTGTGTGTGTGTGTGTGTGTGTGTGCATGTGTGTGTGTGTTGAAGGGTGCATATGCATGCATTGAAGCCATGGGTCTCCACTTGGAGAACTTGGCAACTGGGATGGTCTGGCAGCTAGTGATTCCCCAGGGATCCACCTGTGTCCATCCCCAATAAATCACAGGCATATACCACTATACCTGGGTTTTGGAGATTAAACTCAGTCCTCATGTTTGCAAGTAGTTTTCTGTCTCAACTGTCTCTCTAGCCCTACAGCCCAGTCCTCAGATTGTTAGAACCATCCCTTAGTATCAACAGAAGGGGAAAAAACCCCTCTGTATTTGTTTGAATTTGCATTTAAATAGCAGCAACCTCAACCCAGAGAAGTGAGAACTCTGGGCTAGAAGAAGTTCTAGGACCACTCAGCTCATCCCCCAGCCAAGTCAGGAATCTCCTCAAAACTTTTGGTTGCAGCTGGGAAGATTTGTGAGTTCAAGACCAGACTGCTCTGCAGAGTGAGTTCTGGGTCAGTCAGAACTACACAGTGAGACCTTGCCTCAAAACAAACAAACAAACAAAAAACAAAACAAAACAAACACCATCAACAGCAAAACCCTTGGCTAGAGACTAGCGGGGCTCCGGGCTACAGCTCTCCTAGAGACCTGCAGTAAGCCTGACCAATATTTTCACATCCACATTCTGACTGGCAAGACGGAGACAGATGTTAAGAGGAGAGTTTGGCCACCATCCTATGAAGAAGAATGCAAATGGGAGCTCTAAGACCACAACTAAAGAGCCACAACTGCAAAACAGGGATCTGGAGAGCAAATATAATTAGTTATATAAATATAGTTTTTTTTCCAGGTTGTAAAGAACAGTTACTTTATGGGGGAGAGGGGAATCAACTGCTAGCTTTGAGAAATGAACTCTCCCTCTCTCTCGCTCCCTCCCTCCCTCCCTTCCTTTCTTCCTCCCTCCCTCTCTGTTATGGTGAACATATATAAAAGAAATCCCCTGTGTTTGATTCCAAACCAAAGGCCTCGCTCCCTTTTAGAAGCTCTATTGGAAACACCAGAGAAAATGTGGGGGAAAACAGGCCACCCTACAGGACAACACACTTATGTAGCATCGATCCTGACCAAACCTCACACAGCAGTGGTCCTAGGTGCTGGGATCAGTCAGCTTGCACTGGTGTGACAAAATGTTGGGGATAAAAACAGTAAGTGAAGATTGACTTTGGCTCAGGGTTTCCAAGGTTTTGGTCTATGGTTGGATCGATAGGTTTGGGGGCTGTGGCTAGGCAGGATGTCTTGCTGTGGAGTGTGTGGTAGGGCAAAAGCTGTTTCATCTCATGGTACTGAGAAGGAATGAGGAAGAGGAAAGAGAGAGAGAGAGAGAGAGAGAGAGAGAGAGAGAGAGAGAGAGAGAGAAGAAGAAGAAGAAGAGGAGGAGGAGGAAGAGGAGGAAGAGGAGGAAGAGGAGAAGGAGGGAAGGAAGGAGGTAGGTAGGGAGGGAGAGAATACCCCACCTCCTGATGTCTTCACCACTTCCCCATAGTGTCCAGACAGATGACCAAATCTTTAAACCATGAGGCTTTCAGAACACACACTCCAGATCTGAGCTGTAACCTAATTTTGTCTTGTGTGAAATATGGTTCTTTTCTCCATTTCTTCTTTCTTGCCTATTTTTGTTCCAAGGGCAATGTGCCCTGTGCCAAGCGGTGAACCTAAGGTAGCAAACTGATTGGCTTATCCTGTTGCTTGTTGTCCCTTACAGCTGGGGGTGGGTTTTGGCTGGTATCTGTTTACTGTGGCAGGACAGAAGGGTGTCTGCAAGGGGCTTCTGGGAAAGCCTTCTCGCCTTTGCCTCTTGCTCTGCCATCTTTTGTGGCACCTAGACACAATGAAGTTTTCTGTAGCTAAAATGGAGCTCTCAAGAGAATGGCAGGGCTATTGGCCCTTGGCCAACATTATAAACCAGGTTTCTTATTTTATGGGAAAATAACCTCTTTCAGTTAGCATCCCTGTGGTCAGATTGCCACTTGCAGGGGAATACAGTCTTAGTTGATTAAGAAATTTAGTTTCTACTTAAGTGTAACACCCTGCAAGGATGTTAGCATTCTTTCTGGGCTCCACCCCACAGTTACCTAGCAACAGCTAGGTAGGCCTGGCTTGCTATAAAAAGGTTTGGCCTCCCTCTCCCTCCCCCCTCCCCTCTCCCCTCCTCCTCCCCCTCCCTTCCTTTGTTTCCTCTCTCCCCTTTCTCCCCTTACTCTCTCTGACCTCTTTCTCTCTCTCTCCTTTCTCTCCATCTCTCCATGAGTTCCCAACTGGCCTCTTCTCTTTTTCTCTGTCCTTCTCTGTCCCCTCCCTTTCTCTGCTTCTACTCCCTTCTCATCGCCCTTTCCCACCCCCAAATAAACTCTATTCTATACTAGACCTATCTTGGAGCTGGTACCTTAGGGGGAAGGGATGCCTCAGCATGGGCCCGCTGAGGTGCCCTCTCCCAACCCACCATACGATGCTCTACAAAACATATCCTTGGCTTTATAAAACGCATCAATGGGTCTTAATGCTGAGTTCTGTTGACATGCCCCAATTTAAGCAAGCACTTCTGCTATTAGGATTTAACTTGTCTGTACTTAGTGCCTGAGATAATGCCCCAAGGACATCTCTGTGCCCGTGCCTTTTGTCTGGCTCAGCGCGGGATTAAAGGTTAAGAACACCAATGGTTATCTGTCACATTTCTATTCAAAGGCAGATGAATCACACGTTGAGCAGCATAGAGTAAGCTTAGTTTCATCAGCAGTGGACATCCCTACTCTTTTCTGGTTTCAAACTTTCCCTATGTAACAACTTGGTTTTAAGGTAAAGGTTAGACATGTTCTGGTCCACTCACCACAGCGACTCGCTATCCCCACTGTCTTTCTTACACTTTCTACTGTAGAGTAGGGAAGAACAGGAGAACTGAAGGAAGGGGGAGAAGAGACACACTGAGGGGACTCGTGAGCATGATAGGACAGGCACTAACTAAAATGCTGTCGGTTCTGGAGCCTGGGGTAGAGCATTGAGTTCTAGGCCAGTGCTAATGACCAATGGCCCTGACCCCAGATGAACGAATGATCCCAACCCAACCGCGGCCACACTTCCTCATCTCACCTGAACTGAAATCCTTACCTCAGAATGCAGGGGAGGGGGCTCCCCTTTCTCTCTTTCCTATCTTTCCAACTTGTTCTCTGCATGGTTTCTATGGACTGGCCTTTGAGCTTGCAGATGGGGTTTCCAGCTCCACAGCTCCTGCCCTGCTGTCACTTACCATCTATGGGGCAGGGTGCAGAGAAAGGTACTCAAGGAGGTAGATGTGGCTGCATAGGAGGTAGGGCCAAAGTAGTGAGGGTTGTCAAAGAGACAACAAATTGATCCAAAGGGCCCATCTCCAGGAATGGAGAAATGGTAGGAAAGAAACGGTCTAGTGGGGTCAGTCTTGCTGTAGCCAGTGGTGGTATTTCAGGAGGACAGAGAGGACCTCAGGGCAGGCTCTGTCCAGCCAGGCCAATCTCTGGAGCCCACTGCATTCTTCCGTATAATTCATTATTCTCTGAACTCTGGAGCCCTGGAGCAGGAGGGAAGCCAGCTGAGGGTGCTTGTCACAGGCACTGGCTTGGCACAGCCAGGAGACCTAGACTGTAACTGAAAGTGTCCCTGTTCATTGCTTGGTTATGACTCAAGCATGGCCAGGGTGAGGGTATCCAGTAAATGCCAATCAGTTCTCCGCTTAAACATCGTTTATAATAGGCAAGCATTGTGGGTAGGCCTTCCCATCCCATAACATTCAAACTTAATGCACAAAACCCTTCATGAATGGCTTCACCAGTATCCTGCTCACCCCTCCCCGACTTTTTCTGACTCTTTTAACACTAGCCAATCCAACCCATGCCTGCACACTTGACTTTACCCAGCAACACCCAGCTGAGAGAATGTCACCTCCAGGAACCCTTACCTAACTGTCCTCCCCCACCCCCACCCAGGGTAATTCTTTTCCTCTCTTGTGACACTTCCTCTGTGTGACCCTGGTATGCTATACATGTGTCCATCACAGCACCTCACTGTGCCATTCACAACTGACTTCTTCCTTGTACTGCGGCGCTCTGGAAGGTGCAGTCTTTCAGCTTCTCAACTTTGTTCTTGGTCCATTACATAATCCACAACTCACGGTGGCACAGGGGTGACTGGAACTACACATGCCTAGCTTACTTTAGAGCAGGCTTTCTTCAGCTGCAGTCATGTGTGTCACAATCTGTATCTTCTGCTCTAGACGAGTGACTAGCAGGCTCGGGTTGCAGGGGTGTCCAGTCTTCTCTGCTCACTGCATTCTCACATGAGGAGCCTCCAGGCTCCCACTGTGAGGGTTGCTAGCTCTGGTAGGAATACAGATCAATGAACTCAGAATCCATCCCTGCTGCTTTTTAACTACCTGGTCATTCTAATTCGTGGTGAATACTGAGACCCTGGAGTTTAAATGACCCAAGTGTTGACTATAAACAGCTTTTCTTGTGTACCCACTGTACAGTAAACACTGAGCTGGGCACTGGGAAGTGGTGAGAAGGGAATAGTATTTTGTGTAGATAGAGTCTTGGTTCTCAAGAAACTGTAGACTCCACACAGTGTAAATGATCATGGTCTCCAAATTGGTTGGTTTAGATCAGAGTGTCTGTGGTGGTTTGTATATTCTTGACCCTGGGAGTGGCCCTATTAGGAGGTGTGGCCTTGTTGGAGTAGATGTGTCACTGTGGGCGTGGGCGTGGGCTTAAGACCCTCACTCTAACTGCCTGGAAGTCAGTCTTCCACTAGCTGCCTTCAGATGAAGAAGTAGAACTTTCAGCTCCTTCTGCACCATGCCTGCCTAGATGCTGCCATGTTCCCACTTTGATAATACTGAGCTGAACCTCTGAACCTGTAAGCCAGTCCAATTAAATGTTGTCCTTTATAAGACTTGCCTTAGTCATGGTGTCTGTCCACAGAAGTAAAACCCTAACTAAGACAGTGTCACAAAGCTGTCATTTTTTGTTTCTGAGTCCATCTACTCATGAAGGCCTACATCTTCACTGTAGGATGTTTCAAAGAATCTCTGGTCTCAGTTCAGCAGATGACAATGGCAATCTATAGTGCACACACACGCACAATTTTACAACTGAATACGTTCAGATATGTCCTAATATGCTTTTGGGGTAAAGCAACCTCCTTGGAGAACAACAGGCTAGGTAGGTAACAGTGTTTCTTAGCAAGACTCTAGGGCAATCTACTTCCACATTTGAGTCTCAAAACAAACCTTGCCCTAGAGCAGTGCTCTCAGAGTGCGGGCCCTATAGCCAGCATCTGTGGCAGCTGGAGGGCCTGCTCCAGGCCTCTTTGAATCTACCTTTTTTTTTAAAGACATTTTTTGAGTGGTTTGCAAATGGGCTCAAGTTGCAGGGCCACCAACTGATGTAGTGGGGAAAGGGAGGTGGCATGCGTGGGGGCAATGAGAAAGGTCTCAGCAGAGCTGGCTCTGGGTTCTGACAATACACAAGCTACCCACAGGCTGTCCCAGAAGCAGTGGGCCCTGTATGGAAGGAAAAACTTCCAGATGGAAAGTAGCATGCCCTCCTAGGCAGCCAAGTCTCTTTCTTTTCTTGCTTAATTGTTTCTCTTAATTTTCTCAATCTGTTTTCCTGTGCTTTGGATAGAAAAACAATGTCCTCTGTAACTTGTGCCCTGTGGTGATTGACAGCCATCAATGTGCTCAAACAACTCTTTGAGCACATTTGTTTGAATCTTAAGAAAACGGGTGATGGAAATAAAAAGAACTATTCAAAAAAATCAACCAAACCAGGAGTTGGTTCTTTGAGAAAATCAACAAGATTGATAAACCCTTAGCCAGACTAACTAGAGGGCACAGGGACAGCATCCTAATTAACAAAATCAGGAATGAAAAGGGAGACATAACAACAGATCCTGAAGAAATCCACAACACCATCAGATCCTTCTACAAAAGGCTATACTCAACAAAACTGGAAAACCTGGATGAAGTGGACAAATTTCTAAACAGATACCAGGTACCAAAGTTAAATCAGGCACAGGGGAAAAATTCCTGAACAGAACACCAATGGCTTGTGCTATAAGTTCGAGAATTGACAAATGGGACCCCATAAAATTGCAAAGCTTCTGCAAGGCAAAAGACACTGTCAATAAGACAAAAAGGCCACCAACAGATTGGGAAAGGATCTTTACAATCCTAAATCTGATAGGGGGCTAATATCCATTATATACAAAGAGCTAAAGAAGATGGACTCCAGAAAATCAAATAACCCTATTAAAAAGGGGGTACAGAGCTAAACAAAGAATTCTCAACTGAGGAAAACCAAATGGCCGAGAAGCACCTGAAAAAATGTTCAACATCCTTAAACATCAGGGAAATGCAAATCAAAACAACCCTGAGATTCCACCTCACACCAGTCAGAATGGCTAAGATCAAAAATTCAGGTGACAGCAGATGCTGGCAAGGATGTGGAGAAAGAGGGACACTCCTCCATTGTTGGTGGGATTGCAAGCTTGTACAACCACTCTGGAAATCAGTCTGGCAGTTCCTCAGAAAATTGGACATAGTACTACCAGAAGATCCAGCAATTCCTCTTCTGGGCATATACCCAGAAGATGTTCCAACTTGTAATAAGGACACATGTGTTCCACTATGTTCATAGCAGCCTTATTTATAATAGCCAGGAGCTGGAAAGAATCCAGATATCCCTCAACAGAGGAATGGATACAGAAAATGTGGTACATTTACACAATGGAGTACTACTCAGCTATTAAAAAGAATGAATTTATGAAATTCCTAGGCAAATGGATGGACCTGGAGGGCATTATCCTGAGTGAGGTAACCCAATCCAAAAGAACACACATGATATGCACTCACTGATAAGCAATATTAGCGTAGAAACTTAGAATACCCAAGATACAATTTGCAAAACACATGAAACTCAAGAAGAAGGAAAACCAAGGTGTGGATACTTTAATCCTTCTTAGAATGGGGAACAAAATACCCATGGAAGGAGTTACAAAGACAAAGTTCAGGGCTGAGATGAAAGGATGGACCATCCAGAGACTGCCCTATCTGGGGATCCATCCCATATACAACCACCAAACCCAGACACTATTGCAGATGCCAGCAAGATTTTGCTGACAGAACTTTGATATAGCTGTCTCTTGTGAGGCTATGCCAGTGCCTGGCATACAGAAGTGGATACTCACAGTCAGCTATTGGATGGAACACAGGGCTCCTAAAGAAGGAGCTAGAGAAAGTATCCAAGGTTCTAAAGGGGTCGGCAACCCTATATGAGGAACAGCAATATGAACTAATCAGTACCCCCAGAGCTATGTCTCTAGTTGCATATGTAGCAGAGGATGGCCTAGTCAGCCATCAATGGGAGGAGGGGCCCTTGGTATTGGGAAGATCATATGCCCCAGTACAGGGGAATACCAGGGCCAGGAAGTGGGAGTGGGTGGGCTGGGGATCAGTGTGGGGGGAGAGTATAAGGGGCTTTGGGGATAGCATTTGAAATGTAAAGGAAGAAAATATCTAATAAAAGAAAATATCTAATAAAAAAAGAAAAAAGAAAAAGAAAAAGAAAACGGGTAATGCTAGCAAAATTACAAGAGTATGTTTTTGAAGAATGCAAACTCAAATGCAAAGAATGCAAAGAAGAATGCAAAGTTTACCACCAGACATGTAGAAATACGCACATGCTTTTATACAGACACGGATACACATGCTTCCATACCAGACACGGATACACATGCTCCCATACCAGACACGGATACACATGCTCCCATACAGACACGGATACACATGCTCCCATACCAGACACGGATACACATGCTCCCATACAGACACGGATACACATGCTCCCATACCAGACACGGATACACATGCTCCCATACAGACACGGATACACATGCTCCCATACCAGACACGGATACACATGCTCCCATACAGACACGGATACACATGCTCCCATACAGACACGGATACACATGCTCCCATACAGACACGGATACACATGCTCCCATACAGACACGGATACACATGCTCCCATACAGACACGGATACACATGCTCCCATACAGACACGGATGCACATGCTCCCATACAGACACAGATACACATGCTCCCATACAGACATGGACACACATGCTTCCATACAGATTTCTCATTTACAGGCAGGGATTTTATGTATCCTTTTCTAAAGTTGCTAACAATTCCTCTGGTATTTTGGTAATGATTACTCCAATTTTTAATTGCATATTTAATATTTCATATCAGGACTTGCACTTGCAGCTAGCATGTACCTCTAAACCGTAAAACTTGATCCCGTTATATAGTGGCATCAAATTCTGAATTCTCTATGCAACGGCGAGGAGAAGGAGCTTTACGACGTGATTCAGACGTGTGTCTTGAGAATAGGTGTATCTCAGAAGTGACTTCCACGGTCTTGCTCACGCGTATCAGCTTTTTTGTCGTTCTGTCCGTTTTCCGCTGTGTGATGAGCTGCAAGAAGAATCTCACCAGACACAGAACTCTCAGCCATAGGCTTCTCAATTTCCAGAAGTGTAAGAAATAAACCTTTCTTCTTTATAAATTCTCCAGCCTCAGAGATTCTATTATAACGCATGGCATGGTCAAAGTTTCCCTGCTTAAGGCTTTTTAGTAGTTCTCTGTGTTCCCATTGCAAAGTCTAAACTCCATCCCCCCTTCTTTTTGCTTCTTTCATTGACAAATTCATACTTATCTTTCCAGCTTTGTCTTTAGACTAAAATGTGGACCAAAAAAAAAAAAGCAAATAAAGTAATAAAAAGCTAGATGGCTGGAGATGCAGCTCAGGTGGTAGAATGACTGCCTAGCAAGCACAAGGTCTGAGTTCCAGCCTCAGCACCATATAAGCCAGGTGAGATAGCGCTACTTACAGTGCAGTGCTCTTCAGAGTTCAGGGGCATTCTGTACTACACAGCATGCTTAAGGGCAACCCAGAATAAATGTCTCAAAAACAAAGTACAGATAGCCTGTTGTTTGATTTCTGACACTGGGTTATTCTATAGCAGATTCCACAAAGTTCACATGTGCCTTCTTCTTTTCTAGAATGAACCCAGAATGCTGGCCATGCTAGGCAAAAACTCCGGCCCCAGCTGCGTCCGATCTGAAGTCCTGTGTTCTGACTGCAGAATTGTATTAAGGTCTTCCACTGGGTTCACCTTTACGGGTGGTCCATGCATATAGACACACATGCTTTTCCTTCTGCCTCCAGCTCCTGGATGGGACACACACAGCATTGCATCAGCCAGTCCTGCCTTCCCAACTGCTCTGGGAGCTCCCATGAAGACCGATCGCAGAGATTCAGGATCCTCGACGGGATCCAGGGGCTGCCTCCGGCTTCTGGCTGTAACTGCCTCACACGGTTGCCACTTGAGCATCCTGGTCTCAGACCTCACTTCCTTTGCTCTGTACTTCACTCCTCTCTAGAGCTTTGCACACGTTGGTTCTGAATAGAAGATTCTCACTGTGTCTTCTTGAGTGGGCAAAGCTTTTTACTTTTGATATTGGTTGCTTCCTCTAGGAAGCAATCCTGACCTTGGAAGCCTTCAAGATTGGGTTCCTGTGATTCATAGGACTTCATGTTGAGCTGTCACCCCTCCCAATACAGGTGCCTCTTCATTTCCCGTCCTCCTCGACTGTCACATCTTTCAAGTCTGGGACATTGTTCTATGTACATGCCTCAAACCCAGGGCAGCCTACACTTAGCAAGTGTTCACTTAGTCAGTTAGGAAATGAATTATGAATGCATGAACACAGAGATGATGGGGCCTTTAGTTTGTATTTTAACCTATACACATCACAGGGCAATGTTGGATATATTATTTATGTGTAAAGTATATTTAGACTCTTTTCTTTCCCCTGTGTTATTTTTCCCTTTGCTTTCTTCTCTGCTGCTGATTTTTTTCTTGTTCTTTATAGTTTTGAGAAACTCTGCAGGAGAGCAGCAGGTCCTAACTGATGAGCACAGCACCCTGAAGAAGGTGTCCATTGTTCCCCAGCTTCCTGGACCAGCAGCAAAGGAACACAAGGTCCAGCTCTTGACAATAAACACCTTCATAAAGAGACAAAGTGTATGGGTTCTTGTGTTCCTCAGGCAATGTTTTCCACTTCCATGGCAGGGGACCAGTTAGTGAGTTCAGAAAGTGGGCAACTGGTTCTATTGGTTCAGGACAATCAGAGATGCCATGACTTAGGGATGCTCTACATAAAGAATTCAGTAAACACTGAGGACATGCACACATATACATATGCACATACATATAAATGCACAGTGTCCATGTACTCTCACATGAACTCTTGTGTATCAAACCTGTCACATATTTATGTATATATTTACATATGTGTACATATGAATATAAGCCTTATAAATGTATATATATACATGGTTAAATTTAAAGACTATAAACAATTTATGCTATCTGGTTCTTGCAGTGCTAAAGATGGATATATAATATCCTTAATAACTTAGGTCAGGAGTCAACGGACATCTTCTGTAAAGGGTCAAGTGTTTTGGAGGTGTTGCTGGCTCTGTCATCACTGATATAGTGACTCAGTCGTGTCATTGTGTTTAAAATAGCTATGAGTTGGCTGTGTTCCAGGGAAACATTCACAAAACAGAGCCAGGCTTGGATTAGGTCCATCAGCCTCAGTTTGGGAAACAGTTCTTAGACCGCAGGTATGATGGGACACTTGGCTTAATAATGGCTGAGCTTCACTGCCCGTCTTCAGGAGACACATGTCTAGGTGCGTGTGAGGAGTTTCCAGAGAGTTTAACCGAAGAGGGAAGACCACCCTGAGTGTGGGCTGCACCCTCCGTGCCCTGGACTAAACACAAAGAGACAAGAGAAAAAGGCTCCTGAAGCCCAGCAAACGCCCCTCTGCTTCCTGGCTGTGTAGGCACTGTAACCAGTCATGCTCCTGATGCTGTGCCTTCCACAATGATGAACCATGGGACAAAGTAAACCCTGCCTTCCTTAATTTGTTTGTGTCACAGGAACAAGAAAAGTCACTAACACAGCATCCAACACAAGATCTACCCTGAAGTTAAGGATAACCATTTAATATAGTTACTTGGAGGATTGCCTTTAAATTTTTAAAATTACATTTAGTTTGTATGCGTGTGTATGTACAAAACACACACACACATGCACACACACACACACATAAATAAATAAATAAATAAATAAATAAATAAATAAAAAACAACTAAAGTACAACCACCTGTCAGAAAAAAAGTCCTATCAAAATATTATATGTTCTTCATTTCCCATCTTTAACAATTATAATAACAGTGTTTAAAATGGTCAAGAAAATAGGCTCTCTAGGAACCACAGCTCTCAGAAGGTTTATTTTATCTATCTATCTATCTATCTATCTATCTATCTATCTATCTATCTATCATCTATCTATTTATTTTTGGCTTTCCTAGGCAGGGGCAATGAAATCTGGGTTTGGTATGCAGCTCTGTGGTAGGGCATTGGCCTAGTGTGTGTGAGGTCCTAGATTTCATCACCTGGTACTCAAAAATATGTAAAAACAAAAACAAATACAAAAAGAACAACCAAAACAGCAAAATTTAAACAAGCAAATAAAAAAACCCCAAACAAAACAGTCAAACAAACAAACAAAGAAACTAACAACCTAATCCCTAGCTTGTGCTTTCTTTTTATAGAAGCACCCAGAGACGCAATGGTGTTCTTTGAAAACAGTCCTCTGGGCACATGGCATTTTACTCTTTCCTGAATAACATTCCACTTTGTGCCACAGAACTCTTGAGAAGGAATCAGAACATGATGGGGCCCTGCTGTGCCTCACATGATGTCGGTGGGGAATGACACATCCAGGAGCCATGGAGACCTGCCCCTGAATGCTGCTGCTGGATCTGCCTGGGCACGGAAAAGCTGAGGAAGATGAAATGCCAGCTGCCAGCCCCTTCTGTGGTCTGCAGGCATTTCTGTTTCAGAAGTGGCTTGAGTCCTTTTTAGATGTTGTTGCTCCTGTGGATTCTCCATGGAGAAATGGTGAGAGTGTAGAGGAGGGGGGGGACCTTGAAGAGGTGGTGAGTGGGACACCACCCTCAAAAGGGATGAATGGTGGTCTCACAGATGTGTGAGATCTCCTGAGAGTGGGTTATGAGAACTTGAGGCTGCTCCACACTCTGGCATCGGCTGCACATGCCTGATGCCCATTGCTGTCCTTTGCCATGGTGACAGTGAGGACAACCTTACTGGGATGCCTGTGTCCTGCCCTGCAACCTCCAGAGCTGTGAGCTAAGTAAACTGTAGTGGAGCATCCATATCCAGGTATTCTGTTAGAGCAACATAAAATGGACTAACAGACTACTACCTCAATCTTAGGAATCAAGTCATAAACTGAGTCTCTGGATGTATACAGATAACCCTCCCCTGTTTCTGTACCATCCATTCCATGAACTTAAGTTCACTAGAGAGTTCTTCCACTCAAGCTGGACCTGACAGCTTTGAAACTAGAGTCTTTCTCTGTTATCTTGTTTCCTAGTGGGACCTGGAGCGTCTACTTCTCCATCAAGGCCTTCATCCTCTGCTGGTCCAGAGGTTTGAAGAAGGCCCTGAGCCTATTCTCTCTCAAGACTGAGTCTCACTGCAGTGTCCCTACACTCAGACAAGGTTCCATATTAGTCAGCAGAGACATGGTTCAAAGCAAATCAACTCAGATAAGACTCGCCATCCACCTATAAGCATAAGAAACACTGCATACATCCAACAGCATATGGCTTTTCTGCCTTCTTATTTGTTTCATTTGAATGAAGCCTAAGAAACCTGTACGTTTGCCCAGGCGGTCATTTTGTGCATACCTCAAATCCTAATACTTAGGAAACCAAAGCTGGGAATCACAAGTCTAGGCCAGGCAAGCTTGGGTTTTGTATTAAAATATTATATAGAGAAAAAAAAGGCAGGGAGAGGGAAGGGGAAGGAGGAGGGGGAGAAAGAGAGAGAGAAAGAGAGAGAGAGAGAGAGACTCTTAGTCATTGAAAAACAATTATGTTTAGTCACTGAGTTAGTTCCTTTCCTCACTGCAGGGACAAATACCTGACAAAGCAGTCACTATGACTCACAGTTACAAGCTACAGTTCATCATGGTAAGGAGGTTACATCGTGAGGAACGTGAATAACTGGTGATGTCGAGTTCACAGTGTGGAAGGAGGGAGAGACAGAGACAGAGACAGAGACAGAGACAGAGACAGAGACAGAGACAGAGACAGAGACAGAGATATGGATGCTGGCTTTCTGTTCACTTCCTCCAGATTTAGGCCAAGATCCTACCCCACAGGAAGGTGCTGCCCAGAAGGAATACCTTTATACACACTGCCTAGATATGCTTTTGAAGTCTAGACAAGTCACTGATCAAGAGTAATCGCCACAGCCATGGAGCCAACATCAGAAGGCTCTCTAAAGAAGATGTTTGCAGGGCTGATCTAGTATCTGATGATGTGACTGGTCTTATCAAAGGAGAGTTTAAAAACAAGATCACTGTGGACACATCCGTTCACCAATTAAAAATTATGTCACGACACAAGTCTTTTCCATCTTCTCTCCTTTACTTGACCATGTCTCTTCATCCTAACATGACAGATGCAACTAATGTTTCATGTCAAAAATGTTTTCAGAAGTTGCAAATCATAGCATATTTGGAAAACAAAATAAAACTATATCTTCATGAGCAGCAAAACATTGCCATTAAGTTTATACATTCTTTTATGGTCATTCAAGATGTTAGATGCTCACACAAAAGGTGTTTCTGTTAAACAAATGTTTAAAAAAAACTTGTAGAAAAAAATGAAAGAATAACAGGCAGTATAAGGCACGTGGTTAGGACAAGCCATGGTCAGGGCACGGAGACAGCATCGTTAACACACACCTCCAGTGCTTTGTCTCTCTCCATGTACCTGTGGTTTTAGGAGAATTAACTTCTGAGCCTGGCATTTGCAGTCTTAGCACTTGAGATATGGGGGCAGGATGCTCAGAAGCTCAAGGCCATTCTCAGATACACAGCAAATTCAAGGCCTGGGCTACATGAACTTCTGTCTCAAGTGTGTGGTCTGTGGGGTGTGTGTGTGTGTGTGCGTGTGTGTGTGTGTGTGTGTTTGTGTGTGAAGAATTTTCTTCTCAGCGTTCTGTATTTATCCTTGTCATTCATTCATTCATTCATTCATCCACTAAGCATTTATTGACAAGACAGCCCTGTCAATGACTGTACTGAGGTAGCAACCGTGTCGTAATGTGACCTAGCCTCCTCATGTTGACTGCTTTAAAAAAAAAAGATCTTAACACAATTATTAATTTTTCTTTGCAAAAGTAAATAGTATTTCCCCTTGACCCTAAGGTTTCAACCTGCCTTTCAAATGTTACCAACTAACCATGAAAATTCCAAACATTCTCTACTCTAAAATAGTTTTAAAGATCTGTTTATTTTTACATTTTGCGGATGAATGTTTTGCCTGCATGCATGTATGCACACTATGTGTGGGTCTGTTGGATCCCCTGGAACTGGGGTTACAGATGGTTGCGAGCCACCCTGTGAGCCACCTCTCCAGCCCACCCCTCTTAAAACTGATAAACCTTTGTTACCAATTCAAATGAGATATGGCCTAGTTTTTCCTGTTCCTGCGGTAGCAGGTCTTTTGCCCACTCCCCAGAGGAGGTTGAAGGACTGAGGCCCAGCACCCTCAGACTGGTTTCACCCACAACAGGCACTTTAAGTCTGACAATCCTTTTTGGATATCTTAGGTACTGTCTCTGTTGCGATCCAATATTTGATAAGAAGCAACTTAAAGGGGAAGAGTAGATTTGAGTGTATACGCGAGCTAGGGGCTACAGTCTGTCATAGAGTGTGGGAGGCATGGAGGCAGCAGTGTGCGGTGCTTCATGTCATGTCTGTGGTAGGAAAGCAGAAAGATGACAGAATGTGGGCTATGATACGAATCTCAAAGAACCACTTCCAGTGACCTATTCTCCCCAGCTAGGCCCCACCTAGACCTGCCACCCCTGGGGATCAAGTGTTCAAACACAGGAGCCTGTAGAGATGATTTGCATTCAAACCATGGCACTGTATGCATTGTGACTGTGACTTCTCCCCTGCACACAAGAAGCAGATGCACGGTAACTTCATCGACCTCTCGATTCTCTACAAGTCCTCTGCGTTTTTGTCTTATTCTTTCCTTCACACCTTTGAATTCTATTCCCTCATGGCCTCTTTCTTCTTGGCCAGACCACCTCTCTTCTTTGTAGTCTTAGGTAACGCATAACTTCAATGGCATCTTCTACGGACTAAAATCCATACCCACACCCAGGCTTTACATTCAGACTCTAGACACATTCTTCTAGCTGCCCTGTATTCCTTCCAGGTTAGAATGACTGCTATAGAGAAAATAAATAACAACAAATGCTGGTGACGACAGAGGGGGAAAAGGATCCTTATACACACACCGAGGTGGGAATATGAACCTGGTGCCATCCTATGAAAATCAGTATGGAGGTGCCTCTGAATACTAGAAATAGAACTAACATATGACCCAGCTATATCACTCCTGGGCATACACACAAAATACCCCATGTCATCATCGCACAGAAACCTTGCACACCCACAGTTAGTGACCCATCATTCCACTAGCCAGGAAGCAGAACCAGCTGAGATACTCATCAAGATCTGGGTGGGTAAGGAAAATGTGGTACATGGATCAGTGAAATTTTATTTAGCCAGAATGAAGGATGAAATTACATTGTTTCCAGTAAAGTAGATAGAACTACAGGGGGTTTTTGTTGAGTAAAATAAACCAGACTCAAAAAAAAAAAATCAACATCCTGTTTGTTTTCCCCAATATAAGAAACACACATGCATATGCCATGCATGTAGAAGTGGGAACACGTGAAGAGAGCAAGGGATCTAAAGGGAGGGGAGGAACAAGAGAAGATAATAGTGGAAGGGAGGTAAAATTTCATGTTTTATCTCATATGCAGGATCTTGATTTTATATACTCTATCTATCTATCTATCTATCTATCTATCTATCTCCTATCTATCCGTATGCATGAGTGCATATGTACTATAAAACCAGCAGGGGAACTATTTTGAACAAGGCATGGACCAATAGAAGGGAAGTAGGGAAACTATACAATGATAGATACATATGAAAATCCTCATGGTGGAGCCTATTATTTTGTAAGCTAACTAGAAATACTATTATTTATTATTTATTTATTTATTTATTTTTCAAGATAGAGTCTTCCTATGTAGCTCTGGCTGTTCTGAAACTCACTGTGTAGATGTTCAGAGTCACCCTCAGCTACATCGTGAGTTTGAGGCTGGCCTGGATGGAATACATGAGCCCTTGTCTTCAAAAAGATCCTCCAAGCACAGCAACTACAGCAGCGTAACCAGCTGTGGAAAGACCCTGCTCCACTTCTTCCCTCTCAGAGGCATGCTTATTCTAGAACTTCTAAAACGTCTCCACTCACCTTTCCCTCCCAAGATGTTTTTACCTGATCTTGGGGACATAGGTATAGAAAGCAAGTGTAAACACCAAACATTAACTGGTAATAAAACATAAAAAAACTTACTTCAAAATAATCCATTGTTTCTCACTATTTATTAAAGACAAAAGAAATGTTGCACACTAAGGACCAGGGTGTACTTGTTTACTTTCATAGAAAAAATGAAATCTTGGTACATACCTGAGCCTACACATACAGAGGACGTTGAATAGTTTTCAGAGTAGATTGATATTTTGGTTTTATCATCATCAATGTAAGAGTGCCAATTTATATAGCAAGCCTATATAGAGATTTATAGATAAAGCACCAATTTATATAGGTTTATATACAGAAGAGGTATATTTGTGGCCATTTCAGAAATTATTGGAATTCTGTACTACCTTAGTCAAAAGTCTTCGAACAGAATTTGTTTGCTTTTGTTTTTATTTGTGTTTTTCAAGACAGAGTTTCTCTGTGTAGTCCTGGATGTCCTGAAACTCACTCTGTAGAGTAGGATGGCCTCACACTTAGACTTCACCTGCCTCTGCCTCCTGAAGAACTCAGGGACCAAAGGTGTGGCCGCTGCCACTCAGCTCAGTACTTATTTGTTTGTTGGTTTATTTACTTATGAAACTCAAGTCAGTAATTAAAGCAGCAAACTTTCAAATTAAACATTCTAGCACAGTACAATCTAAAAATACACTAGTGTGGTCCGTGTTGGGGAATGTCAGCGGGGAAATATTAAACACCTTCATTTTCTGTAAGGAAAGTGCTCTGTTTCTTTAAGAGCAGAGACCCTCATGTTGCAGTAAAGCACTGCACTCATAGCACACAGTAGGTCTCAATGCCCAGATATTTTAGCAGCAGCATTGGTGCTGTATGGTATGCCCACCCCTGTGGAGACCCAGGGCTGCAGTGAAGCCGTGTGAGGCAAGGTGGTGAACGCAGAAACCCCTCGCACTCACCTCATTTTTGACTTGCTGTTAACTTTGGTTCCTTGTGCCTTCAGAAGTCTTTCACTTTGCACAACCCCATTCTGAGCTCCATTAGCACCTGTGGGGTTGCAATCCGTAGTGAAATGAACTGTGGCCTATTACACAGCATTGATGGCTCTAATTTCTCAACGCGGCAGGTTTTTATAATAAAAAGTAGATTTGCCTCAAGGCTGTTGGGAAAGCTATAAGGCCCTATACTTTAGGGACAAGAAAAAGAGCCCTTCTTCCCGATAAAGTGTAAAAAGAGTGCGGACAGGAGAGAGAAATTGAAGGTGCATTTGAATACATGCCATTCCTCTTGCTGGTCCCACCACTGAATGTGATACTGGGTGTCCCTGTCGTCATAGCGCCACTTTAGTCCAACATCAATGCAGAGGCTACTGAAGGTTCTTCCTCAACACCCATGTGTTGCTCAAAATTCCTTGGTATCTAAAGAACGAGGGTCTGGATATTCAGTGTGGTGCAAAGGGTCCGTCACAGTTTCAGGCCCCGTGTCTCACACCAGGCCCCCTGTACCCTGGCCACCTGGACACTTGCTACTTGCCATCCACCCTGGTTCCTTTGCTGTCTTTTCTGCCAGGTCCTTTGCCCTGTGCCCCTCCCTTAGCATACCTTGGTCTTTGCGGAAGTCCTCCTGTTGCCCCCAGTGGGAGTGTCAGTTCCTCTGAGGCCTAACCAGTTTCAGGGCAAATCTTGTCTCCCTCACTTTCTCCTTTGAGACCTGTCGGTGTGTTCATGTTCAGAGCTGGACACTGTGTTGCGTGCTGGGATACAATAGAGGAGTGATGTGGCATCTGGCCTGAGGACCCTTGGAATGCTGAGTCTAGACACCTACAAGCAGCTGACACCTACTTCATACAGGTTTATACCAGCATATGACAGAGGCAGCCTTGGGGCACAATGACCTGACTCCTGGCACACCTTCATGATACACCCTTAAAAGATAGCAGAGCACAGGCATTATTTATGGTGAGCTGCTGGTCTGGGAAATTCTGATGGCAAAGATCAGATTTAATTTCTGTTTTGGGGACTAAATGTGAAATGCCCCCACAGTTTACATATTGGAATGCTTGATCCCCAGCAGGTGGCACCATTTGGGGGAAGGTTATGGGACCATTTGGGTGAAGGATGTTGTCGTTAGACAATGATCACTAGGCTTTTGAGGGCTATAATCCAATCCCGCTTTTTGTTCTTTCTGCTTTCTTATTCAGCAGTATGTAAAAAAAAAAAAAATCGTTCTACAACTTCCCACTGCCAGACAATGGCCCCAGCAGCCATGTCTCAACACGCAACCCCTCCCCTTCAGAAGGCAGCCCTCCAATTTACAGACAGGGGCTCCAGCCACCATGCTGTAAGGTCTCGCTGCTAGATAAAGGCTCCAACCACAATGCTGCAAATCCCACTGACAGAGAGGGGCCAGTCACCATGCCTTCCCACCATCATGGACTGCTGCTGTGAGCTAAAATAAATCTTCCCTTCCTTTCATTGTGTATTTTTTCACAGCAAGATGGAAAGAAACAAATAGTCTCATCTAGGATTACCTCCTCTGGGATAGTTCATCACATACAGAAAGTACTTTATGAGGTTCAGCTTAACAGGCAATTTCCTCTTTAATTTGCACTGTGATTTACAGCTGTCAAACTACTTTCTGTATGCCCATCTCATCCAGTGCCCTAGGACAGTGGCTCTCAATTTTGTCTGTTTCAGTTTTATTTAAATTTAATTTCATTTTCTTTTTTTTTATTTGTTATGTGTACAGGTGTTTGCCTGCATGTATGTCAGTGCACCACGTGTGTACAGTGAGTGTGGAAATGAGAAAAAAGAGTGTCGGAAAGCCTGGGACTGGAGTTATAGACAGTTGTGAGCTGCCATGTGGGTGTGGGAATCGAACCCCTGTCCTTTGGAAAAGCAGCCAGTGCTCTTAACTGTAGACCCACCATTCGAGCCAGTCCCAGGCTTAGCTATCAGATTCATAAAAATCCCAGTGAATTGGTAGGACACTATCAATTCCCTTTGTCTCAACTTTGTTCCAAAGAATGAGCTCGGAAGTTCACGGCAGCATCTGAGTAAGTTGAACTTCCAAAGTTCATTTGTAAATCAACTGTTTGGAATGCATGGTGGGCATTTCCACAGAAGCCATGCTTTATACAGTGATAAAGCCATCAAGGTCTCCCAAGGAGCCTGGCTAGCATGTGAGATAGCAAGAAATGCTAACACAGTAGGGAATCCCAGAAATTCCCAGAGACTATTTCCTGGGAGCAAAGCAAAGAAAGACAGAGGCTCCTGGGAGTGGGCGGGGCCCAGCTGTCACCAGGCAGGAGATGTACAGGCGGGGCTTGCCCCTCCCCATGGAAGCCTGAGTGGTGAGGTAAGGCCAGGAGAGGGGGTGGGGTGAGAAGAGAGGTCAAGGGAGAGGTTGAGGGGATAGGTAAGTTACCCCAGTACTCAAGAGGCTGAGACAGGAGAATCCAGAGTTTGTGGGGAAAGAGAGAGCGAGAGCGAGTGAGAGAGAGAGAGACAGACAGACAGACAAAGAGACAGAGAGAGACAAAAACATAGACAGACAGAGACAGAGAGAGGGAGACACAGAGAGAAGGAGACACAGAGAGAGAGAGAGAGAGAGAGAGAGAGAGAGAGAGAGAGAGAGAGAGACAGAGATAGAGACAGAGACAGAGACAGAGACCCTATCTCAAATTAAAACAGAACAATCAAAAATCCAAAACATTTCAAGTCAAAACTGAGCAAGAAGCAAGGCAGGCAAGTTTTGCAGATATGGTGGTGGGATTCTGAGTTCAATCTCAGTATTTTCAACCGAGGCGAGTGGAGGTTGGGACTAAGTTATTTTTGTTACTGCAGCTTTTAGGTTTTGAGGAGGATTGATTTTTGGTAGACCTTGTTACTGGGTCTGGGCCATGTGAGTTTCAGGGTTTATTTGGACTTCTTAAATTTAATGCTATGTCCTAGACTGTGGAGGGAGGAGATCGTATGAATCATGCAAAAATGAGAAAGAAAGAAAGTAAAAACAGAAGATTTCCTCCCATTTTTGCTCTCTATACATTAATTGGACCAGCATTTTTGGAACGCTTGCCAAGTCTCTATCTAGTGCTACGAGAAACATGGGGTGGGCTGAGGTGGATGTAAGAGGATTCCTGCCACTGAGGAGCACATGGGTCCGAGGGCAGACACTGATGCACACAAAACGATGGCCGTCTACACAGGTGCAGATGCGTTAGAATGGGTGTGTGCACACGATGCACAGGAACACAGAGAAAGGAGGGCTGTCTCTGCTGGGCTGGAACTTGGGTTAGCTCTCTCTACAGTCAGCTTCTTGCTTTCCAGGTGTTCCTGGAAGCCACTTCCATTAGTTCCACTCCTTGTTTTCTGAAATTTGCTTTATTGTTTTTATTTGTCTCTTTAAACAATGACTTAAAAAGGAAGAATTTCAGGCTGGTCATGGTGATGCCTTTAATTATTACACTAGGGAAAAAGAGGCAGGTGGATCTCTGAGTTTGAGACCAGCCTGGTCTACAAAGCAAGTTTCAGCACAGCCAGGGATACACAGAGAAACCCTGTCTGGAAAAAATTGTAAATTAAGAATTGGGTATTCATATACATACATATATTTGAACACATGTGGTCTCTTCTACTGTTTGAACATGTCCTCAAATCTGATATGCTGGAAACTTGGCCCCCAAAACAGGGGTGGCTAGGACCACATCCATCACCATTGTAGAACTACATTTGCTGTGCTGCAAAGCAGGTCATCAGAATGTCGTCAGGTCTGCGTCCTGCTGTGGGGGAAGGAACTGTGTACTCTGGCTGTTTTAACTGCATCCAGCACAGCCCCTTGTTTCCTGAGACTAGATCTCTATGAGCATTACACTTTTATGTCTTTGGAATCTTACAATATAAAGCATATATGATCTAAAACAAGCCTTTTAAAAAGTTGCACACACTGTATAACGATGAACTCAAAATGAACTGAAAACCTGACTCTCAAAGCTGAGGCTACAAAGCCATAGGGGAAAGAGAGATAGGTCTTTGTGAGAGAGAGTGGATCACAAAGTGTTTCTTGAAGATGACACCAAAACACATGTCAAAGGAAAAACAAGAGAAAACAAATACACGTCAACAAAGTGAAAAACGTGCAGTTCAAGGGACACTATTAAACAAGAGGGCAGCTCGCAGAAAGATACTATTGGCAAATTGCGTATCTGAAAGAGAACTCTGTAATTATCAGTAAGATGTGATCCGATTTTAACTTGAATGTGAATTTGAATAGACATCTTGAAGAGCAAGAATGGATGCTGAATTGATGTCAAAGTCTGCAGGAAAGTGCTGGTCAACACCCAGTGCCAGGCTAGACTGAAATAGTAACGAGCGGCAGCAGGTGTGGGAGATTGGAAGAGCCTGTATTGCTAGAGTGGAAGTGAAATGACGTAGCCACTAAGGGAAACAAGTTTACCTTTCTTCAAGAGCAAAATTGCCAGATGCATCACAGTAGGACCAGACAATTCCCTCCCTAAAGGTACCCAAGAGAAACAAAATCACATGCTCACACAAAAGAGGGAAAGCTGAGGTCATAGGGCATTTCTCCTAAAAGCCCTCCCTCAAATGGAAACAACCGCATAGTATCTCTTGGATACAATAGGGCACTAGTTAGTGAGGAGAAAGCTAAAGCCATCAACCGTGTGTTATGACCGGGAGCCTTTGAAATATTATGCAAAGTGAACTATTATGCAAACCAGACAAAAAGGTCACTTATTGAAATGTATGACTTCATTTATATGAGATGAACAAAATATGCAAGCCTATAGAAACAGAAAGCAGATTAATGGTGGTTTACAGTTGAGGTGAAGGGAAGGAGGAATGGGGAGGAGCTACAAACAGAGGTGTGGCTTCTTTTAGTTTGGACGTGATGAAAAACCATCAGCTCAGTAATTCTAGCAGCCATATTAATATAAGCCATGCATAAACCACTAAGTTTTAAAAGGGAAACTATATAGTGCTTGAATTCATCTTTTAACTTTTATTTATTTATGTGTGTGCTTGTCTGTTTGCCTGTCGATCTGTCTGTCTGTGTCTGCATGTGCACTTGAGTGCAGGTGCCTTTGGAGGCCAGAAGAGGTCATTAGATTCACTAGTACTTTAGTTTGGGGTTGTGGGGAGATGGGGGTGGTGGGACAGTTATGAACCACCCAAGGTGGTTGCTGGGTCTTTGGCAGAACAGGAAGTGCTCTCAACTGCTAAGTCCCTGAATTATATTTTAATAAAACCATATTTTTTCTTTAAAAGATTCCATATCTTATATCCACAGAGAGGAAGTTTCAAGACTGCTAGCTGCTCACTTATCCAAGGGCGATCCAATTAAGTAGCAGTCTGTCGTCAATCACTGAGAATTTTTTATTTATTTATTTTCTTTTCTTTTCCTCCCCAGAGGTGAGCAGCTGGGGTATGTTCTCTGGCATGGGTAAAGTGTTCATTAGAACAGAAAAAAAAAACATTACATCCCACTTACTGCAGAGCTGTCAGCAACGCTCACATTACTTTCTTGTTTTCTATTTTTTTTTTTTTTAAGAATTGCTAAATAAGTACAGACACCCGGAAGGAAGCCAGAACGTTTGATTGTAAGTTAGTGATTTCTTTCTCAGAGGCTCTTCCTTGGTGGTCTGAAGACAATGGGTGGTCTTGGGAAGCCAGTAGGTCACATGTCTGTTACTCCACTGTGCATAGGGTGAGTGGGGGATGCATGAGGTAGCAGTAGACTATAGACTGGATGGGTAGCAACTGCCCTGCCACAAGGGCTGTACCTCCAGCATTAGGGGACTGTGACCACCTAAGGCCAGCTGTTCCCATTGGCTTCTCTTCTCTTCTCTTCTCTTCTCTTCTCTTCTCTTCTCTTCTCTTCTCTTCTCTTCTCTTCTCTTCTCTTCTCCTCTCCTCTCCTCTTCCCTCCCCTCCCCCCCCATCTCGTCTCATACTATAGCTCAGGCTAGCCTATAATTCATTCTAGCTTGGGCTGGCCTTAATCTCACTGTGATTCTCTAATTGCTAGGATTACAAGCATGACAATTCTTAGCCAGCTTTCCCAATGTTAGACATGGAAACTGGACATTTGCTGTCTGTTAAAATTATATATACATATGAAATATGATTTTATATATGTGGACTAAACAAAACCTCTGTGGGCCGAGTTCACACCGCAGACTGCAGTGTGTGAGTGATGCCATAGGGGCTTTCTGCCCTGGATCTTTGGCACAATTCACATAAAAATCCCAGTTAATGTTGAGACGATACTTGGAATCCGTCTAGTTTAAGCTCCTACCCTGCGTTGTCTTGTCTTCTGCAACACACAGACATTCTGAATTTAAGGATGTTAGTAATTCAAACCAAAAACGTACTATTTCTTTGTTGGAAATAAGCAAACAAATAAACAACCTTGTGGGCTGGGGATCCAGATGAGGGGATGGGATGAGTCAAGTCCAGGATCCTACGATATGAACCAGAGGAGGGGGTGGACCAAGGGGGTGTGCTTAGGGTATGAACCAGTGGGTGGGATGGATTAAGGGGTGTGCCTAAGGACATGAACCAAGAACGACTTCCATGGCAACTCACTTGTTTCATTGCTCTGGAGTGATGCTCTCTATTGCTGAGACGCTAGTATTTTTTTTTTTTTTTTAGAGATATAAACATTTATTTCACAACTTTGCCATAATTTGCTAAGGAGACATGTACTGAGGACATTTAAATCACTGGGGTGACCGATGCTGAGACTTTCCAAAGAGCAAGGATCAGACGCACCATCATACTGGCCAGCTCCGCTTCACTTAGAGCCACCTCCTTTCTTGGGGCCATTAGTCCTTATTTCCTGCCAGATTTTCACTAGAGGCTCCCTGTTCTTCCAAATGATTTCATGTCCATACGTGATATACCATATTCCAAAGAGAGCTCCCCCAAGATGAGCTGCATGATCAAAAAATTTCCATCCCAGGATCATCCCAGCTGTATCCATGGCAATGATGGCTTTTAAGGCATTGCCCGCTGTGAAGGTGAAGATGGGGAGGAAGATGATAGCGAGCCTCCCCTCTGGGATCTTGGTATAGACAGCTGCAAGCACAGTCATGATTGCTCTCGATGGATGCTGGGTTGGATGTAAAGTATCTGATCATGGTTCGATGCAGGGACGGCACTCTCCACAAGCAGAAGACAAGGACATTTGCAGCTATGATGCCTGTCCCAGTACGCTGGCCATCACTTAGGCTATTCCACCACTTGTTAATCTCCTTTCTGAGGTTTCCCTCCTTTTGTGGCCATATGCTATCCAACCAGTCAGCTTTTATGCCATCAAAATAACTCTGAACCCTGGATTTCAGTGATTCATATTGCCAAATAGCAGCTGACCCAAATGCACAGCCTGTGAACCCAATGGTGAAGAAAAAGGACTTCACGAGAGTTCTTATAGGATAGGGGGAAGGGTAAAAGACTGTTTCTTCCAGAGGCGGGATCAAGGCACTTCTCTTATATGCTTCTCCACTCGACCCTGTGTCTGATCTTCGAGGTTCAACCTTCCTGGGTGCTTTTCTAAATCCACATTTTTGCTGAGCAAACAAGTTAAACCTGCGTCCAAGCAGCCGCGGGGCCTGGGTCGCAGAGAGCTCCCGGTAGCCGCCACCCAAGGGAGGCGCCCACGCTGGACCGCAGCGCCAGCCTCGCTGTACCCAACCTTGCAACGCCATCTTCCCAACCTCTGCCCCACCATGTAGTATTTTTTTTTTAAAGACACAATTTGTTAAAATGCATGAGCAAAGTTGGAGCCAAGGTTTCCAGAATTCCCTGAAGGAAACAAAATTTCTCACTGGGAGCAGAACTCAGAATTTATATCCAAAAGTGGCTCCTTTTACCAAGGACGGAGTGAAGACCTACATTAAGTGAAGTATTCCATTAAGGAATAGCTAGTGTTTGTGGCTAAATCTCAACACAGCCCAGATTCCTTCTCAGGACTCGAGAGACTATGTGACTCACAGAATTCAGTTCTTGGAGATATATGATGACTAAGAGAAATTAAATCAAAAGGATCAGGGATTTGTTTGACTTCAGAATGACTTTAACAGAATAACGAGATAACACACATAAGTTATCTGTAATGGCAGTCAGCTGGAGACCCACGCTCCTGGAGACAGGCATGGTGTGAACCTGGGGACATGATCACATCCCCTTGTGTCCCTCTTCGTAATGGAATCCTATTGATGGCCGCTCATAAGTGCCTGGTGGGAACAGGTATTTTGCTGCATCCATTTGGAAGGGATGCAGGGAGCAGCAGAAGGTGGGAAAGAAGGAGGAGAAATGGAAGAACCAAGCAGCCACCAGGTCTAGCTAGTCTGTTCCAGAGTCGCTGAATGTCCTGTATAATTTCCTTGCAAAATGACCAGGCTTTAATCCTTTCAGCCAGGTTAGTGGGCATGAAGACAAAAGCAGGACCTGACAAGTCCATGGAGTTGGCTGCGAGATTATGCTCTTGGCTCCTGCTATTGACTTTTTAGTTGCTTTCTTTGGTGTAGTACGTACACATATTTGACAAGCCCAAATAAGAATAAAGTCCGGGCAGGAACAATGACCCCTTATTAAATGCAGAGATAGTTATGAGTCACAAGAAGTCAACAGAAAGCCTCAGTTCCGGTAATTAGCTTTTTTTTTAGTTTTTTTTTTTGTGGTATTTGATTTTGGTCTTTTTCTTTAATTATGCAGAACTGCCCAAAGTATTGAAATGGCAGGCTGGAACATGCTGCCTTCCGCAGGGGAGTAGAACTTCTCAGCCCTCGCCACTCTTATGAGCCAACCACTAATTTCATCCTGTCTCTCCCCTAAATGGAGTTGGAAACCTTCTAAGCCTTTTGTGTGAATCCAGGGGTGCTGGAAAATAGTCTGGCAAATTCTGACAAGCATCACTTCAAGAGTACATTTATGCTTTGGCTGAGAAGCCTGAACCAAAAGCTGCTGGGTTGTCATGGCAACAGACATACACACGCACCCGCTTCTGAAATGATACTACCTTCCCAACGGGATGGGCTGTGGAAGGCAAAGCTGGCTTATCCACGCGCTCAGAAGGGACGGTGCTTGAGGACCCTGGTGTGGTGTCACAGGGCACGCTACCCTGTCTAGCTCGCTCACTGTCACCAAATTCTCAGTTTTCCTTCAAGCCCTGTGAAATTGATGCCAAACAGCAATGTCTGATTGCAAAATAATGACTACTCCTTCCCAAAATGTTTTCCGTACTTTTCCACAGAGGTTTGGGGTATTGCTCTCCTACACTGAAGGGGAACATGGACGAGCCGGAAGGAAGCCCACCATAGCAGGAAGTGAAGTTGAGCAGGACTAGGAGGCCTTCCTTGGAACATAAAGGTCCCAAACTGAGCAGTTAAGTCATCACTCACTCTGGTAGTTCCTGAGGAATGGAGTATCCACAATAGAATGGAACTCATATGTGAAAACAACAGCCAACAATAAACCCACACAGGAGAATAGCGCACGCGGAACGGAAGCTAAATTCCTGAAGGTGAGCCTCAGCAGGTTACAGCAGAGGGGAAGGGGTGGAGCGTGTCCCTTCCATTAGGCTTGAAATGAAACCACAGGGACCTATTCATGAGAAGCAAAATTAGCCTCCAGTTCCATTTTTGTGACATTAGCGGTGGCGGTGAGTGCTCCACAGCAAGACTTAATTGGCACTAAACACCTGAGAGGAAGGAAGGTAGAGAAAGCACCTGGGTCTTAAATGATAAGGTCTTCTTGAAGCTGGGAACATTCTGTACCTAGAGATGGAGCCAGCGTTGCAAGCAACCCGAAAATCAAAGTCCCATGTCTGTTGGTAATAGTGGATTCATCCCATTTTTTTTCCCTCTCTAGACCATAAATATTTGAGTCTAGATTCTCTGAAGTTAAAGATCCCAGTCCCTCAGTTCTATTTTTTCAGTCTTGTGATTAGCCAAAATTTTTAATTCCAGTTTTAATTTTGGATGTCTAGAAAAAGTTTTAAAACCTAGGGAGAAAGATACTCTCATTGTGTATGCCTGGTGTTACAGTTGGATTTGGTAAATACATATGGTGCAAGGAAAGAACTAAAGGAGCCTGCTTTAGAAGACGAATGGAAAGGAAATCCAGCCAGCTGTCAAGTGTTGGGGCAGAGCATAGGGCCTGGAGTGGTGTTAGAGGAAAAGACACAGACCCTTTCTAGGCAGAAAAAAAGCTCTGATGCTTGTCTCGGTTCCCGTTCTCCTCTGTATTACATCTACCCTGTTTATATTATTGTTCTGTTTTTGAGACAGGGTCTTAATGTAGTTCAGGCTATTCTTAATCTTGCTATGCAGCTAAGCGGGGACCTTGAATATCTGATCCACCTCTGCAATTGCTGGAACTTCAGGTTATGACACCACGCCCAGTTTTATTCTGTACTGGAGACCAAATGGAAGGCGTCTGTGTGCACAGTCTATTAACAGCGGCTGCCTCTGCTCCCTAACCTTGCGGCCAGTTCAAGTGCGAGCATTTGAGATGCTCCATCGCTTTCTCCGCTGGTAGCTATCTATCAAGTCCTTTCTCAAGATGTCTTCAGATGCCCTTCCTTCACAAAATTCCCTCCACACCATGTCACCTGGGCATGACTTCCCTGTCAGACATTATTTGTTCTCCGGTGTTACTCTATCTAGTGTGAAGAGTTACCACATAGCTAACTCCTGAGAGCTGGAATCTGCTGAAATGGACACCACTGTATGAGCTCAGTGGGTTTCACCCAGCCACTGATGGGCAGGCAAGCACTAATAGAAAATCTGAAAGTTACCACTCTGCCCTGGGGCACCCAGTCTCAGCAGGACTAAGCACATCTTCTGTCACTGAAGCCCAACCAGGAAGTCCAGTTAGGGGACGGGGAGCCAATGACAGGCAACAGAGTCAGAGACAGCCCCCTGTGCAACTGTTAGGAGACCCACATGAAGACCAAGCTGCACATCTGCTCCAAAAGAGTAGGGGGGCCTAGGTCCAGTCCCTGCATGGTTGATGGTCCAGTCTCTGTGAGCCCCATGGGCCCAGATTAACTGACTTTGTAGATCTTCTTGCAGTGTCCTCAGCCCCTCTGGATTCCTCAGTCCTATCCCCTAATCTTCCACAAGTTCCGCCTGATGTTTGGCTGTGGGCTTCTGCATCTGTGTGTCCATCTGCTGCTGGATGAAACTGCTCAGAAGCTAGGCTCTCCTTCTCTGAGAAGGGGTGGGGGGAGGATAATGGAAGGAGGGACCTGTAAAGGTGGGACTTGGAGGAGAAGGGACTGCAATCAGGATGTACAGTGAATAAGTAAATAATAAATAAGAAAGTCTAAAAGTTCTGAAAACTCCAGAGCTCTTCTCTGTGAGGTTTGGAAGTCATAGAATCTTTCGAACTCGCATTTCTGCTTCGACATGGACGTATGAGAGTCACTGGAAAGCAGAAGTCTGTGACTAAAGTTCCCATTGCACTCAGGGAAGCCATTGTATCGCATTCATGTATTTGGGGATGACATCAATTTCCCTTAACTGCTATGCCCCTTGTTAGGTTTGTGAAATACCACTGTGGTGCCACCTTGTGGCCACTACCCAAAACGCTTACAGAATCTTGTACTTGACCATCACAGAGGTCTTGGCTCCTCACATCAATATTTTTATATTTAAAAAATAAAGTGAAATACAGCCTTGGAAAATCCTAAATCTAGAGAGAGCTTTTACAAGTTTTAGCTGAAGTGAACCCAGTGAGGATTCATAATAGTTACCATGAAAGTAAAATTAGAGTTTGTACTTGATATTCGTTGCGAGATTTCCCTCAACATCATTGGGCTGCACGTCCACACTGTCTCTTAAATAAAACTGGCCACTGCTCTGCAAAAGTTGCCATAGTCAGCTTATGCTAATTAATTCTTCACGTGCCGTTTAACTTCTTTTTTAAACTTGTATCCCTAATAATTTTTAATTAGTAGTAAGATCTCCATTGAGATTAGATCTTGATCAGGAAGAGGGATGGAGGGGTGTGTGTGTGTGTGTGTGTGTGTGTGTGTGTGTGTTGTGTGTGTGTGTGTGGTGTGTATGTGTGTGTGATGTATGGTATGTGTGTTGTGTGTGTTTGTATGTATGGTGTGTGTGTGTTTGTGGTATGGGTGTGTTGTTTGTGTTTGTGTGTGTTGTATATGAGTGTGGTGTGTGTGTTGTTTGTGTGTTGTGTATGAGTGTCGTGTGTGTTGTTTGTGTGTGTGTTGTGTATGAGTGTCGTGTGTGTGTGTGTTGTTTGTGTGTGTGTGTTGTGTATGAGTGTGTGTTGTGTGTGTGTGTGTTGTGTATGAGTGTGGTGTGTGTGTGTTGTTTGTATGTGTGTGTTGTGTATGAGTGTGTGTGTTGTGTGTGTGTTGTGTATGAGTGTGGGGGGTGTGTGTTGTTTGTGTATGTGTGTGTGTTGTGTATGAGTGTGGTGTGTGTGTGTTGGGGGTGGTGGTGAGTAGCACAGGGCATGCTCCATGCCTCCTGGCCATCCCCATTCACAGATCCTGGTGTTCCTGGGGCTGGTGGGAGTTCTGATTAAGAGATCTGATTAAGGTACAGTCATGAGAAAGTGATTCAAAAGCTTCTATTTATTTAGCTTTAGAATTGTTCTAGACAAAGAAATGGAAAGAAATGCCCTTGGCATTTACATTTTCTCCTACCTGGAAATAGTACTTGAAGTTTCTATAGAAATTCTCTACTGAATAAGAATGCTCTGGAAAACAGGGGAGGGGGTGTGGGGGTGGTGGGTGGAGGGTGGGGCACTAAGGATACTGACAGTGGGACCACTGTCAAGATGAGCCTGGTCTGGTGGTACATGCCTGTCATCCCAAACTTGAGAGTTGGAGGCCAAAGATCAGGACTTGAAGGTCTTCCTTGCATTGCTGTCTCAGAACAAGAAAATCACAAAAGGAGGAGAACAGAGGAGGAAGTTCACCGCCCCTCCCCAGCCCCCACAAGCTCCCCAGGCAGGTCAAAGCCAAAGGTCCGTATGTCTTAACCTGAATGTCTGAGCTGGAAAGCTGTTTCACTCTTCTAAAAATAAATTAAAGCCAAGGCTGGACCCTGGGCTTAAGACTATGCAAATTAAACCATCTGAAGGACAGCCTGGGAGGGGGTGATCTGTGGAACTCCTCCCGGCTTTGGAAACGTTGGTTTTTGACGTCAGTCATCCCCAGTTCCTGTGGTCCTTTAGTGAGTTCCGGCACGTGGGAAGTTGTGTTTCTTTGTAGGGGACTGAAGCAGGGGTGGGTTTTGAGGTGTTGGTTCAATCCATGGGCTTCTGGGTTTCCAAAGGATGCTACATTTGCCCTCAATGCCAGCGTTCAGAAAACAAATTGTTAAGTGTAGACATCTTATCTTGTGTGGGATTAAAAGCCACAGGGATGCTCGGTTTTTCTAAATAACAAGTTTGTTTGTTTGTTTCATGTAACCAGGGCTGGCCTTGAATTCTCTATGTAGCTGAGGATAACATCTAAAGCCTGATTTTTCCTTAATTTCCTGGTGTGCTATATCATAGACATATACCAACCAACATGCCCAGTTTATACAGTGCTGAGATCGAACCCAGGACCTTATATATAAGTAGGCTAACAACTACTCTACCAAAGGAACTGGTTACATCCCCAGCCCACACATGAACCATTTTTGCCTGCATGCAGGTCTGTGTACCACACGTTTATAGCGCCTGTGGAAGAGAGCATTGTCTCTTCAGGGACTGGAATTACAGATGGTTTGAGCTGCCATATAGGTGTTGGGAGTCAAACCTTGGTCCTGGAGGAGCAGCCAGCAGAGCTCTTAACAGCCGAGCCATCTCTCCAGCCCCAAGGGAGCCACTTTTGAAAGCCTTTTACTCAGCAAGATAGTTCTATAAATGATTGTTACTTACAAGTTACAGACTGAACAAAACCACTCAGAACTCCATAAAAGCTTTAATTTCAGGCTACTGTGTGCAGAAAAGGGGGGCATTATTTTACTTCCATTTATTGACATGGTGATGGGGGTCCTTCTGTTAGATATTTGCATAGCTACAATATGCAGAGAAGACAGGGTTGGGTTTCCCTTGGTAAGGCTTATGATAATGTACATGGGTGATCTAGAGTATATCTGTGCTAAGCAAATGAAAACCAACCGCAGGGCTAGGTGTGAAAGGTTCATGTGTAATACTGAGTCCAAGAGACTCACGCAAGGGGACTATCTTAAGATTTAGGTCAACCCAGGCTGCATAGTAAGGACCAGTCCAGCCAACGCTGCAGAGTTAGGCCTTGTCTCATAAAAACAAACCAAAATGGAATGAAAAGAAGAAAAAGAAGAAGAAGAAAGAAAGGACAGAAGGCAGATTGCAGACATGAGTGTTCTGAAGGATTTTAGAAGTTCAGCATGGCAGCCATCGAGGCAGTCACTATAAATCCTTGGCTTTCCTTCAAAATGAGAATTGCCAGAACCTCTCAAAAACTCATTATTCTATGGTGGTTGCTGTACATTTGTCTTCTCTTTTTGCTCTACATTTTTTTTTTCGAGACAGGGTTTCTCTGTGTAGCCCTGGCTGTTCTGGAACTCACTTTGTAGACCAGGCTGGCCTTGAACTCAGAAATCTGCCTGCCTCTGCCTCCCGAGTGCTGGGATTAAAGGCGTGCACCATCACTACCCGGCTACATTTTTTAAAGTTAAAAAAACCCAAACATATGCATACTTCTCAAAACCTCATTTGTATGAATTCTATAATATGAATTGTCACACAGTGATTTTCGAATTGGTGACCATTCCCTGTAAAACAGTGGCCCTCATCTTAAAAGGCCCTGGACAATTTCAAATAGAAAAAAATAGAGAGAGAGGAAAGTCTTAAGGATATGGAACAAGATTGCCTCTGAAATGAAGATGGCGAGAGCCAAGAGGCTGGAGGCTGGGAGCTGGAGATTGCAGGCTGAGGCTGGTGGGCAGGAAGCTGGGAGATAGAGGTTAAAGGTCAGGACTGGAAGCAGGAAGCTCTAGACTAGAGGGTGAATTCTAGGGATTAGAGGTTAGGGGCCAGAGGCCAGTGGCTGGAACCTAGAGGCTGGGCTAAAGGTTAGAGGTGGAGACTGGAGGCTAGGAGCTAGTCTAGAGGCTGAGACCCAGAGAATAGCAGCTGAAGGCTAGAGGGGGCAGGAGCCAACTAAGGTTTGAATCTCCAGGAGACCATAGTTAAGGAGGGCAGTTTCATTAGACACTTCCTCTTTTTCTTTCAGCTTGTGTGTGCGTACGTGAGTGTGTGCATGAGTGTGTGTGTGTGTGTGTGTGTGTGTGTGTGTGTGTGTGTGTGTATGTGTCACTGCATGGATGAAGGTTAGAGGACAATCTGTAAGAGTTGATTCTCCCTCAGGGGACAACCAGTCTTGAACTGGTTGACTTTCTCTGCAAGATAAAGAATTAAAAGGCAGGAAAAGTCTGAGCACAGTAGGTAGAGGTAGAGACATTGCAAACACAGCAGAGAGTAGCAGACAGAGTCAGCGGTTAAAGAAAGACGTTTATTGGGGGGAGGAAACTCACAGGTACAGCAGACACAGAGGGAAAAACCTCTCTGCAAAGCAGAGGGGACGGGGCTCAGATGCAGTCTCTCATCTGGGGCTGGGGTTTAAGCATCTTTGATGGGCCCTCCTCTCCTAATCTAGGGATGGTCAGGGTAAATGACAGGGTAGCTGAGAGGTCCACAACTTTGGTGTAAACATCTGGCTTTGAACTTGTCTGACCAGTCCTTCAGCATGCTGACCTCACTGGCTGGAGAAAAAAAGCCTGCTAGTCTTTGGTTTTAAGCTGCCAGGCTTTGGTCTCTGGTCAGAAGGGCAAGGAAGAAGCCACCATCTTGGAAGTTGACTTATCCTTATTACTTATCTGTCTTAGTCATGGCTCCTCTCCCTATCTGTCTGTCTATCAGGCATCAAATGCCTAGTTTGTGGTGGTTTGAATGAGAATGGTCCCATAGTCTCATGGCCGAATGCTCGGTTCCCAATTAGTGGGAATGTTTGAACACTGTTAGGAGACATGGCCTTGCTGGCGTAGGGTGTGGCCCGTTGGAGGAGTTATGTCACTGGGGGTGGGCTTTGAGGTTTAGGAAACCCAAGACAGGTCCAGTCTCACTCTCTTTGCCTCCTGCTTGCTGATGAGGATGTAAGCTCTTAGCTATTGCTTCCATACCATGCCTGCCTGCCTGCTTGCTGCCACACGATGACCATAGACTAACTTTCTGAAACTGTTAAGTAAGCCCCATTGAAATACTTTCTTCTGTAAGTTGCCTTGGTCATGGTGTTGCATCTCAGCAATAATAACCCTAACTAAGACCTAGTCCCTCAGGTCCCAGGGTTCAAATTCAGGTTGTCAAGCTTGCCAGCAAGCATCTCTAACCACTGAGCCTCCTGCCAGCCCATATTTTACTTTTGAAGTAGAAAGTTTAAAAAGAATTTGAATGGCTCTGACAAACTATTTCCTCGTGCTTTATCTTCATGCAAGGACTTACTCCATGTGCTTGGCTGCACTGACAAGGCATCAGAAGCCCAGAGAAGTGACATGAAGTATCAGGACCCTGAACACAAGCAGTCTCCAGCCTTCTCTAGGTCTCAAAGGGGCAGAGTTCAAGGGTAAATTGCAAATAACCCCAAAGTTGGAAAGGAAGGCCTACCTGGGGAGAGTCGGGGCCCAGGGCCTAGTAAAGTATAGACAACTGTGCTGGGGCTTCCATTTCCTCCAACATATCACAGAAGAAACGGTTCCGGGTTATATGTTGTGAAGGAAGTAGGTCATCACATCCTTGGTTAAGCTACAAAAAGTACATTAGGCGTGGACTCTTGGGCACGAGGTCCCATGAGCTCAGATGCAGTGTTGGACACTGAACTGGGTCCCTGCTCAATGTGAGGGATGGGCCTTTGCAGATCTTGGAAGTGATGGGTCCAAGGCACAAGAAGGAGCTTAGCCAGAGACCTTGGTAAACTGGCTCCGCAGAGATTGAGCCTTCCCACCTGCTCTCAGATCACACAGATGGCTCTCTTAGGAAAGGAGGAAGCACTAGCTGAGCCCAGCCTGAGTTGCTGAGTGACCACGCTCTTTCCTCAGTGGACCCCACTCCTCACACTAAAAGAAATCCCTGGCCTCAGACTAGATGCTCTGAAATGACTTAAACCGGTGGCCAGTCTTCCCCATGCTGTTCTTAGGGTCTGACAACACTATCTGTTCCTGACCTGCTCACAGGACCACCCCTAGGGAAAAACAGAGGGCTCTTGGACTCTGCCAGTGAGTGGAAGGTGGAGCCTCTAATTAACTAACTAATTAATTACCTCAGTTTTCACATGAGGAAAAGGGAGGCGCTGCAACCAAGCAAGACTTCCAGCTTTGTAATCTGTGAGTTCACACATGAAGGACAGAGATAGCAAGTTTTAATTATTTTTACTTTCAGGTTGACACATTAGGCCACACCATCTGGTCCACACTGGGGTCAAGAACTGGGGGGAAAACAAGGCTGACCCCATGCAGGAGGAAGAATGGAAAGACTGAGGGTGGATGTCCGGGACTGAGAGGAAGCAGGTTAATACGAGAGCCAGCAGGGGCAGGAGAGGACTTGACCAGAAGAGAAATGGATAAATGTTTTAGTTTCATGACTGCCTTGTGATAAAATACCTCAACACAAGGAAGCTTAAGAGAAAAAGGTTGCTGAGCTCACAATTCCAGTTTACAGTCCGTCATATGGGGACGTCAAGGCAGCAGAAACCTAAAACAGTCACACCAGTTAAGAGCAGAGAATACACGCATAGTTAGTTCTTTTCTCTACTCTTACACTCCAGGGTGTGGACCTAGGCAATGGTGCTGATGATTTTCAGGGCAGGTCTTCCACCATCTATTAAGATAATCAAGAGACACTGCCCACCATGACATGCCCACCTGATCTGGGGAGCTTTCTTCCTAGGTGATTCTAGACGGTGTTAATAAGAAAATTAAAATTAGCCATCCAGCTTCGTTCTAGCTGTAGCCAAAAGAACATAGTTGACTGTGTTAAGTGGATGAGGCCCCTGGCTGATGTCCTACAGAGGCCTAGTGTCAGAGCAGGGAGTGGATCAGGGCTCTGACCAGTGTGCTTACAGCCTCCTCCTACCTTCTCATGCAATGCAAAAGCAGGTGCTGCTGTGGAAAGAGGAGAACTGTGTATCTCATCCTGAAGATGGTGGCTCCCATCTTAAAATTAACAGACAACTTCGTTTTCATAGCAGAGAGCAAGTAGAGGTGTCCTCTGGGCATCTCTAACCTTGCCAGGCTCCTCACTTGAGCATTGGGTTAGAAGCAAAGATTTGCTTAGCTACAAGCTTTCCTCAGGAAATCATGGTGTTCTCGTGCTCTTTTGTTCTGGGTGCAGGCTGTAACTGTTTAAGAAGAGAACATACAATAGATCCCAGCAGGAATTAAGGAGAGAAAATGGAGGGGGAAGACGCTTTGCAGCCTCGGAGTGTCCATGACGCTCAGGGCTAGGTCAGCCTCCAGTACAGGATGACTCTTCCTGCTTTGTATCCTCCACCTCAGCTTTGCATCCTCCCTCTGAGGGGGCCTCAGTGCCCCTCCCTCTCTGCCTTTCTGTCAGCCCTGCTCCAGGCTACTCAGCTCTCTCCTGCACTGCTATGTAACTGCATCACGTCACACGGAAAAATGCACACGGAGTCAAGTCCAATACGTCATGAAGCACAGTCATTTGCAGTCATTTGCTACTAATTAACTGAACCATCTCGATGTGTCTCAATGATGACCTCACAGTATCTGTGAAGGGTGGTGGGACTCTAGGGACATTTAGTCACTGACCTGCCCACAACTCCCTCTGGACAGGACCAGAACCAGAAGTAGAATGGAGGTGCCTGAATGTTGGGGGGTGTTCACTATGACAGTACCTGTCTAGCTGTGCTCTTCGATATTACTACCCGCGCATAATTATATTAAATATGTCCACTCTATCTAATTCAATATAAAACATATCCAATATTCTCACTCTATCTAATAAGGTATCTGTTGTAAAATATAGATTGTAATAATCTAGCCATGAAACAAAGGCAGAAGTATCACACAGGAAACAGACCATCGGCTGAGGAGTGCTCTGAAGACAGGTGGCCACTGACGGCCACAGAGGAGTATGGAGGGGAGGGGAGAGAACCCAGACCCTTCCTGTTGTGACCACAGATGTTTTGTCAGTTCTCAGGGCTGAAACTCAAAAGTGAATTTTGCTCTGATACCTCATGGATAGGGCTGAAAAAAATTAGAGGATTGTCACAAAGGTTGGATGGAAAATAGAGAAGTGTGCAAGCATCTACAGCTTTGAAAGCACTAAAACCAGGTTTTCTCAGCATAGCAAGGAAATACTATATACTCAGGTTATCACATCACAACTCAAAAGAGCCAAATTGTGAACTCAGTCTAACCAGCAGATGAAAGGCCAAATTAAAAGTGTGCGTGCGTACAGCGGAATATTATTCAGCCATAAACAATAATGAGATACTTACATAGTTAAGTTGTTATATACTATGAAATGCAGGGGGTCAGAGGCCATTAAAATAAACCAGACCCAGAAATACATGTCCTCTCACACTTATGAAAGCTACAAAAGTCTACCTGGAAATAGAATACTGATTACTTGAGATTGGGAAGGGTGGGAGAGGGTGGGATGGGATGGGATGGGGTCTTTGATCACTACACACTGCATGCACATGGGGAATATAATGCCAAGCCACATTAACATGCATAATTAATACATGTTAATGGAAAAATTTAAATGTAATAAAATATAATAAGGGCCTGTGAAATGGCTCAGCAAGTAAAAGCCCTTGCTCCTAAGCTGGGGGACCTGAGTTTGACCCCTGGAACTCACAAAGTGGAAGGTGAGAACTGATTTCCATACAATGTCATATGACTTCCATATTGGTATCATGACATGCCCCTGAACACAATCAATCAATCAACCAATCAATGCAATTTTAAAAATTAAAATAAATTCATCAGAAGATTGATTACTAGGAATGTATATCTTTGATACATCAAATATAATAAAATGTTCACACAGAGTCACACCTCAGATTTTTCTTTCCTTGCCCTGGATGGCTCTTCCAAAGCTCAGGTCTGAGCTGCTACGGTTCAGTTCATGAAGATTTCTAAAAGTCGAACGTTAAAGGTTTGGCCTGCTGGGTTGGTAGTTCAGGGAGATGGTAGAACCCAGGGAAAGGCCTGATGGGAGGTACTTACATAGTTAAGGAAAAGCCCTGGAAGAGGTATATAGGACATCAAGCTACCCCTGAGACAGGGTATCATGTAGCTCAGGCTGGCCCCAAACTTGTTACATGCCTAAGGATGACTTTAAACTCTGGATCCTTTAGCTTCTACTTCCCAAGCGACTGAGATTACAAGCATGTATCACCAAGCCCAGATTCTCAGCCCCTTCTCAGTTCTGTTTTTACCCAGGCGATGCTCTCCCAGCCCCTCAACAGCATAAAACAAGAGGGCCAGCCTACCCTCAGCTGTAGTCTCCAACACTGTGAGCCACAGTAAGTCTTTTTCTCTACTCATGGCTTACTGAAGGTATTTGTTACAGTAGTGGAGAGTTGACTAACATTCACGCTGCTCTCCACTCCATTTGGTGATGGAAACAGGTGCCAAGAGACCCGTTCTCAAGCACAGAGACATCTCTAGCACCCGAGAAGACAGGAATCAGTACAACTGCTCCTCAGAAATTGGAAATGGAGTTTCCAAATGTCTTCATGTGATGAGGGGTAAAAGGCTACCCCTGTTGGAACGAGTTTAGGAGCAGTAGTTCCTGATAGTAGATCCACACACCCTCTGCATACTATCCTGGCCTTTTGAACAGCCACGTGATCTTTGGAGCGACATGGGGGAGGGGCAGGTTGTATCACTCTGTGTGGATAATTTCATGGCTGCTTCTGTTTCTACCTATCGCAATCCCCCTTGTAGGCTCATTTGATACCTTTGAAGTCAATCAGATTAGAAACATTCAAACTGTGTTAAATGCTCAAGCCTTTGGTTGTACAGATGTGGTCGTTGTTTCCTAAGGTCATGGTCAGTTTGACAAGATTTGGAAGCACCCAAAAAACACACCTCTGGGTGTATGCATAAGGGTGTCTCCAGAGAGGTTTAACTGCAGAAAGAAATATGTGGAGAACAGCAAGGCTGTGGTCCTGCACGGATTAAAGTGGAGCCAATGGGCAGAACAGTAGTCTCTGCAGACACAAAGTGACCCGCTGCCAGCATGGCTTCTCTGCCATGGAACTGGGAGCCCAAACAAACCCTTCTTTCCTTAAGTTGCTAATGCTGGTTTGGTCACAGCAATGAGAAAAGTATCTATCCATGAACATGAAGAGGGGCTAAAGCTATGCTCTCAACTGAAAGAGAAAGTTGCAAGATGTGGTAGGAATATGATATGAAAAGAATTTTGAATATTTCGAAGAGGAAATGAGAGTACTTTACTATACAGGGTCTGTACTTGTGTGTGTGTGTGTGTGTGTGTGTGTGTGTGTGTGTGTGTGTGTGTGAAATCCCTTCCCTGCTGGGGATTGTACCCTGGGTCTCCTATATGCTAATCATATGACCACCACTAAGCTGTACTCCTATTTTTTTGTATTGTTTAATTTTTACACAGCCACAAAGACATTAGCTTTGTGTCAGATCAAAACAAAACCAAGGGCTTTGTATCTTAGTGCAAGTCTTGTAGTTTACAATTTTGACAACTCTGTGTTTGTTTGTGTGTATATAATTAGCATATTCGTAGGCTGTGAAGTGATTCTGATGATAGCTTAGAGAAAAACAAAACAAAACAAAACAAAACCTGGTACAGTGTGACATGAAGTGAGGCTAACAGATATCAAGATGCTGTCTTTCCGATGAGCCCCTTGCTCCCAGCTTCACATAGTATTTTTATGCCTCCAAGAAACTTTACAGCTCAGCTGACCTTTTGCTTCTAACCAGGGGTGTTGTCATTCTGGTGACGAGCTTTCTGGTTCTTTAGTCTTTTTTTCTCTTTGATGTATCAATGGTTCGTTTTTTCTCATCAGCTTGATTGGATTTAGACTCTCTTAGGAGACATAAGACACACCCCTGCGCTTGTCTGTTACCGTGTTTCCAGAGAAGTTATCCTCTGAATGTAAGGGTTGCCATGCTATGGGCTGGGGTCCCACACTGAACCAAGCAGAAAGGCAGCAGAGTACAAGCACTCATCTATGGCTTGACTCCTTACTGCCGTAGACTGTATCCCTTCACTATGTGAGGCGTCATGAACCCTTTCTCCCTTAGGTTGCTTGTTGTAAGGTATCCAATCAGAGCACCGAGAAAAGTAACGAATGTAACCCTGTTATAAGCAGCCAACCTGAGAGTGAAGGGCTCTGGGATCCCAGCAAGCATCTGCCCACCGCAGCCGGCCTCTGCTTGATTTGCCTTCGCTTTTACCTGCAGCCTTGCCCCTTCCCTCTCTTTCCCTCCACATCCTTCATTTTGTCTGGCCTTGGCTGGAGACAGCTAAAATATCTGTGCAGATCAATGTTCACAACAAAGGACACTCTCTCATCCACAGGTCCCTTGAATTATTCAAAGTATCTCCCCTCTCTCGAGTTTCCAATTGTTTTTTGTTTGCTTGGTTTGTTTTTGTCTTCCTTGGCAGTGGGAGCTGATACTGGACATAAGGCAACTGCAGGAGTCAGTCTTCAATCGCTCTGGTGTGTGTGTGTGTGTGTGTGTGTGTGTGTGTGTGTGTGTGTAGGGGTTGGGAATGGGAGGGGTTGGGGTGTAGGGCTTGTCCATTGGCAATTATTTTGGAAGATGCTGATAGGAAAATAGGAAGTCTGACCCTATAGAAGGAGTTCTTACATCAGTGTAAATCAAACAAACAAACAAACAAGAAAAAAACTCAATCTCTACATCAGGCAGAGCTGTTGGAAAACCAGATACAGAACTAGAGGGCGATGCAGATCTGAGAACCCAGGAGAACCCAGCTACCTACAGTCCCTAGAAAGGCTGTTGATGAACAATTGAGCAGGTTGTTGGGACTGGATGCAGGAAACTAAAGGCCCTAGAGCTCTGAGAGGCTGTCCGTCTCATTGTTTTCATACCTGCTGAAATGACCTCTCTGACTTCACCCCAAATCTCCACTCTCATGACTTCAAAGGAAACAGACAAATAGAGGAGTGCGCCTGTGTGGTGCAGAGCAGCCAGCCGGAAGCCAGCACCTGCAGCCTGAGGAATACGCCAGCTACAAGCAACTCAGTAAGACCCGGGGGCAGCATCTCGAAAGTCAGCCATGCAGCCTCTGCCATGGTCTGGCATGTGTGTGTTTCTCCTTCCATGTAGAAAAATCTAAATCTACAGCCACAGCCACATCCCATCAAGTCCCGTGGGGAGGAGTCAGGGGAGAAACTTGAGTGGGATTGAAGCAACGTGTCGGCCTGCCAGTCTTGCTCAGGAGCAGGTCAGCAGACAGAAAGGCAAGAGTAAGTTGGGTTGCTCTGTAAGTTGATGCTGCATCTCCCAGAGAGCGGGAACATCTGTCCGAGCAGTAGACCCAGGTTCAGAGGCTGCTGGGAGAGCCACTAGCTCAAGGCAATTCCTCCTGCCCAGGCCACTTCATCTCCTGGAGGTCTGCTCGTCGCTGGGGACAGAGGAATTGCGCGAGGTTTGGTTTAGGCCTTGCTCCTGTGCCCTGTGCGGGTTGGGAAGAGCAAAGTGTGTTCTCACCTTTCACACTTATGCCTGCACCCCAGCCACAGTACAGAGGCTAGTCTATCCAACTCACACCTCTCCCTGCCTGCTGAGTTCCCCTTCTCACGCAGCCACACTAAGAACACTGCTATCTAAGGCGGAGGGGACGGGTCAGTGTGTAAAGTATTTGCCATGCAAGCCTGCATACCTGTGTCTGGATCTCTAGGACTGACATAAAGCCAGGCATGGTAGACAGGGTACACCTGTAATTCCTAGGCTGGGGTGGAAGACAGAGAGAAGTGTATTCCTGGGGTTTATTGACCAGCTGGTCTAGCTGAAATGACCAGGCTCGAGGAAAGACCTCATCGCAAAAAATAAGGTGGAGAGGGATGTAGGAAAACATTCAACATTGGACTCTGGCTTCTACATGTGGGTGCTAAGGTAAACATATATCCTTACGTACATGGATAAAAAAACACCTACCCACCCCCAAAGAAGACTACAGCCATGCTGAGGCAGGAGCATGGGCAATGAACGAAGCACAGCAAGTCATCTGAGCCACAGCAACTGTCACTGAGATGCCTGTGTTCCTCACCTCAGTGCAGAGCTTGGCTGTCGCTGGCTTCTGGAGGCACACATGGAAGCCATTCCGCTTCATTTGGCTGAGCCCACAGAGGTCAGCACCCTGTGGTCTGTTCCATCCAAACTCTGCCTTTCTAGAAAGGGACGGCAGGTCTCCTGGTGAGCTCCAGTGCCTGCTTGCATCCACGTGTCTGAGCAGCCAACACTCTACTACGGTGGTGGCTGACACACGTCCTGTTTCCCAGAAGAACAGGTGGCATGTCCCGAGAGGCCAAGAGTGCCTTTCCTATGACATGCCTCCCATCAGCTGTTGACTGTGTTATTATTTTTGTTTTCATTTTCAGGGCCAAGATGGAACCCACTAAGCTATACAACCCCATCTGTTGAATCACAAGCCCCAGCCTGAATGTAGTTCTGATTCAACTCAAACCTAATCCTAAGGCTGGGCCAGTTGTGGCCTGTGGGGAGCACATGAGACACTGACTAGCAATGTTTGGATTGCCTTGGCTGTCATAAGCTATGCACTTCTCACTGCCATCCAAAATCCCTTTATGTGTTTCAGAATCTGGAGCTAACAATGACAGATGACATTAAAGATTTAGGATCCTGCCTTATTACTTTTTGTCAACTTGATTCAAGCTAGAGTTCTCTGGGAACCTCAACCAAGAAAAATGCCTCCATCAGATCTTGTTGGCAAGACTGTGTGGCGTTTTTTCTGGATGGATGTAGAAGGGCCCAGCCCACTTTGGACTGTGCCTCTTCGGGGCAGGTGGTCCTGGGTTGTTTAAGAAAACAAGCTGAGCCAGCCACGAGGAGCAAGCCCGTGAACAGGGGTTCTCCATGGCTCAGTGCCTGTCTCCAGGCTTCTGCCTTGACTTTCAGTCATGGTTTCCCTCAGTGGTGACCTGTGTGACCTGTAAGCCAAATAAACTCTGTACTCTGCAAGTTGCTTTGAGTCATAGTGCTTTATCAGAGTAATAGAATTCTAACAAAGACAAGTCCCCAAACTAGAGGCACATTTTACTAAGGCCTATGGCCATGTGGCACAAAGTAGGTTCCTACCAGGGAGATCTGAGTGCTGACCCTGCACTCAATATTGTCAGGACATGATGAATTTTATTAGATGGTAAGGCAGAAAAATGACATTATTTGGGTACACTTAACCAAAATATTTAGGGTTGACATGTTATAATGTCTATGATTTATTTTAAAATGTTTCAGCTAGGAAATAAATGAAGTAAATATGACAAATTATTAACACTGTGCATTTAAGTGACAGGCATATGGGATGCATGACACCATTTATCAGCTTGTCTGTATATTTAAAATTTCTCAAAAAAGATGTAAAAAAAAATCAAAGCTTTTCAGTGCTAAAAAAGCAAAACAAAACAAAACAAAACAACCTTCCAGGTTGTACGGTAAGAATGACATTGGGTTTCCTGGTAAACAAAATTCTAGGAAAGCCCTGAGTTTTTATCCCTAGGACACAAGCCCTGTTTAATTTTCTCATTTTTAGTGTAGGTGAGATCTGTGAATGGATATCATGATGTTCACCTCCGTGGTCAGACTCTGCCAGAAGGCAAAGATAAGGGGCTGTAGAGATGCCATTGAGAAGTGCTTGGTCAGCTGACTCTGAGCTAATTAACAGGAGACTTATCTTGGGTATTGGCATCTAACCTGATCAGTCAAGCCCTTTGAAGGAGAGCATGGCAGCAACAGGTGACTCTTAAGCCTTGAAGAAGCCAAGGGGCAAGCAGTGGAAAGCGCCCGGAGGAGTGGGCAGAGAACCCTGGGAAGCTGTTGCTTAGTGAAGTCCTCAGACCTACTGCTACACAGAACTCAATTCTGCTTCTAGATAAGAACTCAGATGATATGGCCACATGCTGATCTCAGGATTGGAGGGTGGGGGATGGGGGGTGGGGCGGCGGGCAACGAATTGGCAGATGCTTCAGCTAATTTATCCCAGACTTTTCACTCATGGAAACTGAGGTAACTAACTAAGGCGATCGATCAACTTATGAAGCAATAGGACATTAAACTAGGTTTCAACAATGAGCCAATACTGATTAGTTAGACTAGTAGCCTTGGGTGCCGTGTAATAAAGGATGCTAGGGATGCTCTTGGAGCTAGAGGGGGAGATGTGATTGATTAGTAATGTCTGCATGGACGAGGAAGTCATAGCACATGCATCTTTTACTACCATTCAATGTCCCTTATGTGTTGGAGGAAACTGACCTTAATTAGCTTATTTTTTCTCAGTGACACTATAGGACAGAAAGTCTTAAGTCTTCAGTTGGAAGGGACATTGTGCTGTAGGAAACGTCTCCCAGACAGAAGAGTAGAGAAGTTATCAAGGTAAGCTATAGCAGTTTCAACATCTCAGGATAGTTTTGTAGGCAGGGTGGGCAGTAAGAAGCTCCCTCGTTGCTCTCCCCTAGTTGTTCTCACCCCTTCTCTCTTCACCTCTTTAGTTTAACCCCTTTCAGTATGCACGGATCTCCCCTAAATTGCAAAATACATCTCCTAAGATGTTGCTCAATTCTGCACTTCTCTCTAGGGCTATAATACATCAAGGTTCATGACCATCCCAAAGGAATGACAGAATTCCCGGAACACTTATTCCAAAGAGTGTGTGTGTGTGTGTGTGTGTGTGTATATATAGAGAGTATATATTCATGCAGTAAAAGTATATATTCTTACATAAGTAATACTGTACTTATACAAAATAAGTAAATGTATACTTATTTTACTGGTAACTGCTTAGCATTGAGCTTAGATGTAATGTCTACTGACATTCCATATTGAAACTGTGTGCAGATATCAGCACAGCACCCAGAAATCACTTTCACAATTCAAGTATCCTCTCTGGAGTAGAGCAATCTTCTGCCACAACTTTTAGGGTGTGAACTTGACTTTGCACCCATACTGATGAAACCATGCAAGTCCAGCCTCCCCCTTTTCCTAGTGACATACCTCCACAACCGGTCGTGGTATTGTCTCAAAACTGCAAGATTGCAGCTGCTTCCCAACACACACAGAATGAAGCAAGATGATGACGACGACAACAACAGAAAAACAATAAAGCAAAACAAAAACATAGTTTAAACATCTGGGGCTATCGATCAGTGGTAGAGTGCTTACCGAGCATGCACAAGGTCCTGGGCTCCATTCTTAGCATCTAACTCTCTCTCTCTCTCTCTCTCTCTCTCTCTCTCTCTCTCTCTCTCTCTCTCTCTTTCTCATTTGAGCCTAAGGAAGACTCCATTGAAAAAAGCAGCTGATCAAGGGCTGAAGGCCAGGGAAATTATTAATAGCTTCTGCAGCTATACTAAGAAATACTTTTCTGAGTGCAAAATATTTCCTTGTATGCGAATGCTATTTAGACTCCAACCGACCCTGTTAGCTCCTCAACTAGCGGACTGTGACCGTGTATTTGACATTGTCCTAAAGCACTCGTTCATCTTAATTTAACTATCTGCATCAGGGCCTTTTAACACACAAGAAGGAGCCATCAACGTGCTGTTAGGTACAAATAACAGGATGGGTCAGAGCTCTAGTGAGAACAACATCACACAGATAAAATGGCTTGGTAGCTGGTGGTCAACAGGTATGCCATTTTATCCCAGACCACTGTTGATTCTCATGCTTATGTTTAAAGAGTTAAACGTCAACATGGACATTTGAAAGCTTTTGCCTAGAAATTATTATCTTTTACTTGAGTTTGAAAAGTTGTTAAAATATGCCGACCATATGATGAGACTGACTGGTGGGCACTCTTCCGAGGGAGGCATGGTGTCTTGCTTACAACAGTCTCTCATGCTCTTTACTGTCGATGCATGCTAGGGGCCAAAGGTCAACTGTAAGCTATCACAGTTTCGTCAGTGATAGGTAGAAAGCAAAGGCTCTCTCCCTCATAGAAACAGACTCATTCTTTTCCCCACCCACAGTCTCCTGTCCCTTGACGCTGCCACACTGTCCAACCTATTGTCTATTACCTGTTGACAATAATGATCTTGGTGTGTATTTGAATTGCTTTTACTTTCTCTGATTATTCCCACACTAAAATTTCATTTTTGGTCAAAATTAGTGCCAACTTAACAGGAACCTCCCTGTGAGTTTGATCACTGGAAAAACAAAACAAAACAAAACAAAAAAAACCCCACAAAACCGCACTACACCGCGCTGTAAAGAAATGGACTCATTGATCCTTGAATTTAGCTCCATTCCCAGGACACCTTCTACATTCAGACATTCCATTCTTGTACTCAGGTTAACATGTAGATCAGTTCACACAACACCACAAACAATGTGTGTTTTCCCATCTAGACGGGGGAGTAAAGAGGCCCTCCCCTGCTGGCCACTTTGCGCAAGCTGTATCTAGTTACTTCTAACAGGGATGAGGCTGTGGAGAAGAAACGGAAGAGAGAGGCCGGACTGGTAAAGAGAAATTTCCCTGGAAGTAGGTACAAGAAGAACAAGGGAGGCGAGAAGAGAAAACCCCAAGAAGACAAGTGTGTAGAGCAAATCGAGTGGGGACAAAAGTGTGGGCCATTCTTCTGGGGACACTCACGGTGGAGCCGCCGCCTCCGGATCCTGTCTCTCCATGGCCTGTTTCTGATCCAGTGCAATCGCGAAGGCAACACCATGGTCCCCAAACAGCGGCCTAAGACCTCATGACCACGCCACCAAAGGTCTCACAGCAAATCCGGAAGTCTGTCCAGATGCATAAAAATGACAATTTTTTTTTTAAGCTGCTCTCCCCCCTTCTCTCTTTTTTAATGTCTGGGGTTTCCGTTGGCTTATTTTATCTCTAGCTTTCCTTTACTTCCCTTCCTTTAACTCCCGACTGGCCCCAAGGCGGCTGCTGGGCTGAGCTCCCTGGGGCCCAGCCTCTCTCAGTCTTCTGTACCATGTTTTATGCATGAACACTGTGGTGTGGTAATTTATTCGAGCAGAGCCCGATCCCTGAGCTCCTCTGTCTGCTGTGCGTCAGAGGAGCCAACAGCGGCTGGGGGAGGGCAGGTGAGTCTGCTGGCACAGGAGTGACTTGAAATGGGAATACCTGATCTGCAGACTGCAACCGCAGGCTGGCCTCGCTCCTGGGACCCTACTACACCTCACACTCAACCACACAATTTATTGACTACAGAGTTCTGAAGACCTAGAAATAGTCGTGGCACTTGGTAGGTGGGCAGTAAATAGTTGCTAAGTGAATACATGGATTATGCGAACTCAACTCGGTGGGGTTATAGATGGTTGTGAGCCACCACGCTGGTGTTGAGAACGAACCTGGGTCCTATGCAAGAGCAGCCAGTGCTCTTAACAACTGAGCCACATCTCTGGATCCTGAAGAGTTGCCCTCGATATGGGTATTTGAACCTTCTCACTCTTCTTTTTCCCGATACTTAAGAGTCCATTCACATTGAAATTTGTTGTTGCTGCAGTGCTGGCCAGAGAATCCAGGGCTGTGCATATAAGAGGAAAATGCTCTCTCTCTGAGCTACCTCTTTAGCCGTGTGTGTGTGTGTGTGTGTGTGTGTGTGTGTGTGTGTGTGTGTGTCTGTGCACGCGCGCATGCTCACACGTGTATGTGGAGGTCACTTGTCCATGTTGCTTTGTTTGTTTGAGACTGGTCTCTCACTGGGACTTGGGATTGCTGAAAGGCATAGGTTGGCTGACCAGTAAGCTCCAAGCCTTCTCCAGCTTTCTCCAGTCTCCCCATTGCCCTGCTTTTACATGGGTGATGGGGATCAAACTCAGTGTACCTACAGGAGGTGAGTGAGGGGTAACCTACAGGAGTGAGGGTGAGAGATTACCTTCAAGAGCATGAGGGCCTCCGATAGGTACATCACCAAGAAGTCCACCCAGCATGCAAGTTTACCATTGCCTGTCTCCTGGGAAGGAAGGGGTTTTCTGAGCTGTATCCTTCCCTCCAGAGGAGTGCACAACTTCTTGAGCACCTCCCGGGGGTGATCTCAGATGCTCTGGCAACAATGGTGCCTAGCAGGGAAGAGATATGAGGAAACAACAGAGGGGCAGAGACAGGGAACAGGTGTAGCACAGGCTCTGTACCAAGTTTTCTTTAGCTTAAGATGAGCGTAGCTGTTGACCCTTGGAGCTGTTGGGCTAGAATGGGATGCCATTTTAGGATGTAGTTGACACAGTCCCTGGATGTCAGTCCTGGCATGTCCAGTGTAAACTCTCAGCAGCTAACTTAGCAGCCACAAAACAATAGCATCCTGTGCCTCAGTTTCTCCACCTGTAAAATGGTGATATGTATGAGAGCTGTTACCTAAGGATTATGCTGGTGCTCACACCAAGAATGAGGAGCTGTGCTCAGCACAGAGGACTCACTCTCTCTTGTCAGCGGCCATGATTTATTAACATAGACTAAATAGAGATGGTGGGAGCTGGAGAGTTGGCTGAGTGATTACGAGTTTCTCTGGCAGAGGGCTGCAGTTTGGTTTCCACCACCTGATGTGGGGCAGCTTACAATGGCCTTTAACTCCAGCTTCAGGAGATCAGGCGCCCTCTTCTGGTCTCCATGGACATCTGCGTGCCTCTCTCTGTGTCTCTCTCTTTGTGTCTCCATCTCTCTGTCTCTGTCTCTATCTCTCTCTTTGTATCTCTGTGCCTCTGTCTCTATCTCTCCCTCTGTGTCTCTGTCTCTGTCTCTCTTTGTCTCTGTCTCTCTCTCCCTTCACTAAAGAAACCAAGAGTCTCAGGTATTAATTTCCCTCTGCCTCCATAGAGAGCCACTGCAGGTTTGTGGTTTGGAGTATTGTTAGTTTATCACCTTACGCTTCCAGATATCCACATCTGAAATTGTGATGTCAGCAGAGGCATTTCTCTGAACAGACCAGAGAAGGATCTGCTTCTAGACTTTTCCATTTTCTAGTGGCAGCTGGTAAAGCTTGAGTCTATTCCCAGTCTGTCTTCGAAAGCAGGAGCAGTCACCACTCTGAACCTTTACCCAAACGGTAGCAGCATGCCTAGAGAGTCGATCTGTACCCTGGAGCCTCATCATGTGCTTTTGCTCCAAGGTCCATCTTTAGAACCAGAGGGTATGTCAGAGATCAAGAGTAGCCTGTAATCCCTCTAAGATGAGGTCTTCTTGGTGATAACATCAGCAAAATCCCCTAGGATGGCAAATTCAGCCCACAGAAACTGCTCAGGATACATAGGACTAGGTGTGGCTGCAAGTCTCCTTTCCGGTGAAGTGACTGAGGTAATGTCATCCTGCCCTAACTTTATTTTGTGTCTGTTTGGTCACTTCTCAGCCTTCCACCCCCATATAGCCACATTCGCCTTGGCAGCAACACTTTTGAGACTGTCAATGCACGGCCTTGACCATGGTCCAAGCGTACCATGTGGCATCTGGAAAATACAGCTGAGCTTTACAAAGAAAGCAGATGTTACTGGGTCACCCAAACTCTTCACCCAATATAACCTCCCACCCTGAGCCTCAGATACTGACATCATTGTGTTTTATCTTTTAAAATACTGGTCTCCTGAGCTTTGAAAATAAGAGACTTTTCAGAGGTACAAACCCACTCTTGGTCTAGCCATTTAAAAAAGGACTAAAAATTTTAAGTGGCTTAATCAGTGTGGTTGTCAATAACTACCTCGAGTGGATCATTTCACCATCCCCTACAGCTTCTCTCTGCTACACCTTGCTATCTTGTGCCACTTGACTGAGGTCAGGGCTCAACTATGCAAATCTGACACGAGAGAAGTCAGTCTCAGGGCTACCTTCTGCCTTCTATCCCTTCTTGGGTCCTGAAAATTAGAATATGAAAATGTGGTATTAGATCAAGACTTCTTTTCACTCCTAAACTTTCCTTTCTCCCTCCCTCCCTCCCTCCCTCCCTCCCTCCCTCCCTCCCTCCCTTCCTTCCTACCTTCCTTCCTTTCCCTCTAATTAACCCACACATTTCCTAAAGCCTCCACTGAGTGTGTGTCAGCCACATTCTGACATTCATAGTTGACAACGGCAGAGGAAGGACTCCCAAAGAGCAAGATTGGCAGGGGATAGCACAGTCGTCTACAGAGAGGCCAATGAAAGTTTCCTTTTCTTTCTCTAACCCTCTATGTAAGTAATGCTGGTTTTGAAGTCGTGACTCTTCTGCCCCTACCTCTCAAGTAATAGGACTGCCGATGTGAGCTGCAGTGCCAAGCTTCTCTTGGGAATCTGAATCAAAACCCACCAGTTTTTCTCTGTAATCATTCAAGGCTGGGAGGTAGGGTATGAAGTCCAGGATTCTTGAACCTTCTTGGATTGTTTCAGATCTTCAGTGCTCTAGGGCCAAGGCTTGGGTCCTGTGGCCCCATTTTGGGAACTTCTGTCATTTATCTTCTTGTTGATGGTGTACATTCTCATAAATGTGTCAAATAAATTATCTTGCAGAATGTTACCCCCCCCCCCCAGGCATAAAGTGTAAGCTGTTGATTTTTTTTAATCCCTCGTGACATCCCACAAATGCTAGTACATGATCTTAAGACATGGAATTTCATGGTGAAAACTTCATAGACTCAGCTGGGAGTGATGATGCTAAGAACAATATGGGTGGAAAAAAGTATAATTGTAGAATTCTTTCCTTTTTCCCCTCTCCAACTCATTTTCAGCAAATGGAAGCTGGATGCTGGCCTCTGGAAAAGGCACACCAGTATGTAGACTTCTCCTTGAAAACTGCCCTGGGGAGAAAGAGACCTTCAATTATTCGGTGAAGAAGGGGGCCTGCTGGGCCAAGGCACGTGGCAGACTTTTAAAAGAAAGTCACTGTGGAAAACTTGTTATTATTGTGAAATTAAAGCTTATCAAACACCAGGGGAAAATGGCAGCTCTCCACCTGACTTCTTTCCTGTCATCAATGTTGGAAAGACTGCTCGCTTGGCATAGATGCTCACCGTAGTCTTTGTAGGGTAGGAAAAAAAACCTCAAAGCAGGTGTGAATCGCAGCTGTTGGGCCAGCTATGTACGTTTACAGAGCCATTCGGGTGTGCTTTATGTAGATATGAGCTCTTGTTTCCTTTCTCCCACACGTTGTTAGACGTTGCCTGCTGATAAAAATGGTGGAGGTTAAAGAGTCGTTACTTTAGATGATAATTACATAACACGTGCATCACAGAGGGTGGGTCATATAACTCCATACTCCCTCCTTCAGTTTGTACTCCAGACAATGGAGAGCTGGATCAGAAGTTAAGAGCACTTGCGACTCTTGCAGAGAACCCAGGTTCAATTTCCTGCACATACATCATGGCTTATAACCTTCTGAAACTCCAGTTATAGGAGACCTGATAGTCTATGCACACATAAAACACACAGACAAAACGTTCATACACATAAAGTAAAATAAATAAATCTAAAATCTAAAGCCCATGTACTAAACTACAATCTTTACTAACTCTTCAAATGAAACGAATATGCTCCACAGCAAAGGACACTTCTGGTGCCCTGTATGGGCAAGACTGCTTTGGTTTGGCAGTAGTGTTTTGTCTTAGATATGTGTTGTGGATTTGACAAAGCCAATGAATGAAGAACAAAGAATGAGAGAACCAGACAGCTCTTCTTAGATGACAGCAGGTCCAAACGTTTCATTTCATGGAAAGAAAGTGAGACTGGTACGCAGAGAGATTAGGAGCCACTCAAGTTGTCACAGGTCTGTGGACTGGGGCCAAGTCTCAGCCCGCACTCTTCCCAAACTCAACACCTCACTCTTCTCATCACCATTCAGATGAGAGTTTGTGGGCAGTTTTAGGTGTAGAACATGTTAGGAAGGTGTGTGTGTGTGTGTGTGTGTGTGTGTGTGTGAGAGAGAGATGGGTGACTTTGAGTTGGAGCATGAAAGAAGCCAGGAGGCCAAAGAGAGGTTAGTGCTTACAGTTAACACACGCCCCTAGCCAGTACAGCCTGTCTCTGTCTCTTCCCTAATCCAGTGACTCCAGCATTTCACATCTCTGTAAATAGCTCATCTTCTCAGACCTCCAGTCCTTGGTGGCCTCCCTAATCCCTGAACTCAGGACATGCACACAGACCAACACTGGGTCCAGGTGATTTTACACTTAGTTACCTCCCAGCTCTTCTTTCTGGCTGTCCCTACAGTCACAGACCTGACTCAAATCGTCATCACCCATCACCGACACCCCCTCTATAGGCTCCTAATAGGTGTCTTCGTGACTCAGTTTTGTCACCTTAACCAGTGTTTATAGCCAGAGTGAAAATGCAGCTCTGAGTGTGACATGTCCCCTGGACCCATGGGTTTGAACAGATGATGGAGCTGTCCTGCAGGGGCTGTGGGACCTTGGGAATGTGGGGGCCTCTTAGGAGAAGCAGGAACAGGCTTCAAAAGGTAATGTTTCTAGTTTGGGCCTTTCTTTGGTCCTGTCTGCGTTGACATCAACAAGTAGGCACCTTCTGCTCCCAATACCAAGGACCCAGTGACTCCTGTTGGGGCTTTCTCAGCATGACAAGCAAACCCCTGTGAAAACAAGAGACCAAATAACCCTTTCCTCCCCAAGCTATTTCTGTCAGACATTTGGTGACAGTGGTGTAACAATAATGAGCTCCTGGTCACCAGGCGCCTTTCTGTAACACGAATTATTGCTGGGAATAAAACCCCAATCTCTTACCTACAACCACAAGCTAGTCACTGTGGGAGGGAGGAGGCAGATGCCCCAGTGTGACTGGTGATCTTTATGGTTTGGATGGGATGCATCTGGAAACATAGTCCCCAGATGTGGCACTCTTCTGGGGAGCTATAGATCTTTAGTGAGATCTACCTGGGGGAAGTGGATCAGCTGGGGTGTAGAGAGTCAGGCCTTAAAGTTTGTAGGCCCTCTTCTGTACTGACCCATCTTCCTGGCTGCTGGTGATATAAGAGCCTCAGTCACAGGCAACGCTCATTGCTGAACCTTTATTGCTGAACCTTCATGGCTATAGTAGATGGACCATATAGTTTTGCTTGGAAGCACACACACACACACACACACACACACACACACACACCTAATACATCAGGGTTGACTGTTGGAAGAGAGAGTACAATGAGCTGTGCAGGAGATGAGACTGAGTGGGAACGGATACCAAAGAACAAAAGAAGGCACTCGAATTCCAAGTTGGTCTCTCAGATGTGGGAGACAGGTACTGTCTAGGGAGACACACTATGGGAACAGCTGGCTGTGGACATGTCCTTTAGGTCACTCCTGATTTGTTCCCAGAGAGTCTTCTAAATTTCTGTGAGATCTTAAGGAAAATTTTATTTTCCTCTGGGACAAGGGCCAGGTAACTTAATTTGCTATGGGAATAAAGAGCAAGTGGCATCAGAGGATGGGTATTGTCCTGTGTGTCATAGAGGGGAAAGGACGAGGCCAGCTTTCTTGGCTGATTTCATCAACTCTAGGGCACAGCCTTGATTGACCAGGGAAGTGGACTTTAAAACAGTTCACCTCTGTAAGAAGTTCCCTCCAGAGACATCTCAAGACATAGCAGAGTCCAGTCTGGTGGTTCAGATCTGTAATTTCAGTACCTGATTGGCAGGAGGATTGCTGTGAGTTCCAGATCAACTTGGGCTACATAGTGAGTTACAAGTCAGCCTGTGCTACAGAGTGGAGGCTGTGTCTCAAACATATGAAAGAAGGAGGAAAAAGAAAAACCACAAAAAGGGAATATTTTCTTTTCTTTTTTCTAAAGATTTATTTATTTGTTTTATGTGTAGGAGTACACTGTAGCTGTCTTCAGACACACCAGAAGGAGGCATGGCATTCCAATACAGGTGGTTGTGAGTCACCATGTGGTTGCCGGGACTTGAACTAGGAACCTCTGGAAAAGCAGTCAACCGCTCTTAACCGCTGAGCCATCTCATATTTTCTTTTAACTACTTTAGAGCGGCTTTTCTTTGACTCTCAGCACTGCCAGAAGACAAGATGGTGAAAGGTCCCACGATTCAATGTCAGTCTTCCCTTCCTTTTACTTTTTACTGGATCAAAAAAAAAAATCTGAATTATCTAGAACTGCACAGCCAGCAAACTTAGACGTCACAACCCACAGCCATTTCACAGAAGAGGAAGTAGAAACTGGAAGGGGGTGTCAGTCATCACAGAACTAGCCAGTTGCCAAGGCAACCTCAGAGGCTGCTTGTCTTACTGCTCAGGACTGTTTCTGTATCATAAACCATTACAACCCTTGGCTGTAACATCTCTATCTTCTCCAGCAATGTTTAGACATTGCATTCTGTATGTGAGCATATAGCACAGCCAGGACTGTTTCGTCAAAATTGTGCAATGAAACCAGAGTCTCAGTGCTTCATCCTGCTTGCTCCTCGTGTGGGTCTGGTTGGGATTGCTGAATGTTCTTGTGCATTTCCAGAAAGAGAGGAGGAGGTGAAGACAGGGAATTAAGGAAGGCAGGAAAGGGGCTGCTCTCCCTGATGTCTCTGCCAAATGTTCTATACACCTGGGAATCTATCTTCCCAGCCTGCTCCAAAAAGGCTGTCCAAGAAACTTAGAAGCGTTCTCTAGTGTCAGGATAATCCAATTCAGTGACCACTGAACATACATAGACCGGGAATACATGGTCTTGCCCCCAGAAGGCTGGCAATGCAGAGAAGGTAGACAGATGCAGAAGTCCACCGACTGCTGTCAGAGCAGAAGCGAGTCCATTGCAAGCAAAAGAAGTGGAGAACTAGGCTGAAAGAGAGGAGGGAAATCAAGGCAGGTTTGGGGATGTGGCATTTGAGTCATGCCTTCTAAGATGGACACTGTCAAAGATGGAAAGATATCTTGGCTGTTAGGAGCACTGGCTGCTCTTTCAGAAGACGTGGTTCAATTTTCAGCACCTACATGGGGGCTCACAACTATCTGTAACTCCAGTTCCAGGAGTTCTGCAGAGATGTCTCTGTAGGCATCAGGTACACACAAGTTGCATAGACACACATGTGGACAAACACTCATAACATAAAAGAATAAAATAAAATAAATACTTTATTTTAAGGGCGCTGTTTCAAGAGGTAGAAAACTCAGAGGTGGTGGTGATGGATCAGGAGTGTTAGCAGATGAAAAAGATAAGGGAAGTGTTGGCAGGAGGTGGAGGTGGGAAGGTATGCTCAGGGAAAATGAAGTGGGGTGATGGGAGCAGAGAGGTAATAGAGGGCTGTGGAGGTGGGGGAGGTGTTTGCAGAGGGAAGAACATGGCACTGAGAGGTGATAGGGGAGGTGATGGGTGGGGGAAGGTGATAGTATGACTCTTCAAAGAAAACAGTTGCCCTTATGGGCTGGCCAATCTTCCTGCAATGGTTGAGCCCAGCAACTGTGCAGTTTGCACTGTTTTGTGGTGGTTTGGTAGTCACTATGGTGGTCAACTTTGTTGATCAAGCTGATATGGGCTGCCCATATAGCTCTCAAAACATGATGTCTGGGTGTGTCTGTGAAGATGTTTCCAGAAAAGATTAGCACAGATGTCAGTAGACTAAAGAAGATATGTTCTCACCGGCGTGCACAGCAGCATCCAGCACACACGGTACCACCCAATCCATTTCAGGCCTGACGAGAACAAAGAGGCAGACAGCACAGCTCTTGGTTTCCAAGCCTTTTACGGTACACTCATTACAACTCTGTCTTTCCTGAGCTTCTGGCTCAGAGGTAATGGACTGTGGGGCACTCCTATTATAAACTATTTATATTATAAACTATTTACTTCTTTATATGTCTATGTGTCTATTTCTATATATCTACCTTACAATGTATAGATCATCTATCTACCTGTCATCTAGCCATCATCTGCCATCTACATATCTATATTTCTACCTATCTACCTGCACCTATGTGTCTATCAACTTATCTGGCTACCCGACTGTCAGCACTCTACTTAGCTAATCATCTGCCATTTATCTACTTAGCTGCCTGCCTGCATCCACCCATCCCTGACTAGCGTAGCTCTTCTTCTTTTTGCTCATCCCAGTGTGTTAGTTACTTTGTCACTGTGATGAAAGAGCTGACAGAAGTGCTTTGAAGATGGATTTAGTTTGGCTTGTGTTTTTAGTCCATCCATCATGGTGGTAAAGACACAGCAGTTATGGTTCTGGGCCTGCGGCAGTGGTGGTGGTGGTGGTGGTGGGGGCTTTGCTTGACTTGGTATATCTTCATGAAGCAGAGAGCTTGGACAGGAACTGGAAATGGATAGCATCCTCACCTCCTTCCCTGGTGAACCACCTCACAGAGTTTCCATAGTTCACCAGAAGAGTCCCAGAAGATGGCAACCAGGTGTTCAACTACATGCATTGATGTGGGAACTCACACTTAAACTACAACTGAGATGCCTTCCAAGCTTCTGAGACCATACTTGTGCGGTGCTCTTGTATCTCTGCCTTCCATTTCCAAGAACCACAGCACAGGTCATGAGAGGTAGAAGGCCCCTCCCTCCCCCCAGGGCAGGCCTTCCTGAGAGAGTGCCTATTGCCAGGGAGGGAGTCTGGCAGCCCTGCTCCTACATGAGCACATTAGAAATGTACTGTGCTCTTAAAAGCTGCCTTGCTTGGCCTGGACTTGGCTGGAACTTACCTTGGTTTCTTTCCCACCTATGCTTCCCCGATATCACCTTAATGAGCTGCACAGGGATCCTGTTCTTAAAGCAGGTTTCTGCATCTCTGTTGGGAACATTCCTGCAATGCTACAGTTCTTGGCTGGGCCTGAACTCTCTGCAATCCATGAATGAACATAGGAAATTCTCCAAAGAAAACCACCTACAGATCTTTGGAAGTTTGATCCTGTGTTTCTTTCTCATCTTCATTGGGTCACATCCACTGAGAGGCTGTGAGGAGCCCCACTCTCCTGGCTGCTGTTCCCATTGTCTGGCTTTAATTTGTCTGGTATGTGACTGAATCGTCAATGCCCCCGCTCCCCTCTGGTTCCCCTTCCTGCTGGGAGAGAATTTTCATGTTTATTCCTAGATTCTATCTATTCACACACATGAATATGTGTGTATAAATACTTAGTATTTATGAGCACATACACATGTTCTATATATTGTGATAGTAAATCCTCACTGTCAACTGATGGGATTAGAATCACCTATAAAACAAGTTTCTGGGTGAGAAGAGGGGTAATTTCCAGGAGGGTTTGGCTAAGGTGGAAAGAGCTAATCGGGATGTCGATGACAGCAATCCTCCTCTGGGGTATCACACTGACTGAAAACGGAGAAGGCAAGAGGCTGGAGAAATGTCTTCATGGTCTAGAACACTTGCTCTCTGCTTCCAGGCTGCAGATGGGATGTGACCAGTCACTTTACCCTCCCATTACCAACCTTGCCACCCCTGAAACCAGCCCAAACCAGCCCTTTCCTCCATAACTTGCTGCTGCCAGATGTTTTGTCCTAGTGAAGAGGACAGTAACTAATGCATGTATGTCTACAAAGATGTGGTCATTTAGCAAACACATCTCTGCAGCCACTGGCTTATTTGTTTACCCGTACATGGTCAACAACTTGTCTGTTGTATGCTCTCCTTCGTTGTGTTAGGTGTACACCCAAGAACAATTTTACGAACTTATGGTGCATCATGGGACTTGACACGTGCATATTATGGAAAGATCATCAGTTAAGTTAGTTAACACAGCCTGTACCTTTTTATTTTGGCTGATAAGAACATTGAAGACCTAATTGCTCAGCGTATTGTTATTTATCTGCTCTTGCTAGCTATGCATTAGATTCTGCATGACATTCTCAGAACTCAGCAGCTTATGGCTGAAAAGCCATTTTAAATCACCGAAGAAAACAAGCACACAAAGACTCTAGCCGCCACGGGTGGCGCTTGTCTGAAAGGCAGGGTGAGAGGGCTGTAAGGGGAGATGGCTGAGAGATGGCAGTTTCTAGGACACGCTTCCAGCTCAGCTGATCCTCCCTTGGTGAGGCTCCTACGTCTAACTGCAGGGCCTGCGGCTGCAGCTGAAGGGAGAAGCACTCTGACTGCTGCTCACCTGCCGGGCCTTCTCAGGCCTGGAATCAAGCCAGGAGCTTCTTGGGGTCAATGGGGACAGTCATTGATCTGGGCTAGTCTGAGAATGGGGCGGATGGGAGACTCAGGAAGGTGGGGTTTGAACATCTCTAGTTTCTAGTCCAGTTCATATGGAAATGTGATGTACACACACAGTAGAGTTTACGCAGAATCCTGCAATTTCCAAGGGGAAAATTGACAGTGAGAGGTTGTAGAGTTCTTGACCCTAAATGGGACAGCTGTACCATTCTTCCACGAATTCTGCCACATGAATCCATCTTTTTCTTTTGGGTAAAGGCTTACCTAGTGCTAAACTGCAATCCTTCTAAGAAGGATAGCACATCTTCTTGTTGCTTTAACAAGGACTCATTTTTACTGTAAGTGGCAGAAATGTTAAGCAGCTGGAGCTTGAAGGAGGCTTCAGTTGGCTAGCTAATCTCCACAGACCGGCTGGGAGCAGAGAAGGATCATGTACCGGAACACTCTTATCAGAAATGTTTCTTTCGTTTGTCGGCTTCTCTTCCCTTTGAGCTGGTTTCATCTCCAGGGAACAAAGATGGCCTCCAAAGCCCCAACGGAGAGGGCAGCTCTTTCCCTCTCACCCCAGCCCGAATCTCGGCATAGTTTCTCTTTGGCAGATGAGGCATGTGGTGGCCATCCATGGGTCACTCGCTGTGATTGATAGATAAAGCTTCAGTTGGTACCAAAGACTGGAGGGAGAAGGGCCAGCCTCATCCAAGGACACTTTCAGCAAAGACACGGAGAAAAGGGCAGTCAGAAAGGCAAAATGGACACCCGCTCACCATGCATACCAGTGTCTACACCACCAACATCATAACTGGTGGAGCAGTGCATTCTAGAAGAGGGGGCACAGCAGACATGATAAAGATGAGCCGGCTACCGGTTCCACACTGGGAAGCAGGCGGGATGAAGGGATGCTCCTTAGGATCCCTTTAGGAGCTAGGGGAAAACTCAAGGGCTCTGAGATGTAGGAGCTACTTTTTGAGGTCATGTGGCAGCAAGCAGTGGAGCGCCTGAGGTGCTGAGGAACTGGCACTGCCGTTCTCCAATCATGCCGAGAGCCTTCTCTTTACTAATACTGGAAGTGCATCCATCCTTAAGTCGTATTCCTCATCAGCATGTAACAGCATCATTGTTGCAAGGACTCTTAGCCATGCTTCAGGGAGTATGTTGGTAACTAACAAGGACAACTTGTAATGAAACAAGGAAGTACCCTTGTCCTGTTTGCTATACTCTTACGATCTCTTCATGCTGTTCTCATCAAGGACGAATAATGTGACTAAGAGGCAGTTGACATTTTCCAAGTATTCCATTACAACCCTGACTCCTCCAATCTGCGGATGAATGCTGTGTGCTCTGGAGGGAGACCCAGTGACTTACCAGCCAGTGGGTGAGATAACCAGTCAGCAGACTGGGTCACAGAACTCCCAGTCATTCATCTCCAACCTCTGTCCCCCAGCTGAGCATCTCTCTGCAAGGAAAACTGGAGGAAGGGGGAATGAGAGAGTCACTTTAAGGAGAAATGTTTGAACTGTAGAGCAATCCACAATAAGAGATGAAGAAAACCCCAGGTGTTCAAGACATGGCTGTTGGTGCAAGGGCAAGAAGCTAAAAGACAAGCATGTACTGTCTGCTAAAGCTGCTGCCGCTATGGGCAAGGCAGCAATGTAAGACCAAGACATTTTGAGAAACGAAATGCCACTGTCCTTGATAGCTTTATGTTGACTTGACCCCAGCTAGAATCATCATAGAGGAAGAAGCCTGGGTTGAGGCAATGCCTCTATAAGATGGGGCTGTAGGCAAGCCTGTGGGGCACTTCTTAATTAGTGATTGATGTGGCAAGGCCTAGCCCATTGGGGGTGATGAAAGAAAGCAGGCTGAGCAATCATTTCAGAGCAAGCCAGTGAGCAGCACCCCTCCATGGCCTCTGCATCAGCTCCTGCCTCCAGGATCCTGCTCTCCTGTCCTGACTTCCTTCAATGATCAACTGTAATGTGGAAGTGTAGTCAAATAAACCCTTTCCTTCCCCAATTCGTTTTTTGGTAATGGTGTTTCATCAAAGAAACAGAAACCCTACTAAGGCAGTCACTGTTAATAATCAATCATATAGCAGAATTACAACATAGAGACACTGGCTTGGGCAGCCACTCGAGGACTTGGGGTTATCCTAAGGAAACTACTGACAGCAGTGCTCTGATTTATTCTTCTTGTGTGATTTTTCCTGGGAAGACACAAACCAATGTCTTCACCTCAGATGGGATACCAATGACTGACATTGAAGTAATCTCACCCAAGGCTCACTTTATAAACCAATGAGTTTATTAGCGTCACATGCAGGAGCATGGGTGGCTGGCTAATAGGCAGCACACCACTGGAAAGTCCCACCCAGCACGGTGATGACTCAGTTCTTAATTTCCTGTATCTCATGAGCCTTCCCCTCTTCTTCCAATGGAGAAAGGCTCAATTTGAAGGGAACAGCAGTGATGGGCTTAAAGAAATTCATCTACACCCTCTCCATCCGCCAGCCTCTTCTGTGATGCAAGGGGGTGGGTGAGGCTGGATTAGCCAGCTTTTGATCCTCAGAACTCTAGGCTCTAATTGAGTTAGCTCTATCTTGTCACAGTATAGTCTGAAAAAGAAAACCCATAGATTAAACAATTCACAGCTTACTTATTTGAACCAACAGTTAGAGAAGGGAGTAAATCCAAGTGGCTAATGGTTTTCACTGGGAGGTTTTGGTGTTGACTGTGGGACTTGGGGGAAGACAATTTCTTCAGGTTTCAGGTCTCCCCCATGTAAAACCAGAATAAGAGTGAGCTCTATCTGAGCTGTAGTCTCATTTCAGGCACTGTGCTAAGCACTGCCATCGTTTCCTGCCTTCATCGTAGTGATGTCATGAGGCAGGGAAACCCCATCTTACTCTGCAGCCCAGGGCACTGAAGCTCAGTGGAACAAAATAACATGGATGAGCTGGGACAATCTGAGTGAGTGTTTTATGTGGGGGCTGTTCTGGTGATTAAATGGTGTGTGTGTGTGTGTGTGTGTGTGTGTGTGTGTGTGTGTGTGTATGGCCAGAGTTCAAGGTTAGGTGTCTTCCTCTGTCTCTCTCCACTTTAGTGTTTGAGAAAGAGTGTCTCACTAAACCTGGCACTCATTGTCCTGATACCCTGACTTTTCAGCAAGCCCACGGATTCTCCTGCCTCCCTCTCTCTGATGTGGAGAGTTCAGATATGCAATATCACCTGTCTTTTTACATAAGTACTAGGGAACTGAACTCGGGTCTTCATGCTTGCATAGCAAGCACGTTGCCAAGGAAACCATCTCCCCTGGTCCTGGCAATTAAATAATAGTGATTATTAAAATTTTTACATCTGTGTTTACTTTGGCTGCACCGCATACTGAAGCTGGAATGATATGGAGATTAGCATGGCCCCTGAACAAAGACGAGATGCAAATTCATGAAGTGTTCCTTATTTTATTTTAAGAATAGTTTGCATTTGGAAGCTGGAGATATGCCTCAGTGGTTTAAGGGCACTTGCTGTTCTTGCCGAGGACCCAAGTTCATTTCCCAGTATTGACACTGGGTGGCTCACAACCACCTGCAACTCCAGCTCTAAAACCATCCAACATCTTCCTCTGGACTCCAATGGCCCCAGAGCACCCAGACACGTGCACACACACATACATAATTTTTAAAATAAAATAAACATTTAAAAAGTTTTGCATTTTAACGGAGAGCCGTGGATAAAAGTAAGGTGTCTATACTGGTACTGGAACATTCAGAATTATTTTTACCTAATGTTAATAATTTGGAAGTTGTCATATTGTTTCATGTTCCTCCGGCAAGTGAAACCCTCTCATACTCTTTAATATCCTCAGAGGACAGCCTTGTTGACATAACCCAACTTTGAAAGCACCAAGAATCTGAAACATCCACGCTGTCGCTGCTGCACCCGGGGAAGGGAAAATATGCAGATGTGCCCTTAAAACCCAGACAGTCATCTAGAGGAGAAAGGCATCCTCTCCAGGGAGGTCAGCAGGCACGGTGGGCAGGGGCGGGAACCATTCGATGGTTTCTGATCATCCACCCCCACTTTCTCTACACCACGACTGCATGCTAGGGGCTCATCCCTGCAAACTATGGATCTCATGGTCAGACAGGGTACAAGCTACAAACTTGCCTAGAATCCTTGCAAAGGTGCTGGGTCCACTTCCTCTATCCCTTCATTGTACCTCGGACAGGACACTAGGGACACCTGCTTTGAATGTAGAAAGATGCAAGTGCAGATTCTGGATCCAAAGGTGTTCAGATCCCTGACAGTCTGTTTCCTTGATGCTGAAATAGGATTGCAAACACATTTGGATTCTGACAGAATCAATGTGTGTTGTATTGCATGGCCGAATATATAGTACATGATAGGGCTATGTATGTCTTAGCTGTTATTACTAATAAGAGCTCCTAGAAAGCATGGGTGGATCAGGCAATGTGACCACAGGCTACAACAAGCTGTCCCTGATCTCCAGAGCTAACAGTCAAGAGCAATTCACATTCCCTGCCTGGCTACCGAGTAGATGCTCAGGTGCCTGGTGCTCTGAGGTTCAGAAGAGGTGAGATGGATGCAGAAGATACAGGAAGGAGAGGCCAGGGATCCTTGGCTGCAAAGGAAGAAAGGAGTGCTGGGAACTAGATGGGGCTGGGGCAGGAGTGTTTGGGAAGCAGGCACACAACAATGCAGAGGGAAAGGATACCTTCCTTTGATCTGTCCCTAAAAAGTCAGCCATGCCTCTGGTAAGGCAGGTCCCAGGAGCTATGAAAACCAGTACAGAAAATTGAATCCATGTCTGGAATGAGACTTAGCATCAGGTCCCTCCCAGTTACCTTGATGTATCGTCACTTATTATGGGCTACAATGCAATGAACGTGGAAATATATATATTTATTTATTTTAATATTTTTATTGGGTATTTTCCTCATTTACATTTCCAATGCTATCCCAAAAGTCCCCCCTACCCTCCCCCCCCACTCCCCTACCCACCCACTCCCACTTTTTGGCCCTGGCGTTTCCCTGTACTGGGGCATATAAAGTTTGCATGTCCAATGGGCCTCTCTTTCCAGTGATGGCCGACTAGGTCATCTTTTGATACATATGCAGCTAGAGTCAAGAGCTCCGGGGGGTACTGGTTAGTTCATATTGTTCCACCAATAGGGTTGCAGATCCCTTTAGCTCCTTGGGTACTTTCTCTAGCTCCTCCATTGGGGACCCTGTGATCCATCCAATAGCTGACTGTGAGCATACACTTCTGTGTTTGCTAGGCCCCGGCATAGCCTCACAAGAGACAGCTATATCAGGGTCCTTTCAGCAAAATCTTGCTAGTGTATGCAATGGTGTCAGTGTTTGGAGGCTGATTATGGGATGGATCCTTGGATATGGCAGTCTCTAGATGGTCCATCCTTTTGTCTCAGCTCCATACTTTGTCTCTGTAACTCCTTCCATGGGTGTTTTGTTCCGAATTCTAAGAAAGGGCAGTGTCCACACTTTGGTCTTCATTCTTCTTGAGTTTCATGTGTTTCGCAAATTGTATCTTATATCTTGAGTATTCTAAGTTTCTGGGCTAATATCCACTTATCAGTGAGTACATATCATTTGAGTTCTTTTGTGATTAGATTACCTCACTCAGGATGATGCCCTCCAGGTCCATCCATTTGCCTAGGAATTTCATAAACTCAATCTTTTTAATAGCTGAGTAGTACTCCATTGTGTAAATGTACCACATTTTTCCCCATTCCTCTGTTGAGGGGCATCTGGGTTCTTTCCAGCTTCTGGCTATTATAAATAAGGTTGCTATGAACATAGTGGAGCATGTGTCTTTCTTACTAGTTGGAACATCTTCTGGATATATGCCCAGGAGAGGTATTGTGGGATCCTCCGATAATACTATGTCCAATTTTCTGAGGAACCACCAGACTGATTTCCAGAGTGGTTGTACAAGCTTGCAATCCCAGGAAATATATTTATTAAGACATTAGAAAACAAAAACAAAAACAAAACAAAACAAAACAAACAAAAAACCAAAGCAAAGTCCAGTGTGGCTGTTGGCTGTTGGCTGTTGGCTGTTGGCTGTCAGCTCAGTACTCAGGCAATGAATCAAGAGGACTGATCACTGCAAGTTCAAGGCCAGCCTAGGCTGTATGATGATATGCAGGCCAATCAGGGGTACAAACAAAATAAACTTAACAAGTGGAATGTCCCAGCCTGGTCTAGTTTCCCTAATGATTACATTAGCCTGGAACTGAGTGAACCCCTAATACAAAGCCAAACTTCAAAGTGTCCGTATTGAAAAGTATTATGAAAGGGAAAGATAGAATGAGTACACTTATGCACCACTGTGAAGTTTAAAAATTGCAAGTCAAACCCTTTAAAGTTGGAATCCATCGTCTGTGCATTACAAGCTCCAGAAGCCATGAGTGCCCAGCGGGAACTGCCCAGCGATTACAGCATAAGTCAGTGAGACCCCGCCCCCCAAGCTGATTGTGCCAATGAGCGTGGGCTCCTGTGCACAGATTAGGGATTGTGCTTTTTTCTGGAGACCCAGTTCCTTTCTCCTCGCCATCCACAATTATTCCTCTCCTGAAGTTGGGGTTTGCATTTCTATTTCTATGCAGTTTTTGCTTTGTCTAACAAGCTCTGTGAAGTTTACAGCCTGGGCTGAATTCCCTGGGAGGGACCCCTCCTTTTATTGTTTTTTTTTTTTTTTTTTTTTTCAGTTTCCCAGTGCAGTCTTTTCTTCTTACTCGGGACACTCAACTATCTCCCAACTGCCTCTTTCCTGTCCCAAGTCACTCTTGAGAGACATGACTGAAGTTTGAAGCCTTCTCCTTTTGATGGGAAAAGGAAATTCTAAGCTCAGAATAGGTCTCTTCTAGGACAGGCACACAGATGCCACACTTGCTGGGTAATGGTGCCGGAGCCAGTCTGTCTTCATGAGTCCTCTGTGTGCTGTGTCCAAAGCTAACGTAGTGACAATAATTCCTGACAGACATGCCATAATCCACCATAAGTGCCGTGGAGATGCACCAGGGTTTGCAGGACTTGAACTGCTAGGGGGAGGACAATGGGGACTCACTGATGTAATGGTCCCAGAGTCCTGGTCACTGTGACTCCAAAGTCTAGTTGAACCTAATACTTATAGCATCTTCCTACCCAGAGGGCAATAGGATGCTTGTTCCTGGCTTGTGAAGCCGCTGATATTTTAATTAATTTTTCCAGGAAAGCATTGGCCTGCAGTCCTTAGAAACATCACTTTGCTGCCTGGCCTTGCAAGAATCTGACCTATTTTAGGAAGGCAGCTCACTGTGGCCTTAGGGGTTCTTTTATGCAAGAGAGAGAAATGAAGCTCTTCTCTTGCTGGCTAGGGCCTGGAGACACAAGTCAATTACAGCTACTGAACGAAGACTCCATAAATGTGCCAATGAACCAAAGGTCTTCACAAATTTGTACTGAGAGGACCATCCCCAAATAACCAAATACACTGTGGTAGTCGATTAGGCAGGGCCCATCCTTTGGCATATCAGAGGATCACTAACACACAAGGCCTCTCAGGGCTGTGCCCTTTGACAGTGTGATATCTGTGGCCACACCACCTAGCTTGGTTTATGAGCAAAAACTCCACTTCCTGACCATCCATGGGCTGGGGCTAGGAACACACTAAGAATCCACTGCCCTCTTTTCTAAAGAAAACAGAAGAAAGAAAAGAAAAGAAGAGAAGAGAAGAGAAGAGAAAAGAGGAAGATAAAAAGAAAAAAAAACAAAAGTTTTCAGCATTAGAGGAGTGTCTTGGTTTCCTCTATTTCATCTTTTAAAAAAATCTTATTTACTTTATTTTATGTGTGTTGGTGTCTTGCCTGCCTGTATGTCTATGTGGGAATGTCAGATCTTGGAGTTACAGATGCTGTGAGCTGCCATGTGGATGTTGGGATTTGAACCCAAGTCCTCTGGAAGGATACTCAGTTCCCCTAATCACTGAGCCATCTCTCGAACCCTGTGTCTTAGGGTCTCTAGTCCTATTATAAGACACCATGAAGAGCAACTAGAGAAGGAATGGAAATAAATGGAAATCAGTACAGGATCTGAAGGCAGGAACCTGGAAGCAGGAACTGAAGCAGAGGCCATGGACGAACATTGCTCACTGGCTTGCCCACCATGGCTTGCTCAGTCTGCTTTCTTACACACCCAGGACCCCCGCCCCCCACTAGGCTGCATCCTCTCACACCAATATTTAATGGAGAAAATGTTCTTAGAGTTTCCTCTAGGCAATTTGAAGGAGGCATTTTCTCATTTGAGGCTCATCTTCTCAGATAATGTCTAGGTTTGTGTCAAGTTGACAAAAACAGACTAAGCCAGGGACTCTAGTACTCTAGTGTTTTTGTATTCACTGGACAGCACATCCATAAATAAAGGCCTTAGTCAGGCTTCTTTTGATGCCTAGTCTCCCAAAGATGTACAATTAGAAAAGGAGCAGGCAGGAGAAGGCAGTAACCCAGAAGACAAGAAGAAACGTGGCTTTGTCTAATGAAGCAAAACTCAAACTGTTCTCTATGGCATTATGAAAACACCACTTTATTTGGATACAGCTATACAAAGTTTCTCAGAGTTTGCAGGGAAAATAGACACTTGCCAATCAGAGACAATTACAGACACTTGCCTGTAATTCTTATAAGCTCAGAATTGTGAAATGGAGGGAGGAAGAGAGCTGAGAGTCTGAGGGCATCCCAGGTTACATACCAACATCTTGTTTTAGAAAAGAAATATATGATTTGATTATCCTCAATCTGAAAGGCAGAAGGAATGAAGATGTCATATGTTCTCACAAGAGCGCTTCTTTTACAAGATGTAACCTGAATGTCTTAGGTGATTCCAGGAACGGAATGTGCTGGAAGGAAGCCTTCCTCCCTTTAGGTGCTCCTGAAGAGAATAGCTTCTCTGTGAGTCTCTCAACCAAACAGCTCAGTAGCCTCAGACAGCTCAACAGCCTCAAAGAGCTCAAGCCGTGCTGTGCAGTGCTCTTCCGCCACCTACTGACAATTTTGGCTCATTGCAGTTTCCCAGGCCTTGGTGTGTTATCCAGCTCAAATTAGAGTAGTTCATCGTGTCCAAAGGAAAAAGTAAATATCCTTAAATTCTGGACAGCTATCTATCCTATTTTGTCAATTGTCTTCGGTCTTCTACTGCTAAAATAATAATACATGTTGCTGGAGAGATGGCTGAGTAGAGATGTGCCTGCCACATAGCTTACCCTGCAGGGCATGTGTGGCCCCTCCTCCCAGTAAATAAATCAGGCTTGAGAGATGGTTCAGTGGTTAAGAGTCTCACTGCTCTTGCAGTCACCCCAGGTTTGATACCCAGCGCCTATATCCAGTTGCTCACACCTGCCCGTAACTCTAGCTTTACAGGATCTGCTGCCATTTTCTGGCCTCGGCAGGCACGTGCGTGTGGTACACATACAAACAACCACACAAACACATCTGCATAAATAAAAATACTATCTAAAAAGAAATACATGTATTAATTAAAAACAAAATAACATGTCAAACAGAGTCTTATATTTTTTTGTAATTTAATGCCTTGTGATAGATATAAGTACTGGATATTTTAAAGCATTTGTTAGGTTTTTTTTTTTTCATAAAATATGATCACCCATAAGGCATTTAGGAAATCATAGGTACATTCATGTGTGCATGTGTGCACGTGTGTGTGCACTCGAGAGAGTGTATTCACAGTGGTGGTGTTTTGGGGGATGGCCTGGGGCTTGTATAGACTGATGTAGTATTGTTGAACTATATCCCAACCTCTGAAGGAATTTTAAGAGAGAAATAGTCTGTGATGGTCGGGTCTGCTTGTCAACTTGGCACATCCTAGATCTACCTGGAAATAGAGTCTCAGAGAGGGGCTGTGCAGAAGAGTGAAGTTGGCATATCTGTGGGCATATCTGTGGGCACATCTGGGGGGCAATCATTCTGGTCCCATTAATTGATGTGGGGAGATCTGCCTATTGTGGGTGTCACTGTTCCCAGGGTTTGGGGCGAGGAGCAGATAAATGTTAAAAGGGTGCTGAGCAAAAGCAGGCATCCATTTGTTCCCGCTCTACTCTCACTGTGGACGTGACAGGCTGCTGCCAGTTCCTGGGTTCACTGTTCCAACACGGAGAACTGTAGCTTGTGACTGTAGACAAACAAGTCTCCTGCTCTGAAGTCGCCTTTGTCAGGATATTTTATCGCAGCAAGAATGTGATCAGAACTTAGTCTATATTGCAAATAGCAGAGGGAGGAGTCTTTGCAGAATCAGTGTTGTGGAACTCCATGGAAAATCAGCAAAGGCATAGGAGCATATGCAAATTATGTAAATACAGACTCCAGGGCGGTCACACGCGCAGGCCTGTCCATGCCTTGGAAGACTAAGCAGGTGTCAGCAAAAGCCACAGTGCAGTTACCCAGCCTCAGGAATTCTAGCCAATGGAAAGAATCTAAATGTATCACACGTGCGCACACAGACACACACAGAAAAGGCATGCTCACATATACTTGCATAAACACACAAACCACGTGCACACACTATTAAGTATTCTCTTATTTTAACATAAAAATTAGATCGTTCTTGGAACTCACAGAGACTTGCCTCCTTCTGCCCCCAGAGTGCTGAGAGAAAAGGCATGTACCAGCCTAAAAGTTATATTTCTTATAACATAATTTTCTAAAAATAAACATTATACCTTTTTGGATCAGTAAACAACAAAAAAACCCTACATTGTTTTCATGGGTGGCGACATTTGTTATTTTACTTTTGTATACTTATTATTTACATGGCACAATACAGTGTTTATTTGTACAAGAGGAATACATTTTAACGGAGATAATTACCAGTTGAAATTATGTCAGTTTTTAAAGTATAATACTTCAAAAATGATGTCTACTAGGCTACTAATTTGTCTGCAAGAGAAATCAAAAGATTGGTTTGATTTCTCTAATGTGCCAGGAATGCAGTTAGAAGAAAGAAGGAGGTGGAAGGAAGAAGGAAGAGGAAGAGGGGGAGGAGGAGGAGGGGGAGGAGGAGGAGGAGGGGGAGGAGGAGGAGGAGGAAGAGGAGGAGGAGGAGGAAGAGGAGGAGGAGGGAGGAGGGGGAGGAAGAGGAGGAGGGGGAGGAAGAGGATGGGGTGGGGAGAGAAGAAGAAATCCCTGTATTTTTCCCTACAGCAGTGGTTCTCAACTTCCCTAATGTTCGGACCCTTTAATACAGTTCCTCATTTGGTGATGACTCCTCCCCCTACCATGAAATTATTTTCATTGCTACTTCATCTTTGTAGTTTTGCTGCTGTTATGAATCATAATGTAAATATTTGTGTTTTCTGATGGACATAAGTGACCCCTGCAAAACAGTCATTCAACCTCCAAAGGGGCCATGACCCACAGGTTGAGGACCACTGCTCTAGACAACGATGGCTGTGACCCCACTGGTAGAAGCAGAGCTCATGGCAGGTGTGAGTCCTGGGAAAGCCAGGGCATCAGTGTAAATACTTTCAGTTGCAGGTTTTCCTTGACCTCTCTGTGTGTGTGTGTGTGTGTGTGTGTGTGTGTGTGTGTGTATGTGTGTGTTGGATGTGTGACTGTATGCTGAGAGGTCAGAGGTCAATGTCAGGCACCTTCCTCAATTACTCTCTACCTTATTTTGTGTGACAGGGTACCTCACTGAACCTAGAGCTCATCACTTCAGCTGGCTTGGCTTGACAATGAGCTCCAGGACTCCTCCCATCTCTGCATCCCTTCTTCCCTCCAGGTGGGATCATGGACACACACTATAACCGCAGGGATTTACATGGGGGCTGGAAATCTGAACTCGGTTCTTCATGTATGCATGGCATTCACTTTATTGGCTGAGCATATGAACTGTGGAGACTCCACAAAGTGCTTGTAGGAATGTCCTATGTTGTGGTTGGTTCTGGTATCAACTTGCCACAATTTAGGAAGGAAACTAAATAAAAGGGGCTATTTTCAGAACGAAGGTCAGGTGACCTTTTGCTCGCATGACCTCCCCTCTTGCTGCAGAGTGGTACATGCTCTGTTGCTGCCTCTGATTCCTTCTCTGACAGTAGAACCAGCTCTCCCAGCATTCCTTGTGGGCTAGGACCAGCAGCTCTCTAGACCCCTTTGGTCTCCATTGAAACACCCTGCATGTGGACTGAGCTACCGGACAGGACATTCCTCCAGTGAGAGACTTCTGTTTTGTGACTACCCAGCCTTAGGAATTGACTCCTGGGTTCTTAGTGTCTAGGGTTGTTTGTTTTGCTCATTTATATGTGTCCCTGTGCATGTGGTTCTGTTCCTCTAAACTGACTAAAACTCCCCACACCATGTCTGTGGGTGCCCTCCTCAGGGCCATCTCTCTAGAAGTCCCTGCCTCCTCGCTTCTGTCACCACTCTCAGATCCTCAATCTAGGTTCATGCAAACAGGTAAACAGTTGCTAATAATAACTTCTGTTACAATTTTCTTTTAAAATTTTTGATATGGTGTGTGTGTGTGCGCGCGCGCGCGCGCGTGCAGGAGCACATGTGTGCTTGCTCATGCCAAGATGCACATGTGGAGGTCAGACAACAATTTTTAGGAGTTGTTTCTTTCCTTCCACCATGTTGGTTCTGAGGATTAGACTTGGCTGCAAGCCTTTACTCACTGAGCCATCCCAGTAGCCCATGATATTCAAAAATAAGCCATAGTAGGACAAACTATCTTAAGTTACTATAGAGATGTGCAATAGCTTTGAAAAGGGGTGTAGTAGTCTATACACAAATCACTATGCTTGAGAGGATGGGGCAGGAGGATCTGGAGTTCAAGGCCAGCTTGCATTACATAAACAGAGGAAGGAATGAATGGATGGGTGGATGGGTGGATGGGAGATGAATGCCTGCCTTAAAGTGTGGATAAAGGAGAATAACAAGAGTAGGAACACATCTTATTTCAGAGCCTGCTATGAATCCATGTACACAGTGGGCTTTGGGTAGAAATCGACAGTTATGTCAATGAAACAAACAAGCTTCCAGAGTCTTGGTGGGGAGTTCTACTGCTCACAGCGTCTCTTCTAGGAAGCCAGGACATACTATGGTACTGTGCTGTGCACACACGGCCGCCAGAGGTGGGCACCATCTTCTCAGGGCTCAGAGCTTTTCCTTTCCACTCTGTCCCAGAAATGCTGTCATTTTGTCTGCCTAGAAGTGACAGGTTCCGTTCATATTAAAATATATATATATATATTACTTGCCTCTATCTAGGTTAGGAGTGAGTCCTAGTCCTACCCACCCTTATCATCCAAGTCACCCAGCGCTATTTATTTAAAGACTGTACGTTCTCTGTGGCTCTGTCACTCTTTGTACTAAAAAAGGCACACATGAACGGCACATGATTAGCACAGGCATGTGATCTGGCACTGGGGAAAAGGCAGGACAGGAATTTAAGGCCAGCCTAGGCCTCCCTCCCTCCCTCCCTCCCTCCCGCCCTCCCGCCCTGGCCAATCCTTTCTGTATCTCATTACTAAAGGGGACATTTCCTTTAAACTTCATTAAAGGATATGAAAAATGCCTACCAAATATGATTCCACTTTTGCTTAAGCCAGAGAGAAGGAAGTCTCACACCAGAGGGCCGAGGGGACTGGTGATCTCAGGAAGAGAAATGGAAAGGTGACCAAGATGACCTTTATTTAATGCAGCGTTTCTAAGAGTTCAGGAGAAAGGTGTGACTTTTTATCTTAAGACACAGATCTTAGTCCAGTGTGGTGACTCCTGCAACCTCAGCAGTTGGACAACTGAAGCAGGAGGATTGCCACTAGTTTGAGATCAGCCTGGGCTACAGAGTGAGAAAACAAACTTTTATTTTTAAAACAATTTTTTATTTGTTCATCATATACATCTGAACATATAACTGAATAATTTACTTTCTAATATAAATCACAAAGTCTAATCTCTGACTTCCAAGTATTTAAATTTTTCCTAGTGTGACATAAACAAGAATAGTCAACTATTCTTGTTGCTCATTTTAATGAGAAGGAGATAGTCAGTCTTTCATTGATTAGAGTTAGGCAGCGATTCTGAAGTCAAATTCAAGAGTCAAATTTAAATTCAAATCATCAATCAAAGATCTATTGGACTCTTAGGGCCCCCAGGCTTCATTAATTGACACATTTCACAACAGAATCAAAGTCATTTCGGTACTAGTGAGATGGGACCTTTGGGCTCCCGGCCCATGTTTGGGAAGTAGTGCCAAGAGCTCTCTGAAAAACTGAAACCATTGTCTTGCAGCTGCCTGGGACACGGATCTATCAAAGAACACAAGAGCCATTTTCACATTCTTCTCTCTACCAGCAGCATCTTCTCGTTCCCATTTTCTTCTAGTCTCCCCGCCTTCCTCCCAGCCCACATGTCTTCTCTAGCTTTCTTCCTTTTTGCTGCTGGAGCCTGGTAGCCTTCCTTTCCTGTTCCTACTATGCTGGGACTCACTTTTCCTTCTGTTAGGCTTTATCTCCCATGCAAAGCTCATTCTTGGCTTTCCTTTGTTCTCCTTGCACAAGAGTTTACACGGGATGAATTTAGGTGTGTGTGTGTGTGTGTTGGAACCCAGGGCCTCATGTGCTCTAAGCACATGCTATACTACCAAGGCACATCACCAGCCCCGATAAAATAGTTCTGAGTCCGTCTATACAACAATGCACACCAGGTACATATGTGAACATCCCTTAAATGTAGTGTTTGCCCATCGCCGATAGAAACTTGTCTTCTTTGGCATAAACTGCTGCTGTGTTCAAGATTTAAGAGCAAATTCTTGATTTGGGGGCATTGTTTGTCATCTCTGAATAAAAGACACTGCCAATGAACAATGGTAGTTATGGCTGTGTCTATGAAAGTGTTTCCAGAAAGGTTTATCCAATCAGGGGAGACCCATCTTGAATGTGCAGGCACTATCCTCTGGGCTGGGGACCTAGATTGAATAGAAAGAGCAAGTGAGCAAAGCACAAACATTCATTTCTCTTTGGGATGACTGGGGCACAATGTAACCAGCCAGTCACTGCTCCCGACTTGCCTTCCCCAACACTGTCTGTTTGCCCAACTGTGAGCTAAGACAAACCCTTCCTTTCTTCGGTTGATTTTGTCCGTTACTTTCTCACAGTTATGAAATGTGTTCTTTACTTCCTTGAGTGTGTATCACCTACAAAATTATGCAGTGGGGGTGTGGCGCTGTGCATCAAGGTGATTATACAAAACTGTCTACTTTATATGTATATGCATGAACTTGTGCATGTGCCAGAGGTCCGTTCAGGTGTGTCTTCCTTAAGAGATGGCCACCTTGTTTTGAGACTGGATCTCATTGGCTGGAACCCACTGGTTAGGATAGGCTGGCTGGCCAGCAAGCCCCAGAGATCTGCCTGTCTTCCTCTTCTTAGCACAGGAATGACAAACATGCTCTACCAAGCCTGCCTTTCTGTATGGATGCTAAGGGGTAACTTGGGTTCCCATACGTATATGACAAACACTTTCCCAACCGAGTCATCTCTGTAGTCCCAACATTGTACTGGAGAGGCAAGTATTAACACATAATAAATGCAGAGGGTGGGCACTGGTGGAATAAATGAATATAAATGCATAAGTCAAGAAAATTACCATTTCCACAGCATGTGGTCCTTTTGATCACATGTAGTTTGGAGCAAGCTTTGTAGCACAGGTAACGAGACTCTATGCCTAACTGTGGGAAGGGCAAATCTGACTTGTGCCACAAAAGCTGATCTCAGGCTCCATCTCAGCCATTGCTTTTAGCAATTCTCTTTCCTGGTTTTATTGTTCTCTCTCCCTTTGTACTCAGGATTTCTCTCCAAAGCAGCATCTGTTTTCCTTTGTAGACTGTGTCACCTCAACCCTTCCAAGCAGCCGGTGGACTCTGAGCAGGTGAGCTCACTAGTTTAGACCTCTATACCTTTATATATTTATTCTTATGCCTAAGTGTTTTCATGCAATCTCTCTTTCATGATCCCTTGGAAGTCAGGTTTCCTGTAATTCAGGTGACAGAGCGAAAGCCATACGATACATGGCTAGGTGTCAACCAGTCCCACGCGGTGCTTACCTGGGACACGCCAGGTCCAGGCTAATCACAGTGCATCAGGAACGACTTCCAGTTGGGTGGTGTTAGAGGGAGTTTTATCTGAAAATGATTCCAAAACCTGCAAGAAACAAAGCAAAGAGACATGAACTTTGAATGTCAAAGCCTCTTGCTTGGCCAGGAATTCTTTGGTGCCTGGTCTCAGCTCTCCCCAGAGGACAGTCTTGCCCTGCTGTTTCAGTTACTGAATTTTCAGAGTTCCTTAAAACAGGAAAGCTATCTGTCTGTTTGTGGTGAGCCCACTTTAAGGAGTTCCCATTAGTGAAAGCTACCCTCATACAAGATGCACAAAAGCATCATGTTGGAGTGTTAGTGAAGGTGACCACACCCCCTTAGATGTAGGAAGGTGAACCTGCTTCCTGAAGAATGGCCTGGCTGAACTAGCCCCAGAAATGGCAGACACAAGAACTCAGCCCGAGGAAAGCATGGGGAACTTGCCAAGAGATTCAGACACGACTCATCCAACCACTGTTTCAAATGGTAAGAAGCAAATTGTCTATACTGGTGTGGCACTGAGATACTGTGGTATCGTCTGCCCCCACCCCCAACAATAGGTGACAAGTGTTTGAAGACATTATATTCACAGAAGTGTGGGTATGCAGAGATATAGGCCAGGAAGACACAGCCCTTTATCAAGAGTCATCCTGAGAGAGGACAGAGGGAGGGGCAGGAAACAGACAGGTTTCACAGGAGGGATAATTGAAACTATAACGGCTATAACAGACACATACTCCTACACTCTTTATATTTTAAAATACAATTTTAAGACACTAAGGGGTGGGGGTTGCATGTGGTGGCTCACACCTGTTATCTCAGTATGTTGGAAGCTGAGCCAGGGAGGATCATGGGAGGTTTGGGGACAGCTTAGGTTCTGAAATGAGTTCAGGCTGATCTGGGGTATAGAACAAAGGCCTGTCTCAACCAACCCAACCAAACAAGGAAACCAAAATTGTAAAGGAAATAAGTTTAAAAAAAATTAAATGAATATTTCAATGCACTCGATAGAGGGCTTTACTTAGACATTCTAATTTTTTAAAAAAAATTCTCCTCTAATTAGTTTATTTTGTGTGTGTTTCTATGTGTGTGAGAATGCATGCATGTGTGCCTGGTGTGCATGTAGAGGTCAGAGAACAACTTTCAGCAGTCATCTCTTTCCCTCCACTGTATGTCCCACTGGAACGGAATTCCGGTCAGCAGGCTTAACAACAGAACCCGTTCCTGCTGACCATCTCTGCAGCCCAGACATTTTAAATAATAGGACTTTTCAAAATTAAATGTCTTCATCTTTTCAGAGAGCCAGTCGTGATGGTAAGACTACATTCTTTTCACTGCCCTTGTGCATGTAAAGATAGGAATCTTTCTCAGAGTCCAAATATGATCTTACTAATATGTGAAGTTTCTGAGTATAAGCAAGCACAAATACAGCGGGTTATTCCTGTAAACCCCAGTCTACAGAACACTGGGCTCAGGTCTCTTGTTAAAAAGGAAAGCCAGATATGATGTAAACCCAGCCTATGAGAGACGATGAAGTAGAGATTATCAGGAGTTAGTCTGGGCTACAGGATGATATGTTGTCTTAAAAACACAGAGGGAAAAAAATATGGAGCCTCTTCTATCTCTGCTAACTTGGGGAACACAGTCAGCCTCTGATTACACTTCCCTGTATAACCCCCTGTGCCCCATGCCCCTCCCCCACCACAGCCCCATGGCCTCAAGCATTCTCAGGATAGGCTTACAGATGATGGTATATATCAGGGTCCCGCAGCAATCGGGTCTGGAATCCAATATACAGATCATCCCACAGCAGGCCGTTCTTCACCACGTACCTGATGACATCCACCCGGCTATGGATCTGAAATGGAAACACAGCAGCTCTCAGGGGGCCCTGGCAAGATTTGGGAGTCCATTCCCTCCTATCCTTAGAAAAAGTAGCTACCACGCTGACAGGAGTGCAGAGTGAAAGAGAGAAGGGGAGAAGTCTCCTGGAGGCAGGTCACAGTCTGAGGACAGAAGGAGGGAGCCAAGAGCCGCTGGGATGGAGTGGCGGGAAAGCAGGGTGCAGATGAGAAGCTGGGCAAATCCACAGCTCAAATCCAGGGTCGAGCTTATAACTACGGCCTCAGTTTCTTCATCTATAAAATGGAGATTAAAGGTGATATTCCTCATAGGACTGTAGGGAAAACAAGTAATTCTATGACCAGAAGCATGAGGTTATTCACTAGGTACTCAATAAATGATACTATTGCCAAAAGCAGCAGGTGACCTGCCACCTGCCTCTGTGTTCATGGCAGCAAGTGTGTGTGTGTCCAGCCTGCCAAAAAACATGGTTGCCTTAAATCAGGAGGGTAAACTCATTAGGGAATCCCCACCACACCACCCGGACATCGCGTGGCCACGCCAAGGGACTCGCCGGAAACTGGAGCCACATGAAACATGTCCACATTGACTAACTCCCTCTCCAGAGACTCTCACTGGGCTCCCTTAGAGACGGAGATGGGACTCCGTTGTTGCCAAGATTTCCTCCGTTATCCGGTGCTGAGGGAATGGATAACCTGAGGTCCTGATGTCCAGGAGGAATTTGCCTTGTACAAAGAGAGTCTGTACGGTTCTGACAACTTAGGTGAACGTGCGCATGTACCGGCTTGGTCTCACGGTCTGTGTAAAACTGCAACACTGTGAAGATAAAGGTCCAGCTTGGCCGGGTTTAGAAACAAACCTCGATTTCTGTGACTTTGTTTTCTAATTCTTCATTAAGTGCTGGGGTTAAATGAATCTAAGTCAATGGACAATGGCTTTGGAAAAGCCAGCCAGGAAGCAACGCTGTGGCTCACTAATGCACTGGCTGGAAGGGGGTAGTAGATTCCCAGCAGAGAGCTTTCTTCATTCTCTGATGAGTGGGGATCAGTTGCCTGTGAACACATATTGAGCTGATACAGGAAAAGGGTCCTCAGCTTCAGGCCTTGTTTGTGAAGAACATTCTCTCTGTTGGGTTTTCTGGTATGTGGAGTTCCTGGGGCACTCTCAGGGTTCAGTCCTCGGTTTGTTTTGTGCTCCTGTCACTAATGTGTTAGACAGCTACATTTCAAAGAACTGCTCTTTTGGAAGTTTGGTTGAACCATTTGCATTGCCTGCATGGTTATGGGCCATGAAGACTCACACGATTGATCCATTTGCTTTTCTGTGTAGCCTGGTTTGACATTTACCTTCAGATTTTGGCTTGCTCCTTAGCTCCGTATTTGAGGTATGTAAACCATTTAGACTCATTTTATGTCCATTGCTGTGCAAGTGATGGGATAAAATATGTCTGCTGCCTAAGGCTTGAGTAGCCACTCACCGGAGTGGGCCTTTGCTGAGGGATAAAGATCAGGATTCTTAGAGAGGCATCTGACTCCACGGGAACTTAAGCACACTTTGTGGGATCTCTACTATAACTTGTAGAGGTTTAAGAAATGGTGATTCCTCACTGTTTTGAAGGCCCCAGAGGGAGAATCCGAGCTGATTAGTCCTTTTGTGCTCTCCCAGCGCACCTTGGAGTGATAGAACTTCTAATCAGATCAGTTTTACTTTTGACAATTGGCTTAGGAGGACACTGGAAATGTCCTGACTATAGCAAAGGTCTTCTCACAGGTTCTCCTGGACACCAAAGAGTCCATGAAGTACCCAGGAGGAAAACCACCCCAGTTGTAAGAACTCTCAAAGGCTGGCTGGCTGACGAGAACTTCATGGTGATGGAGAGATGTAAACCATAGACAAAACCATCCTAGGCCGTCTTAAGCTCCTTTAACAGCCACCCATCAGCCACCTCTGTGTCTGAGCCAACATTCCCTTGCCTGTCAGAAAAAAACCTTTGGAATACATCAACTTAGCAGACCATGAGTTTCCATCAACCCCAAAGCTAAGAGTGTCATCAGAGAGCCTGTGAAGACTGTAGTGGAGCATTAGTGGAGCATTCCCCGCTTTGCTGTGACCTGCCAACCTGATGTTCTTTTTGGGAAATCCCTTAAGACTTTACTTCCTAAATCCTCTCCACAATGCAGCATGTGGAACCTGGAGCAATCCTTACTCGTGTCCCTAGGTCATGGTCACTCTTATCTGGTTTAAGGATAAATCATGTCTTACTTATTTTGAGCTGTGTTTCTGAGTCAACAGAAGGAAGTGAGATGGGAAGGGAGGAAGGAAGGAATAGTGATAAAGACAGGAAGAGAAGGGAGGGGAAGGAGAGAGGACAGTGTGCAAGAAAAGGAGAGGGAGGGAAAGGAAGGGATCCCCACCAGGGGGGCTGCTCACTTCTTCATAAGGATGCTCCCGGCTGGGTCTTTCTTTCGGAAAGGATAAATCTAGAAAGTCCACCAGATAGTCGTACCCTCCAGGAAAAGGGCTGAAATCTTCATCTGTTTCAATCATCTGTGCAAATTGTAAGGCAGTAAATGGAAGAATATTCATCAAGTGGTGGAGGTCTTGAAGAAATTCTAAGAATATGGAAATCTTAAACACTTAAAAGAATAGCAGTGAATTGAAATACCCCGTCATCTTCTTCCCTCCCTCACTACTTTTCCCCTTCCTCTATTCCAGTCTCTCTCCTGAGCTGATAGCATTACATTCTTCCACATCAGCAAAAGCTCAAACTTCACTAGCACAGAGCGTTACTAGCAACGTGACAGCAAGAAGCACCAGACGCTTTCAGATAGGGGAACATAAAATGTGGAATACGTGTCTCCCATCATATAGCAACTAAACAGATAGATATACATTCATTGGGCCAGTGAGACAGCTCCGAAGGTAAAGGTGCTTGCCACCAAGGCTGGCTACATGAGTCCAGTGCCTGGAACTCACATGGTGGAAGGAGGGACCCGACTCCCACGAGTTGTTCTCTGACCTCCATACACTCACTCTAGCACAAACACACATACACACAAATACACACACATACATACCTACCTACATACATACATAAATGTAATTTAAAATTTTAAAGAAATATAGTCATCAAAAAGTCTAACGATATCACTTTCAAGGTGATTACTCAAAGTGAAAATATCATTCAGTTTCCCAAGGCTTTGTGTTTCAGAGATGATTTCCTTACAAATAGTTGAGAGTTAATCTAAGTACCACCATTTTATATTATTTAAAACAATGGTCTTATACCTCTTATTCTTTTATGTCATTAAAAGAAGAAGGTTTGAATACCTCAAATATAGAAAGTATCTCATCTTGAAATAACTCATCCCACAAAAGGGGCGTGTGGGGAGAGCTGGCATCTTTCACCAATGCGCACATGCTCACACAGTGTTTAATTCATCATTGCCCAGGGATGAACACTGGCAGCCTGGCATGAAAAGCATGTGTCTCGAGAACCAGGACTTTGGAATACAGCAAGTGTGACCTGGTATTGATGCTCAGGGGCTGCACAGCAAACTGGGGATTGGTCCTCTCCTGAGAGCAGCCAGTACCTCTTGGTGCCTGTGAGTGCTGCCCACATCCTACTGTCATCTAAGACTGCTGCTTGTACAACCCCAGGCACCAGGTGTAAGCAAATTGTCACCAGTGATCCATTGCCCTGACCACTGCCTACCCCAGGCCTCTTCTTCCTCTTGTACCCCCCTTCTGCTAAGTTTGATTGTTGGCATCCTAGATACTGAAGCCAGGGCCTCCTGCATACAAGGCATGCGCTCTACACAGAGATGCATCTCCAGCATGCTCTGCTTTTGGCGTGCCTTGAGAAGCATACAGCCTGGGCTCCTGGGTTGCTGCTCTGCACATGTGTGCTTGCTGAGGGCCATGCAAGAAGGAATGACAAGTGGCTTTAGAAATCATGGAATGTGGCCTGCTGGCTACCACAGTCACATGAGTGGGCCTCGGTGTGACATGACTCTGAGGACCACGTGCCCTGAGGACTTCATGCTGTTATGGAGTTCTGCTCTGCTTGCTGCCCTCATGTTTCTTTTCATATAAGAATTATATGAAAACTTCAGAGGACTTCTGGCCCCTCAGTATCTCTGGCACTCACAGTAATAAAGCTTGATCTCTTTCAGACATTGTTGCCAGAGCAGATTAATCATTCAGTTACCACTGTAGGAAAGAATGTAGAGACATAGATAGTCAGCAGTGACGACGCCCACTACCACCCTTAGAAAACATTTGGAAAAATAAACTTGTTGGGAAAGCTAGGTTGAGATGTTTTTGCTACTGTCTCTGATGTAGAAAACCTTAGGGGACCATTTGAAGTTCAGATAAGCACACTCTTAAGAGTTAAGCAAGAGGCATTTCAAGGTCAGGGAACGAGAACAATGGCAGCCCAGGCTGATGTGACTCTCACTGAGGCTGGACTGGTGATGATTGATTGGTTTCCTATCCTCATTTTTGCCCTCAGCTTTCTGAAATGATTTATTAAGTCTTTCTGATGAGTAGATATGCAATCTGAGGATTTAAGGTAGATATGACTGATTTTTGTATAAAAGTTTAGAGTTGTGATTTTTTTATAAGATTCTTACAAGATTACTTTTAAAGATAAATAATAAAAGAATCTCTCCCTTTTTGAAAATGCAAATTGCTGCCTGCCAGTAAGAGAAACAGACTGAGAAAAACTATATTGCTTGCTTATACTTTGGGTTTTTTTTTTTGTTTTTGTTTTTGGTTTTTTCGAGACAGGGTTTCTCTGTATAGCCCTGGTTGTCCTGGAACTCACTCTGTAGACCAGGCTGGCCTCGAACTCAGAAATCCGCCTGCCTCTGCCTCCCAAGTGCTGGGATTAAAGGCGTGCGCCACCATGCCTGGTGCTTATGTTTTGTTAATCTATAACAAGTTGCTCAGTTACAAATGTATGTGGGTTTGGGGAAATAATTTGTTTTCTTTACCTGTATTATGTAATGTTATTTCTTATAAAGATATTGGGGAACATAGTGTTTTTCATAATCATTCACTAGAAGAAAACAAAAAGGTAATCACATTGTAGTTTTATACTGCTTGCAAAATTTAGCTGGGATATATAAACTATGGAAGAAAGAATAAAGTATGCGGGCTGGACCATCATCCCTTTCATCCATCAACTATGTGTGTGTGTGTGTGTGTGTGTGTGTGTGTGTGTATGTATGCATGTATGTATGTATATGTGTAAAGTTTGTGTGAATGGAGGTTGGGACATTGTTCCTTCCACTCATCAACTCTGTATATGTATGTCCATATGAAAAGCTTGTCTGGGTGTGTGTTGGAGCTTGCTCCACCCACCAATTGTGTGTATATATGCATGCATGTAGATGTGTGACATGCTTGGAGCCTGCTTGCTTTGCTGGAGCTTTGCTTTAAGCATCCTATGTGAATGTGTATATGTCTGTCTGTAGGTCTGCATGCATGTATGTCTGTGTGTATATATGAGTGCATGTCTGTGTGTATATATGAGTGCATGTCTGTGTGTATATATGAGTGCATGTCTGTGTGTATATATGAGTGCATGTCTGTGTGTATATATGAGTGCATGTCTGTGTGTATATATGAGTGCATGTCTGTGTGTATATATGAGTGCATGTCTGTGTGTATATATGAGTGCATGTCTGTGTGTATATATGAGTGCATGTCTGTGTGTATATATGAGTGCATGTCTGTGTGTATATATGAGTGCATGTCTGTGTGTATATATGAGTGCATGTCTGTGTGTATATATGAGTGCATGTCTGTGTGTATATATGAGTGCATGTCTGTGTGTATATATGAGTGCATGTCTGTGTGTATATATGAGTGCATGTCTGTGTGTATATATGAGTGCATGTATGTGTGTATATATGAGTGCATGTATGTGTGTGTATATGAGTGCATGTATGTGGTTTGTTTATATTTGTGTGTATAAAGTTATTGGACTTTGCCTTTTGCTTCATCTACTTGGTGTGTGTGCGTGTGTGTTTTCTCTTTCCTTCTCTTTCTTGCTGACCCCAAGAAGTTAAAAGAGTTCATAGTTTTTTTGCTGGCCACAGGGAGTGCCAGCTGAGTAAATTAAACTTTGTTTCCTTAGAGAAAAGTCTGCTGAGTGACTTCTCCAGTCACCAGCTGCCTTTGGCTTCAGCCCTGTAGGTGTCCCATCAGCGACTCTAGCACTCACCCTCAATGGCTGCCGGCCTCAGCTTACCCACCACATGAATGCCAAAGCTGCTAATTGGCATGTTCTTCTGGGGCTAATTCCTGTTCAGCACCCATGCTTGCTCCTGCTTTATACCATTTGGTCCTCAGCACCGTTGCAGATAGGATTTGGTGGCTTCAGCCTCACACTGCTCATTGATACCCCTCTGTGTGGAGTCCACTGTCTAGCCCCACAGTTAAGCACTCCTGACATGTCAGACAATGTACAAGGCAGCCACAAGGGAGCAGGCTAGAGAGGTTAATAAAGCACGCGAGGACAGGGAACACCGGGAGCAGCAGGAGGGTACAGAGGACAGGGCTCCAGGAGATGGAAGACCCAACCAAGCCAAAGGATAGATGACAACGCTACCAGGTACCTGCTTTATACTGTGATTTAAAAAGAAGAATTCATTGTGATAGGAGAGAGAAAATACTGCAAAAGCTAAACTGAGCTGTGCTTAATGGCCCCCTCCATTTCAGAGAGTTATTTATCACATGGCCTGCCTGCACTCTGCTGGACACTTTATACAGCTTCCCAAGTGCTAACTAGAGGACAAACTAGAAACTAGGGGGTTCCAAAGATCTCCAGATTACAAGAGAGCGGAGGCATACCCTGACCACCAGGTTGTAATTCTTAAATCCAGCCCAAGTGAAGTACTCTTTAATCCAGGATGAATGACAGAAGATCTCATCTCTGACAGCAGAATTCAAGATCTCCAGGTACGGGCCAAAGTCCCAGGAATCCTTGTAAATCTTTGTCCCCTCTGGAGGCTCCACAATGCCCTTGCTTAAAGACACAAAGATGAGGCGGGTCGGTCAAAACAGCAGTGAGACACTGGGATACTTTTCAGAGTCCTCTCCTAGCCCAAGGCACACTGTTTCCTATACACCATGCAACAGGCAAGGCTCCCAAGTCCATTGCGTTAACTAGTCTTGTGTGTATCTGGAGATCGAAAGGCACAAGATCCCTGATATTATTGGTATTATATTGGGACCCATTTGCTCCCAATTACTAGATGATGGAGATGTTGAATATGATCTGCTTGGGCCGACTTTGTGGATCTTGGCACTCAGAGGCTTCTGCATCCCAATTAGGAGAGGCATTTGGTAAAAGAATGGAGGGGAACCGAAACATTTCCTACTGGGAGTGGGGGCTATCCGATTTGGAATTTTCTGTAACGAGCTGCCTTTGATCCAGTCCTGTCCCTATAAAGTGGGCCCAATGAACTCACTGGTTCACCAAGTTGTACTTGGGTGGTTCTGGTTCTTTGGTCTGTTAATATGTCCTTCTGGGTTGAACAAATGTGTGTTTACATCCCCCAATAAAAGTCAGGCCATGTGGTACCCAACAAATATTTCAGCATACAAATGGACTTTCACCTATAGTATTTTCTGCCTTAGATATACTGTGCTCTGGCTGTTAATCAAACTCTGGCTTACAGACAGATGTGTATTTTTATCCTTCAATCCAGTTAGTTGTACAAACAGTCCTAAAGCTCTGTTCATCCTGAGGAGATGGAATGTGGACTCTTGGGTTTTGAGAAAGTAATATGGTATGAAGTAAACAAGGAAACGTCTAAGGAAGGGAACACACCCGCGTCTATTAAATATTTGCAAGCAATAGTAGACACCTGTCGTCTCAAAGCTTCACTTTGAGTCTATCATAGCTCCAAGGTTACAGAGGCCCTTTGGTATCACTTCTGAAATACATGCCCAGTCTCCTCTAGCTCCTTGCCTGGGATCTCTTCTTGTGAGAAGCCATAGCTTTTCCCCCAGCCTCCTGACTGCAGAGGCCTAGTTTTAGCTGCTTCTCTAGAGCATTCTTCCCGACAAAGCTGAGGTGTTTCTGGAAGCACAGCTCAAGACTGATCCTCCTTTGCTCTATCATTTTCTGTGGCTCTCCTTACCTGCAGGACAGGTTCAAAGCCCTGAGCTAGGAGGCCCTGCTGACCCTGGCCTCCATGTGGTATCCTTGCCTCCTTCTGCCTCTACTCATCAGCTCTGAATTCAGGCCTGGAGGGCTCCCTGAGGACCAAGGCTTCTTCCTGACTGTGTCCTCTGTACTTCTGGCACCCAGAACCAAAAGGTCTCAATGAGTCATCTATGGATCAAAGGTATTCATGTCCTAACTTTATCTTTAGTCAATGTTTTCTTCCCCAGCCAGGCCATGGCCTCTGACTAGAAAATATCATTCTCGCCCTCCCTCCCATCCTTTCCCCATCTCTTCTTCTATTCCCCTCTTCTTCCTTGTTCTGTCTCTCCTGTATTTGTCTACTTGTCCCTAAGATCTGGCTAAATGCCAACTATTTTGAGTTTCCATGACCACAGTCCTAGATTTTCTGTCTCTTCTTCCTTCACAAGGCAGTACATGGTGGCTTTACTGTATGTTAGCACTGAGATGCCACCATATTGGTTCTTGTTTCCCAGAATGCTCTGCTGTGACTCTCACACCTGTTGTATCCCCCATATCCCTGAGGGGAGCTCAGGATCTGCATTTATCAAGGTCATTGGTGATTCTGATGTCTGTAAGGGTGACAGTATAGCCGCATGCTGTAAGACACAGTATGAGAGGTCTGCACAAAGATAATTCAGGAGACTTAGGAAAATGCTGAAGAAGAAGGAAGGCTCTTGAAGGATGAGTATTAACTGAAACAATCAAGAAACATCTTTACTCTTCCATACTGGAGCACTTGGGACCTCTTAAAGAATTTTAAGCAATTTTAACTTTCATAATTTAGAAGGATTTGCTTGTCAGCAATAAAGAGAGAGATTTCCAATATTTTGCCATAATTTCTGTAAAAACTATTTCATGTGGGGGTAGAGTGGGAAAACAGGGTCTCACTCTGCAATCCAGAAACAAACCAGGCTAGCTTTGAACTTTTGGTAATCCTCCTGCCTTTTGAAGTGTTGGGATTATAGATGTGAACCATCACTCCCAGCTAAGAACTATTTCTACCAGGTTATAAAGTTATTCCAGAAATAAAACCCTTTATATACGCTATACTCTATACTATATACGTTTTTATTTTCTACTGGCGATTGTGAATTTCACTTTTGATTGAAAATATTTTGACTGACCTTGGTTCAACAGCCAGTCAGTGGATTGCAAATTGAAAATTGTGATTTGAAAATTAAATTGCAGGTGCAAATGGCGGAAGGATCGAGAGGGGAAGGGCACAACCACAAACCAGGGAACAAGAGGCAGGGTCAAACGCTGGGTGAGTGGTAGAGAGAGAGCATGCCAGGAAAGGATGGGCTGAGAGAAAACAAGAACTGAACAGGCTGTAGTCATATCCAGGAAGTCAGCAAAAGGCAACACCAGCTGCCCCGCAGTTCACTTCCTGTAAACTCTGCACTTCTTTATGTGGTGAGAAATTTATGACTGTGTGGCTCAGGCTGTGTACTTACAAAGCTGCAGGCCTCTTGAGTCAATGTTAGCTCTGTTGGGATTGCATTTCCCTGTTTGATATCGTGAAAAGTGCTGCTAATTTTATAGGTCATACTTGCACTAAGGTGAAAACTAACTTTCAGAGCCACCCAACATGGATGCCGGCATTGAACTCTGGTCCTCTGTGGTAGCAGCGGATGCTTTGAACTACTGAGCCATTTCTCTAGCCCCTTACCCTTTACTCTCTAATAAGGTTTTGGGGTGATGAAGGCACTTGAGCCGTTATAAAGGATGAACTGCTTGAGAAAGCTGTCTGACTTGAGTGATAATTATTAGTCTATTTTATTTTAATAGTAAGACATATTTATTTTTATTAAGTCAGGGTCTCAAATAGTACACGTTGGCCTGATCCTTCTGCCCCAGCCTCCTAAGTGTTGGGATTACAGGTGTGTGGTAGGCTGCCTGGTTCTAAGATTTCTACATTTAAAAGTGAGATGGAGGTCTTATCAGGTAAGGAGCTTAGCATGTTACTTGACAAAACTTAACATTATTACAGAGTAGGGACCTGTGGCAAGTCAGGAGGAGAGTTCTTTATCATAATATTAAAAAATTACATAAGGTGTTTTTATCCCCCATAAATATTGAAGCCGAACCTGTCTGTTGGGTCCTTCAGCATCCTGCCAAGGTCGAGGACAGCACCAGGTCGTGGGGTCCATGTCACCACGTCAGAGTTTTTCCTGATAAGATTGTTGAGCTGATTTGGGTCATTTTTGGTGTTTGTTTCCTTAATGTACCTAAGAAATAGGAGTGTTCCCAGATGAGACAGTTCATTCTCCAGTGTGTGTGGCAGCAACAGGGAACATTTCGGTTTATTCTTTCATCCCATTTTATTCCAACTCCCCCCCCCCACACACACACACGTACTTAAGAAAAATAAAGACCATATCTGGGCTATCGTCTCTAACCAGTTGAGGAAGTATATGTCTTTTGTTTTTTAAGTACACTCAGGTAGTGACTGGAATTAAGCGAGAGGAGCCATGAATAAGCAGACGAATTGCACATAAGCAGTAATTGCCCAGTCCGACTGAATATCAACTGGAATGAAGACTGAGTGGATACTACTCAGTAGTCGTTATACTAAGTGCTTGATACAAACTTATCAATGCGTCATGAGACTGTTACTATCACTGCCTTCATTTCCTGTAGAAGGAAGCAAAGACTGCATACCACCCAGCCTGCCTAGGTTCAAACTACAGACAAGGCCCCAGGGTCTCTCTCCAGCTTTCAGAATAATGTCTGAAAAGTCTCTGCATTCAAAACCATTAAAACGGTATCCGTTATCCTTAGGGCTTGCTGCCCAGCCCAGCAATGACAGACTGACTCAGAATCACAGGTGGATGGCACCTGAAGAATGACACTCAAGGTTGACCATGGCATCCATGGTCACATACATGCACATGCTGCACCCTCATACATGTATATGTGTGCACACAGAGAGAAGGGGGACAAGCAAAAGGCAAGATGAGACATTTTTAAAATTTCACTGCTTACAGAAGAGCAAGTATCCTCAATTATAACCCTTCCTGAAACCTGCTTCCTTTCCTTTCCTTTCCTTTCCTTTCCTTTCCTTTCCTTTCCTTTCCTTTCCTTTCCTTTCCTTTCCTTTCCTTTCCTTTCCTTTCCTTTCCTTTCCTTTTTCTTTTCCCCTTATCTTTCCTTCCCTTTTCTTTCCTTCCCTTTTCTTCCATTCCCTTTTCTTTTCTTCCCTCTTCTCTTCTCTTCTCTTCTTTTCTTTTCTTTTCTTTTCTTTTCTTTTCTTTTCTTTTCTTTCCTTTTCTTTTCTTTTCTTTTCTTTCCTTTTCTTTTCTTTACTTCTTTTCCTATGCATGAAAGGTAAGGGCTCTACCATGGTCCTACATCCTTAGCTCAAGATCTACAATTTAAATGTGCTAGTAACCAAAGCTGGGCATGCCCCAAATCAAACTCCAAACCACCACCTTTCTCAAAAACCAAACTTGTGCCTAAAAATCCCGTAACTTGTTAATTTCCACATCATACTGACAGTGGTGTTGAGACAGAAAATGATGGAGTCAGAAAAAACAGATTTGTCACCGTGATTCACCTGATGGTGGATAGATATTAATACTAAAGAGAATTTGGCTTCTTTGTCCTGCAGGTTGGTTCTCTAGACCTGATATTTATTTAGTTAGATAGTTAAATAGAACATGAACAAACATCTGTATTTCTTTCCTGAAAACACTGTCACTACCCTTAAAAGGTCCCATGCTTTGTTCTTGTTCCTAACACCAGCATCTTCTTGTTGCTTCTCTCTCTCTCTCTCTCTCTCTCTCTCTCTCTCTCTCTCTCTCTCTCTGTGCATGTGTGCACCTGTGAGTATGTGCATGTGGAGGCCAGAGGTAGACACTTGCATCTTCTTCCACCACTCAACTGAACATTGGGTCAGCCAGCCCCAATGAGCCATCTGTATCTGACTCCCTAGTACTGGGATTACAGGTGTGTATGATCAAGCCCAGGCTTCACACGGGTCATAGATGCTAAAGTAGGGCCTAGTGCTTGTGTGGCAAGCACGCGACCCCTGAGCCACTTCCCCAGATCGTCAATTCCCAGTAAAGCAGCTGTATCCCTTCTCAAGCCCACAGTGGCTTTCCCTACTGCGAGGCTCCGCCTCCTGAGCCTGAGCCAGGGTACTGTCCATCCATCACTCTCTCCAAAGCACAGGTGGTAGTTCATAAACTTCCATAACTTAATGAGACATTTTTTGTCTCTTTCTCTACAATAATAACGAGCTGCTTATGTAATGGGATTGTAGCGTATACTTACTTTCACCAACAGCAGTGTGCTGAAATTTGAGTACTTCCTAAATAAATACCCACTCTTCTAGATCTTTTTTTGTTTGTTTTTGTTTTTGTTTGGTTTTTCCAGACAGAGCTTCCCTGTATAGCCCTGGCTGTCCTGGTACTTACTTTGTAGACTGTGCTGGCCTAGAACTCACAGAGGTTGGCCTGCCTCTGCGTTCTGAGTGCTGGGATTAAAGGCTTGTGTTGTACACAACACCCCACCTTCCAGCTCTTCTACAAGACCCTGTACTTCCAGTTACTTAATGTTTCTTTCATCCGAATTCTCTTTCATTTTCTGCCACCATTCACCATGATTTCCTTGGTAACTATAATAGCTTTAAATTGGTCTCCAAACCAATGTCCTTCTGTTTTTGCCTTTCCCACAATATGGACTCATAGACTGCTGACTAATGATGGCCGTCTTCCTCACTAGACTTCACCGGGATCCCCAAAGTTTCTGGAAACCCCCCAGACTGTTTATCATTGCAGACACTGTACTTCTGTCTGGGTCCCTCACTTCTTTCCTGCTTTCCTCATAATGTCTCCTGCCCCAGCCCTTAGGCTGAGCTGCAGACTCTTTCCCTAAAATCCATCTTCTATAGGGTCTCCATATATAGCTCACAAGGGCCTGGAATTTTCCATGTAGACCTGGCCTTGAACCTTTGCCAATTCTCCTGTCTGTGCTCCCGAGTGCTGTAGTGTGCCAGGTGTATGCTACTAGGTCCCATCATAAACTACAGTGTCTACGCTCAGCACCTTTTTTCCTTTTCTGGACAGACTCTACATTGTTGCAGGAAATATTAAAAAATGACCAGCAAGTTCTCATGCTACCAGATAGCATTTGCTATCTGGTATTATAATTATTTTTTCTTCCTACAAACTAGAATTCTGAGGACAATTATTTTACCTCTAGTCATCTGTGCCATCCTGTCCCTTACTCTCTGTGTCATTCTGTCCCACACCCCACCCCTCTACCCTCCATTTTCTACCCCCACTTGAGCTCTATGCTACTCCATAGACAATATGTCACAGAAAGCAAAAAGAGCACTGACTACAAGAACTCATCTTTTAACCTTGGGCCACTCTTACTAAAAAAAACATTTAAGAGACTCAAGAATAGCATTGTAGATAGCATCTACACCTTGTATATAGCATTGACAAGGATATAGAAAAGAAGAAAACATCAATAACACGGCACATTGGGAGGCTTCAGGGCCCACATGGTAAAAGATAGGTATTGGCAAACTAGTCCATCGTGTCTAATCATAAGACACACGAAATCGTTAAGTGTTGGGTTTGACAAATGGTGGTAGAACCAGAGCTTAAATCCTGCAGCACTGTCCCTTCTGTGTAGCTGTCGCCAAGCAACAGGAAGTCAAGGGCCTTCCTTGAGTGATTATTGCCATGAAAATTTATCTCTGAAGCTGGCTTCTTTATTACTCAGTGAAATCATAAAAACACAGACCAGATCACTCCCGTCTGAAGGTGATCCACAACTTTGCCATGTGAGGATAAGCAGTCTGTGTCCCCTCTACCCCCAAGTCCTTTTTAGAATCATTATGTCTGTAAACATGGTGCCAAGCTGAGTTTAATCCCTGGGATTTACACCGTAAAAGAGAACAGACTGGTGCAGGCTGTCTTCTGACCCCCCTTCCCCACCACTAAAGAAAAAAAATATATAACTTTAATTTTTCCTTTTTAAAGAATAATCATGTTTTTCTAACTGTAGTCAGAAGACAATATGGGTGAGCATGAGCCAAAAACAGCAGTCCACGTGGATGAAATGTCATAATGAAATTTAATGTTTATATACTAGCTTAAAACGTATCATGTTTGCCCTTTACCCTTTACATTTTTAAATATACTTAGACTCAACTGCTTTCATCTCTGTGGGACACACTCCCACGGGCTCATAGCCACGAGCAGATTTATGTGAGTCCCAGTCAGAATAACTCCCCAAAACTTTCTTCCATTAGGCTTTATTGCCTACCAACCTCTCATCTCTTAACTATGGCTGGTCTGTGTTTCATTCCTATGGATTTGTGTTTTTAATTGCCATACAATCCACATCATAAGGTTGTATAACCTTTTGAAACTGCGCTTTCTCACTTGCTTTTAGATTTATTCATCTGGCATGTCATAATAGCTCTTACTATAAATCAGAAGGCATAACTCATAAAAATGTTCTATCTGGAGATTTAGTTACTACAGTATGGGCTTGGAAGCAGATAAACTGTATATTAACCTAAGCAAGATTTAAATATTGGTAAAATTGTCGTTAGCATTTAAAGTGATAAAACTACGTTAGGCATAGTGACAGACCTGTGATCCCAGCACTCATGAAGCTTAGAGCAGAGGATCACAGACTTCAACTTACGGTTTCACAGTTTGCGTATCCTTTCTGTGGCATGTGGGTTGTACTATAGTTTTATGTGAATAAAGACTTGGAGTTCTAAAAAGCAAATGTCCAAAAGTGGAAATGCTAGACCGTATAAGAAGGTTAGGTTTAAAGCGACTTCCAAACTGCTTCCAGGGTGGCTAAGCAGTATTAACTCCAACACGGAAGGATGATGTTCACCCTGACAGCAATGCTGTGCTGCGAACTCTTAGTGCCATTGTGGCTCCAGCAACTAACCCCCTTACCATGGCTCATTTGCTGTCTAAAAGTCTCCCTGGAATCCTGCTCTCTTCGCCCACAAACAATTAAGCAAATAAACAAACAAAAGCCACCACCACCACCACCACCACCAAAGCAAACGGACATAACTCAAAAAAATAAAAAAATAAAAAAGAGGGCCACAGAACTGAACAGAGAATTCTCAGAAGAAATGCAAATGATTAAGAGATAGTTCTAAAAACTGTCTAGAAAGCTGTCAGGGAAATGTAAATTACAACTATATTGAGATTTCATGTCACCGCAGTAAGAATGGCTCAGAGTAAGAGGACAGATAGATGTTGGCAATGGTGTGGCCAACAGGGAACCCTTATAGTGGTATAGCCACTGTGGAAATCAATGTGCTAGAAATAGATCTACCACGTGATCCAGCTATACCACAAAGTTCACTATCCATTCATCAGTTGGTGGGTATCTAGGCTGTTTCCATCTATAGAAGACAAAGAGAATTCTGTGGGAATGCACAGCATAAGGAGAAAATCTGAAGGAAAGGTGAGGGGGATCCAGTCCTAGGCTCAAGAAGATAAAAAGCTTAAAGAAAAGTCTGATGCTAGTTGGAATAGAGGGAGTGGTGACCTCAAGGCAAGACCCCATTCAAGTAAGCTTCCAACTCTAAAGGAATCAAAGGGGAGCTTCAGAAGTGATAGAAAGCAACAACAGAAAGCAGATACAGACATAGTCGAAGGAGGGGCAGAGTTCCATCCTACCACGCAGCAGAACTTGGCGGCTTCAGCTACATGGTTCTGGCTTTAGAGTCAAGGATATAAGAAAGGGTTGTGGAATCTCCTGCTGCAGCTAGGGAAAGCAGCTGAGGCCAGGCATGTATCAGGGGTGTTCCCGCATGGTGATCTAAAGAGGCCATCCTGTGAACCGTGAGGATGAAGCCCAGCTGCTTTTAGGTCTTGTATTCTTTAGTCTGGTGTCTCCTCACCATGGTCCCTTTCCTCTCCTTTGGGATGGTCATGGATAGCCTGTACCACCATATGTTGGAAGTTTGTGATTTGCAGTTTGATCTTGACTTTATAGTGGGTTACAGTTAAAGATGGTTATGAATCGCAGAAGAGACTTACGAGTTTTAGACCATGTTGGGACTGTAAAAGTCTATGGGGCCTTTGAACATGGATTAAATGCATTTTGCATTATGATATGGCAATAAGTTGATGGGGGCCAGGAAGTAAAATATGGTGGCTTGAATAAGAATGGCCCCCATAAACTCATATATTTGAATGCTTAGGCACCAGGGAGTGGCATTATTTGAGAAGAATTACGTCAGCATGGCTTTACTGACTTAAGTGTGGAACATGTGGCTGATGTAAGTGTTGGAGAAGCATGTTCCTAGGTGTGGGCTTTGAGGTTTCAAAAGCCCATGCCAGTCTCTCTCATTCTCTCTGCCTGCCTGCTTACCTGAAGACTGGGATGTAGCCCTCAGCTGCTTCTCCAGTGCCATGCATGCTGCCATGCTCCCTGTCACAATGACAATGGATTAAATTCTGAAACTGTGAGCAAGCAAGCCCCCAGTTACATGCCTTTTTAATTTATTTTTTATTTTGTATAAAAGTTGTCTTGGTCATGATGCCTCTTCAGAACAATAGAACAGTGACTAAGACAGGGACCATCATGGAAGAGGGACAGAAAGATGATAAGAACCAGAGGTAGGAAAGGACCAGAATAAAAGCATTTTCTGGAAAGTGGCACCCATGAACTTACAGCAGCTGTGGTCACCTACCTAAGCCAGTCAATGCTTCAGCATGGAATGGGAAGGGGCTCAGGAGGAGCGGGAGCTACCAACAGTTGGTTGCTTTGTGGGGAGGCAAAATCAGTCTTAATAGGGCTACCACTATCCAGTGCATGGTCCTACACTCAGGACTTTGTAGATGGACAGCACAGATTGAACTTAGTGATTTGTTAAACAAACAAGCACCCACAAAACAAAACTGGTCGAGGATGAGAGTGCGTGGTTCTGGGAAAAGTTGGTGAGGAGAGTAGGGGTGAGCATTATCAAAATACATTGGACACACACACGAGCTTCTCCAAGATGACGATTTTTAAATTAATTATTTGCTTTGGCTTATGAGATGGTTCATCACATAAAAGTATTCACCTACACGCCCGGTGACATGAGTTTAATTCCTAGAGCATACATTTTTTTTTAAAAAAATGCCAGATGCAATGATGCACATTTATAACCCAGCACTCCTATAGCAAGATGGGAAGCAGAGACAAGAGAATTGTCTGAATGCTCTAGGGCCAGGTAGCCTAGTATGCAGTGTTGGAGAAATAAGAAACCCTCAAACAATATGGTAGGAGATGACCAACTCTCCAAAGTTTTTCTCTGAAGGCCATTTCCAGGTCATGGCGTGAATAGCCTTCCACACAGATAAAACACACACACAGATAAACACACACACACACAAACACACACACACACACACACACACACACACACACATACACACACACACTACCTGCTACCCTGGGCTGAGTTCCTTATGAATGTCAGTCAGACCCACAGGGGTGATGTCTGTGTCTTCCCCGACTCTTTGAATTCTTGGTCTTCCAAACATTGAAAGAAGAATCCCGAAGCCTCCAACTGCAGCTGTGGGTTTCCATTTCCCCCTTCAGTTCTATCAGTGTGTTTAAAGATCTGATGTCAGGCACACACACAGCAGACTCTTCTGTCTCCTGAGTGAACTGGCATTACTATGTTTCCCACACCCTGTTCTGAAGCCTACATTCATCTGGCGTCAGCCAGTCCTTTCTTCTTCAGCAGTAACTTGTTGTAGCCATTCATCTCTGTGCTTATGTTTGAAATGGATTTGTGTGTGTGTGTGTGTGTGTGTGTGTAACCGTAGAGTTTGCCTTCCTTTATCCATTACGATCTCTATCATCTAGTAGTTTAATTTTGTTATTTTTTAAAAGACGCTACCTATTTTTATTCTATTTCTACTTTCTGTGGGCCATGAAATCATAGCAGCTCGAGTGGGGTGCTGAAAAGGGACTGCTCTGGGCTACTCAGTCTGAGGCCAGGCTACTCTAACAGGTTCCACATGGTTTCATTTACAAATCTGTAGATCATTCATATTTAATACAATTATCAGTATCTCTTGAGTTATGTCTGTCATTTATCTGTATTCCTTTGTTCCCCCTTCCCACTTTAGCTTCTTTTAGGTTACTTGCAAGTCTTTTGGTATTCTATTTAGTCTGCCTGTTAAATCTTTTTGGTCAATCGTATCCCTTATAAACTAGCTGCTCTGGGGATCATAATGTTATAACAGTCTACACTAGCTACACTAGCTTCTCACAATCTACTTGGATTACATCATGTGTGAATCTTGGATCACTTTGCTCTAATTGCCATGCTGGAGGTGCTTAGAGAACAGAAGTAAAATAGGAATGCTGTTTTGTTTATTACCGCAGAAGCTAGAAGGTCAAAGTCGCTGTACAGCAGAACCAGTGCCTCCTGCAGGCTGAGCTCGGACTCTGACCATGACCATTTGTTAGCCACCTCACCTTTGTCTCCTCATATCATCTTTCCTTCATGTGTCTCTGTGCCCAAATTGTGCCTTGTTTTAAGGACACCAGCCAACTCTTAAGTACAAGGTCTGCCCTCATGAATTCATTTTAACTAGATTCCTTTTGTACAGGCCCTACCTTCAAGCAAGCTCTATTTTGAACTACTCAGGGCTCAGTGCTTTAACATAAAAATTTTGAACAGACACAATTTAATCTATAACATCTCTACATACTGATAGTTACCTCGGTGTTACATCATCTTTCAAATTAAAGAACCTAATGAAAAAGCCATCCACTAAATATGTCAAGATATTTTCATTTCTGTTCTCCCTCACAATCACGCCTCTTTAATTGAAGAACATCCCATGAGTTTTTCTAAGGCAGTGATTCCCCAGAGGTCTCTCATCTGAGAATGTCTGCTTTCCTCTCTGCCCCAATACCTCTTTCCTGGATCTAGATGCAATTGTTTTGTCTTGTAAACACATTTAAAATTCTATTAACTTCCAGCCATCACTGTTTCTGATTAGAAGCCCAGTTAAAAATTGTTTCCTCTGATAAAAACAAGCAAGCAAGCAAGCAAGCAAGCAAACAAACAAACAAAAAACCAAGGTAATTTGATATTGCTATGTCTTTATGTTTTGGTAATTTTGTTCTGATGGGTCCAGGCTTCTTTTGATTCAAGTTTATATTGTTTGGGGCCTTACTGTGCTTTTAGCTTCTAAGTTTCTGACATTTATTAAGTTTAGTTCCATCCACCCGCTCTTCCTCTTGTTTACATGCATGGCCTTTACCTCTTCTTCATGAATACCTGACATTTGCCGTTGTCCCACGGGTCCCCTGTTCTTGTTTGTCCAGTCTTTTTCTTCCTGTTTATAGGTTTCATGGCTTCTGTTGCTCTATCTTTAAGTTCACTTCCTCTTGCTGTTCTCAATCCCAGAAGGCCCTTGAACACCTTCCAGGTGTTTGCCCTCATAGATTGTGGAGTTTGAATGTAAATTTTCCATTTGGTTCTTCTATCTTCTCTCTGTGTGAGTAGCTTTCTTTCTGTTTACAGTCAAAGGATTTTGCCATTATTTATTGAAACATAGCTTTTATAGATGTTTGATTTTTTTCCCCTAATACCTTTAGCATCTGTGTCGTTTTGGATCTATTATATATTGTGCTTCCCTTCATGACATGATAATGTTTTCCTGTTTTTCTTTATACTTCGTTTTTGATCTTATCTTTTTCCTTAGAAAACTATTTTATGATACTCTGGGTGTTGTTTCTATTTGTGGCAGTTTAGATTTTCGTTTTAATATTATAAGCAGGTCATGTTTATGCTACAAGTTCAAAAATGCTATCTTCAGGCTGCGGTTTTAATTTCAGTTCCTCTTTTAGCTCTGTTCCACATGTGCTACCAAGTCACAAGCATGGGGTCACACAGGTGCTACCAAGTCACCAGTATGGGGCTTGAGCTGTGTGCTCTCTCTTGTACTTCAGTTGCAGAGTCTCTGTCTCCTGCTTATGGTCACAAAGAACAGCCAGTCGCCGAGCTCCCGAGTTTACTTGCTCGTCTGGCTCATTTTTATAAGCCATAACTCTCCTTGAAACATTCCCCAGTACTTTCTTGCCTCCCAAGTGTCTACTCTCTATCAATGTCAAATGATCCATCAGTAGAAAATAATCTACTGAGAAGCCAGGACTTTGGCTTCCCTGACTGGATGAGTACTTTCTTTCTAAGAATTCCATTTATTTTGGGGCCAAGCATTAGAGAAAGAAAAACAGCAACAGAGCAAGACTCACGGCCCTTCTGAGTCTTCGGAAAGCTGGGGCAAGAACTGCTGCAAGTTCAAGGCTGGACCAGGATACTGCAGCAGACCCTGTCTCCAAAAGGGCAAACAGGGAAGGTAGGTGGAGCGAGTTAAGGGAAGAAGAGAAAGAGCAACAGGATTCTCTCTACTCTCTTGAAATCAAAGTCCTTCTGACCTGAGAGAAGGCTTCTTTCCCCTCCCCTGGGGTTTCATGGAGGCAGCCTTATGACTGAAGTAGTCACCTGGGGACTTGGCAAGTGAAAAGGAAAGAACTAAAGGAAAGGAAACCTTCCAGCTCAGAAGGTTCTCCTGCTTATTCTGATCTTCCTCGGTTTCGACCCCACCCCTGCTTCACCCCTGCTTTACCCTGTTCCACCCTGCTCCACCCTTACCCCAGCAATGCATCCAGTTCTCACCAGTATTCAACACCACTCTTTGACTGTCTTGAGGAGAGAGAGATACTATGGTTTTGAGAAAACAGAAGCATAGGGTGTGGCATAGTGGCATGTGCTCATAACCCTAGCATTTGCAGCTGAGCAAGAAGTATCTTGAGTTTGAGGCTAGCCTGGACTTCATCACAGGATACCATTCCCAAATAATCACGTAAACATGAAGTTAAAACCTCAGCATCACTGAGGGGTTATCCTGTCAAGCTGTCATTTTGTTTCTATTTTCTGCGATCGTTTACTTTCCAGGGTCCTGAGGTCATAGGTCTTACAGTTTGCTCAGTGTATGCTACTGCCCAAAGGTTCACTGCACAGAGCTCAGTTTGCCTGTGGGGAAAGTGGGCTTGCATTAACTGTTTGAGGCTGAATAGGCGCCTCTTGGGAATATGATTTAATGCCTCCTGTTTCTCCTTGTTTTTGTCCTTATACAAACTATCAGAGGATATGTCTACAATCCCACTACTGAGCTGTGATACACAGTCATTTCCATGATCCTACAATTATTGTTTCCAGAAAATTTGCTCTCAGTGATCCCCCTAAACTATAGTAAGGGGAAGAGGAAGTGAAAAAAGAAAAAAATACATATTTCTGGGAACCTTCCAAAATTCTGACATTGTATGAGGTATTTTACAGCTGTTTATGACCTAGACTCTGTGAAATAACTTTTAAAGCTGGGTTTGGTAGTACAGTTTTGCAGTCCTAATACTGGAGAGCTTGAGGGAGACAGACAATGAGCTTAAAGCTAGCTTAAACTATATAGGTAGAGCTTGTCTCAAATTAACAACAATGATAATTGGCTACTTCTTCTATTGTGTCCTGATCACAGACATTTAGAGTTCAGGTTGATATCAGCCTTGGGTTCCCCTCTTGGTACAACATATTTCCAAACTTTAAGCAGTCTAAAGCCTGAATCATCCGCTTCCCTGCTATGTTACACTGCCTGCCTCTGAGCTGTGCACTGGTCTACATCCATGGCAGTGTTTGGGGTGCTTCTATTTTTCTGTTTTGAGGTGGATAAAGACTAAAAGCCCTCTATCTATCCCCTTCTTGGGTGTCCCTACATTGTTAGATATGACAGTTGTGAATGCTGGCAAGTTCTTTTTTTCACCACCCCCTTTAATAATTCCTTAGGGGCAAAATTAGTATTGGTCTAGTTAGATATATCAGTTGTTAAAATATCAAAAGCATTTTGGACTCTGAGCCAAGGACTTTCTTTGCTACTCCAGCATCTGCCTCTCCCCTGGAAATTACTGACTTTTCCCAGATTCCAGCTCAAGGATTAGAGTTGAGGAAACAGGTCTAGAGCATCTTCCTGGGTGCTTTCTAACATCAAGTGTGACCAGCACTCAGGCTGGACTGAGGGGAAACTGGTTCAGAGCTCAGCTCTGCTCCAGGGAGACAACTGAGTCCTAGTCGCCATTTCTCTCGTGTGCGCTGCAGAGTTCAGGTTCTAGCCAACTGCTGTGTGGCTGCACACCAGCTGAGCGCCCAGCTGTTGAGCTCTGACCTCTCTTCCTGTTCTTTGTTGGTTGTTATCACATGGGTTTGATTTGAGAAAGGCTCTTATTTCATAACCCTGGCTGACCTGGAACTGGCAATCCTTCTACCTCAGCCTGCCGAGCACTGAGGTTGTAGGTGTCAGTAAAACCATTATTTGTGGGCAGCTAGAGAATGTTAAGGATGTTTCTCACAGTCATGAAGCAGAACATGAAGGGGAAGCCAATGCCTAGTATACAGTGCCATTCATTGTGACCAGACCCAGCCCTGCCTGGGTCTCAAAATCTGACTTTTACTAGTTGCCTCCACCCTTCCTGCCCACTTTTCATCCCTCAAGGCTAATGGACCAGTATTTTCTGTGTGGCCCAAGACTCTTCAGTTCTGTCAATATGGATGCTCCTATGGAAAAAATGACTTGTAATGTATTTTTAAAGCTACATAGATTTCTACATGAGCACAGATCCTAACACAATTCATGTTTATCCAGCAATTCCAAATGATATAAGAACTCACTCAGTGTCACAGGAGGAGATCATCTATAGATAGGGTATATATGAATGTTTTTTTAATTAGAAATTATGGCAACTAAGCCAGACATTGTGGCTTGGTCTTCTAAACCTAGCATCGAGGAGGTAGAAACAGGAGGACTGGCACAAGTTTGAGGTTAGCTTGATGTCTATGGAGAGTTCTAGGCCTGCCAGGGCTACATAGCAGGATCCTGTCTGGATCTTGGTTACATAAAATACAATTAAAGATACTAAAAACAAAAGTTCTTGTTGCAATCCCTAGAGATATAATCCATTAAGTTTACAATCACGAATTTAGTGTATAATCCTTAAACTAAAGGTCTAGCTCTCTCACATAGAGAGCTGCTCAAAGCTTTACCCGTTGCACGTGTCCCCTGTGCTGAGGCCTGCTTATAACCAGCAGTGTGTGTAAGGCTTTTGGCCTGAGGCTACTTTGTGCTGGGCTCATAGCTAACTAGACTATCAACTGTACTGCTGTTAACAGACTTCAATAAGCCATCAGTGTATGTCAGTCCCTTGGTGTAATGAACGATGAATGTAGAGTGATTAATGAAATGATGGTGTAAAGAGAAGGGAACCTATGTTCTAAGATGATATGGTGGTCTGCATGAGAAAGGCATCATAGGTGCATATATTTGACTACTTGGTCCCTAGTTGGTAGACCTGTTTGGGAAGGACTGGGAGGTGTGGCTATGTTGGAGGAGGTGTGTCACTGGGAGCAGGGCTTTGAGATTTCGAAAGACTTGCCCCAGTTCCAGAGTGCTCTCTGCCTCCTACTTGCAGTTCAAGATGTGAGCTCAGCTCTTTCTTCCAGCGAGCTTTTGCTCAGCCATCATGGAGTCCAAGTCTCTGAAACTATAAACTCAATCAAATGCTTCCTTTTCTAAATTGCCTGGGCCATGGTGTTTTGTCACAGCATTAGAAAAGTAACTAAGGCCGGGCAGTGGTGGCACATGCCTTTAATCCCAGCACTCGGGAGGCAGAGGCAGGTGGATTTCTGAGTTCGAGGCCAGCCTGGTCTACAGAGTGAGTTCCAGGACAGCCAGAGCTACACAGAGAAACCCTGTCTTGAAAAACAAACAAACAAACAAAAAAACAAACAAACAAACCAAAAAACAAAAACAAAAAACCAAAAAGTAACTAAAACAGAAGTGAACGCAATTCTACTAAAATCAAAAATTTCATGTTTATAACAATAAATCACAGATATCTAAAGTTCTCTGCTACCTATCATAGCTTTATTATCAAGAATGACCAAGTACTGAATAGCTGGGGTAGTTTGCTACAGTCTCTACTAAAATGTATAGTGTTACATGATACGTGCATATACTTTTCTGTCAGTTTTGCATGTGCTATGTGTATTTACATGTGTATGCACCTGTGTATGTAGGCACACATGTGTGAGGGTGTGTAAAGGCCAGAAGTTAATATTTGCCATCTTCTTCAACAGTTTTCCATCTTATCTTTTGAGATGCTGTCACTGCTACACTGATGGGCCACTGAGTCCCAGGAATCCTCCTGCCTCCACTTCTCTAGTACTGGCATCACAGCATGAACTGCCATACCTGTTTTTTGCACGAGTGCTAGAAATCCAAACTCGGGTCCTTAACAATATATTGCAAGTGCTTTATCAGGTGAGCCTACTCCCCACTCACTCTGCTAATTTTTAAAATAAAATATATATAGGTGTGTGTATGTATGTATATATTAGTTGATTCATATATCCTGTTTTTTCATATTTCACATATTTTTGTATATTTTAGTTATATCAATTCAGACAGTAATTTCTATCAGGAATACTTGATCTATATCTAGATGACATAAAACATTTGGTTCAAAACTAGATTTATATGTTTCTTGATCCAGTTATATGTAAAGATTTTCCAATACCAAAATCAAGTATAAGAAAAGTTATTTTTGTGTAATATTCATATACCCATCAACAACATTGTCTCATTTCTTCAGAATTCATTTGAGTTTTGAAACAAAAGTATATGGGTTGCTAAAGCTGTTTGCCTGGAAGTAAGCTGGCTCACTCTGTCTCAACTTTTGACGTGAACATGGATGTCAAAGGTATCCCACACACGTAACTGACTCTGAAGTACCCACACCAACAGTGTGCTTCAGCCCCGACTTGGACTATTTCCATCAACTGTGATGCTGCTGATTGAAAACAAGCCTTAGGCCAGCAAGATGGCTCCGAGTACAAGGGCGACTGCTTCTGATTCTGACGACTTGAGTTTAAGCCCCAGGACTCATGCTGTAAACATAGAGAACTGACTCCTTAAAGTTGTTCTGTGGCCTCTACATGTATTTGGGCTCACATCCATACACGCATGCACACACACACACACACACACACACACACACACACACATATACACACATCATTGCAAATAAATTAAATAAAAAATCTTTTGCACATCAATTATTTTAGAAACTAAATAAAATGGTAGTTATTGACAAGTCATGAAAAGTTTTGATTTTAACGTAAGTACTTGGAACAGGTTGAGTTGTGTCCCTCTTAGAAAAGACATATCAGATATACACCCAAGTTCCCCAGGGTGTGACCTTTGTTTGGAGAGACCATCTTTACAGAGGTAATCAGGCTAAATCGAGGTCATAAAGGTAAACTCTTATCATCTGAGAATCAGATCATTATACAGCAGAGAGGTGTGTGTACAGGTGAGGAGAAGGCGAGAGAGAGACAGAGACAGAGACAGAGAGATTTTGGATTCTCACAATCTTTTTCTCATTGCGCAATTGTACGTATAGCAAAGCCATCCATCTGACAGACACTAACTCATATGTAAAAATATTGAATGAAATGCTGAGCCCTACTTGTCAGATGGGTGAGACTCCACAAAGTACCCAGCAAACGGACAGTAGATTCGGGGCTGCAGGTCCTTCACCAGCTGAGCTTTGTAATTCAGAAGCTTTCTTCTTTCAGCCTTGATGAACTGGGCTTTCCATTCCTCTGCAACGACAGATTTGGGGTTAGTATCCTCTGTTCTCAAGTCATTGGAAAGTGAATGCCCTGGTTCCCACCTTCTTAAGCTGGGTTGTAACTCCACAGGGGAATGTGTAAAGGCACAGGGCATAAGAAAATCAACAGCAATCAGTTTTCTGAGAATCCAGCTAACAAAAGTTAATTCAAAATAAAACACATAATGAATGGTCCAGCTCACCTGAGTTGAGCCTTGTACCATCCCTGGGCGTCATGCACTATCTCTGCAGCCCTGGTTCTGAGTATCCCACAGGAGTGCTTTACACTATACATGTCACCATGCAACACAACAGCAATCAATTATGTGTGCCCTTGGCACACATTCAAAACTCCTATATGCTACAAACTACAGATTTACCACACAGGTGACCTCTTCTTCTCTTACAGAAACAGAATGGTTTAATTATGGGGAAAAAAATCTTCATATTTTCTTATCATCCTCCCTTAGACTATATCAAATTAATATATCTTTTATTTTTAAAATTGCTGCTTGAGTTCTTGACTTGAGTTTCACTAAATTTCAATGAATTTTAACTAGGGTCAGGACATAATATCTAAAAGCTTATGAAATGACCCTAAACATAATTCCACTGTATAGTAATACATATTTATGTAAATGGAATTCTCAGAATCGATCATAAAATCAAAATATCTATCAGCTTTGAAAATGCTTGAGATACCCCACATCCTACTGTATCAAATGCTCATCCAAGATTTAATTCTTCGTAAAAATAAATAAGTACATCCAATTTGTAGGATACACATTTGCCTTTGTCTTTAATAAACACTAAATTATATATATATAGTGAAGAATTATTTTAAAATCAATTTGTTTATATTTTATCATCAGTAAAAACTTGATTTTCATACCAATTTTATGAATTTATATGCCCAGGATTGCATAAAAGTTTCTCTGATGCCAAGGGATCACAAACAGAAAAGTTTAATAAATCTTGCTCTACTTGAAGGAGACTTGTTCAGATGAAAACAAAATGGAGAAACAAGTAATACAGAGTGGAATAATCTGATACGTTGATGGAGATGTGTCCTCAGCTTTAGTTAGCAAATTTTGATTATTTACCAGGAGACTAGACACAGGTTCCAAGCTCACTTCATGCTTGTTATACTTTTGGGGACTCTAGCTGAATTCAGGGCTCAGTGTGGATAGCCTTTCTTTATAGGCAAACTCATTCTCTATGCTCTGTAACTCAGACAGTTATTAACCTTTTACTAGTGTGTATTATTGCCTGGTACACTATGTAACTGAAATATATTTTTTATAACCTGACAATTCACAGTGACTAAATTTACAGGCACAAATGTTAGTCACACTTAGGAGCCAAGCCCTGCCCACCACCTACAGAATTGAGAAGAGCACCCAACTTCTACCTCCTACTCTGTCAATGAACTCATTATAAACACCTCATAAAGTTTCCCTCTCTTTTGCTTTTTCCCCCACCCAGTGTTTATTACTTAGCTTCAATGTTCTCTGGGGCACTAAGCATACAATACTGAATTAGACTGTAAATCTTGTGAACAAAAAAGGGAAGTCCTCCCAAGAAAATGCTTTCTTAGTGAGAGAAGCAAGTTCTAAAAGGAGAAATAAAATGTATAAATAATTATATAAAGTGATATGAACAGCACACCAGGGCAGAAAGAGATGGGGTGGACGGTCACCCTTCAACAGAGCAGTTAGGGAGTGTCTGTGCTGAGGTGGGGTTGGGTAGACAGGGCAGCCAGGGAACAGACAGTAGTTGAATTGAGACCCATGGGAAATTGATGGTCATACAGAGTTTAGCAACAAGAGGACTCCGGGGAATGAAAATAGTCAGTGTAAGAAGCCAGGCCAGGAGTAGACCAGAAGTGCTAGCCTGAGGACACAGCAGGCAGCAAAGAGGGCTGACTGAGCGTGTTGGGAGGCAATTGGTCAGAGAAGTCTAGGATTGAACAGGATCTAGAGTTGCAGCATTTAGGATCAGAGAGGTGGCACAAAGATACAAAACTGAATCAACTGTCTCACACAATCCCAGCATGACCCTTGAGTCTAGAGAAGAAGATATCCTGGGGGGGTGGGGGATCTGCTCTGTAGAATGCCCTATCTTTCTTAGCTCCTCCTACATATTCCCAGAGACGCTCGTTCACCTCAGCGGTCCCCGTGCATTCTACCCTCGGATTCTCAAACCTCAGTTTGTTGTGTCTGTAGTTCACAAGGTTGGCTCCTTACTTGTTTTCAAAGCATCCATCCAAGCACATGCCTAATGCTCAGAATCACTGGGATATAAATTATTACCAGTAAATTTTCCACCGCTGAAAGTCATTGGAAAGCCTGATGCGCCTCCCGCGAAATCACTCATCATTAGCGCAACTTTCTCAGGAAGCCTTCCCCCATTGGGTCTGGTGCAGTCCACTGTGTTGAGTATTTTATGACCTGTGGGGAAATAACATGTAACCTCAAATGCTCTGGTTTGAATGACCAAGCCAACAAGGTTGTCCAGTGCAGTCTATGTAATCTAATTCAGTTGATTAGAGAAGAATTGGTGTGTGTCCCTCCACCCCCCCACACACATACACACAAACAAACCAACAATCAAAGAAACAATCTAATAAAGAAGACACTGTCAGAATCTAAAGTCTTAGAATATTCTGATTTCCAAGTAAAGTAGGTCATCCTTTGGCTGGCTGGGTTCTAAGTACTTCATGATGACCATCAGTCTAATTTCACTGTAGATCACACTACTTTCCTAAACTGTCTCCAGATGCTGATGCTAAGGGGGTCAGCTCAACCCATCCTTATCTCTGGCAAAAATCTATGTACAATTGTGTTCCAAATGATTACTGGATAACTAAGGCCTTGCTTCACCCATGATGAAATTTTCTAGTGATACTTTTTTTGTTTTCCATTTTCTTTGTTTTGTTTCGCTCTTCTCTGCTTTGCTCTTTAAGATAGGGTCCTATAGAGCCCAGGCTGGCCTGAACTGTTTGTCAGAGCATGATCCTGAACTCCTGGTCATCCTGCATCTGCCTTCCCACTGCTGGGATCCCAGGTGTTTATCACTATATGCAGCAACATGATGAAAGGGACTTACGATGTTTATTCAACAATAAATTAATGATAGCCTTGAAACAATGTAAATATCAGTTCCCTTGTGCTAAAAGCAATGTACCTGCCATCACATACTCCTAATTATTGGCAAGTTTTCATCTGCAAAAATCTAAAAGTTTCTTTTCCAAACACAAGAGCACCATGTACTGTGCTCTCTGAAGCAGGGGCAGACAATGAGCATAGGATGAGGTTTTGGACATTCTCTTTCCCACCTATGGGGCAGTTCCCCTTCCACTGCCTTCGGAGATAGGATGGTACCTTTGTACTCCACGATAATGCATGTGTCCATCTCAGGATGAACGCCGTCCATCAAGATCATGAACCGCAGACTTTTGTCTACCTGCAATCCAGCAATTGAACAATTATGTAGGTCAGCTTGGCCTTAATATTTGAGAAGATTGTCATTTTGAGAAAAGTTAGCAAATCAGATCGAAATTTAAAGGAAATGAGAAACTTTATCTGGAACTAGGATTATTAGCCTATAATAAATGTATTACTTATAATAAACTAGGTTATTATAAGGTTATACATTTGCTAAATGGAAATGAAAGCTTTGAGCAAAGACAGTTATGTCCAAAACTGAAGTCTGAATGTCACCTCAGAAAGCATAGTAAGAAAACAAACAGATCTCTGACCTGTTGCCATATTCCAAATGGAACCACGTTGATGTTAGTTAACCTGACGCCACTCTGACCCAGGTTCCAAAACACAGGCCTTTCTGTGTCGCCAACATAAATGGGAATGTCTGGTCGTCTCTGGGAAAGCTGCTTCAGGGTAGGGTAGCTAGATCAGAAGGGTGGAAACGGTGAAAGATAATAAACTGGGATTCACTAGCAAGAGAAATGGCTTGCTGACTGAAAGAGAAGGAGGTGGAAGCCAGCCTTCCTGCTCCTGTTCACACACATGACTGCGTCCCAGAGAATCTTACATCATGGCTAACAAACCAGAGAGTGAACGTCAGCCAAGTGTGTTAGGCCCATGTTCCACACCAGTGTTGATTTGAGTGGTAAGGCTAGATGGGGTGGGGAGTAGCAGAAGTCACAGAGAGAGCCATGCAGATGTTGCTGTAGGATGAACATTGCATGATCTTTCTAAGTAGCTGCTCTCAATAAAACAGAGGACACGGCACAGATAGTGTTTCTCTGTGTGGCCCTAGCTGACCTGGAACCCACTCTGTAGACCAGGTTGGCCTTGAACTTAGAGATCCACCTGCCTCTGCCTCTTGAATGCTGAGATTTAAGGCGTGTGCCACCATTACCTGGCTCTGCCTGCTTTTTTATAGAACCCGGGACCACCAGCCCAGGAATGGCACCACTCCCGCCTGTGAGTCACCGCTATGTTTTCTAAACGCTGATAGTTACACTGACATAACTTATCCTGAGGAGGACTCAAGTTACCAGAGGGATCATACAATAAAATTTAATGAAGACGAAAAACATTCAGCATTCTAGTAATCTCAACTGTTTGTAAAGAGGCACCCAGGTCTTTTCGGCTGCTTATATACATTAAGGCCATTGTCGTTTCTACTGAGCATTAATTACCTAAAATGGTTCTGCTGTATCACTGTAGGGTATGGTAGAAAGATGAGCAAGTGGTTAGGTACCCATTCTATCCCAAAAGTATACTGCCACGAGTTCCCTCATTTGTTTATACTTTTCCTGTTGTGGGTTTTATTGTTGTTATTTTTGTGTTGTTTTTGTTTTATTTTTTTAGATAGGGTCTCCTTGTGTAGCCAAGCTGATCTGGAGTTCTTAAAATTCCTCCTAACTCAGTCTCTTGGCTATTAGGATTATAGACATAAGCCATCATGCCCTGCGGTTTGGGTCTTACAATAGACTCTGAAGATTTCTGTTTTCATAGATGAGAAAGCATATTCATAAAGGCACAAATAATACAAACAATAAATAATAAATAAAAAAGTCTTCAAACTTTTCTGACAAAATCCAGCACTGCTCCCATTAGAAGGTAGCTTCTAATTTTAACAGAGTTTCTTACTAGTTTTAGAATCAGACTAGTGTCTGGCCATGGTACTGCATATCTGTAATCTCCTACAGACAAACACATAAAAGAATCAGACAATCATACGAAATGGAATATGTTGCTGTAAGCACAAACAAAAGCTGCATGCCAGCATGCATTAGCTGTGCTAATCTAACATCCGTGCTATGAAAAGCTACATAAATAAGCAGAACTTGTGAGGCAGGGAGAGGAAATAGGGAGGAAGCAGGTGATATCCTCTAAGCAAAAGATGTAAAAATTCCAGGATTCTTTGACCTGCCTTTAATCTCTGAGTTCAGAAAACACATCTTGTATCATAAAGAGAATTAGGGAAAAAAATGATTCCCCCAAAAGATATTTACTGGTTTTTTTGTTATTGTTTTTTGTCTGTTTGTTTGCTTGATTGCTTATTTGAGATAGGGTTCCTCTGTGTAACAATTCTGGATGTCCTGGAACTCACTCCATAGACCAGGCTGGCCTTGAACTTACAGAGATTCATCTGCCTGCCTCTGCTTCCCGAGTGCTGGGATTAAAGGCACACTGCAGCCAGCTAGTCTTGGGCATTTGAGTACTTGGTCCACGGTCGGCAGCAGTTTGGGGAGGCTTAGGAAGAATGTCGGGGGCATCCTCTCTGTTCGTGCTCCTAGTTCAATATCTGCACCATCCGCTATGACTTCAACAGCCTTGACAGTCATCCCTCCTCCACCCCGCTCCATGATGAACTCTAATGCTCTGGAACCATAAGCCCAAATAAATTCTTTCTCTTGTAAGTTGCCTTGGTCACGGTGTTATATCACATATCACAAACTGATCATTTTTATTATCTGCTAATATAATATGACAATGCTATACTGATGTTATGAAATAACATTCCTTTGAACCCTAGTCACTCTGCCACACTGTTTTTCCCCTCACTTTTATAACTCGGGGAAGTTTAACCTAAAGTAAAGGTCAGACAGTAGGATCGGGGTAAATGGCACTAAGTGACTCAGAAGGAACATAACGAGAAGGGGTTTGCTGAGGAGACGGAGGGAATGTAAGACTTACAAGTCTCAGCAGCTTTTCAGTGGCAAACACTCACGAAATGCTTCACAGTGGGTGTATCATGACCCTGTCCTTAGTGTGTAACAACTTTGATCAGGAGACCCTGACACTGGTCCTCGACTGGCCTTTCAGTGGGGACACATGGTCTCCCTGGGAAGGGTAAATAGAATAGATTTTACAGGTGGACTGGGTGAGGTAGGGATGGAAGAAGAGAATACAGGAATAGGCGACTAGAATGGGGGGGCGGTTAGGAGGTAATATAGACACCTAGTACAGTAGAAACTTTCTGGAACCTGTAAGGGTGACCCAAGGATATAGAGCCCGGATCTGTCATCTTCTGTAAATAGGAAAGGCCTCCATTTATGGGACCGGGATACAAACCTAGCCACAAAAGCTTAGACTTACAACCTGTTCTTCCTGTAAGATGCGCTGTGGCTCAGAGCTTGTGGGAGTGGCCAACCAAATGACTGGTCTAACTTGAGTCCCATACTGGTTAGGAACCTGAAACAGGATGGTCCAGACACTCAGGGTGGAACCAAAAACAACTGGGAAAAAGTAAGAGAAAGAGAGGGGGACAGAGAGAGGGGGGCAGAGAGAGAGGGGGAAGCAAAGAGAGAGGCAGAGAGAGAGAGAGAGAGAGAGAGAGAGAGAGAGAGAGAGAGAGAGAGAGATTCTGCTATACTCATTGATTGGCACCTACCCAAATCATCAGAGAGGTTTCCTCTAGTAGCTGATGGGAGCAGATGCGGAGACCCAATACCAAACATTGGGTAAGGCTAGAGGAACCCTGCAGAAGAGGGAGGAAGAATTGTAGGAGCTAGTGGGGTTGAGGCCACAGGGAGAGTATGGCTCACAATATCAACAAAGCAGGGTTCATAGGCGCTCACAGAGACTGAAACAGCAGTCACGAACTTAGGTCCTCTGCACACACACACACACACACACATATATATGTATATATATATATATATATATATATATACATATACATATATACACACACACATATATATATGTATATATATATATATATATACATATATATAATGGTCCTGTAGCATTGTGTTCTTGTAGGATTCCTAACAGTGGGAATGGGGTTGTTTCTGCCTCGTTTGGCTGTCCTTGGGAGTCCTTTCTCCTACTGGGTTGCCTTGTCCAGACTTGATATGAGGACTTGTGCCTAATCTTATTCCATTTTGTTATGCCACGTTCAGTTGATGTCCCTAGGAGGCCTTTTCTTTTCTGCAGGGTCAGAGGAAGTGGCAGGTGGTGGGGACTAGGAGAAGTGGAAGGAAGGGAGGCTGTAGTCAGGATGTATTGTATGAGAGAAGAATACATTTATGAAGGGGGGAAAGGTAAAGCAGGACATGGTTGTGAGGGATGGTAATGCTAGCACATGGGAGACTAAGGCAGGAAGACCCACATAAGCTTGGTTGCATAGCAAGGCACCATCTCAATAAACAATAAAATGTGGGGTTTGGCAAACAGTGCATGAACTAGGCTTGGCCCACTTCCTGCTTCAGTATACAGCCTTATAAGATGAATATAATAATATTTTATGATCCATGGGAATTATATCCATCACTAAAGTTTTATTGGGATTAGTTCCTTCTTTCACTTGTGACTCCCTGTGGCACTCCTGCGTTCAAAAGATAATTGAGGTTCAACGTGTGTTTAAAACCCATAATATTTCATTGGTTCTTTATTTTAAAAGTACCTGTCTGTCATTTTTGAAACAGTGTTGTTATGTAGCACACACTGGGATCGAATTCTTGATCCTCCTGCCTCAGCTTTTTAAATGCTGCAATCACTGGCCTTTTACAAGTGTGTGTGTGTTGGTTTGTGCTATAAATTTTGAACAAAAACAAGGCCACTCTGATGGGCTTTATGCCTGTGCCTGTTCATGAGCAGAGAGCAGAAGTCTCTGAGAAGTTACAAGCACCCTGCTTTCCATGACTCCCTCCTCACTCTTGTGGATATACACTGTGGGGGCACTTTTAAAATTAGAATTGTAGTACATATACAAAATTTTACTTTTATTTCTCTTCTTTTTCATAGTCCTATGGTGCAAGTCAGAGTGCAGAAGCACCCCAGAATGTTTTATAAACAGAGCGTAGTGGCACATGTCTATAATCCCAGTATTTGGAAGCGGCAGTATAACCAGCAGGCAGGAATTCTCATCCTCAGCTACATAGTGAGTTCAAGGCCAGCCTGAACATCATAAGATCCTGTCTAAGAAACAAAGCAACAACCCAAAGATCCCACTGCTGCCATCGTTCAGCCATTGTTATCTTAGGAGTTGGGTATGTGACTTCTTTACCTCAGGTGGTCTGAGTGCATGTGGCTGATATAAATGAGGTCTGCTTTGCACAGCCTCTCCAGCCAGTCAGATGGAGGCTCATGTAGCAACCACCATCCTCGGGCAAAAGCAGGGCCAATTAACCAAGGATCAAACACCATTCGCTTGTCTCCCAACTTGAGGTCCATGCAGGCATGAGTGAGATATGTTATCTGTTAGAAGAGAGTGAGATTCTTGTTATGGCTTGGTCACCAGCAATGGAGGGCAAGGCTAGGGCTATTTCTCTGACAAGGTCAAGCCAGCTCTGGCTCAACTACAACTACAGCACACACACTGACAGAACACAACACCCTCCACAGACTGTCGGGCATGGACTCTAGTGCCTGCTGCTTCATGTCAAATCAATGATGCACCAGATTGTACTTTCTTCAAACCAGCTCCAACGTGTTTAGCAGTGAGCGATGTTAGTGCAAGCATTGGGGGACTTAGCATGCTAGTGTGGCTTTGAGGAGTATTGACTACACGATTCCTAATCAGTTTGGTGGGTTGGCACAGCTGGGCAGACTGGACTGAAGTCAGGATAGCTGGGCTCTACATTACCCATTTACTCATTCTATAGGTTGCCAAGAGCCTCTGAGAATGGGCATCAACAATGATTTCCAGACAGGCGCAGGTAGGGGAATTCCAGACCTATTCCTCACCCCCCTCCCACCCTCCTGCCTGTCATATCCACAGATAAAGAATACACAGAGGAGCAGAGATACAGCAACAGGAATCTAGTGTGAAGAGCCAGGAACAGCCAGGAAACAAATGAGTTATTAGTATTCCTGTTCTGAGTGGAGTTTCAAAAGAAAAAATAAACCCCTGCCCAAATGCACGGAACTTTCTAAACATACAGAAAAAAAAATATTTAATTTTGCTTTTTTGTCTTCCCCAAACTTCTGAGGTGTTTTTCTCAGAAAGTGCTCTGAAGATAGAAACTGTGTAAAAGATTCAGGAAGATCTCAGGATGAGGGGCAAAAATATCCAACTTGTTATCTGCTACAGTGGGAATGCAGCTCACCACCCCGTCCACACCCCCTCCAAGGTTCGTGTGCTTGAAACTTGGTGCTCAGTGTGGGCATGTTGAGAAGGCTTGGGTCTTTGAGAGGTGGAACCTAATACAAGGTAATTGATTCATTACTGGCAGAGCTTTTAGAAGAAATCAAAATAGTTCTTCCAGGGTCACAGAATCTCAGGATCTGCCAGTTCCCTCAAGAGTGAGTTTTCATGAGAGGACTGGCACCTCCCTCCAGTCATTATTCTGCATGTATGTCAGGATACTTTCATGCACACTCCTACTGTGAATCCATCTACCCTGAAGCACTCATCAGAGCTGGGCACATACAAACACCATGCTCTTGAAGTTCTCCAACTATGAGTGAAATCTTCATAAGGTTCTCAGCTTCAAGTATTTTATTATCAAGCACTGACTGACATACCATCTTATCCACAAATATTCAGGCAATAAAAATACTTTCTGAACTTCTTCATGTATCTACCTCTATTTTATATATACATATGTGTATATACATATGTATATACATGCTGTATCTTGTTATATATAATCTTTAGGCTATATATGTGTATATACATGCATACATATATATATATATATACATACACACACATATATAGTTGTAAAGATATGCAAATATATGTATGAGTGACATCTTAGTTTCATTTTGTTATTAAGAGTATTATAACGTTGATGTTTCCTTACCTGTACTTCCCCAAAAGCTAATTCTTCAGGAGACCTGGGATCAGAGTCCCAGGGGTTAGGAGGGTTCAGTTCTACCAGGGAAAGCCCATTGTTTTCATCCATTTCGATAACTAGAACCAAAGGGAAATAATTCTGAGCATGTGAGAAAACATTTTTGAAAATATGGTACCAAATTACAAATACATCGTCAAAACACAGAAGATCAAAACTATACACAGCAGAAGAGAATACTCACTGAGCGCACAGCAGCTACCAAGGCAACAGCCACTGCTGCTCATTTGTTCATGATACACTTAAGCATCTCAAGAGATCTCTGGCATGTTTAACACATGCACTGTGATGAAACCAGTGAGAGAGAGAAAGTTGGAGTGCAGAGAGGCTGTGCGGGAAGGAACTCCTAGCCTGACAAAAAAAAGCCAAAAGAAGTATAACTAGGAAGCAGTTTCAAGCCATTCAAGCTAGATGGGAATCAGGAGATGTCTGACAGACACAAATGAAATAGGATGCAGGTGGTCAGCACGGTGGGTGACGTCATGCTGAGGTAGGCCAGCATAGGAAAGTTTAGAATTGACAAATATCTGCTACGTGTCCAACCCAACCATGAGTCAAAATAAATCTCTCCTCGCCTAAGTTGCTCCTTGTCAGGAATTTGGTCACAACAATAAGAAAAGTAATTAAACAATTCCCAACAACAGTTGTCTAGAAGTCTGTTAAGATGGGCCTCTGCCCAGTGCCACTCCCTTCCACAAATTTCACAAACAAACAAAAAACCCTATCTCCATTTCAAAATGAGCAGTACTCACACTACTTTGAGATAACTTCTATAAAAGGAATTGTTGGAAACAATTTAGAATTTGTCTCAGTGATGCTAAAAAAAAGAGACTTGTTTACCTTTATTTCTTTTGGGTGTATGATACATGTTTCTCTGAGCACATGTGTGTCTGTGTGCAGATGAACATACATAAGCACATGGGGCGTGTGCCTGTGGAGGCCAGAGGTTAACCTTGGCTGTTCTCCCATCTCATTAAGATGAGGTCTTTTATTTGACCTAAAACTCACCAAGAAGGCTAGCCAGACTGACCAGTGAGCTCCAAGGATCCTCTGGTCTCTTCCTCCACTTTGCTAGAATCACAGGGATGCACTACCATGCCCAGCTTCTATTACATGAGCTCTGAACATTTGGCAAGCATTTTGCTGGCTGAGCCAATTCTATTCCGTTTTGCATTGCAAACATTCAAAATATTCTCTACTCACTAGAAAAATGCACATTTAGCTGTTATCAAGCACTGCTCATCTCCAGCTCCACCCTTGTGCCCATCAATCATCCAAAGAGCATAGTCAACACGCCAGGTCAAACAGTGCTCCTCAGCCACAGTGGTCCAACATCTTCCCAACCCTCTCTAGCCCTCATTTTCCCCTGAAGCTCTGATCATCACTAGATATATTACGTATTTATTTTTCTCTAAGACACCTAATCTTTCCAAACTGTGAGCCTTGTGAGACCTGAGACAGATCTTGCAATCTCAGAAAACAGTATATGTTCCACATCAGGGTTTGCTTCGTGGCTCAGCCAGGCCTAGTGGTACACATGCCTGCAGTTCTAGCACTCGGGAGCTTGAAGCCTGGGGATCAGGAGTTGAATTCATCCTCTCATGGGAGCCAGAGGGTTGAGAACACCAGGAAAACATGGCCCTCAGAATCAACTAAGCAGGTACTGAAAAAATAGGAGCTTTAGTGTGGTAATTATGCATCCTTACAGGAATGAATCAATGTCAGCGTGTTAATTACAGCACAGGCAAGCCAATGAAGAGAGGCTGAGAGGAAAGCCAAGGGAGACCCTGAGGAAACTTGTAACCCAACAACCACTAAAGAAGTTCCCTTCTTCCTATTTTTCCTCTCTTAAGAGAAGCTAGACAAAGTGGAGGCTGTAAGTCTCAGCAATTGCTTGGAAGGCATTTCCACAAAGGCCTCTGTACTCCTTACACAAGCATAATCCACACACTTAGTAAAGTTGAATGTGATGTTTGCCAACTCTGTTTCTATAAATAAAGTACAGAGAAACTGTCATCTCTATTCTGACCTCAGGAAAAGCGATCAAATGACAGTCCCCTGAAGCCTTCCCCTGCCCCATTTTGAACCAGGATCTTGCTGTGTAGTCCTGGCTAGACAGATGTTACCCAAGCAGGTTTGGAATCCATGGCACTCCTGCCTCAGTCTCCCAAGTGCTACCATTATAAGCATGCACTACCAACTTAACCCTCCCTAAAATCCCTATTTAAAAAGAATAGGAAAGAAATGGAGCGAAAGCATGTCAGAAAGTCACAGTTCCCAGCATGATTGGCATTAGGACAGGAAGGTGGATTGTAATGGCGCGATGGCTGTAGGTGCCATGAGGAAAGTGTAAGCTGTTGGGCTAACAAGAGGCGCTACTGCAATTGGTTTACTGAGTTTCCTGGTTGATTGATGATCCAAAAGAAAGCCACCAAATCATGACAACAGATGATAAAATAGCTTAAAAAAAAAAGACTTGGGAATTGAACAGCTATAGAAGCAATTCCCACAGAAAACTAAAACAGATAGAAAAAACAACTGAAAAAAATTCTAATATCAAAAACAAGTTATCAAACACAGTGTGCTAAATGTTAATTATCAACACATTAGCATCACATTTGACCAACAGATGTAAACAGAAACAATGAGAAGGTGTAATTAGTACCCAAAACAAGACAATCGTAAGAGCCTAATCACGTCCTGTGCAGTGTGGAGATTATAATAATGTCCACATATTGTTTCTGGGAGGAAAAGCCCACACATTCCAGTGAGCAGATGTCAATGTCATTAACACTGAGGATGAATGAATGAATGAATGATTGATGGTCTCAGAAGTGAAAGGGTTCTTGTGTCCTTCCTAGCTCCCAGTTTATCATATTTTATCCATGAAACATTTTTCTCATTTTATTTAATTCTCTTTTCACTCTCATTCATAAGTTGTATTTGATACCATTTTGTAGATGATTTTTTATACCTACATTCATAAAAATATTGGTCATTGGTTTTCTTTTCTTGAAGTGTGTTTGTATGGTTTTGGTATCAAGACCTAGTTGGTCTGAAACAGAATCACACATGACCAAGTGAGCTTCATATTAGCCTGGTTCAGCATTTGAAAAACACAATGATGTTTCAGTATTCAAAAGAGCAATGGACTACATCTCATTCATGGAAGAAATGTGAGAAATATATGAGCATCTCAATGGATACATGAAGGATAGTTGACAAAATACAATCTTCTTTTATGAATTAGAAGATACTGTTAGGAAACAAAGCATGGCAAAGCAGGCCCTCAAGGCTGGCTGAGAACACCCAGCTGCCACCACTATGAGAGCAGAGACAGAGCGAGGAGGCTTTCTCTCGCCACTTCTACCTGGAGGTCTTAGATAAAGCAACTACGCAAGAAAATGAAATATAAGACACACAAATTAGCAAGAAGTTAAGCTATCTATATTCATAGAGAACATGGTCCAAAGTATAAAAAAAATCTAAAATATCTAACAAAACTATAGAATTAATAATTCTATAATTTTATAGGTTTATAAAATTATTCTATAATTTTATAATTCAGGAAGGTTGTTGATACATGATCAATATGAAAGTTAATATTTCTACATGTGGCAATGAGCAATCTTAAAATTACATTTATAAGATGATCAAAAAGAATAAAATCTGTCCGGAGCCATCTAGGAGAGGGTAAAGGCTGCAGGTGATTTTCCTGAGGTGGTTCACCATGAACTGTGGTGAATGAGCTCAGAGGCAAGACCCAAGGGATTTTGTCTATTGATTCTTGCCATTGATATGCCTTCCCTGTCATCATTAAATTGATATAACAATCCTTGGGGTTAGCCCACCCTATTGGGCAGATTTTCTGCACATCAGTGAAGATGTACTCTTTTATAGCAATGCTATGAAGAGAAATAGATGATTTCTTAATTCCTAATAGCGATTCTCTAGAATTTCTAAACTTATGCAAATGATATGAAAACCCTCTGCAATATGAAAACTGCAATTAGGACTCTGCTAGTCTTCAGGTGTCACGACAGTTATAACTTCGGAATACATCCCTTTAAATTATAAAACCATTAATTAAAGGCCATAAACTGGGAATGAACATTTTATTGTAAGTGCAAGGATAGAAGATAAAATATTGGCTGGGTTTATCTATACAAAACTTCAATGTGAACTCAGACCTAAGAATTATAGTTTTAAACTCTCAATGAACCCGTGGAGCTGGTAACATATAGTGAATGTTTAGTTATATAACTAGTCTTAATAGAAACACATGTAAACATCTTTGTTATAACTTCTTGTTCAATTTGTGATTTGAATTTATGTTTGAACTTGTGTGAACTCTTGAAAAAAAGGATGCTTGGAATACCATGTGATCTATTCTCTTGGAAAAGTACAAAAAAACTAGGAAGGATGCATTAAGTTAGCAGAGGAAAAGAGTATAGAAGGGAGGGGCTGGGCAGATAAGGAGAGACAAAGAAGAAGAGAGCAGATTTAAGGATGTAGAAGGAGAATAGAGGAAAAGCAAAATAGAAGTAGAAGAGACAGCAGAAAATAGCAGAATGTAACAGGGCTAAAGAGGGAAGAGAAAAGACTAAAGAGAGAAGGAGCCATAGAGAGAGCAGAAAGCAGCAGGCAGGCTTTTCTTATAATGAGACAGGTTTTAAACTTCATTTAGCAATGAAGGGTTAGAAGCTTTTTCTCTCTCTATGCAATAAAGGTTGAAACTTTTGTTCATCCAGAATGAGTGAGTTCTTGCTGCACTGGCACTTTTGTTTTTACCCCATCCACAATTATATATAGATGTGTGTGTGTGTGTATCATATACATACCATATATTTTCATCATATATACTTATATGTGATATATATCATATATAAGTATAGTTGTGTATATGCAAGTATGTAAGTTGATGAGACAGATTGTTGGCCCCCCAAAAAGCATGTGATAATGAATGTGTATGTATTAATGTGTGTATAAATGTATTGTGTTTATGCATATTTTCTTGTGTAAAAATTTTTCCTTTTGTAAGTGAAACTCTCTTCTCCTGGTTCAATAAAAGTTAATTGCTTCAAGCCTCCTTCTTGCCTGGCCAGCCTGAAGCCATCGGCTTTTGGCCTCAGAGTAACTTAGAGTCAAGACAGGTAAATGTTATTTAGTAATCAGCAACAGGTGTCAATCTTCCTGAAGCCATTGGTTTCTAGCCCCAGAATAACTAAGAATCAAGGGGAATAAATATTAATACTAAGCAACTTTTACACTCACAAGACCAAGTCTTGCCTCCCCCCCCCCCATGCTCCATCCAATCGGCTGCCTCAGAGAGGACCTGGTGCTCAGGCAAAGCTCCCAGCAAAATTACGTATGAATTAATTTAACAAAAGTAGTACAGATCTTTCACAAAGCTAGGTAAGAAAGAACAGGATGATACAAAACCAAACACATAGATACCTGGATCAGAGTGAAGAGCTCATATAAACACACTTAGCTAGAGGCATTTCAGGTTTTGATGAAGATACCAAAAGCAGACATTAGGGAAAAGAAAACCTCTCCAGCAAACAGTGCTGGTAGAACTGGATAACTGCACGTACAAGAATAAAACCAGATTCCTAACTCTTTAATGAAAATTAACCCAAAAGGATCAAATACCTTAATGCAGGATCTGAAACAGTGAAAACACTAGGGGAAGGAGTAGGGAAACAGTTCAAAATACAGATAGACACAGCTAAGAAGTGTCTGCACAGGCCTGCAGTCTGTCAGGAAACAGCACCAACAACTGATAAGTACTCATGGCATTCACAAGCATTTGCACAGCAAATGAAGCAATTTGGCGAAGACAGCCCAGAGACTAGGTGAATATATTTGCTCACGGTACATCTGGCAGAGCTGTAGTATCTAGACTATGCAAAGAACTAAAAAGGCTGAACAATGAGAAATCAACCTACCCAATCTATAATGAACTAGTGAAAGGAACAGGTAATTCTTCAAAGATGAAATGCAAATGATCAATAAGCGTGAGAAGGAAGACCTTGTCTCAAACAATCAATCAATTGCATGGGTCTAACAGCTTAAAGTCCAAACCGATCTGAAACTCGGAGTGGAAGACATTAGGATAAAGCTTCCAAAGTCCCCTCCCTGCCCTTCTCCGCTGTGACAGAAAGCATGGATGAGTGTTTACCAAGCTCGTCTTGACAGAAGCTCCCTGGAGGGTTGATATATTTCATGGTGCTCACGTCTAACTTCCAGTTGTGCTTTGTGCATTTAACGGACCTGGGGGAAATGAGAGTCAGTTGTACTACACAGTGAAAAAAATTAGTGCTGATGAAGTGTGATGGCATCCCATGACTCGGAAGTCAAAGCAATCGATGGAACTCAAAATACATGAAAGAAAACCTATGAAGAGGTGATAACAGGGGCAGCCAAAGAGATGCTAGCTAATCACCAAGCAAAGTCTTTTCCTGTGAAGATCAAGCCTGTATCACACAATGATGTGTGTTAGAGAATAGACTTCAGGGTAACTCCTCCTGGTCAGGGAGTGAGGGTGGAGTCAGCTTGAAATGGGGCTATTCACACACCAGCTTTAGGGAAAGAGAAGGGTAGCTAGTGGTAAAACAATGCTTCTACACATGTGATAAGCAAGCTGCTGGTCTTGAAGACAGCTCTTATCCACAAAGACACAAGAGTGATGTTCTCACAACAGCTAAGTAGGGGTCAGAGAGAATGTGGTCATGTTTATGTATGACTTATCTCTCCTCAGCCTTCACTTCTACTGTTCAACGTTTCTGATCCCCCAAAGTTTAAGGTTTAAGAGTATGATTACCAGATCACATACAATATACTCAGATAAATATGAATTTCAGATCACATACAATATACTCAGATAAATATGAATTTCAGACAAAGTGGGTATGGAGAATATTTTCTTTCTTTCTCTTTCTTTCTTTCTTTCTTTCTTTCTTTCTTTCTTTCTTTCTTTCTTTCTTTCCTTCCTTCCTTCCTTCCTTCCTTCTGACTTTTTTCAAGACAAGATTTCTCTGTGTAGCACTGGCTGTCCAGGAACTCTCTTTGTAGACCAGGTTGGCTTTGAACTCACAGAACTCTGCCCCCTGAATACTGGGATCAAAGGCATGTGCCATCATGCCCCGCTAAAAGTGAGTATATTTTCAAATGCATATCTCTCACGTCATATACAACATGCACTAAAATTCTCTTTTTATCAGTAAGTATTTAGGTGCATGTTCTACATTTCTATTTATTAATGTAACTCCATTTCAGAATAAGACTCAATTATATCCAACACGAGTCTTTAAAGGAGGTACTGTATAATTTTTGATATTTGCTTGAACTAACTTCCTTCCTTCCTTCCTTCCTTCCTTCCTATATTCCTTCCTTCTTGCTCTCTTCAGCTTTTTTGAGGCAGGATCTCATGTAGCTCAGGCTAGCCCTGACCTTATATGTAGCTGAGGTTGACCATGGCCTCCTCATCTCCCTGCTGTTTCTCAGCTCTTCATTTCTAGGTGTGCACCACCATTCACGGCTCACTGCTCCAGGCCCTGTTCTGTTTTTCAGTCAGAATTTTATTTTGTAGCCCAAACTGATCCCAGACAAAGAGAAGCCACGCCTCGGTCTCCCATGCACTGGGCTCATGGGGGTGAACCCTGCCTCAGTCTCCCATGCACTGGGCTCATGGGCGTGAGCTACTATGTCAGGCTTCCTTTCACTTCCCCAGAAAATAAAGCTTGCCAGATCTGGGGGGGGGGGTTAGTTGGAAATAGGGTACACCTGGAGGTGCTCATTCAGAAGTAGGGTACAAACCATTTCTGTTCTTATCTTTATAAATTTGTTTGTTGTTGGTTTTGTTTCAAGAGGGAAGGAATTTTTTTAAGCCAAGAAATGGCTCTTACCAGAAGCATCATTTAAAATTTAAAAAACGGAAGGAAGGAAGGAAGGAAGGAAGGAAGGAAGGAAGGAAGGAAGGAAGGAAGGAAGGAAGGAAGGAAGGAAGAAAAGATAGAAAACATATCATGCTGCCATATCCCGGCTTTGTTGTATCCAGAATTTTTAAACGTCCTTTCTAGGGTGGCAAGAAAACATAGTCCGCAGTTTGATTCATGAAGAATTACTTTGTAGTGCCTCCTTTCTCAGGAATGAGTGGGAAACAACCTCTAAAAATCAGGATGAGGCATTCCAGATGGGACTGTAGAATATTCTAGAACCCAAGAGGGTAAGCTGAAAGAACCAAGTGTGGTTGTGTGCCAGCTTGATCGGAGGGCACTGGAAAGGGACAGGAGTAGGACAGGAGAAGAGAGAGGGGCAGGAGACAGGGGGGTGTAGGAAAAGAATAGGAGATAAGAGAGAGGTGGAAGGGGTGGGCACAAGAAGGACCTCAGCTCCTCACACAGAAGCTATGAGAGCATTAGACTTAAGGACATGAGATGGACAGCTTCTAAGATCCTGGTTATGCGTCAGGAAGGACACTGGATGGCAGGAAGGAATGGACTATGCTTAATTGTACCCTGAGAAAGATGCTCTTCGATTGGCAAGGGTACAGAGGCTCCAGAAGAACGGCAGGTAGAGAGGCAAATGGGAGCCTCCACAGGCATGCAGGTTAACTACTGTGTGGTGCGCTCCACAGAGAATAAAGCAGAGAGTGCCCAGCTTCCTTGTGAGGGCAGCAAAGAGAAGTTTATAGGCTGGAGCATGGCTCAGTGGCTTGTCATGCAAGCATGAGAACCAGCGTCTGAATCCCGGAATTCCTGTAAAACGCTCACTGGGAGTGGCAGCATGTACCTAGAATTGGCACTGGGGATGTTGAGCCAGAAGGATCCGGAGGGATCCTACCTATCTATCCTAATTAGCGAGGTCCAGCTTCAGTGAGAGACTCTCAAAACATAAGGCGGAGGGTGGAGTGGTATTCAGAAAGATATCCTCTGTCAACATCCAGCCTCCACCTCTCTCTCCACCCCCAACCCCAGAGCTAAGCTGCTGGCAAACAAAAACTAAGATTAACCACCCTAAGGCTTTGCGGAAGACAAGAACGGTTGATCTGTGGTAGTGAGGAACTTACCACATTTAGGTGAGCAAACTGAACATAAAAAAAACACCAGTTCTTCCAAATGATTTGTGTGTACAGACCGGAGGAAGTTGGTGGCCCCACACATAAATAGTAACAGCAGTGAACATCAGTTGGCTGCTTATCATATACTATGGCGATATTCTTTTAATCACCTTTTGTAGGTTTTGAGTGAGTGGGCCTTCTTTGTGTGTGTGAGAATGTGTATATGCATGTGTGTGAGTGAAAAGTCTCTACTGGGAGTTTTTCTCAATTTCTTTTCCATTTACTTTTTTCTCTTTTTGAAATTTATTTTCAATAATCCTTATTATTATTATTTTTTAAAAAAGCAGCTTGCAAATAAATAGAAAACACCATACACCAAAATTATCTAGACCCAAAGTTTGTCCAACTTAATAAACGTATATATAGTTAGAACTGACATTCAGAATGGAACATGAAACATCCCTTTAAATTTGACATTTTCAGTACTGAATATACTATATGCAGTTATCCACTACCCAAGCCAAAACATCCCTGACACAACTAGAACTAGAAGAGCAAGTAGCACCATATCCTTTATCCCAACATGTCTGTCATCAGCAGTTACTCCTTCTTCATTTCTTTCATTTGCTCTGAGAGACAGTATCTCTCTCTGAACCTGAAGCTCACTGATATTAAGCTAGACTGACTGGCCAGGCAGCCCAGGGATCCTCCTGTGTCTGCCTCTCCAGAGGTTAGCATTGCAGGTGCACACCACAGTGCCTGGTCTTTTACATTAATGCTCTGAATCTGAACATGGCTCCCATGCTTCAACAGCAAATGTTTTACTCTCTCGGAATCCTGAACAAAGCAGGTGATCTATTCATTTTCCAAGTGAGCAGACTGAGGCTGAGAAAGATGATGAACTAGTTCAAGATTACTCCAGAGCTGGAGAGTAGGAAGGCAGGCAGGCAGGCAAGGAGGAGAGAGCCCACTTCACTTTAACGTCTCCCTCAGTGGTTAGCTACATATGGAAAGACAGGAAATTCAGTATCTCCCAAAGATAATCAGCAGGAGAACAAAACCTCTATCTCCCCTGAGTCCTGCAAGCATGTATCAGAGATGAAGGGGGTGAGGCCCCCTGCCCTATTCCCTAGGAAGATGCCAACAACCCAAATTGAATATTATCTGCAGTTTTGGCTATAGGTTAACAGAGGGTCACACTGGAAAGTCGACTAGGATGTGGAACTGTATCTGTAATCAAACAAGACTATGGGTAGTTGTGAGAATATTCTAGACTTTGGGATTGTCCTCTGCATAATGATGGTGGGGGCATTTTGGAGAACTCCTCAGCTCTCTCTGTTACTGAACTATCTACACAAGGCCACAGGTAAGATTGAGCACACAAAGTAATGACAAGGCCCAACACCTAAGGATTCAATCCAAGTAGACCAGGACAGGCTTTTAAAGGATAGGGCCCAGCATTTATGAGGTAACTAGTGCTGACACAGCAGATGCCCAAGAATTCTCTTGAGATGTGCTAGATAGTTCCTCAAAGCCAAACAACTCGTCCTAACATTGCTGCTGCCCAGAGGGCAGACATTCTCTATGGGGATGAAGGCTGGCAAAGGCAAAGGCTCTTAGAAAAAAACAATCAGAACCCTACCATTGTGTAGGGGAGACAGCCAGGACTCTGTCTCTTTTCTAAGTGTAGCTAGGCTGACAGAAAAACAAAAAAAGTCTACCGGCTTTTTAGCAACGTTTGGAAAGCATTCTCTGTCTGTTTGTCTGTTTGTTTGTCTCTCACTGGTGTATGTGTGTGTGTGTGTGTGTATGAGAGTGTGTGTATGTGTGAGTATGTGTATGTGAGAGTGTGTGTATGTGGATATGAGAATGTGTGTGTGAGTGTGTATGTATGTGAGTGTGTGTGTATGTGTGTGTGTGTGTGTGTGAGAGAGAGAGAGAGAGAGAGAGAGTGTGAGTGTGTGTGTGCTAGTGTGCATGCGTGTCCTGGAAGCAGGACTTCTAGAAGAATTGAATCTTCGATGAATGCAATACCTCATATGTGTGCTCCTACTCCTGCAACCCAAACACCCCAATAGCTAGGACCATCAAGCTAACTTAGAGTTCTTAGAAAGAGAGAAGAGAAAGCAAATCTAAGCAAAACATAATTTTGAAGTCAGGAAACTGTTCCAATGAAACAAGAGGAAAACTTAGAAGCAATTTGCTGACTGGGTCATTTGAAATGTCCCGGGTGAGAAACCTTCCTGTCAACTCTAACTGCAAACAGGGTCACTGGCAAGAGAGCAAAGGAGCCACGGTACCTTCCATCTAAATCCTCGATGTCTTTCATGAACAGGCCTCCCTGGTGCTTGCAGAGGTTCTTGCATGCCTTTAGATGGTCCTTCTCCTTGTATAAAATGTACTCTTTCCCAGTAGTCTTATTTCGAAAAAAATTGATCCCTTCCTTGAGGTTGGCAACTTCGGCAGGAGACAGGGACAGCAGGGTCTCAGCTGTCTGTTTCCTGCTAGGAAGAGACAGGCATTACCAGAGGGGCATGCACCCGGTTGGGTTTGAAAGAATACACATTCTGAAAAGACAGCTGAAAATGTCTGAAGCATCTCCCACAACCCGGGCTCAGAGGCCCCCCAATAGTGACTACCCTTTCTCCCCACCTTTTAAAATCCATGCAAATGTGCGCTCTGCTTTCATACAGAGCTGAGCCCTTTCTCACTTGCCTGTCCATCATCTGCCAGCTCCAGGGTATTTCAAAGCAGCTGCTGGTGTTCTTTCTACTTCTGTGAATCACACCAGGAAGGTGAGGATGGCGAGGATGACATTAGACTGCCTGGAGAGTGAATGTTTACGAAAATTTTACTATTTCCGTTGGTAGTTTCCTCTCCCCTCCCCCCACACCGCTTTTAAAAGCCTGGGTCTTCAGTTCAGCTTTCTCTGGCTTCCCTTTTACACGTGGACATCCCCCAGCCCCAGAGGGAGTTCAAGTCCTACAGGATCACCATCAACCTGCAGGGTCAGCTAGAACTCGCCCCTGCTTGGCCAAGCCTTCTGATCCATCCCTGACTACTTGGTCTGACCTCCACCACTCAGAGTACCAAAACCAGCACCTGGTACGCCACCTGCTGGCCTACATGGGTTCACTTTCAGAGCCCTTGCTATCTTTAGTTTGGTTTTCTTTTTTCCTCCAACCACTTAGCCTGTTGCCTTCCCAAGCTGTGCTCATCAGTTAGCTATTTAACAACAGAACTCTCTCAAGCACCAAATTTGAGTGATTTACAGAAAACCTCAGCTGCGATGAGGTAGCATCCGAACTCCATCCAGCTTCCACCCAGTGCCTCAGCAGGCTCTCTCTGGATCCCAAAAACATCAAAGTTGCACTCAAGAGACTTTTCAAAATGAACGTTTCTATGTTTTGCATATCTGAGATGCAAAAACCTGGGTGTGTGTGGGCTTCTTTGTATCTTTTACTCCAGACTTAAAGTGGCCCCAAATTATCTCTTCTTCTCATGCTGCCTTTAAAAATGAGCTCAAGTGTACTGGGATGATTTCACTGACAGTGTGTAAATGTCTTAAACCAGAAGATAAAAAGAATCGAATCGGGGGTCCAGGGTAGGGGTGGGGTGGCAGGGTGAAGAAGCTGCTTTCTGTTCTAAACAGAGGAGGGCACAGCTCTAGGACAAGTCCCATAGTAGAGTCCCACTGTCACATCTGTCCTAAACTCCTCTGTTCACAGCAGACGTGGCATTTTTTCAGAGACATGGTTTAAGTAAATACGATTAGAAGGAATCCAGCTTCAACCTAGTGAGTCCTTTTACTGATTTCTTGTAGTGTAAAGAGCTAGCACCGAGTTAAAAGCAAGCACAGGCACCAGGTCTATACAGTGGTTAAAGGTGCACAGGAAAACCACCTTCAGATGCACAGATCTTGGGGTAAATAAATCACAAATCTCACATTCTGTATTGGAGTGCAGCTTTGTCACCCAGTAAGGAAAGCAAGTGCAATCAACTGCAGCCCCATTCTAGCACCAAGAAGTAAAATAAAATATGGGCGTTGCAGTGCACAAGCTTGTTTCTGGGATAGGGTCCTGCGGGGCCCATTCTGGTCTCAAAATCATTACGTAGGTGGTGACAACCTTGAACTTCTGACTCTCGTGCTTCTCTATCCTAAGTGTACCAACACCTACAGATACATCCCCTAAACTTCTCAGACTCATGGGCATCCCTCCCTAGCTTCTCACTGTCTTGGAATCTTACTATTTCTCTTGTGCTCTCTCTTGGTTCTCTCTCTCTCTCTCTCTCTCTCTCTCTCTCTCTCTCTCTCTCTCTCTCTCTCTCTCCCTCCTATCTCTTGCCTGCACTCTCTTTGTCTTCTTCTCTTGCTCTCTGCCATCCCTTCCTCTCATGGACTGGTCCAATCCACAGGCCATGTTCAGTATACCACTTTCTTTCTCTGCCCTGGACTCTTCCAGGTGCCTCTGGCTGTACTTTCCCTCATATCTACACTAAAAACAAAACAGACAAAAAAAACCCCACCCAACCAACCAACAAACCAATTAACCAATGAAACAAACAAACCCTTCCCCTCAATCGTACCTTGAGATGGTCATGTTCTCAGTTTATTCGTCTAGTACTGAAACCACCAGCTGATATGTAAATGGGTTTCTATCCAAGGGGGCCTGGCCTCTCCTAATCAAACCTTGCTATTGGTTTGATTGTGTCTGCTGATTTCTGCCACCCACCATAGTAGACTCCACGTTCTAGAGTATGCCTATTTATCTGCTTCTTCCCTGTGATTCTGGGCATCTCAGTATCTGTGGCTCCTGGAGCCTGCTGTGCTATCCTGGGCACCCATCACAAGGAAAGGCTCTGCTCCTCCCTCTGCCTGCTCTCTCAGTCTGATGGGGAAATACTAACTCAGCACTGCCTGCTTTCTCTCTGTTGGCTCCCTGGAGCTTAATAAGAGCACACCAGTGAGCTGGGAAGCTCCTCTTGCCTCCCGGGTTCCCATCACATGGTAAGACAATTCATCTTTACTATTTGGGACATTTTTCTCTGACAGGTCTCTCAATTCATTTAGGGATGGCCCACATTGTAATTCTTGTCACCAGGATGCTTTCCTTCTTCCTCCCCTCTTTTTCTCCATCCCCACAGTTCTCAGCTCCTTCCTGGAGCTTTCTTACCTGCACCTAGGAGCTGCCTGCCCTGCCTTGGTCTCTTCTCTTGGTTCACTGGAGCCTTGTAACCTTCCACAGCTCCCTTATGAGTCTCTACAAGATTAGAATCCTCCCTTGGGTGGAGTTCGCAGTCTGTGACCCTTTCCCTCCTTCGCTAATCTCTTTTCCTCCTCTAACTCAGAGATTTCATCAAAGCTTCGCTGTCCTTCTGCAAATGGCTTGGCTTCACTGCAGCTTGATGGCCAAAACATGACACACTCTATTTTCAAATTCTTGCAGACTGTAACAACTCCTGCCACTGCACAAGCAAATGACTTCCCAAACCCTTCACCCAAATCCTTCATACCTGAGCTTCCTCTGCTCCACACTCTGAAAAGTCTTTTATTGCTAAGCTTTTTCTTCTTCCCACTCTTGAAAACTCTTTTATTTCTAGGATTTCTTTGCTCTCAGCTCTCAGAAAAACCTCTCAAGATTATTGATTATGTAAACTCTTCATCTAAGGATTTGCAAGTTCATTGGGTATGGTTAAATATATATAAAATCTGTAACAAAAGCTAGCTTAAAACTTGTAGCAAAAGGCTAATGGTTAAAAAAAGTCGATACATAGTTAATCTTAATTTGTTTTAGCATACTATATATAGATCTGCTACAGTATACACACACACAAACACACACACACACACACATACACACACACACACACACACACACACACACAAGATTAGACATTCCTGTTAGAATATCAGTTGTTAACCCTGGTGATTATATGGCTGATTAGGAGCTGTGGCCATTGTACAGCCATGGAAGAGTATCATATAGTGGGCTGCTATCCTAGGAAAATATAAAAATTTAAAGTAGATTTCTTTTTTTAAATTTTTTTATTAGGTATTTTCCTCATTTACATTTCCAATGCTATCCCAAAAGTCCCCATACCCTCCCCCCCCACTACCCTACCCACCCACTCCCACTTCTTGGCCCTGGCAATCCCCTGTACTGAGACATATAAAGTTTGCACGACCAATGGGTCTCTCTTTCCACTGATGGACGACTAGGCCATCTTCTGATACATATGCAGCTAGAGACACGAGCTCCAGGGGGTACTGGTTAGTTCATATTGTTGTTCCAACTATAGGGTTGCAGATCCCTTTAGCTCCTTGGGTACTTTCTCTAGCTCCTCCATTGGGGGCCCTGTGATCCATCCAATAGCTGACTGTGAGCATCCACTTCTGTGTTTGCTAGGCCCCGGCATAGTCTCACAAGAGACAGCTATATCTGGGTCCTTTCAGCAAAATCTTGCTAGTGTTTGCAATGGTGTCTGCGTTTGGCAGCTGATTATGGGATGGATCCCTGGATATGGCAGTCTCTAGATGGTCCATCCTTTTGTCTCAGCTCCAAACTTTGTCCCTGTAACTCCTTCCATGGGTGTTTTGTTCCCAGTTCTAAGAAGGAGCAAAGTGTCCACACTGGTCTTCGTTCTTCTTGAGTTTCATGTGCTTTGTATCTTGTATCTTGGGTATTCTAAGTTTCTGGGCTAATATCAACTTATCAATGAGTAGATATCATGTGAGTTCTTTTGTGATTGGGTTACCTCACTCAGGATGATGCCCTCCAGGTCAATCTATTTGCCTAGGAATTTCATAAATTCATTCTTTTTAATAGCTGAGTAGTACTCCATTGTGTAAATGTATCACATTTTCTGTATCCATTCCTCTGTTGAGGGGCATCTGGGTTCTTTCCAGCTTCTGGCTATTATAAATAAGGCTGCTATGAACATAGTGGAGCATGTGTCTTTCTTACCAGTTGGAACATCTTCTGGCTATATGCCCAGGAGAGGTATTGCGGGATCCTCTGGTAGTACTATGTCCAATTTTCTGAGGAACTGCCAGACTGATTTCCAGAGTGGTTGTACAAGCCTGCAATCCCACCAGCAATGGAGGAGTGTTCCTCTTTCTCCACATCCTTGCCAGCATCTGCTGTCACCTGAATTTTTGATCTTAGCCATTCTGACTGGTGTGAGATGGAATCTCAGGGCTGTTTTGATTTGCATTTCCCTGATGATTAAGGATGCTGAACATTTTTTCAGGTGCTTCTCAGCCATTCGGTATTCCTCGGGTGAGAATTCTTTGTTTAGCTCTGAGCCCCATTTTTAATGGGGTTATCTGATTTTCTGGAGTCCACCTTCTTCAGTTCTTTATATATATTAGATATTAGTCCCCTATCTGATTTAGGATAGGTAAAGATCCTTTCCCAATCTGTTGGTGGCCTTTTTGTCTTATTGACGGTGTCCTTTGCCTTACAGAAGCTTTGCAATTTTATGAGGTCCCATTTGTCAATTCTCAATCTTACAGCACAAGCCATTGCTGTTCTATTCAGGAATTTTTCCCCTGTGCCCATATCTTCAAGGCTTTTCCCCCACTTTCTCCTCTATAAGTTTCACTGTCTCTGGTTTTATGTGGAGTTCCTTGATCTACTTTGATTTGACCTTAGTACAAGGAGATAGAATGGATCAATTCACATTCTTCTACATGATAACTGCCAGTTGTGCCAGCACCATTTGTTGAAAATGCTGTCTTTTTTCCACTGGATGGTTTTAGCTCCCTTGTCAAAGATCAAGTGACCATAGGTGTGTGGGTTCATTCCTGGGTCTATTCTATTCCACTGGTCTACTTGTCTGTCACTATACCAGTACCAGGGAGTTTTCATCACAATTGCTCTGTAGTACAGCTTTAGGTCAGGCATGGTGATTCCACCAGAAGTTCTTTTATCCTTGAGAAGAGTTTTTGCTATCCTAGGTTTTTGTTATTCCAGATGAATTTGCAGATTGCCCTTTCTAATTCGTTGAAGAATTGAGTTGGAATTTTGATGGGGATTGCATTGAATCTGTAGATTGCTTTTGGCAAGATAGCCATTTTTACTATATTGATCCTGCCAATCCATGAGCATGGGAGATCTTTCCATCTTCTGAGATCTTCTTTAATTCTTTCTTCAGAGACTTGAAGTTTTTATCATACAGATCTTTCACTTCCTTAGTTAGAGTCATGCCAAGGTATTTTATATTATTTGTGACTATTGCGAAGGGTGTTGTTTCCCTAATTTCTCTCTCAGCCTGTTTATCCTTTGTGTAGAGAAAGGCCATTGACTTGTTTGAGTTAATTTTATATCCAGCTACTTCACTGAAGCTGTTTATCTGGTTTAGGAGTTCTCTGGTAGAATTTTTAAGGTCATTTATATATACTATCATATCATCTGCAATAAGTGATATTTTGACTTCTTCCTTTCCAATTCCTATCCCCTTTATCTCCAATATCTATGTTGTATTAAGATGATAACATATTCATTCCAAAACACCATAAAAGAATAAAAAGATAAAAAGTAAAGACCCATTTGCTTGGGGAAATTACAAAGTAATTTTTTGCAGAGTATATAAGTTTTCTGAAAATTCATGGTTAAAAGGGAAATAGGCTAAAAAGGTTTAGACAGGCATTTCACACAAGAGAATATTAAAATTATCAATACAATTTTAAAGGGAGTCAAGTATCTCTAGTGATTGTGAAAAAATCAAACCATAACAAGATATGCCTGCAGCCAGTAGATTAACTAAATTTAAATAACCAGCTGGGCAGTGATGGCACACACCTTTAATCCCTGCACTTCGGAGGCAGAGGCAGGCAGATTTTGAGTTGAAGGCCAGCCTGGTCTACAGAGTGAGTTCCAGGACAGCCAGGGCTATACAGAGAAATCCTGTCTCGAAAAAACCAAAAGAAAAAAAAAATTAAATAACCGAAATTACCAAGTGTTGTTGCAAGGAGTGGGAGGTGGGGGTGACAATGGAAACTCTGGTAAGTTACTACAGGCATGCAATGTTATTCTGTCACACTGAAAAACACTGTGGCTGTGGCTGGAGAACCAGAAAGTATACATGGGCCATGTCTCCCAATGTTATTCTAGTCTCCAAACTAGACAAGGGTATGCATCTGTTCTTCAAAACAAGTGTACAGGGATGTACAACCACATTATTTATGTTAGCCCTTAATTAGAAAGCCCAAGTATTCAACAATGAAATAATAAGCTATAGCTGTATAAGTTTTATAGGTCAATTACATATTATCATATTAGGGTACATATGACAGAATACAGTAGGAAAAGAAACAATTTAAACAACTTGCAAAGACATGCCATAAGTGCTGGAAAGCTGGCCTGGTGGGAGGATGAGGGAGAGCCAGAGGGCTGACCGGCTCAGCTACCACTCAGACCCAGGTTCAGGGCTTTGAGTTTGCCCTTCCCCAAACCTATATCATCCGTGAACTGCTGGGGTGCATGAAAGGACCAGTCCTGCCAATCAAAAACTGCAGAACTCCATGACACTGGGCAACAACAACATAATCCAAAGGAGTCCAGGTCAGGACCCAAATATTGATGGCGCTACAGAAGCCAGAGACCTCTAACCAAACCAATGACCTATTACAATGAACATTTGCAAGACAGAAGAATATACTCTGGTATGGGACATAGTGTGACACACTACAGCTACAACAAGATGTTTTCTATGCTGTGTGTGTGTGTGTGTGTGTGTGTGTGTGTGTGTGTGTGTGTGTTTGGGGGGACAGGTTGTAAGATCAGAGGGTAGATTAGAGAGGAAAGTGAGATGAATGAGACTGGGGTGCATGACATGAAACTTAATGAAAAGTTAAAAAAAAAGAAATTCATGCTTAATCTTATTCAGATAAAGCTTCTCAGTGGACAAATTTAACATTCCTTGTTCAATAATGTGAGCAAAATATTGCATCTTTGGTAAGAGAATTACAATTAGAAAAGAATGTGCTATGGATGGATCAAGTAAAGCATGATATGGAAGCAGGTTTGTAGGTTTAAACAGCCACACTAAAGAAGAAGAAAACTACCATCTCTGCTCCCATGTTCAAGCTGGAAAAAGTAGCATGGACCAGATCTTGTGTAGGCAGAGGGAAGAATTTGACAGAATTGACGTTAAAGTAGAACAGAAAACAGCAGGAAATTCAAGCAAATCCACTATCTCAAAGCAAGTTCATTCAGGAAAGATTATAAAAATCAGAAATAAGCCAGGGTAAATTACCATCACCTCTATGTAAGCAAGTGGGTCAATTCCTAGAGGTATACAAATTGTTGAACCTGTCTCAAAAAGAAATAAATAATCAAAATAAAGTAAATAGCAATAAGCAGATAGAATTGATAACAGTACATTTCTTTTCTTGGATGCAGCCAAAGTGCTCTGCCCTTCGCAGACAGTTAAGGTCAGATTGCAGGGAGGCTCTTACCTTCATCTGGGGATGAGCACTCAGCCTAGGTCTCTGAGTTTGCCTGCCTCTAGTCCACCTCACCCTCTACAACAGCGAGGGAGCAGTCACGGAGAATAGAATCAATGTCCTCTCTAAAGCAGCTCAGCTTAATGTTCAACTTTTATGGCCTGAAAGATTGGTCAAGACCCTGGCCAACATCAACATTGGGAATCTGCAATTCACGAGCTGGTTGTCCAGTTCAAGTGCTGAAGCTATGTCAGCAGGCAGCCCAGCACCCTCCACCACTGCTGCTGCCACCCAGGGGAGGAAAAGAAAGTAGGAGAAAAATAAGGAGAAACTGGGGGGATCTGATGATGATATGGGTTTTGGTCTTTTTGACCTCTTTTGTAGACATGTTCAATAAAAAGCCAACTGTATAAAAGCAAAACCTAAATTTTAGCTCTATAGCTGGGGGTATATCTCAGCTGTAGAGCACACATTAACAACACATGAACCCAGAACTGAATAAAATAAACTCCATTCCAAAAGTGAAAACCAAGCCCAGATGGCTTCACTGATGCATTCTAGCAAATGTTTATAGAACAATCACTCTTCCAGAGCAAATGGAATTTATCCTCCCCAAAGCAAGCATTATTTAACATCTGAAAATTAATTTGTGGACCAGCAAAATTGCTCAGTAGATAAGGGTGCTTGTCACCCAGCCTGAAGACCTCAGTGTGATCCCTGAGACCCACATGGAAGATGGAGCAAACCAACTCCCATAAGTTGTCCTCTGACCACCACAGGCTTGCCACAGCATACATGTGCCCACACTCACACATCATCACATTCACAACATCAAAGGTAACAATTTCTTAAAAATAAACTCATGTAATATGTTAATACAATAAAAGATAATCACATGACAGCACAAAGGCTATAGAAAGACAGAAGAAAAAAGCCTCTCATCAATAAAACACTGTCACAAGGACTGGAGAGATGGCTCAGTGGTTAAGAGCACTGACTGCTCTGCCAGAGGTCCTGAGTTCAATTCCCAGAAACCACATGGTGGCTCACAACCATCTGTAATAGGATGTGATGCCCTCTTCTGGTATATCTGAAGAAAGCTACAGTGTAGTCATATGCATAAAATAAACAAATCTTTAAAAACAAGCTGTTACAAACTTAAAGCTGGAAGAAATTCCTAAAACCTGGCTATAGTGGTCTATGAAACCCCTATTTGTAACACTAATATCAAAAAAGGAAATGTTTTATCCCCCAACATAGAAGAAAACCTGATAATGATTCTTCTTCCCACATCGGCCCATTGTCTTTGCAGAAGTTTGAGTCAGAAAACTTAAGCTAAAATAATTTAAAGTGATCCTTCTGTTTTCCATCTGCCCCCAGAGCTGACCCTGCACCACAGCTCTCCATACCCAAATACTACTGGAGAGAGCTGGTCTCCCAGGAGAGCTAAAGATGGGCCATCATCGAAAAAGAGAGCAGAATAATGGCTGGCAGAGGTTGAGAGTACTAAGCAGAGGGGGTAACAGAAAGGTTGGGCAATGGCTACAATATTATAGTCAGATGGGAGACATATGTCCCAGTGTTCCATAGCACAGTACAGTAACTGTGGTAACAGTAACACATATACTGCAAAGTGGTTAGAAGGTCTGAATACGTGTACCACAAAGAAATAATAAATATTGGTGGATAAAATAACTATCCCAATTTGATCGTGTTACATACATCATGCAAGCATGTATCATTACTGTATATTAAATGATAAAAAATACAATAACTAAAAAGTGAAAAATTTTAGTTGAAAGTCAGAAAAAAAAATCAACCAGAAGATGATCAAAGACCTTTGCAGATAGAAAAAGAGCAAATACCAAAGGTTGTAGGCAACCCACATCTGGAGAAGACCAGGAAACCACTCTTTTGATAATAAGCTCCCAAGGAAGAGAAGGACAGGATGAAGGGAGGGAAGCATGCAACAAGGAGGAGGACAGGGAGGCAGGTAGATAGGCAGACAGACAGGCAGACGGGCAGAGAGGCAGACAGACAGGCATAGAGGCAGACAGATAGGCAGAGAGGCAGGCAGGCAGGCAGACAGACAGGTAGACAGACAGGCAGGCAGGCAGACAATCAGACAGACAGGTAGACAGACAGGCAGATAGTCAGGCAGGCAGGCAGACAGGCAGACAGGCAGAAAGGTAGACAGGCAGACAGGCAGACAGGCAGAGAGGCAGGCAGACAAGCAGGCAGAAGGCAGGGCAAGCAGCAGGCAATGAAATGGCTTCACAGGTAAAGCTTTTGTTGAAAAAACCTGAAGACCCGAGTTCCATCCACAGAAGCCATAGTGGACAGAGAGAATCTACACCAAATGCACTGTGACACATGTCCCTTCCCAATCACACACACACACACACACACACACACACACACACACACACACAAAGAGAGACAGAGACAGAGACACACAGAGAGACAGAGAGACAGAGGCAGAGAGGAAGAGAGAGAGAGAACAATAACCAATAAAAAATTAACTAAAAGAAGACACCCTTTCATTATTTTTGTACATAGATAGCTTATGGCAAAACGATATACAGCTCAAAAGACATTGCCCCAGTACTAGAATCCTATTCAATCATTAATGAACCCACTCTATAATTACACTGTAAAGAATATGTCTCCAAGGCAAGAACACTCACACTTGCATGCTCTCATTCATTGGCTGGGCTCCTAGAGCAAGGGTGGTCATGGTTCACAGTGTAGATTCACCCTTCTGGGATCCTGGTAGAACTGTTCTAAGAGATAATACTATCCCTTTCCTCTGAGCTTCTTCCAAGCTGTTTATAGAATGTTGGATTTCCTCTGATACATAACCCATTTAGTCCATCCTTTAGTCTCAGTTACAGTTCTTTGCTCTTTTTGTTTCTACTCAGACTTTGTCCACATTGTGGTCTAGACTGCAGACCATAATACTAGTCTACTCAGTGCCACTTCCTCCATCCACTCCTATTCATATGGGGAAACATCCTATTCAGATGCAGAAAACACTAAGCTATTTTTACCAGGAAATACATGTACATTCACACTTAACTCTAATATAGTCAGATTGGAGAGTGGCACCATCAGCCACCTGAATTCTGACAAAACGTTTAAAATACAGTTTTGGACTAGTGCTTTGGAATCATCCCTACAGAACACAGGACTTGGTCCTATGTCCACTGTCAGGTATAGAAGGAAGATTGAGACAATGAGCAGAAGGAAAGGAAGAGAGGGGAAGGAAGGAAGAGAGAAAGAGGATAGAGAGAGGAAGGAAAATCTGTCACTTGTCACATAAGTGTTCTGTTCTGGACCCTCTTCCCAGGTTTACCAGGGAACAGAAGAATACCCAGGTGGTCCCTTCCATGCCTCTGTCCATTTTAGACAGCCAGTGTTTTGACTGATCATTCTATCTGTTAAGTCACTGCTGCAGTGAGCAAGAGATTTCTACTTACTGTTGGACATGTGGTTTGTGCCACGTATTCTTTGGTAAGAAGGAGCTACATTCAGCAATGTCTTCTGTTTTGGTTTTCCTTGCACAGTCTGAATTTTTATTTCTCCCCTACATAAGCAAATTTCTACTCTGAGTTGGTATCTGTCATGAACAAGATGTCTGAGCAGCTCTCACAGTTTCACAGCTCCAATCTTATTTGCTAGCTATGTTCAGAGCCTTCCCATCCATAAGCATCCAGTAGTCCCTGCTTCTCTTGCCAACAAAAGGGACAGTGCTTGTCATCATGGTATGGCAAAGGAAACTGATTTCAATTCAGACTGTCATTGTATGGCAGCAGCCCCTCAGTTTGTACTAACTCATTGCTGAAGTGCCACTTCCCATGGGCCAAGCATATTCAAACTATCCCATTTTCCAAACCCAAAAGGGACTTCTGGTGGCCATCAACATGCTTAGCTTTAATGTACCCTTCAAGCTTCTCAGGGTCACATATCTTATGAGTCTCATCTGCTTGCTGACTGTGGGCATGATATGGCCAGCCATGATATGCTGCTGCAGCCATGATTTCCTAGCTACAACGGATGATATCCTTCTGAAGTACAAGCTGAAAAAAAAAAAACTTCCTTCTGTAAGTTGCTTCCTCCTGTTATGTCACAGTAATAAGAAAAAGTAACTTATTTTTGCTTGTTTTTTAAGTTTCAGCTTTTTATTCCATCTGTCTTAGCCATACTGTATTAAATCTGACATTCAATACACTACTGTGTTGTTTCTTGGGTCTCTGATCCTATTCCCAGAAAGATGTTCATTATTTGATCAGTACTCATTTTTTTTTTTAATGTCACAGTAATAAGAAAAAGTAACCACAGCATCCAATTTTACCACCATTCGATCTTTAGCAACCAAGGTTATTCATCAATGGTCTGCCTCAGTTTTTCAAACCACAATCATCCTTGAAACAAGATGCTGCCCCATTGACTCTAAAACTGTGACTCACAAACCCTCCAGTTAGCAGTTCAATGCTCTTCATTGGTCACTTGCTAAAGAGAAACCAGCAGTGCCTCAAAGAGCTTCAGAGCAGGTCACTAGGGCAACAGAGGCTGCTTGCCAGGATCTCCACCTTGCATCTCTTGCAAAAATAATCTTGTACAAATCATTCAAGTTTTCTAATCCAGAACACCAGTGGCCATCACAGGGAGACTATAAAAATATATGGGCACCCCCCATAGGGGCAGGTCTGATGCTAAGGTCCTGTTCCCCAGTTGGTTCTGGATCTGTCAGTAAAGAGATCCATGAGCCAATTTCTGTGTAAAAGGTACAGACAGGCCTTCCCGGTCCCTGGAGGAAAAGAGGATGCAAGGGAGGAAAAGAGGATGCAAGGGAGGAAAAGAAGTTGACCAGGCTTCTGATGGAGTAAAGTTGGCCAGACATGTGAAGTCTTGGGCAGAGTGGCTGCCTGTGGTGGGCTGGGGATGTGATTAGCAACTGAAGTTTAGGACAGGTGAGAGGAGCAGAGATAAAGATATCATTAAAGGTATGTACACACAACATCTCCCATAGGATGTTCTGCTTGTTAGCTCTGGGCTTCTGCTACCCAACTCCAGATAGAAACATAGTCTCTCCAGGAGCTCCTGTAGTACCAGAAACTTATCCCAAGGGAAAATGCTTCTTGGGGTTTCTAGATGGATTTTTGAAGATGTTCCAAGCCTTCTACTAAGAAATCTCCCCTAGACTGATGGACAGTGCTGGGCAGAGTTGGTGAGCAAGACTGATGACAGAGTACCTAAGGCCTGGGTAGATTAGAATGGCATGCAATGGCTAACTAAAAGTGTAAAAATTGCATCTTAGCCTTAAAGTCTTGGGGCTGGAAAACCTCCTCACAGGTTGGTGTGGTTAAAGAGACTTTGTATCTGGGAGGAGAAGCTAATCATAGAGACCGATCAAGAAAACGCTTCAGATGAGGTCTAAGAGACTGAACAAATTCTCTGTCCTGGTTGCCTGCAAAAGGACTCACTTAAATCGGTCATCAAAATATGATTTTTTTATTTAAATGTTTTGCTTTTTAAAGAATTTTATACATGAGTACTATATTTACATTATTTCTACCTCTCCTTCTGCCCCCTCCAAGTTCTTCCTTACTTCTCCTTACTCCCTCCCAAATCCTTGTTTATTATTGTTACATAGACAGATATAGATTATACACCCAATATATTCATGTATTTAGGGCTGACCACTTCAGATTAGAAAACCTATCAGGGACATCATCCCTGGAGAGATAAATTCTTCTGCTCTCTGAAGTCACTATTGCCTGTAGCTCTTCTCCTAGGGGTGGAGCCCTGGGAAATTTCATATCTGTGCTAGCATGTCACCTGGTGCTGTCCTTATGCAAGTCTTCATTAGACAACCATATTGATAAGATTTCATAGACACCACTTCTCGATCTTGTCAAGGAGATACTATCTTGCTGCAGGTGTCCTGGACCTCTGGCTCTTGCAATCTTTCTGCCTGCTCCTTCTATGATGTTCTCTAAGCCGTAGTTGTCAGGTTTGCATTGTAGATGCACAGATTGGGATGGGCATCTTAGTACCATTTATTCTTTGCATTTTGACCAACTTGCAGATCTCCATAATAGTCTCCATCTGCTACAAAAAGAAGCTACTTTGACTAGGCAGGAGAGCTATACTTACCTGTAACTTTCATGATTTTTTAAATGGAGAAGATGTATATCTTGTTTCTTCTTGTTCTGCAAGCCTCTTGCTTTGCATAAAAGAGCAGCAGCCAGTGCAACATATTGTGAGCTTAAGGCAGTTGTCCTTCATATCACACTGTATAGCATACAATTTATTCCACTCCCAGTCATCTTCTTTTTTTTTTTAAAGATTTATTTATATGAGTACACTGTCACTGTCTTCAGACACACCAGAAGAGGGCATCAGATCCCATTACAGATGGTTGTGAGCCACCATGTGGTTGCTGGGAATTGAACTCAGGACCTCTGGCAGAGCAGTCAGTGCTCTTAACCCCTGAGCCATCTCTCCAGCCCAACCCAGACATTTTCAATGGGAAGATTGTTAAGTCTTTTGACATAAACCCAGGGGTAGACATAGACAAGTTACGATATTATATGTGTTGGGAGCAGCCTTTAATCCTAGAATTTAGGAGGTAGAGGCATATGGGTTTCTATAAATTTGAGGCTCTTTCTCAAACAAAAGCAAAAAAACTAACAAAACACCCCAAATTATGTGAGACTTATAATAACATTGCTATCCCAAAATACAGAATTCTTAGAAGCACTTTTTACTGTAGATAATACCTTGAATTCTGAATAACAAAGCCTAGTCCCTGGTCCAAATACTGAGTCTAAGGCATGATCAAAAGAGAAGTGCATACTGTTTACCTGCACCCATTAGGAAATTTGTTGGCATACACACACACACACACACACACACACACACACACACACACACACGTATATATTGCTATTTCATTGAATTCTTCTATCTACCACTCTTTCAATCCTTGTTACACTCTAATCCCTTTCAACCCCACAGCACTGGGTAGGTCAGGCATGGACTTCCTTAGGCTGCTTCCTGCTAATTAGAGGCATCTGGTCTCTAGGGGCAAGACAGAGATCTTCCTTGTCAGAATATCAATGTCCAGAAACCCAACAATGGTAAACCAGCAATCTATTAAAAGCAACAGCAGGAAGCAGCAGCCACCACAGGCCTTTGGGGCTCTTCCGTTTATTCCTTCTCCAGAGTCCTCAGAATTTAACTATCTGCAACTGGCAAGAATTATGCTCTGGTAGTGCAAGAGGAAAGTCATAATCACCTGCTGTGACGCAGCCTCTTATTCCACACCTGGGATTAAAACAAAAACATATTCACATAGCATAACTGAGTCTTTAAAGAAACCAGAATTCTCATTACAGAAGCTGGTTTTTTTTCCTAGCAATACTATTGAGAGGAGGTTACACACACACATATACACACACACACACACACACACACACACACACAGAGGTGGGGGGAGGGGAGGAAGGGAGGGATGGGGAGGAACAGGGACGGGGAGGGGGAGAGGGAGAGGAGAAGGGGAAGAGAAGGGGGAGGGAAAGGAGGAGGGGGAGAAAGAGAGGGGAATAATAAAGATCATTTAGCCTGTCTATCCACTACTATTTGAAGGCAAGCATGCTGGAGCAAGTTACTTCACCCCATATATTTGGGGGTAGCATAGAAACTCCCCAACGGATTTTACACATGCTCCCTTCAGCAATGAGTCAAGGGCCTCATGGCATCATTTTGATCATCTGACATAACAGATGCTCTGCAAACACTTCATTAACTACAGTTACTTCTCCCAGCAGAGGAGTGTTCACTGGAAGCATTCACACTCTCTGAGCAGTAAACTCAGCTTGCTTCTCAATGTGTCCCAACTTCGGGCAGACTATGTAAGCATCTTCCAGTGACTGCTGTGCAACGTTGCTGCTTCCCACCCACTATTACAATAACATTTTCTGTTGTCATCTGTTCATGGCCACCCTGAGCTTTGCAGTGAGAAGACAGCACACCTGATGTGCAAGGTAACAGAGTTCCATGACCAGAGCCACCAGGAATGTGGCAGGGCCAGCACCAGGGCAGTCAGGCAGCAGGCAATGTCCACTCGCTTCTTGCTACCCACAGAGACAGCAACAGGGTCATAGGGGTTCTGTCACTTAGCTATGCCACTGCTACCAAAATAGGACCTTTGACATTTAATCGACCATTTCAAAAATTAATTGCATGAGACACTTTGGTGGTACACACCTTTAATCCCAGTACTGTCTAATTGCAAAAGAAATTTTTATTTATAGCTCATTCCTCTGTCTGTGGACTCAGTGAAGTATCTAGAACACGCCCCAGATTTTGATTTTTTTTTGCCACATTGGATTTTTAAAGCCTTCTCAATGATATTTACATTACACTCTGATATTTTAGATGTACATATTATTATTTTCTTTTGCAAAAAGGCCTATGTTTGAAGGAATACATTTGCAATTAAAGATTGATTGCCTAGGTCCCTGAAGGAAGCAGTCACATCGCCACGGGTTTAACTTTCTGAAAATTAGCAAATGATGCTTCTAAGTGAAGCTATGAAATCTTGGGGTTTTGACTATTCTTATGTATGTGTACAGGTATGTATCATATATCATATCTGCCTGTGTGCTTATGATTGCATATTGTTTGTTTAGTTCCAAATTAGCTTATAGATAAATCAGCACCCACTAAAGTGTAAATTTAGCACAAATGCCTTTGAATCCACATGATTTAAATATATGTGTGTATATACAATTTTCTACTTTATTTCTATTTTATATATAAATTTTTATTTCTGATTTTATTGAGACAAGGTCTCTCTAGGTATCACTGACTGTTCCTTAGAGATTTACCTGTTTGGGATCAAAGCTACCATTCTTAGCTATGTGAGCACAGTTTTGAAAATATGATAATTTAAGTTTGTTGGTGAAAGAAAAGTAAAGATTTTTTTAATTGCTAACTAGAGAGACCTTTCAACAGTTAGATGTGACAGTTAGATGTGACTCCTGCTCTTGCAGAGGACCTGAGTTTTGTTCCCAGCTCTCACCTCTGGTAGCTCACAATGGCTGTAACTCCAGGTGATTGTACCCCTTATTCTGGCCTCTATGGGCACCTATACACTATGTTTAGTGTACATATTCCCAACCCCGCACCCTGCCTACTGTCAGAGCAAACAGCGAAGGGACCCATGATAAACAATGCCTTGGGGACCTGTGAGAAAAGCTCCAGGAAAAAAGGCAGATGGCCTTTTACCTCAGGTGCATTTTGTCCCCTGGATTGTCCTTGAACATGATTTTGTGCCTCCTGTGACAAACATTTACATTCACTGTATAGAGAGGTTCATTCTTGTTGAATATGAGGTCATAGCTATAGAACCCAATCTGGTCAGTGTATCTGAATCTGGATATGGCCTTCTGCCTTGCTTTCCCAGATTATACCTGGGAACATACACCCCAGGCAATTGTGTTTAAATCAGTCTGCCCTGAGGAAGTTCTGGGAATGGGCTGCTCTGTTAATATTTAGTATGTGCTTTCTGGCATTTATTTACATATTTTTCTGATCATGTATTTTTCTGGCCATGTTTTCCTGAACTCAACCTTCCTTGCATTATTGCTTTTTTTTTTTTTTTGCTATATTCATATATAGAAGTGTATTGAAATTGAAGTAAGTTTTTCTACAGCATTAAACTATAATTTGCCCCATTCTTCCAGCTCCTTGAATCCTAGGTCTTGAAGACACAGTTCTGAACAGGTCATCAAAAGTTGATACCATGCTCATAATTGTTTTATTGATAACAACTGTTTTGCCTAGGCTAGCAGTCAATCCGGATCACACTTATCTGTTTCATACTTAACAGTGGAATAGCCAGTGTTTTCTGCTTCAGGAACAGCAAGCTCTAAGGGCTTATACTGGTAAAATAAATAAATAGGTAGATAGATAAATAAATAAAGTAGTTATAAAGAGTAAATACATTAAGTAAATTTAAATAAAATGCGTTTTTAAATGCATTCTTCCTGTAACTTAAAAATCTAAAAGGTTTTATGATAAACTAGTGTGTCCTGTGCCAAATAATCTTGTCTTGTTTCAAGTTTCCAATTTAAATAATAATAATAACAACAATAATAATATAGTTAAGCAACATAATTTGTTTTCTGAAAGGCCTGGTAGCGTATATTCATAATCCCAGCACTCAGAAGGCAAAAGTAGGAAGTTTGTAGTTCAAGGCCAGCCTGAGACACTGTACACAAAATTTCTTAAAAAATCATAATAATTGTAAAAAAAAAAATCCAGTTAGTGATAGAGAATGAATCTTTTGCTAGGAAAAACTAAAGAGGAAATAAAGATACATTTTTGTGGTACTAGATGTTGAACTGAGGGCTCAGTGTGCTGGCAAGTCCTCTGTCACTGTTGAATTTTTACTTTTAATATTGATACAGGAGCTCAAGTGGTTGCCCATGGTTTCCTCGAGTTAGCAATCTTCTTGTCATAACCTCCCGAGTAGCTGGAATTAAAGGTCTGCACCACCATTCTCAGGGAGGGAAAGAAATATCTTTGCATAACTTCCATATGATAGAACAAGATTTTATTATTGTATAGACTTACTAAAATAGATAGGACAGAACTATAAGATAAGCAAAGGAAAGGAAGACAGTCCAGGATGGAAATTACACAGTCCTGAGAAGTTACTTCGTGTTGCAGAGTGCTCCTGATGTACACAGAGGCCTCTCAAATGCTGCTCTGGATTCTGATACTGACTTTTCTTGGCTGCTAGAGATGCTCTTTATGGTTTTTTAACAACGTAAGGGTGACTGAAGCAGAAATTAAAGAGAGAGAGAGAGAGAGAGAGAGAGAGAGAGAGAGAGCAGTTTTATTGAAAGTCACCCTGCAGTCCCCTTGAGGGAACTTTGAAGGAAGAAGCCACTTCAGGTATGATGATACGATTTCCTGGGTTCATCATGCCGTATAAAGAGGGCATGAAACCCAAAAGGTTGTGTGTGTGTGTGTGTTAAAGTATAAAGGGGATCATGAGAAGGAAGGAAGAGGTCTCAAGGGAGGAAGAGAAGAGGAAAACTCAAGTTGAGCTTTGCTCTTAGCTTCTTAAATTCCACAAAAAGGATGGCACATAATCAGTGTGTTTAGAAACATGTGCATGATTTGAAAGCAGAAGAGGGACTCTTGGGAGAAGGAGGGCAACCATCTGGAGGAAGAAGTGGGCCCCAGGGTGCGGACACTGGGTAGAGAAAACAAATGAGAACAAACTATATGCATGAAAATGCCAAAAGGAAACCCGTTACTTTGCATGCCAAATTTATTTATGCTTAAAATAGACTCAAGTGAACCTAACAATGTCTATAAACAAGGTCCAAAACTCACTGAAAACAAGGGATTAATCACAAGCATCTCCAAGCTGCCGATTTTGGTCTGTTTTAATTTCCTGACTGATTCTGCTTTTTGGAGTTAGAACCTAAAGTTGCATTTGTATCAGATTGTGTCAGAAGACACAAAAATTCATTTCGCTTTTGTTGTATTCTCTCAGTTGACCTGTTTGCCTGTTTTGGAATAAATTTCCCCAAGACATTAAGTATGTATTTCCTGGGTTATTTAAATGAGGAATATAAATTTTCTAATTTTATTCAAGACTTCCCTAAAAATTTGCTGAGCTTTAAACTACTGCACTAAATTACAAAAGGAACTCAGGCAATGGAAGCAATTGTGACCTTAAGATGTATCACAGTTTGGCAGTGGGGGAAGTGATACTCTAAGGAGGACAACACAATGTCTACCCACTCAGAAGTAGTCTTGGAGGATTAATCTCCATCCCCTTAGCCTCTCAAGGATGAAAAGTGGGGGCTAGAGAGATGGCTTAGGGGTTAAGAGAGCTTACTGCACAATCATAAGGGCTGAAGATCCCAGCATGCATTTAACAAGCTGGGCATCGCACATGTGTCAGTTAACCCTGCTCTGAATGGGGCAAAGGCAGGAGGTTTGCTGGTACTACTTGCTGGCTCCCAGCCTAACTAAGAAGACAGGAGCCCTAGATTCAAGGAGAGACCATGCCTTGAAGAAATAGGCTGTGAACATAGAGGACGATACCTGATATACCTGATGCCTTCTTCTGGCTTCTGAGTGGGTACATCCCTGAACACCCACACCCACACCGAGACATACAGAGAGAGAGAGAGAGGAAAAGAGAGAGAGAGAGAGAGAGAGAGAGAGAGAGAGAGAGAGAGAGAGAGAGAGAGAGAGAGAGAACGAACTTCATAGCTTCTGTATTTCTCTCTGATCTCCCCACAGCCACTCTATTTGTCCACTTCATTCTCTATAGACAACAAGCTCTTGGGCTTGGACCACTCATTTTCAGGTAAGCCATAGAAGAAACCTGAGCCTTATTTCCCCAAGCAAACCACACCATTGAAAACAGTATTCAAATCTTCCCTTTACCTTTCTGTCTTAGAGCTAGCCATGGAGACATTTGTTGACTTGCCTCGCCTGAGAGTAGATCCTAAGACCTGTGTTTTACAAGAGATACTGTGTTAAACGTCAGGAGAAAGAAATGTGTACAGACAGAACAAGAAGAATCAAGGCAGACAGGCTTGCTGACTTTCCCACTCAGCTTATTATCTGATTAGATCATCTATCTTTTGCTCAAACACATCAGACAATGGCTGCCCATGCTTCAATTCCTCTTATGCCAGCAAGTCACCCATGAAAGTCACCAAAAGGCCCATGAAAATCCCCATCACTTCCTCCAGCTGCTTTTATTTATCATTATACCATTTGTGTGTTTATATATGTGTACGTGTGCAAATACTTGTTATGAAACGCATGTGGAGCTCAGAGGACAACTTTTGAGAGCCAACTCTCTCCTTTACCATGTGGCTCAAACTCAGGACCATCAGGCTAGCAGCCAGCGCCTTTACCTACTGAGGTACATTACCTGCCCACTTCAGTTCATTTTAATCTACAGTCTTGCTCTTAATGACATGTAGTCTTCATTCATTTCCTCAAAATACAGCCATGTGCCTGGAATACTCTCTGCCTCCTGTGCACATATTTAGCTTCCTTACCTCTCAGCCCCAAGTCAATTATCATCAAGGAAGACTTCGCAGAGAAGGGGAAATTCACTACAAGCATGACCCTTTCACAGTACCGTGACCTTTTCCTTCATGGGACATATCCAAAGTTATCGTTTGGACTTTTTGGCTCTGCTGTTTATCGATTTCTCCATTCCCTAGAAAACTGTCAGACATATGTATACACGAGTCTTCATGGTACCTCCGCAGCCTGACGCACAAAAGGATTTTAATAAACAGCTGGGTGACGATTGCAATAGTCCACACAGGTGATTCCCACAGAATCTTCTCAGCAACCTACGATTTAAACCTGATGCCACCCAAGGGTATCTTCACAACAGGGCTTACTTGTAAAGGTAAAACGAGATGTTACATTTGACATTCTAGATTTCAAAAGTATAACAGAAGGCACCCCGAATGCTGACTAGGAAGTACTCTAAAGGATTATTTGTACTGTGTTTGATATTCCCCAACAGAAAGAGAAGGCAGGTGGCAAATTGTTCCCACAAATGGTCAGCATCTTACTGGCAGGTGTTTTAAGCCTGATTCCATTCTGTTGCTGTTTTTTTTTAATTTTTAATATTTTTTATTACATATTTTCCTCAATTACATTTCCAATGCTATCCCAAAAGTCCCCCATACTGCCCCCCACTTCCCTACCCACCCATTCCCATTCTTTTGGCCCTGGCATTCCCCTATATTGGGGCATATATAGTTTGCAAGTCCAATGGGCCTCTCTTTCCAGTGATGGCCGACTAGGCCATCTTTCGATACATATGCAGCTAGAGACAAGAGCTCCGGGGTAGTGGTTAGTTCATCATGTTGTTCCAACTATAGGGTTGCAGATCCCTTTAGTTCCTTGGGTACTTTCTCTAGTTTCTCCATTGGGAGCCCTGTGATACATCCAATAGCTGACTGTGAGCATTCACTCCTGTGTTTGCTAGGCCCGCTGTTTGTTTTGAGAACATGTAGCCAAAGTTGGCCAAGAAGCCATGACCCTCCTTACCTCTTCTGAGATCTTTGGATCCATGAATTTAATTTACCTCCCAGGCCAGAACACCCTCAGGTCCAGACCCCAGCTCTCTAAGCCCTGGAACCCTTGTTGCTCAGTGTCTCTCTTGGCTGTGACACTTACTGTGCTCCTGAGCAAAGCAGAAATTATTAATATACTAGCAGAAGGAAATGCCCAGAACCATAAAGATCTGCTGGCAGCTGCTTAGGAAGTGCCCAGAGAGTGACCGGGGACAGTGGACTGCAGAGAGCAGGCGCTGTAAGATACAATGTATGTGGATGGCAAACAAGGTGTGGGCAAACAAGAGCCTCAGTTAACTGCCTACCCAATGTCCCTTAGGTAGACATTGCTATATCTTCAAAGATAATTTTAGAGTCATTAACTCTGTCAACAAAAACACTCAGTTCTTCTACCTAGTCACAGAACACTAAAGACAATCTACTATGAGTGTGAACCCTTACACTTGATGTGGTCCTCTGCACCTGTAATCCCAGAACGGGGAAAGTGGAAGCAGGAGGATTAGCAGTTTGAGATCACTGCGTCTTCTTGGTCTTTTGGCTAAGATCAAGTGTAGGAGCTTAAAATCATCCTCAGTTACAAAGGGATTTGAGGACCGCTTAGGCTACATGACAATCAATCTCAACAAGCCACCGCCTGCAAACACACACACACACACACACACACACACGAATAGCATAAAATGGAAAACATACCTTTACTCCCTTCTGAGTAGACAAAGGTGACAGCATCCGAGCTGGTCAGGGAACATCAAAAGGCCCAGGCCCAGATCTTCTTTTAATGGATGTTTATAATACAGCCTGGATTTTTCAATTTTCTTGATTAAAAATTTTATTTGATTTCTGTGTGGCCAGGAGGTTTTTTTTCAGAAGCAATTACCAAAGTACAGCTGGGAAGTTCAAGTTCCTCTGGAGACACAGATGCAGAGCAGGCTGATGTCACATTATGTGTCTAACATCTACACTACCCCTCTCTCAGCTCCACCCTAAAGACACAAGGAAGGAGATTAGAAACTTTAGCTAAACCAAATTCTATGCCAGGTCAGAGATAGGGTGTGTGAATGACTTCATGAATGTGTGTGCGTGTTATAGATACATTCACATGGTCTAACAGGAAACATTAAGGAGAATTTAATCCACTTCTGACTATTGTATTCATCTGGAAGTAAGTTGATGTATATCCACACCTCTGCTTGTATTGAAAGAAGAAAAGCTGAACTCTCCATGAACTCTTCAGCTCAGGGTCCTCTTACCCCTCCCATCTGGAGATTGTTCCCGGAACACACCTGAACTTTTTACCCCAAGGTACCCCCTCCCAATTGGAAACTGCTCCGGGAACATTTTTTAGATAAGGGGTCTCCTGGAACAAACCTAGTCCTACCCCTCCTAACTGAAGACTGTTCCAAGAACATTTTTGAGATAGGGGCCTCCTGGTACTACCCCAGAATGTTCCAATAGATCGAGTACATTGCCAAAATATAGGACACGACCCCTTGGTTATGTAAAGCCCCTTGGCAAAGCCCCTTGGTGACGTAAAACTTGTACTTTTCCCCTTACCCTTCTCCTATAAAAGCCTGTGACAAGTCTGGGCCAATTGTCGAAGCTCCTCTGCACCTTGCTGAGTGCATGGGTTTCGACCCCAGAGGCCTCTGGTCCATGTGCTTGCTTGTTGCTGCTTCATAAAATCTTACTCTCTACATCCTGAGTTCGGTCTCAGTGTCTTCTTGGGTGCGCGGCTGACCCGGGGCTTGAGTGAGTGTCTCCCTTTGGGAGTCTTAGAGTCTTTCATTTGAGTCTTAGAGTCTTTCAGTATCATGAAAAGCATTTTTTTTTTCCGAGACAGGGTTTCTCTGTGTAGCCTTGGCTGTCCTGGAACTCACTCTGTAGACCAGGCTGGCCTCGAACTCAGAGATCTGCTTGCCTCTGCCTCCCAAGTGCTGGGATTAAAGGCGTGTGTCACCACTCATCTCGAAAAGCATTAATATTTATTACAAAGAAAGGATCTGCGTGTCTGGAGGGGAGCAGAATTGAGTTGTAGGCTCAGTGCTTTCTAGTCCACTTGATGCCCTGAATAGTATCCTACTGTCTTCCTGGTCCCAATGGCTTAAAGTTCAAGCCTGGATCTCACAAGACACTTCTAGCTCTCCTCTGTTTACTTCCCTCATTTGACAAATATCTTTGCTTTAGTTCTTAGAAGGGTTACTTTTATGCTCACTTCAACAAATAAGATAGTGTCAAGAAATATGTGGTGGGCTGGAGAGATAGCTCAGTGGGTAAGGGCACTAGCTGCTCTTCCAGAGGACCCAGCTTCAATTCCCAGCACCCACATGGTAGCTCACAACTGTCTACAACTCTTATTGCAGGAGATCCTCACACATGCAGGCAAAACACCAACGTACATAAAAAAGGATAAACTATTGTTTTAAAAATAGAAATATGCAGTGTCTTGCCTCCCATTCTAATTTGAACAAAGTCAGCCCAGGTGTTCTCATTAAGATCAACTAGCCAAGTGAGGTGGCTCACGCCTGTAGTCCTGCACTTTGGGGGCTGAGGTAGAATTGCCATGTGATAGAAGCCAACCTGGATGACACTGTGAGTTCTAGGACACCCTGTGTTATAGAGTAAAACATTAAACAAACAAACAAACAAGTAAAGCAGAATAAAGGGCCATTGTAAAATCTTGTCTTAATTCATTAATTCCAAAACAGAGCAAGGGCCAGAGAGATGACTCAGCGAGTCAAAGCACTTGCCCAGTAAGTCTGAGAAATGAGCCCAGGACTCCTGTGAGGTGGAAGGTGGAGACAGGAGACAGGCCCTGAGCCTCTTGGGCCACCTAAGCAGGGAGCAGGAGATGAAGCAACAGAAATACTGAAGGACCTGTCTTGACAAGGTGGAAGGTGAGAACCAACTCCCCAAAGTTGCCTTTCTGACCTTCAAATGCGCTCTACGGTACAGAATCCCACAACATACCTGGAAGAAAAAAAGTAAATAAACACACTGGCCATGGTACAGTATGTCTGTGGTCCTAACACTCTGGAAACTGCGGGTAAAAGGACAGACAACCAGGTAGCATAGATTCCAAAATGAGACCCTGACTCAGAACAATAGCAGCAAAGAAATAATTAATACGCCATTATGGAATTTTCTGTCTCACGAGCCCCAGGGAACCTTCAAACTTCCACTTTAAAAAAAAAATACTAATACTGAGTTCTCTGAGAATTTTATTTATGTGCCTCTTGCCTCTCTAAGAACATTATAAATATCCGACTAGATTGTAAGTCTGTAATTAGATTGTGAGCCTCGCTCTCTGATTAGCTTGCCCCTGTAATTAGATTGTTGACCCTAGAAGTCGTAGCTCTGGTCCTGCATTCACCACAGCACTTAAAATGGCATAGAGGAAACAACCTGGCAGCAAGCCAGGAAATCATAGCGCAGTTTTAACAGCATCTCCAGCAACAGAAGTGCCCATCAGGATGAAAGATGGAAAATAATTCCCCTAGAGTTCCTCCAGGCAGTGCCTGGCCCCAGCAGTTCCCTTATCTGCTCTCAGCCAAACTCTGTCAAACTCTTGCTTCTCGTTTTCCACCTCGAGTCATGTGACTATTTTTAATATTTGTTTCTGCTTCTTATGTCAGAGTCTCACTCTGTAGTCCAGGGGGCCTTCAAACTCATGGCACCACCTCAGCTTCAGACTCCCCAGTGCTGGGATACCAGGAATAAATTCCCACCTGGCATTTTAAAAAAATAAGCATTTACATTTCATATAGGAAGGTTCTCTCATCTCTTGAGTGTGCTTTTCTGGCTTTTGTTTGTTTGGCTTTATATAGGCACACATTTATGCAGCTACCTTCCACGACGAAAGATGGAACAGAGGTCTGGAGAAAGGCCTCAACAGCTGACAGCTGTTGCTGCTCCTGCAAAGGACCTGCGGTTAGGTTCTAGTTCCCATGCCAGGTCGCTCACAACCATCTGTAACTCCAGCTACGGTGGGTCCAATGTCCTCTTCCAACCTCCACTGTTGTGTGCATACCTGTGGCTTTTACACACAGACACAGTGACACACACACACACACATCTTTTTTCTTTAGGTTACAGACAAGTTCTGGAAATTAACACACTCTTCCAATTAGCTCCCATGCAGAGGATGACCATTCTTCCAAGCCTGCCACTGTAAGGTGGTGATGCCTGGTTCTTGAATTTTACATTACTAATCATTCATTTGCATACTCTACTGTCTCATCTTCTCCCTGACATAACTATGGTGTTTAACAATACAGCTAAGCTAAGCAATGGTTGTTCTCTTCATTGTTGGTTAGCACTATTTAATTTTTACAAACAACATTTTGTTTCTCTATTCCTCTACTGTTAGACATTTGAGGTCATTTCTTGCTTTTGACTATTATTATTAGATATTAGCATCTTTGTTTGTGATGTTTCGGGGGGCAGAAGTCCCCATTTATATTGAGAATGTATTCAAGGGTGAAATCTTGGAACCAAACAGCAGACGTGCAGTAAGCTTTCATAGGTGTTGTCAACTCATTCAACTCATCTTCCACAGGGTTGTGGCAAATTACAACCAATGAAAGAGCCTCCTGCTGTAGTACCACTGGCTTTGGGCACCTGGCATTTGTAGTTATCTGGACACTGACCAAGTACACACTGGCTGGATTGGCTTGTCAGCACAAAGGCAATAAATAACAAGAACATCTCAGGTGCATTACCACCCAGAGGAATGTCGGCTAGAGATAAGGAATGAAGGGTGAGGGAGAGGATACGGGGGAAGACGGACAAGGTATGCCGAGTGAAGGATGGAGCCTGAGGAATGAGAAGAGAGAGATAAGGACTAAGAGACGTGGGTGGAAGGATGAGAACCAAATGCTTCAAAAAGTGGATCCAGATCAGGGGAGCAAAGACAGAGAGCTGGGGCTATTATATATTCCTGGCTTGGGTGATTTGAGAATCTGGGAGGGGCAGTAGGAGTCCATGTTAGAGTAGCATCCTTGGGAGTCCATGTTTTATTACTGGAAGTTCCATACGTATTACATTCTTCATAAATTCTCTGAGTTTTCCTTTTTTTTTTGACTCTGAGACAGGATCTCTGTATGTACATACCTGGCTGGCCTAGAACTCTCTATGTAGCCCAGGCTGGCCCTGAAATTGTGACAATCCTGCTGTCTCTGCATATGAAGAGAAACTAGTTTGCTTGTCTGGAGTCTCACCTTTACAAAGAAACTTGGAGCTGGACATGTTAACAGGTCAGGAATTCCTGGCCTTGAGAGGCCTAGGTTAGGGGGACCATGTGGTCCAGGCCACCACTTGCAAAACTTTAATCTCAAAAAAAAAAAGAAAAAGAAAAAAGAAAACAAACAAACAAACAAAAAGAAATAAAAAGGAAGCAAAAAGGAAGCAGGAGGGCATCAGCAGGAACTGAGCCCCTATGGCCGTGAGCTGCGAGCTGGAGCTGCGAGCTGCAAGCCCCCTGAACCGCGAGCTGCAAGCCGCGGCGAGCCGTGAGGCATCTATCATGGATATGAACAGGTTACGACTGCTTAGGACAAGGGCAATCAGGCCTGGAATCCCAGCCCTGGGCAAGAGGAGGCAAGAAGGTCTGGACAAGGTTATCCTTGGCTACACATCGAGTTTCAGGACTGCCTTGGCTACATGAAATTGTGTCTCACATAAACCAACCAGAGACAGAGACAAAAGAGAAAGGAAAAAGAAAGAACAACCTAGTTTCTCCTTATAAGAGGAAGGCTAGGCAGGTAAGGATAATTAGCTGCTGGGAATAACACATTGAATCCCCTTTGTAAAAATACAGCTCCGTCGGATTTTAATAAAGAAAACAGGGAAAACTTGGCAAAGTGTATTAAAGGCAGAAACCCTCTGAATTCCCAAAAATGGGAAGACAAATTTTGTGACTTTTTTTTTTACTTAGCTTATCCACCAAAATGACAAGGACGACTGGGGGATTCAGAAAAGGGAGCTCAGACAGCCAGGATGGGGGGATGAGGGTAGAGGCCTCTTAAGAACAAGCTGATGCTCTCTAGGGGACTAGGATTCCAAGCCTTCTCCCCATCCCCACTCCCCAGGCCTCATCAAAGTGTGCCACCAAGGTTGAATGGCACCAGTGCCATTTAGGGAGCACAGAAGAAAGAGCTGCATTCATGTCTGGGCCAGGATGAGGTGCGAGGAAGTGGGTGTGATTGTGAGATCACCTGTTGGGGTACACTCTGTGTTGGGGCACACTTCCTCACCTGCCTAAAGCACTCACTGATTGGTTCAATAAGGGGCCGATGGCCAATAACTAGGCAGGAAAGGGAAGATGGGTCTTCCAGGCTGAGAGAGGGACTCTGGGAGAAGAATCTGGCTGGGGAAGCTTTGCTAGTGTCACATGGAGGTGGAAGGAACGAAGCTGGGACTGAGGGAGAGGTGACAGGCCGTGGGGCAGGGCTTAGGCCAGGAATAGTAGGGTTTAATTTGTATGAACTAGTTGGGAGTCTCCCCAGCTATACTGTCTAAGCTTTCATAAATATTAAGAAGTCCCTGGGTTGTTATTTAGAGCTGGCGGGTCCAAAGTCAGCCTGGCGATAGTCACCAGCCAGAGAGAAACCAGAGCCAGGGCACCCAAGACATACAAAAGTCGCTCAGAACTGAAAAGAAAAACAGCTTAGTGGGCGTGATGGTATACACCTGAACCCACAGCACTCCAGAGGTGAAGGCAGGGAGGTGAAGAGCTCAAGACCAGCTACATGGTGACTTTTTGAGGTGAGCCTGGGCTGCATAAGACCCCAAAATAAATTAAATAAATAAATAAATAAATAAATAAATAAATAGAATAAGCATTGCATTTCCTACTGCAGATGAAATGTAGAATTATAAATTTTCTTGAAATCTCCCAGGAAAGGGGGTTTTGTAAGTGAAGCAGGAGCAGTAAGGGGGAAAAAAAAGAGAGAGAAAATAAAACAAATTCTTGAAAGTTATGATAGTCAAGGGAAATCCAGGGGACATCAAAGACTTAAGTAGCAGAGACGCCAACACCAAGGTTAGCAGCAGGAAGGAGCACCTGGATCCATGGTTTGTACAGGGGCGTCCAGAGAACACAGAAAGGCAAATGAAGACAGGGTCAGGGAAACCACAGGAGAGCATTTCTTTACCTGGAGAAAACCTCCAGTGCTCACTCAATGGACCTAATAATTGTTTCAAAAGACCAATGAGAAAAGTTATATAAAGTTATATGCTGATGACTGACACTGCCCCCTTCTCCCAAAGTGCCAAGTAATCCTACACACTGGGCTTGATACTTCATGCCTATAGTCCCAGCACTTAGCAAACTGAGACAGAGGAGTTTGAGTTTGAGGCCAAGCCTGGTCTACATATTTAAACTCAAGTCCAGCCCAGGATACACAGTGAGTTCTAGGGTGAGCCAGAAATACATAGAAATACTTTGCCTTTAAAATAAATAAATAAATAAATAACCAAACCAAACCAAACCCAAAAACAAAAGCAAAACCAAGAAGATGAAGGAGTGAAGAGGAGAGGAGAGGAAGGAAGAGGGAGAAGAGGAGGATGAGGTGGAAGGACAAGGAGACACTCTTGTCAGCTCCATTCACCTCCCACAAACTAACACAAAGAAAGTGCTCTGAGACATCTAGTTTGCCTAGTCTCCAAGCCTGGGGTGCTGCTAAGGGGACTCCCAGGGAGAACCCCCTCCCCTGCCATGTGCCCAGCTCCCTCCCCTGCCACGGGCCCACCCCGCCTTACTGTGATAAGTGTGATAAGATGAAAATAAGCTAAAGGCGTTTTAGTCCAGAACACATAGGGTTTCAGCTGCACTCAGAAGTTGAGAACCACAGCTTCCTACTTCTCTCAGCCCTGGTAGATTGCAGGTGCTCTTCAAGGTGCTCTTCCAGCTGTCTCCATGGAGACTCTTAGCATGCTCCTCTCCCCAGAGCACACTTTCTCTCTAAACTTTCACTTGTCCAGAAACCTCCCTCTTGTAGCTCCCATTCTCCTTCCTCTCCCTCTCCTTCTCACTCCATATGCCAAGTCTCTTCAGTACCTTTTACCGATCTCCCCTCAAGCTGACTTCATGCCCCTCACTGGAGCAATCTACCTCACGGTCCACTTGAACTTTTGACCCAGAGGCCAGTGATGCCCTCCTATTGAGCAACCCCCCCCCCCAGAGTCCACTGCCTTTCTGAGTCTCTTCTATACAAACAAGCCTTGTGTGTACTTTTGTGGCTCTTCCTGGTGACCTGCTCCTCCCCAGAGGCTCCAGATGTCTTTCCCCCTTAGTGTCTCCATAGCTCTCTTTGTTTTCCTTTCATTTGTTTGGTGTGCCTGTGGTGATTACCAGTTTGCAAACTTCCCTCCCTTGGTGCTCTAACCTGATAATGAGTCTGTTTGACATACTTGTCTCCTTTGTTTACAGAGATGGAAGCCTCCACCAGTAAAGAGAGGTGGTGTTATATGCAGAACCTGCTGGGAAGATCCAGCGATATTTCTGAAACCTCCAAAATGAGAACTTTAGCCCATTTGGGCTGGTACAGGGTAGATGATCCTGCTCTTGCATTAGTCCAAAGAGAGAGCATCCATTCACAAAAGAAGAATGGCCAACCACTGGCACTCCTCCCAAAGTCAAACACAGAAGTTGGCAGGCCATTGCGCTGCATGCATCTCCCATCTGTTTTCCTTAAAAACTGTCGTGTTGTATGGATATGTTTTGTTTTAATCCCAAGTGTGGGATATGGGGCCACTTCAGAGTCCAAAGCAACTGACCATGATTTGCCTCATGCTCTGGCAGGGGAATGCTTTTGCCAGCTGAAGATAGTGTAAGTTTGGAATTCTGGGGATTCTTGTAAGGGCTTAAAAATTCCAGAGTCATGAAGGCTGCTGTAGCTGCTGCTGGTCCTGGCTGCTGCTGCTTTTGCAGGCTGTTGATTTCTGTTTTGATTTCTATGTTGCTGAATTGCTGGTTGCTGGTTGGAAATATCCTGACAGCAAAGGTTGAACTTGCCCTAAGGAACTTGATGAGCAGGAAGTAGTTTAAAGTCTACATCCTCTTTCCCCTCTAACCTTCTTTCTCATCTGCCTACTGTTGCGGGGTTGGAAGGGATTGGGGTGGAGAATGGTGGTAGACATAAGACCCAATAAACTAGTCAGAAAGTCAAGCAGCAGTAAATGAGGGCTGTTCTGGAGCTCTTGTTTGCTTGTTTGCAACAGTCTTGCTATGTAGCCTAGGTAGGGCTAGAATTCAGTATTTAGTCTAAGTTAGGTTCTAACTCATGGCAGTCCTCCAGCCTCAACCTCCCGGATTCTAGGACTACAGGAAGAAGCTTTTTAAAAAAATGATAAAGATAAACTGGAAGTTTAATCCTAGATAGATGATAATAGATGATAGATTATAATAATAGATGAATAATAAATTATAGGTAGTAATGATAATAGATACATTAGAGGTGATAGATAACAGATACATAGATAGTAGACAAATATATATAGATAGTAGGTAGATGATACATATATTATGTGATTTATAGACAATAGGTAGATGAATGATAGAAGATTAATAGACAAGTAAACTATATGTATATATATATACATATATATGTATGTATATTCCGAAAGAACTCCAAGCGAAGACCCCAATAGAGACTTACATATCTGTGTTCACCATTTATAATAGCCAAAAGACAGAAAAGGTCCAAGTTTCTATCAATAAACAAATGGATGAACAGCACATGGTGTGTGTGTATCATAATTGTTCATACATATATTTATATTTGAATATATATATATGTGAATTTATATATTGAAATATATATATGAACAAAATTCGGACCTGCTTTTCCTCAGGGGAAAACTGAACTAAAGTGTGCAGAGTGAAATAAGTCAAACACAAAAGGACACCTCTCTTTCTCTGCAAGACCCCAGCATTTATTATTTTTGTATGTTTTGATAAGAGCCAGGTTCACTAGAGAAAATATCTCACAGACTTTCTAATTAGCATTTTCCTCCTGATTAGTGGTGATTGTGATTAAAGACTCTCAAGCATGTTTTAGGCATTTGCATATCTCTTTTGAGAGCTCATTAGCCAGCTCATTTGTTCTTAGCTGCATGACCTAATTTTCTCTGTTGAGCAGCTTATATTCCTATATTCTGGACATGGAGCTCTCGTTAGGCAAGCCATCTGCAAAGGCTTTCTCCCGTCCTAAAGGCTGTCACTTAGCTGCTCCCATTGCCGTACGGCAGCTTCATTGTTTGATGTAATCTTGGTTGTCAACTTTTACTTCTTGCATTTGAGATCATGCTCCCAAAATCTTTTCTCAGGCCTGCATCCTGATTTTTATTAAATGAGTCTAGTCATTCTACAGTTGTAGATCTCACACTTCAATCTCGACTCATTTTAAATTAATTTTCGTATATGATGAGTGTAGGAATCAAGTTTATACCAAGCCGATGTGTGGTACTCTGTACACATGCCCTGAAGTGCCTACTGGGAAGTAGAATCTGGTAGGAAAGACCTACTATTAGACACTGGGTTATTGATTTATTTAGTTAGTTGCCTACTTAGAGCATTGTCTGTCATGCCAAGCAAAACTTCACTATATGTTACTTGGAACAGAGTGACCTGGAGAAACCACTGAAACAATGGGCTGTTGCCTTTAACCTGCTAACTGCCATATATGCTTCTGTAAAATCTTGTTTGCATGCCCATCCCCGTCTGTGAGTTTTGCATATAGAATACAAACTATACCGGGCCCAAGACCTTTCAGGAGCTGTCCTGGCTTTGGTCCACCAGGGACATCTCCCTCCTCCAGACTCATTGGTGTCAAAGTGCTTATTCTGGAAAGACTCGCACAACATTTCTGGAGGTCCCCCAGCCAGATCTCCTTCACCACTTCTCCAGTTGGTCTGGAGAAGCTGTAGCTCTTGAGCCTTGCAGCTCAGTGAAGATCCCTAGAACCAGAAAGCTAGACCTCCAATAGAATTCAGAGGTCCTCTTCCAGTGGCCAAGAGGTCTTTGAGACCCAGGACTGGAGTCTTCAAGTGGAAAAAGATGAGACTGGACTATGAAGACAGGCACGAAGAGCTAATACAGGTTAGCTCACCCTGCAAAAGATTGTATCTGAAGCCTCAGTAGGATACTAAGGTGGCCCACGTCTTCACGGAAAAGCCTCAAAGGGATACTGAGGCACTGGTATTGGCCTCCGAGAAATATATAGACTAGTCATTTAATATGAGAATGGATCCTTCTAAAGGGATGGTGAGCAAATCTGTGAAGGGTTGTAATGCGACAACCCCACCCCCAATTCTGTGGTTATAGGATTTGATTGGGCTCCAACCTGCAGTTCAATTGAGGTCAGTTTACCTGAAGAAAAACTCACCTTTCCTAATAGGAAGCGATACATTGGGGCATAAGGCCCCAAGGTAAGAGCTCCTAATTTGGAACAATGTGGCAGTCAAGCAGGCACCTGCTTGAAGGAGAAGCTGGATGTCTCCAGCCTACCCTAGGGACCACAGAGTTAGGCCTAAGCATACACCCCATCCCCAACTTCTCCTTAGTAACTATTGTGGTCATGGGGGCTACATAGTCCTATGTGAGACCTTCACAGTCCTGAAAAGCCTGTTAAGCCCGAAGAAAGCCCTCATTATCTTCCCCAGAGGAGGAGAGTTTGCTGGGATGCTACCTCAGATTGCCAGGCTCACAAGGAACCAAGGCAGGTGCAAGACCACCAGATTGTGTCCCTCCATCAGCATCTGCCTGCCACTGAGGGAAACTCCAGGTCCTCCTTCATCCAAGCTGTGTTATCCGGCCACATGGCTTGCCTGAACAGAAGGAAGAGCCCCTCCATCATCCTGGAGACATTATAAAAGAGATTTTCTCCTCATACAGCAGACTTGAAAGACTAGCCACTCCATAATTCAAAGATTTTTATTGATGGAGCTGAAGCCTGCAACAGGGGGAGAGCCTCTCACAACAAGAGGACAATATCAAAGCAGGACAATATCGAGATAGGGGGCTACTTACGTCAGGAGGCAAAGAAATTAAAATAGAGATCACATCCTTGAAGCTGCTGGGTCCTGGGCGGTGGCAGTGGTGCATTGCCAGGCTCCCATAGAGTCAAGGTCTGGTGAGTTAGAGAATCCAACTGGCAAACAATGCAGCTAAACAAGCCACCCTCTATGAAGACATACCCTGGGGCATTCTCCCTTCTAAGTACATGTTAGACTCTAGGTGCTCCTAAGAGAGCCCCTCATATAAACCAGAAGAAAAGAAAAACAGATAAATAGGGGGGATGGGGTAATAAGAAGGAAAGTTGGTTAGTCACCACAGATAGTAAAATAATAATTCTTGAGATGACAGCTCTCAGCCTAGTCTGGCAAGCTCATGAGACAGCCTATCTGGAAAAAAAAAATGCCTATATTAGCCAGGGTTCTCTAGAGTAACAGAACTTAAGGAATCTCTTTCCCTCTCCTTCTCCTTCTCCTTCTCCTTCTCCTTCTCCTTCTCCTTCTCCTTCTCCTTCTCCTTCTCCTTCTCCTTCTCCTTCTCCTTCTCCTTCTCCTTCTCCTTCTCCTTCTCCTTCTCCTTCTCCTTCTCCTTCTCCTTCTCCTTCTCCTTCTCCTTCTCCTTCTCCTTCTCCTTCTCCTTCTCCTCCTTCTCCTTTTCCTTCTCCTCCTCCTCCTCCTCTCCTCTTCCTCCTCCTCCTCTTCCTCCTCCTCCTCCTTCACCCTCTCCCTTTCTTTCTCCCTCTCCATGTCTTCCCCTCTCCCTCTCTGTCTCCTTCTCCATCTCCCCCTCCCCTCTCTCTCAATTCTCTCTCTACAATATACATTACAAATACTTTATATATTGTATACTATAAATATGTAAATGTTGTATGTGTGTGTGTGTGTGTGTGTGGTTTATTAGAATGATTTACAGACTGCAGTTTAGCTAATCCAACATTGAGTGGCTATGGACAGGAAGTTGGAGAAGCCAGTAGTTTCTCACCATGAAGCTGGATGTCTCAGCTGGTCTTCAGATGCCAGAAACCCAAAGAAGTCGGCTCTGATGCCAGTGAAGGAGTGGACTTGCTAGTGAGGTGAGATCAAGCAGGCAAAGAGCAAACACTTCCTTCTCCCATGTGCTTATATAGACTTCCAGCAGAAGGTGTGACCCAGTTAAAGGTGTGTGTTCCTGTTTCAAAATCTGTAATAAAGAAATGTCTCCCCATCTCAAAGATGCAAATTAAAAGTGATTTCTTCCACTTTAAATTAAGCAAAATCCTCTCACAGGTGTGCCACTCTATTTTGGGGGAGTTTTAGTTAATTCCAGATGTAGTCCGGTTGACAACCAAGAATAGCCACCACTCTGTTCTACAAAAGTTGTTACAAAGATATTTAGTGGTCCTGAGGTTGCCGGCACTGACCCAAAAGGTGAGCAAAGCCTGTCTGTAGTGTGACTGGAACAATCCAAAGCAGGGAGCCAAGACCCCATGCTGGCACATGAACAGGGTCCCACACATTTGACCATATGAAAGTGGACTTTACATCAGAGTGGTAGACCAGACTTTACTTGCAATTTGTTCAACAGAGAGATTTTATTTTGATACATATATTAAGCATAATGCATACTAAATTTTATATAATTCTGTGAGTTCATTAAACAATATTATGAGATTTTCAGTATTTTGGGGGGGTCTTTCTACCTCATATGAGGTCTCTTCTGTACTTTATTTAGTATACTAGCATGTGCTTGCCTGCCTTAGAATGATGTACGGGAGGGGAAATCAATATTACCTTTTAAGAAAATTTTTTATTTTTATGGAATAATTTTTTAATATTTAATGTTTGAAACTGAGGGGTAAGGGTGGCAGATAACATACCGTGGTAACTATTTACAAACCTATCATATTTTAAGATTTTAGAATTGTGAGCAAGATCAAGAAAAATAAAGGAAAAAAAAGTGATTATGAAGCTGAACCTGACCTCAGTTTTCCCTGGATGGGTTGTTGAGATTGCTGGGCCCACTGCCAGGGTGGCTGCCACAGCCATCCAGGAAGCACACTTTGAGAGTCAGGAGGGGTTTATCTCTTTACTCGTGGGCCATTTTAATCACCCTGGCACCTCAAGTGGCTCTTTCAGCTCTCTCCCTTTGGGGTCTCTTCTACGCCTCCTCATTAGGGTACAGGGGCACTTTCATTTCTAGAGTGAGTTTGTTGTTGCGACGCAGCTGCCTGGCTGTTGTTCGGAAGCTGTGCGTTTGTGAGATGTGCTTAGAGTCAACCTTGATCCCTCCACATGGAGACATAATTGTGGAAAGAAGCCATCGGATGCCCTGAGAGTGTACTTGCACTTGCCCAGGCTCTTAGTGAAGGAGTCCTGGTCCTACGGTGGCAGTGACTTGGGGCATCAGAAACATTAGATAGTCCCCAATGAATGGAGCTTATAGTTTTTAATCTCCCCCCCCCCCCCCGCTTTCTTCTTTTGTATGTGTGTTGTGGCGAGGGCAAAGGATTTACCTTCATGTTATATATGTTTCTCGGGTTAACAAAGTTATTTTGGGTTCTCTGCTGAGCCTGCAGGTGTTAGGGAGAGCCTGGGTGTTGTATGTGGCAGGAAAGAAACAATAGTTTCTGACTCCTTAGCTACCTTGAAGACCTCTGTATGTTTGTAGAAGAGTTGAGGGAACACACCACCCCCACAGCATGAGTGGCTCCTAAGTCATAGCAGACATGGGTGAGCATGTTAGTTTTGAGAAAGAAACTACAATGTCATCAACCTGATAGGTCTTTGGATAGTTTTACATTTGTGTGTTGTGTTTAATGTTCAGCCTGGGCTGCAGCTTGGCGGGTATTGGGTTCTGCTTTCTGGGTTCTAGTCTGGCTTTGAATTTACTGGGTCGCTAGCAAGAAAACAAATCTATTCTTTTATTAGGTATTTATTTCATTTACATTTCCAATGCTATCCCAAAAGTCCCCCACATGCTCTCCCACCCACTCCCCCACCCTTCCACTCCCACTTCTTGGCCCTGGCATTCCCCTGTACTGAGGCATATAAAGTTTGCATGACCAATGGGCCTCTCTTTCCACTGATGGCTGACTAGGCCATCTTCTGATATATATCTATTTTTAAGGTAATAGAATGTAGAATGGCGTAGGCGTAGAAGTATAATACACAGTGACCATCATAGAATGCACAGCTTTAGAGTTCTTAGCCCCCAGGACTTCCTACATAAAAGGCCCGGGAAGCTTTAGCTGCGGGTTGCTGGTGTGCTCAGCACAGCTTTCCTCGATGCACTCCCAGCTTATAAGCGACTTTGGTTTATTTGCGATTTGCCTTGCATGATACCACTTTGTATCTTTCAGGAGGTCAGAGGACTCTTTTGTCCTGGTTGAAGTCCCAAAGTGTCAGTTGTACCTAAGATTGTTTCTCAACGACACCCCCACCCCAAGGGTCCCTGATTTCCATGTATCAGGATGGTGACTGCTTCTATCTATCCATGTATATGACATTATGCACATCAAGTACTGTATCTGAGTTCTGTGCCAGCCATCTGACCTGATTCTTTGAGACCCATCGAGGTACTGGTTCTCTGTCATAGTTGCATCCCGGGAGAATAGAGTGGTTCAAACACTTTCTCTGAATTATAAAGCTAATGGGGTTTGCATTTTAGTAAAGAGTCCTGATTGTCAGTGATACAGGATCTTTCTTTTTAATGATTTTTTTTTAAAAAATACAATTCTCTAAATGTGGTCAGTAATGTATAGGATCAGTCACACAGTAGATTCATTCTGGGTCTTCTATTGGGAAAGCCTTCATAAGGGAGGCTGTATGTAAAACCACTCTGGTCCATTTACCTTACAAGCATCTGATTCAGCATAATCTATGGCAAAATGATAACAGTGACTCTGCTCCTTTGCGGTAGACCATGCCTCGTCTGAGAGGCTCTAATACCGGAAGAGTTTATTCTTAAAAGTAAATAAAGATGGTTTTGTATTATAAGATAACCCCCAAAGCTAGCCACCAAGGCTTCTTTTCTCTGTTCTTCCTCTTTCCTAACTTGGGTTTTGGAGTCCCCTTAGCTCATACTACTTTCTTAGGACATGTTTTTTTGGTTTGGTTTGGTTTGGTTTTTTTTTTTTTTTTTTTTTTTTTTGAGCCCAGGAGTCTATGGTGTGACCCTTGTAAGTGAAGTTATTTTGTTTTAAAAGATTCATGGTAACACAAAATGTATTTTACTGCTACAACTAAAATGTATTTATAATTAAAAATGCCTTTTTAATAAAAAAAAAAGAAAGCAAGTGGACTTTACTGGTATTCAGCCCAGCAGAGGGGACTAATACTTGCTGGTTATTGTGTGCCTTTTTCAACCTGCATAGAAGTCTTTCCTCCTGGCACAGACAATTAGCTTGGAACTTCCACACACAGTACCACCCAGTCATACGACTAGATTGAGAGAAGAAATATAACTATTAAAAAATGGCACTGAATTGTATCTTGGGTATTCCATTCTTCTTGGCTAATATCCACTTATCACTGAGTGCATATCACGTGTGTTCTTTTGTAATTGGGCTACCTCACTCTGGATGATATCCTCCAGATCCATCCATTTGCCTAAGAATTTCATATATTCATTGTTTTTAATAGCTGAGTAGTACTCCATTGTGTTAATGTACCACATTTTCTGTATCCATTCCTCTGTTGAGAGGGGAATGCCAGAGCCAGGAGGGGGGGGGGGAAGATAGGGGATTTTCAGAGAAGAAACTAGGAAAGGGGGAAACATTTGAAATGTAAATAAAGAAAATATCTAAAATAAAAAAATAAATAAAAACCTGGTACTGGCCAAACATGGCTAAGAAACAGACCTCCCTCCCTTGGCTGGGAATTGTGCTGATTGCACTGTTTAGGGTGCATTGCCTGTGCTATAAAGGCAGTTACTCTCTTTTTGAGATTATGTTTGGCCATCCACCTCCCCAACTCCCAAAGGACTCAGGAGACTTCTGAGAGTACAGACACACCTGCTTCCAGCAGTTCTTGAAAGACTTAGCTGACACTACACACATACAAACAAGTCGAATCCTCGCCCTTCCTTAACCCTTAAAGTTCAATCCATGGATACACCACCCCCACGCCAAGGCTACCGTGGACTGGTTGGCAAGAGCCAACCCAGACCAACCTCTGAAACTGACCATCTCAAAAAGACCTGGGAATAGAAATGATGGCTCCAGTCCTCTTGATGTCCTTCCTGGTCTTGAGGCACATCTGAGCCAGCCCCTACTCAGCCTCTTCCATCTTGTCCATTAATCTAGAGAAAACCCTGTCCCAGGGCAACTCCCATTCCTGAAAACCCATCAATATAGCTAAGTGTCCCCAAGAGACGATCTGCCTTATCTCCTTCAGGTGGTAGTGTTAGCATTCTGTCTAAGCTCTGCCTGACAGTTACCTGACAACAGCCAGGTATGCCTGATGCTATAAAAGGGGCTGCTTGCTCCCCTCTCTTGTTTTCTTGCGCCTCTCTTGCTCTTGCTTTTCTGGCCACCACTCTCTCCCCATTCCCTTCTCCCTTCTCTCTCCACGAGCTCATGGCCAGCCTCTACTACCCTACTCTTCCCTGCCTCCTGCCTTTCTCTGCCTCTACTACCCTCTTAACTCCCCTCCCCATACCCTGAATAAACTTTATTCTATACTATACCGTCATGTGGCTGGCCCTTCAGAGAGAAAGGATACCTCAACATGGGCCCACAGAGGCACCCCCTTCTCCCACACCTCACCACACCTCCATAGAACATATCACTGCCCCTTTCTCTATCTTTTTATAAACACATCAGGTGGTACTTGGGACTGGGCCAGCCTCAGATCACTCCTTGGACCACATCGAACTGCTTATGCTGGAAAAACAAACTGTGATTCCTTTTGGCAATGGTCCCTGGTAGTGATACCCTATAGGTAAGTGACCAGAAGACAGAAGAAAGATTGTCAGGGAGCTTATTGATATTAGAAGCGACATGTGGACTTTGCCACAAAAAGAACCTGGAAAAGAGCCCTGACAGAGGGACAAGGAGTTAAAACTGTAATGGTTCTTGGTGGAGGAATAACATGGGAACTGACCATAGAGAAGCCTTTCATGTGGGGAAATAATGTCTCAAAATGCTGGCTTCAGTAAGTGCCATCCATGAGCTCCTTAACCTAGATCAGGGCTGTGGGGTCTGTTTACATGCAAACCAAGTTACTTATACTGAAGTGGGAATGACTAGCCAAAGCCCAACTTAAAACACAAAGGGGATGCATTTAACTGGGCCACCTGGTCAGTTCCTAGAAAAAGCCCAGTGGTGGGAAAGAAAACGGGTTGTACCAGACTAGTTAAAAGAACAGTAGTTCCTAATGGGAAATACTTCTCCTACCCTGAGGGTATTTATACCTGCTACCCAGGAATCAGTTGTGAAATCGTATTCTTGGTCCCAACTTACCTGTGCTCCCAGGAAATGAGGTCCATCAGTACTTGCATCCCTTAGATTCAAGAAATAAGAAACCCCTGTACTTTTTGTAGTCCTGCTAGGAATGGCCCTGGCTGGATCCATGACCACCAGGGCCACTGCAATGGACACCCAACAAATCCAACATGGGCCACCTCTCTACTCGGATCAAACAAACAAACAATTGTTGAGGAAAACCCAGTCACTCTTAGAACTGGAGAGATTCCTGTACAGCAATGGTCCTCCAAAATCACAAAGGATCAGACTTGACTACAGCTGACAAGGGAGGAACGTGCATGGTTTTAGATGAGCAATGCTCTTTTTATTCTAACCAATCAGGAATAGTACAGGAAATGTCAAAAGTCATTTAAAAGCAGTCAGGCTAGAGGTACAAATGGGAACTTTGAGGGTCGTATGCCAAGAGTAACATCTCATTGCTTCAAGGTAGATTCTCAAGGTGTTATGAAGGTGAAGAGGAAAGAACAGAACAGAAAAGGTAGAAAAGTCCGATCACTAGATGCTGGTTGGTTGGTTCATCTAGTGATTTGATTAGAGCGCTGATCACCTTGCTCACTTCCAAGTATAACTTCGATTGCTACCGGGAGCAGATTGATCTAGAGAAACAGCTGGTGCAATGGGATGTTCCCCTTAATGAGCTTTTGACTGTGGTAGAACAAAAAGAAGTAGGCTTCAGGCAAGATTTTGTGTTTGGACAAGGAAGTGGGCACAGATATTTTGGTCATCCTGACAAGCCCTTGGAAACAACTGCCATGGGAGTGATCATGGGACTTTGCTTATTGCCTTGCTAGTTCCATATTATATTACTTGCCCTTAATACTTGCATGTAATTAAAATGGTATAAAAGCAGATTGGAAACGATAAACCTGCCTTCAGTCTCACAATTGACTGGGGTAATGCTACAATGTCTAATTGTCTGATTTGTTTTAATCCTCACTCCAGCGCTGGAGCACCTGTTGACTGACTGAGTGGGCTAGGTCAAAGAAGCCTACAGACCTCCAAGTAGACAGGACCAGAAAAGAAATTCCTCCCAAAACATAAAAATCAAAACACCAAATGCACAAAACAAAGAAAGAACATTAAAAGTGGTAAGGTAAAAATGTCAAGTAAGTAAAGAGGCACACCAATTAGAATTAACCAGACATCTCACCAGAGATAATAAAAGCCAGAAGATGCGGGGCAGATGTCATACAGACCCTAAAAGAACACAAATGCCAGTACAGGATACTACACCCAACAAAACTCTCAATTAACATAGATGGAGAAAGTAATATACTCCACAACAAAAACAAATTTATGCAATATCGTTCCAGAACTACAGCTCTACAAAGAATAAGAAAGCTCTACCAAGAATAAGTTGGAAAACTCCAACACACAGAGGGGAAGGACACCCTAGGGAGAGCAAAGTCATCTTCTTTCAACAAACCCAAAAGAAGAAAACAACACAAACATAGTTCCATATCTAACAACAAAAATAACAGAAATCAACAACTTTTACTTAATATCTCCTAACACCAATGGATTCAATTCTCCAATAAAAAACAGACTGACAGACTGGATATGTAAACAGAACCCAGCATTTTACTGCCTACAGTGACAAAGACAGACACTACCACAGAGTAAAGGGCAGGAAAAAATTTTCCAAGCAAATGTTCCCAAGAAACAAGCTGGAGTAGCCATTCCAGTATTGAATAAAATTGACTTTTAACTAAAAGTTATCAAAAACGATAAGAAAAGACATTTCATACTCATCAAAGGAAAAATCCACCAACATGAGCACTCAATACTCTGCCTTGTAGTTTTAGAGTATGAAATGAGAAGGCAAACTGGACGTAGGACCAAGGCCTATCCTGGCTTTAGTCCATCGTGACAACTCTCTTCCAGAGTGCTTATTCCAGAAAGACTCCCACAACAGCTCAACCCCATAGGTATGAACAATGTGCCCAATATATTTCAAAGAAGAACTTGGCTAGATTGCCATCAATGTAATCAGGAAGCATCAACTATGAATCTCAGTCTAAGATTTTGATATGTAGCTAGAAAAAAAAAGTAAACATTGGACTGAATAATATAATGTCATTTGTCAAGCAAGCCAACATACCAGTTCTTCATTCTCTTTCTTAATGAAACTCCTCAGTCCTCTTGCTTTGAGGCAAAGACTGGGTCGTACTTTTAAATAGAGTTCAGACAATCCTGCCCATCGCCACTTTCTCCGTTGTGATAGCATCCTGCCATTCAAAACCAGCAGAGCAGTTTCTGGGAACTCTCAGGCTGGCTGTGGTTAGCATCAAATGGGAAGCAACAATACACTTCCTCGGCAAGTGCCAACACACCCTGTTGAAGGGGCTTGGGGGCTGGAAAACTCTTAAGCAAAGACTTGTGTTTGCATTGCAGTTGTGGCCTCAAGAAACAGACGTTTAAGTGAGTTCTTGTTTCCTCTTCTGTTGAGCTATCTGTGAACTGATCTGGTAGAATCTGGCATTCAAGTAGGAAAAGCATGGGTTGAGCCTGGGAACATGCTGATACTGGCTCTTCAGAGCACAAAGAGGATGGAGGCAGCACCTTTCCTCAGGAAGCCTAGAAAGTTTGTATGCTACCTAGAACTTTGTTTCTGTGCCAGCATGGATTCCTTTGTAAATGAAACTTTTGCAGATAACTGTTAAGTTAAAATGGTTAGGGTTATGGTAAGAAACATGTCATAGCCTGTACCTAGGCTCCACCCACATTAACATCGCCCAAAATTACAATGCAGCACAAAACTCAGCACATGAACTGGATGAGGGCAATTCTCCCCAGCTTCCTCCAGATTGCCCTTTTAGAAGCGCATCCACCTCCTCCATCCCCATCATAGATTCTTAGTGCATTTGCCCTGGGAGGGTTAAAAGTATGTAGTGACCACAGGACAACCCTGAGTGTCATTCCTCAGATGTCATTGTTTTATTGTGAGACAGGACTTCTCACTGTCCTGGAATTTGTGAAATACGCAAGGCTCGCTGCCCAGAAAACCCTAGAGATCTGCTTGTCTCTACTTCACCAGAGCTGGAACTTTGAGCAAGGACAGCTTCTCTCACATGGTGTCTGGGCATTGAATTCAGGAGCTGGAGATGGAAGGCAAGCATTTTACCAAATGAACTATCTCCCAAGCCTACAGTGACTCTATTTTTCATTTAAATGAGATGAATATTTTGTTAAGTATGAATATAACTTCTTTTCTTTCCTACTCCTTATCTCCCCTCCCCTAGTGTGTTAAGGATTGAAAAGACAAGAGATGTATGATTCATAACTCTAAGCGTGAGAGTCCAGGTTAGATGGGTATGTCATTCCTCATGGTTCTATAGGTCTCAATTTTATACCACGCTCATCCACTGGTAACCACTTGACCAGATATCTTCCTGTTAAGACATAAAAAGAAAGACTTCACAGAGATAAGAATGCCTTGTGGGTTCTTTCCTCAGTGGGGCTGGGCTGTTGTCTGTGACCCTGCCCACAGGCTTCTTAGACCATGAAAGCCACTCTTCTCACTTTGTACCTTCCCATGAGTCTGGGTGGGAGTTTGTAAAGACAATGGAACAGGGCAGAGGTAGTAGTGGCCTTGCTTCCAGACACCTATGTGTGGATAATTTGTGGGACCAAGGCTTCCTTATAACCTGGTGCCTTGCCTCTGAGAAGAATTCCAAAGAGAATGGGCCAGGTGGATGGCCTGCAGTGGCGGGTGTGGAGCCTGTGGGCTGTGGGACCCAGCTGGAAGATGTGAGTCATTGAGGGAAAGGATGGGCCCTGTTTCCAGTCCTATCACCGCTTCTCATCAGTGCCTTTTGAGACAAGGGCAGAGCTCCACTTCCTCTGCTAATGGTCTGCCACTGCAGGCCATCCACGCAACCTCAAGCTTCTGTTGCCATGTCTTCCTCTCCATGATGGACTGTGTTGCATTTTATAAAAAATAAGAAGGAAGGAATGTTTGGTGGAGGCAGGTATGTGGGGGAAAGGGGTATCTCTGCGGGCCCATACTGCGGCATCCCTTCCTCTTGAGTTACCAGCCACACACAGTATAGTATAGAATAGGCTATACTATAGGGCGCAGAGAGGGGAGTTGAGAGAAAGGCAGAGAGAGAGAGAGGGAGAGGGGGAAGGGGAGGGGAGGGGGAGAAGGAGAGGAAAAGAGGAGTAGAGGCAAGCCATGAGCACATGGAGTGAGGAGGAAGAGGCTAAGGGAGCAGGAGCAAAAGGAGAAAAGAAGGGAGTAAGAGCAAGGGAGAGAGAGGGGGCAAGCAGCCCATTTTATAGTGAGTCAGGTACACCTGGCTGTTGCCAGATAACTGGGGCAGAGCCTAGATGAAATGTCAACAAACTGTACCCTCAAACCACAGATGGTGGTGCTTTAAGGCAAAGTAAACCCTTCTTTAGGCTGCATCTTTTCAGGTTAGCACAACATGAAGGTAACCAGTTCAGTGTGTGTGTCCCTCAGAGTGTGTACCGGATGCCTCAGAGGATGGCAGGTTCTAGCTACAAGGCACTCCTGACGTATAACACTGCAGAACAGGTGAGCGGTGACTATGTCACCCGACTATGGAATATGTGGCGCTCTAAGCAAAGAGTAGGCCCTCTCTGAGGCCAGGAGCAAGAGAGAAATGTGTACCAGTTGCCTAAGTTTGCAAGGAGGTTGGGGGTATGGACACTGAAAGCCAGAACAGTCTTCAGGAGCCTGTGAGTAGCTGCAATGCCAACACTACCACAGGCTGGCCCAGTCTCCTCAGCTAGGTTGTCCAGAGCCAGCAGCTCTTTTTAGACATAAAGAAACACACTGAAAAATTATCCTAATCTACTCAGCTGATCTCCCCTGGCCCCAGGCAGTTAACATGAACTGAGTCATTTTTCATATTGGCCTACAGCATCTGTATTAATTTCCCAGCACCTACATGGTAGAGCCAAACTGCCCTCCTGTTCAGGGGTTCTGATGTCCACTTCTGGCCTCCATGAGCACTGTATCCAAACGGTGCCTATCCACACATGCAGACAAATTCTCTCATATAAAGTAAAAATAGGTAAATAAATCTTAAAAAAAATAAATGCAAGTATCCTTCAACTAAGAAATTATACTTCTAGAGTAAGTTCCCCTAGAATATAAAAATATTAAATTATATTTGTTGCTGCTGTTGCTGCTGCTGGTGGTGGGGTGTTTGGTTATGTTTGGTTTCATTTTTAAGATAACGACTCTCAGTGTAGCCTAGGGTGGCTTTGAACTCACAGCAGTCCTTCTGCCTTAGCTTTTTGAGAAAGGGAGGAAGAAAAGTTGGGAGAGATGGATTGAAAGAGAGATGTGACTGGGAGAAAGTTCTTTTATGGAATTCAAGTTCACTCCAAGGAATGTCAGAGAGCTTCTGCCAGTGTGTCAAAGGACGGGGACAACTAAGATGCACGGGGAGATAACTGACAGCTGAGCACCAGGGCCGGTACCACACCTGAGTGCAAGCCATGATAAAGAGAAATCACAAAGTTGCATCCTGGGCACGAAAGGCTTCTTTGTTAAGATGGATCCTTGCAGCCAAACCGTCTTGGAATCAAGAGGTGTCCATATAGGCTGTCATTTTGACAGCATGGTGTACACTAGTCTTTTCTCATCACAGCTTTCAACAGTTCGTGGAGAGGAAAATGCCCACAAACTCAGAAGCCACGTGAGGACTTGGATGTTCATGCACTGCCCACTTTCATGGATTTGGAAGGCAGAAATGTCAGGCTGACGTGTGGGCAGAATGTTTCCTTCCTGAGGTTTTGAGAGAAATCTAACCAACACCTTGCTTCACGGGGCACGGGCAGCCCCTGACCTTCCTAGGCTTATAGAAAGCCTACCTCATGATACAAATTCATCTGGTTTTCCCTGTGTACACACACACACACACACACACACACATGAGAGAGAGAGAGACAGAGAGACAGAGAGAGAGAGACAGAGAGAGAGACAGAGAGAGAGACAGAGAGAGAGACAGAGAGACAGAGAGACACAGAGAGACAGAGAGACAGAGAGACAGAGAAACAGAGAAACAGAAAGAGAAAGTATTTAACTTATAAGTTAGGCACCGTGAGGCATTAAGAACAGTAATAGGGCTGAGGAGATAGGTGACTCAGTCAAGTGTCTACCAAGCAAGAAAAAGAATCTGAGTTTGATCCCCAGAATTCACATTTAAAAAGCCAAGCCTATGGTAGTGCACACTTGTAATCCTGGAGTTGGAGATGTGGAGACAGATTCATCCTTGGGAAGAGTCTAGATTGAATGTCAGGACACAGTGACAGGACATTCTACAAAGGTAAAGCATCTTGTGTGTTTGGGGGGAGAGAAGACAGCCAGGAGTACTTCGAGATGGAGGAAGTTTCTATAGTGTGGTTCTTTGTCCTGGGTTATTCCCGTCCCGCAGGAACGCACACAGGACACAAGTCAAGACCTTTCGTGGTTACACTTTATTCATAATCGTGAGGTAGAACAAAGAAGGATAGAAGCGTGTTGCTATATATACCCACAGGTGTGACGTGTTAATACTACTGGAGGTTCCACCCATAGTCTCAAATGTCCCCGGGGGACGGACTAGTGACTTGGCGGGCATTTGCTCCGGCACATGCGCACAATGGAGCTTTAGCGCCATCTAGTGACGGCACGTATTATCACGGCTTCCTACAGTTCTTCCTACTTCCTACCTAATCACAGGCACGCCCAGAGGCTAACCTTGTGGGAAGCCACATATGCCATTACAAGGTAGTGCTGGCTACCACTGGCCACCACGCATAAGTTTGGGTAAACAATCAATGTGTACATATGCAGTAAAGTTTTTGCCAAGTCACTGCCTGACCCGGGCATGTTAATGAGGTTTTGTGAGGTACTGAGAGTATAACCAATCGGATGAGAGACATGTAAATGAGGTATGATACTGAGAGTATAACCAATCAGATGTGAGACATGCAAATGAGGTAGAATGCATAACCAATCCGGGTGTGAGACATGCCTCTCCTACGCCTATATAAGCAGCACCAGTTCTGGGCTCGGGGTCTTTTTGCCTCTGCAATCAAGCTCTCCCAATAAATGTGTGCGGAAGGATCCTGTTGTGGCGTGGTTCTTGCTGGCGAGGGGGGCGCTCACAAGATAACCTAGTCTAAATAATTTCTCGAATCAGATGTGGTTTGAGGCCAGTCTCCTTGGTACTGGATTGACAGAATTAGCCATAACACTTACTGTACAAACCTCTCCTCTTTTTTAAAAAATTTGGATATTTTATTTGTTTACATTTCAAATGTTATCCCCTTTCCTGGTTTCCCCTCTGCAAACCCCCTATCCCATCCCCCACTTACCCTGTTTCTAGGAGGGTGCTTTCCCACTACCCACCCACTCCCGCCTCACTGCCCTAGCATTCCTCTACACTGGGGCATCAAGCCTTCACAGGACCAAGGACCTTCCCTCCCATTGATGCCAGGTAAGACCCCTTCAGCTCATTCAGTCTTTCCTCTAATTCTTCCATTGGGGTCCCTGTGCTCAGTCCAATGGGTGGCTACAAGCATCAACATCTGTATTGGTCAGGCTCTGGCAGAGCCTCTCGGGAAACAGCTATATCAGGCTCCTGTCAGCAAGCACTTCTTGGCATCAGTAATAGTGTCTGGGTTTGGTGTCTGTATGTGGGATGGATCCCCAGGTGGGGCAGTCTCTGGATGGCCTTTCCTTCAGTCTCTGCTCCACACTTTGTCACTGTATTTCCTTTAGACAGGAGCAATTCTGGGTTAAAGTTTTGGAGATGGGTGGGTGGCCCCATCCCTCAACCAGGGGTGCCATGCCTAACCTCTGGATGTGGTCTCCCTCTCCTTTGTGGAGTATTTCAGCTAATGTCATCCTTGTGGATCCTGGGAGGCTCTTGCTTTCCTGGCATCTGTGACTTTCTGGTTGCTACCCCAGTTCCCCATCTCCCATTGCCACACACCTTTGTTCAATTTCCTGACCCTCTGTACATCTCATCCTATACCTAATTCTGCCCTTCTTTTTCCTCTCCCCTTCCTCTCTTTCTCCCACCCTGTACTTCCCTTGATTATATTGTTCCTCCTTCTAAGTAGGACTGACGCATCCATTCTCTGGTCTTCCTCTTGAGCTTCATGTGGTCTGTGAGTTGTTTCATGGGTATTCCACACTCTTTGCCTGATACCCACTTATCAGTGAGTGCATACCATGTGTGTTCTTTTGTGAATCAGTTACCTCAGTCAGGATGATATTTTCTAGATCCATCCATTTGCCTGTGAATTTCATGAGTCATTGTTTTAACAGCTGAGTAGTACTCCATTGTGTAAATGTACCACATTTTCTGATTTTTCTGTAACCATTCTTCTGTTGAGGGACATATGGGTTGTTTCCAGCATATATATGCTATGAACATAGTGAAGCATGTGTCCTTATTACATGTTGGAGCATCTTCTGGGTATATGCTCAGGAGTGGTGTAGCTGGGTCCTCAGGTAGTATTATGTCCAATTTTCTAAGGAACTGCTGAATTGACATGGTCACAGTGTCTTTCCACAGCAGTAAAACCCTAACTAAGACATAAATATATATGTATTTACATATAGGGGGTATGATACATATTATATAGAGAGTTTATTAGAATGATTTACAGGCTGTAGTCCAGCTGGTTCAATGATGGCTGACTACCTATAAAAGGTCCAAGAATCTAGTAGTTGTTCAGTCCACAGGCTGGATGTCTCAGCTGGTCTTCAGTATATGCTAGGGTCCTGAGGAAGTAGTCTCTAATACCAGTAAGAAATGGAGTTGCTAGGGAGATCAAGAACAAACATGTAAGAAGAGTAAACTTCCTGCTTCCATGTTCTTTATATAGGCTGCCAACAGAAGCCATGACCCTGAATAGAGCTGGGTCCCCCCCACATCTTAAAAGATCTGGATAAAGGACATGTCTTCCCAGCAGTATATAATAGTGCAGTCCTGTAATCCCAGCACTAAGAAGGCAGATGGATCTCTCAGTTCAAGGCTGGTCTAGTCTACAAAGCAAGTTCCAGTACCTATATAGTGAAACCCTGTCTCAAAAACAAACAAAAAGAAGTGGATCTTCCCACTTCAAAAGCAAAACATTCCTCACAAGTATGCCTATGCGTTTTGGGGGTTTAGTTAATTCCAGATGTAGTCAAGTTAACAACCAAGAATAGCCATCCCAGGTGGAAAAGGAGAAGAAAAGGAAACGTGAGCAATGAATGAATGAATAAAAAGGGAAAGGACTTAACTGCTCCTAGGTGTAGTGGAGGAGAAGGTTTATTGTAGGTAAAAGGGAGTGCATAGGCAGAGGGAGAGTCCAGAGTGAGCATGGCTCTACTGAGCAGGGCCATGTGAGGAGAGACATGGAGGGAGAACAAGAGAGGAGCTGCCGACCAAGAGCATGGCCTGGGCCAAGACACTGGCCAAGAGATGAGGAGGGTAAAGGGTAGATAGAAAGTGCCAGGAAACCAAAATGGTTGGATTAAATAGAAAAGCTCATCTGGGGACAGGGGAGCCCTGCCCCCGGGCTGAAGAAGTTTAGAGCAGAGTGCAGGGTATGTCAGGCAGAAGAATCCCATAGCATGTAGGGACTGAGGGAGGCTGGGAGAACCTGGCGCCAGGTCTACTTTGATAAGTTAAATAGGCAGCTCAGCCACTTATCCTAGGTTTGAGACCTAATGAGCACCAGCATTCATCTTGTCGTAGGGATGACACCTCCACAAGGTGAATAAGCACCTCGACAGCACTGAGAATGGAGGCGAGACGTCACCAGTGGACAAAAGCAAGGACAGTCAGCAGGTTGTTAAGGTCAACATTTTGTTATTTCTTCCAGGGCATTCTGTTCCAGGTAGCAAGTGGAGTTGTGCTTGGCAAATAGGCAGTACAGGTGATGTAATAAGTCCATCAATAAATCAGTCAGTGTTTGTGTATTTCAGTCTACTTCGATCTGTTTTTTGTTTCCTCGCCCAGCCCCAGCTTTGATTTGCATCTACCTTCACACCAATACATTATTTCTTCAAGTTGTGAGCGCCAATAAGCCCTTCTTTCCTTGGCCAGCTTCTTGTCAGGTATTTGGACATAACAGAAGAAAAGTAGCAAAACGTGGGACGCCTGACTCGCCAGCAAGAAAGACACCACAATAGGATCCTTCTGCACACGTTTATTGGGCTGCGCATTGACTGTGTAGGCGAAAGACTCCGAGCCCTGGGCCTCTCACTCTTATATACTATCAGTTCTCATCCACGCACAGCAGGCCACGCCACCTCACCAGGCACGCAGCTTCAGCTAATCAGGGCAGCAGGGGCATATCTCCACCAAAATGGCTTCGCCAGTAACCTGGTACACCTGCGCAGCTCTCACGAAGTTTGTGGCTTATATTCAGATGTATGAGGAAGTCAGGTGCAAGTCATAAGACTTAGCTGCAGTCCCTGGCGCCTTCTTGGGACTGCTGCCACACCTGCTCCCCACAGCAAAAACCAGGCCCTGTGTAAAGACTGACTATAAATTGAGTCACCTGTTCTCTACTCTAGCTTCCAGGAAGAAAACTGAGTGAATGTTCTTTCTTCTAAAACCAAGGGGTTTTTTGTTTGTTTTTTTGTTTAATTTTTCTATAATTTTGTAAATTGTCTTCCTTTTTTTTTAAAGTCTTTTTGTTTTCTTTTGCTTTTTCCTGGGGCCCAGAGTGTGAAAGCTTAAATGTGAGGGTCTAAGAAGATATTTTAAGGTGTGTAGATATATTAAAAAAAATTAGAACTGAAGAAGTATTAAAAAAGTATAGCAAAGTAAAGACAAAATTCGAGGCTTTTGGGCCCAGGCTTGGGAGTGTAGCCTTTGTGGCTTAGTGCTCCAGGTGCTGGTCATAAAACAGATAGCGACATTCCTCCACCTACCAGCTTCCTGGGTTCAATTCAAAGAATGGCACCCTGACCATTACTGGAACCTGCAATGCAAATGTGCTATCTTTAGGGGCTCTTAGATTGTTAGGGGCTCTTAGAAACTGTCTTGAGAGATAACCTGACACTTGTGACTTTATACTTCCTTGTGACTCTTAACTGGTATTTTTGGTATTTTCCAACAACACCCTCCCCACCTCCATGAATTGTGGTTTCTTCCTTTAAATACCCCCTTACTCAGCTACTCGGGGCGCCATGGTCCTCTACCCCTGCGTGGTGTATGACCATGGGCCCGAGAACGCTCTCGAATAAAAATCCTCTTGCAGTTGCAGCAAGATCGTTTCTTGTGGGTGATTTTGGGGTGTCGCCTCTCCTGAGTCAGAACGTGAGGGAGTCCTCACGTTGTGGGTCTTTCAGAACTTCTTCAGATTTCTTCCCTCTCTATGCTATTGGTATTCTAATACTTCAAAAGTTCATAGTTTTAACATTAATCAGTGGAGTTCTGATAAGCTATTGATCTAGTCCTGGTAAAATACTATCACAGTCACAAGCTCAAGATTTTAAATATACTTTGGTTGTCTCCTAAATATAGACTTTTAAAAAATTCTCATTGTGCAAAAAATAAAATAAAAAATCTCTCTATATCCAATCTATATGCCAGCCCTTTAAAAAGAGTGTTAATGTTTTTAATCTAAAATCATGTTTGCATCCCTAAGCTTTTACTCTGACTCAAAGACATGTGTCTACTGCTTTTTATACAGTGCAGATTTCAGTACAGATTGTAAACAGTTGTAATGCTAATATATCTTAAACTTTTGTCTTTTTTCATAAATTTGAAAAATTATTGTATGCTTCAGGGAGTGAACTTGAATACTCCTCTGACAGGTCAAAGGGGCTCCAGATAAGTACTCCTGTCACCCAATAGCCTATTTCCCCACCTGCCTATTCCTGAAGGTAGGATCTTTCCCCTGGTCTTGGGACTACCCTCCCCCAACTATCAGCTTTCAAATGTACACCCAAGATAAAAAATTTCCCCTACACACCTTAACTCTACCTTCTGTTTCTGGTCTATCTGTCCCAGCAGATGTCAAATCAACTGCAGACTGCTCCAGCAAGTTTCCAGCTCCCAGTGTCCCCTCAAAATCTGCATCCCAGACAGCTTCAAAGTGACTAGTCTCTCCCATCCCGCCTCACACACTACTCCAACCTGACAACATCTTTCTAGCCCCAGTTGGTCCTCCAGAGCCTGGACAGTGAGTGAAACAACCTGCTCTTTGGGCCAGCATTCCATGGAGCCCAAAAATTGATTCCCAGTGTCAGCAGGAAGTAGTCCTAGAAGATTATATGTTGCCCCTTATCATTTATTTATTATCAACAAAAAGGCTGGGATGTTAGGTTTCAAACCTGAGACAAATAGTGGTGTGCCTATTTAACACATCAAAGTGCCTACTCTGAACTCTGCAGCCTAGGAAGCTGCATGTATATAATAAGGGCTGCCCCCTCCCTATTATAATCCAGCCACTTTTGTTACCCCTCTTCTTTTGGGCCTCTCTGGCTGCTTCACCTGCCCCCCCTCCCCCCCTCCTCCCATGACTCAGGGTCATATTCACTCTGGACTCTCTCAGATATGTCTGCCTCTGACTATGTCTTCTTTTTTATCTATAGCAAACTTTCTTCTCCATCATCCCTAGGGGCAATCATGTCCTTTCCTCCTTTTCTTTTTTTCATTTTTCATTAACTATCCAACATTGATTACTATTTCACTGTGACCCATTTGATTGAGCAGTGACATAGAACTTCAGTGTGAACTGTTTGATTGCGCAGATGACTGAGAGGCGAGCGACTGTGAGAATTGTTAACCGTTGCTTTCTTACATGTCAGATGTGACACTCTTTTGTTTCAGTGACTCTCAGTTCAAGGCCGCTTTATTTTCATGTTTTTCAATACGTTTATTTGCTTTAAAGGATTGAGTATTTGTGATCTTCATAGCTTTTTGAACACATAAGTAAAAAATACTCTCCTAAAGCTTCATATATTATAAAAGATAACATAAATACTATTACATAACAAACTAACATAAACATACATAACTATAAAAATAAATAAAAAATAACAAATACATACAGTTGCACACACACATTCTAGTAAATATAAAATAAATCTTTTCTTAAAAGATCAGGATCCACTGCAGTGACTTGAGGTACCAGGGTGGATTGGTACCCAGGGGGGAACCTCTCCCTTCTCAGAGGAGAAGGGGAGGGAGGGATGGAGAAAGAGCCAAGTGATAGGGACTGGTAGGGGATGCTACAATTGGGATGTACAGTGAATAAATAAGCAAATTAATGGGAAAAAAGATCAGGATCCAAATGGGCTCATCACACTGCATTTGGTTGACAGATCTCACAATTGTTTTTACTGACAGCCTCCCTTCTTTTTCCCATTAATTTATTTGTAGATAAAAGCAAATTGTTTGGACATTGGCATTTTCTGCCACCTGGATTCTGCGGATTTCAGCTGTGTGATAGGACAAGTCCCTCTTCCTTCTTAGGCCCAATTAAGTTGAAGCTCAATTTTCTCATAGTGCTCTTTGCTTTTACTTCAAGGATGCCTTGATTTGTAGTCCCTCTTTCCTGTTCACCACTGTAATTCATTATGTCACCGAGGACTTGCAAAATGGTAAAATTCTAACTTTTAAAATATATTGACTCGTACCCTCTTGTAGAGAACTGATGGATACCACTGGGAAAGGCAGTTATACAGTTTATACTTGAGGCTAGCTACATGATTTTTGTTTTATCGCCTTTTTCAAGACAATGATTTGATTTCCTAGAATTCTCTAATTTCATTAGTTTCATTATGGTTGAGTCAAACATATCTGCTGCCCTTGAAGGCCCTTCATGTTTTTCTTGGGTTAATTCTCAAGCTAGCCCATCTTGCCATCTTGAACCCATGGGAAACGTTCCTTTAAAAAAAAAGAAAAGATTTATTTATTTATTTTATGTATATGAGTACACTATAACTACAAATGGTTGTGAGTCATCATGTGGTTACTGAGAATTGAACTCAGGACCTGTGCTCACTCTGGCTCAAAGATTTATTTATTCCTATGTGTAAGTACACTGTTGCTATCTTTAGACACACCAAAAGGTGTCAGGTTTCATTACAAATGGTTGTGAGCCACCACGTGGTTGCAGGGATTTGAACTCAAGACCTTTGGAAGAGCAGCCAGTGCTCTTACCCACTGAGCCATCTCATCTCACCAGCCCAAAACTTTCCTTTTTAAATCAACAAATATAGTTGTATATATTCAGAGTGTCCAACATGCAGGCTTGGCATGTGTTTACATTATAGTCTCTGTAATGGATTATGATGGTGGCGGTGGTGGAGGTGGTGATGGTAATGGTGATGGTGGTGGTGGTGGTGGTGGTGGTGGCGGTGGTGATGATGATGGGAGACCCATAGGTTTCAGCAACAAGGTATCACCTTGCAAGCAGAGACTTGGCTCTGCCCAGACAGCAGTTTGATCTTAGACTTCCTATTCCTGGAAATATAGAAAATGAAATTCTGGGGTTTTTATTAATAAATTACCCAGTATCAGACTTTCTAATAACATCACAAAAATGAAATCCATCCGGAAATGGATCTCATGTACTATACATGAGATCGTGCGATATTTATCTTTCTGTAGAAATCTGGTTTATTTCACTCAACAGTATTCTCCAGGGCCAAATGACAGAATTTCTTTTGCTTAAAATGCTGAATAGTAATGCCACTGTGTATATAAATCACATTTTCTTTTTCCATTGTGATAGTGGACCCTTTCTTTACTCTATACCTTGGCTAAGAGATTAACTCTACAATTACCATGAGAGTGAAGAGGGGTGTGTGTGTGTGTGTGTGTGTGTGTGTGTGTGTGTGTGTTCATGAGACTATCCCTTGAATGAGAAAAGGCAGCATTTGATGCTGAGAGAGTTACCGAGACTAAACTTTAGGACTGTAAGGGGAAATGAATGTTTAGAAAAGTTCGTCAGGCTTTGATATCTTCTGTTTAATCTGCTTTAAAGAAGATTTAATAGGCAGCTATATTTTTATGGCTCGAACCTAGATCCTTAAGAATTTTGGGCAAGCACCTAGCACTTTTCATTTTTTTTGTTTCAAAGACGTAATCTTCCTAAATTGCCCAGACTGTTCTTGAAGCCCCTGTATAATCCAGACGAGCTTCAAATTTGCAATCCTCCAGTATCAGCCTCCAAACTGCTGGGATGACAGGTTTGCACTGCCCAGCCTAGCCCGACAGCGCTCTTCCAATAGCATCCGTATTAGTTTGAATGTCTAAATTCATATTCACATGTTTAAAAAGAAACCACTTTATATATTTACTTTATACTACAAACCTAGCTGAAATTTTAGAAGAAATGTTTGTGTGACAAGTTTTAATTACCTATGGGTGGTTGACTTCACCTGAAATTTTTTTTTGTTTGTCTATTTGTTTTGGCTTTTAGAAATAGTGTCTCACATGTTGTTCTGACTTTCCTGGAAGTTACTATGTAGACCAACCTGCCTCGAATTCACAGAAATCTACCTGCCTCCACCTCCCAAGTGCTAGGATTAAAGGTGTGTATTATCATGCCTGGCCCTACCTGAAATTCTCAATCTTTTGAATAGTCTATTGAGTGTCTGAGACAAGCAAGGGCCAGACTGAGATATCAGATGAGGGGGTGGGAAATTGTGACAGGTAAAATGAAAATCTAGCCCTATCCTGGAGAAGGGGAGTGGGCAGGTACAACAATGGATCTATTATGGCTTGACCCCAGGAAGGGACTTAAATGGAAAGTAAACCTGCTCTATTTTATCAGTTTTATTTTCTTTGAGTTTTGAGACAGTCTCATTTCTTAGCCTAGGCTTGCCTGAAAATTATTGTACTCCTCTTGCTTCAGGCTCCCGGTGCTGGGATTCCATGTGTATAAGATCATAGACTCAAGACACAGGGACACTTTTGCAACCTATTCCCAGTTCTTAGCTTGCTGCCTGCTGGGATTGGTTCTTTGTTAAGCCTTCTCTGGCTGCTCCTCTGGTCTCTCTTCTGTTCTGCTCACTGGCCAGCCTCTTTCCCTTCATTAGTCACAGTTCCCAAGAGAGGAATGAAAGTTTTTTGGTTGCAAATGACAAGAAATACAATGGTGGGTACCTCTAGCAAATGTTATGTAAGGAAACTGCTTGCTATGAACACAACAGCAAGTTAAGAGCTGGAGCTGGGACTCCGTTTGTAGTGGTACCATATGAAAGCAGGCTTGGTGTGGCCTACCTACCATCCCAGCACTCCAGAAGCCAGCCTCAGTTACACAGTGAGTTCAAGGCTATCAGCTTGAAACTGAATTTCAGGCTGACTGGGGCTATT